>NC_091980.1:135263741-135871324 GCF_044704955.1 Pristiophorus japonicus | reverse complement strand
GTGCACCTTCTGCGTCACACAACACCGGGCAGCATGATGATAGTTTTGTGGCTTCCTATGCTGCAAGTTTCCTTTTGATTGTTGCTACTTTTAGGTAAGAAACAATTGTAAAAATAGCTGATCTTGAAAGGTTCTATTCTCGCTGAAGCTATTATGCTTACAACCTAGCCGTTTCCGGTCTCTGTTGCAGCACAACCTCTGCCACTTCAAGTCTTCATAGAATTGGTAGAAAGATAGAGAGAAAAAAAATGCTGCCAGATTGCATGCTGGGTATTAATTGCATGCTGGGTGTTAACTCTTGTTAACTGGGCACAAAGTTGGGATCCATTTGTTTTTTTAATGAATGAAGCTTGGCACAGGGCCAAGTTCAGGTCCCTACCAAGGGAAATGAGTAAGAGAGAAAATCAAGAAATAGTAGTTAAATTATTCCATACTTGCTTTTTAACAGATTGAAGATTGTAGCAGGAAGGGAAAACTGAGGGAAACAAGGAACTTTGAGGTCTTGGTACTGTTTTACTCGAATATAATGAAAGAGCTTACATTTATGTAGCAACTTATTACATTCTCAGAACATCCCAAAGTGCTTTACAGCCAATGAGGTACGTTGGAAGTGCAGTCACTGTTGTAATGTAGCAAACATGGCAGCCAATTTGAGCACAGCAAGGTCCCACAAATAGCAATGTGATAAATAACCAGATAATCTATTTTAGTGGTGTTGGTTGAGGAAGGAATATTGTCCAGGACACTGGAAAGAACCCTCTTACTCTTCTTTGAATAGCACCTTGGGATCTTTAATATTCCTCCTAACAAACAGATGTTAACTTTAATATCTCATTCGAAAAAACAGCACCTCCGACAAAGTAGCCCTCTCTCAGTAGTGACTGAAGTGCCAGGCTAGATTACGTGCTCAAATCCCGTTATGAGGCTTGAACCCACGACCTTATTGAATCTTAGTTTCCGCAGAAAGTTACTGTTTTGGTGGCTGCAGAGTAAGAACTGCCAGAATGGCTGCCTATAATTTCGTTATGATGAGGTGCTGATTCATAATGTTCAACTTTTACTGTACAGTCACACATGAGTAACATAAAATACACTTTCATGATAAAGATGCGTTTTGAATCCAACTTTCAATAATCAGCCTAATCAGAAAAATATGATTTGCCAAGCCCTGCTGATGGTCTCGTAGCTCAATAAGTAAAAAGTGAATTAGATACTAGGTTCAAAAAGAGGAATATTAAAGGGTTCAGTGAGCAAGCGGGAGAGTGGTATTAGACTAGATGGCTGATGTGGATAGAACCGTTAGTGCAGGCTTTCCCAATGGCTTGTTTTCGTGCTATCATTCAGTGACAGACACCACTTGGGGTAGCACTAAGCCATACAGACTCCAATTCCTGGTCTGTGCCGTGTTGGTCACAATGGCCTTGGGTTAGGGAGCGGAAATAAATCAGCATGGATTCCTACACCATCCCATGCCTGTGTGCGCCAGTCAGATGATCAAGCTCGGAGATGAATCATCTCATGATCAAATAGCCCACATAATCTAGGCTAGTGTGCGAAGAATGGACACTTGGGTGAGCAAGTGCGAACTATATCCCAGCAAGGGTCAGCACTTTCAGAAGAGGAGAAAATTGAAACAAAAGATAATTTTTATAAATAAAAACAGTGAATGCTGGAAATCTCAGCAGGTCAGGCAGCATCTGTGGAGAGGAAGCAGAGTTAACGTTTTGGGTCGATGACTTTGCATCCAATTTCCACCCTTCCCTCACCTTCACATGGTCCATCTCCGACTCTTCCCTTCCCTTCCTCGACTTCTCCATCTCCATCTCTGGGGATAGGCTTTCAACCAGTATCCACTATAAGCCCAGTGACTCCCACAGCTACCTGGACTACACTTCCTCCCACCCCGCATCCTGTAAGGACTCCATTTCATTCTCCCAGTTTCTCCGTCTCCATCGCATCTGCTCTGATGATGCCACCTTTCACACGAGTGCCTCTGACATATCTTCCTTTTTCCTCAACAGAGGATTCCCCTCCGCCATGGTTAACATGGCCCTCGACCGTGTCTGTTCTATTTCCAGCACCTCTGCTCTCACCCCTTCACCCCCCCTCTCAGAACCATGACAGGGTTCCCCTTGTCCTCACCTTTCGCCCCACCAGCCTCCACTGTTCAAATGATCATCCTCCGCCATTTCCGCCACTTCCAGCGTGATCCCACCACCAATCACATCTTCCCCTCCCCTCCCCTCCCCTCTCAGCATTCTGAAGGGACTGCTCCCTCCGCGACACCCTGGTTCATTCCGCAGTCACCCCTAGCACCCACTCCCCTTCCCACAGCACCTTCCCGTGCAAGCGCAGGAGATGCAACACTTGCCCTTTTACCTCCTCCCTTCCCACTATCCAGGGCCCCAAATACTCCTTCCAGGTGAAACAGCGATCTACTTGTACTTCTTTCAATTTAGTATACTGCATTTGCTGCTCACGATGTGGTCTCTTCTATATTGGGGAGACCAAACAAAGATTGGGTGACTGCTTTGTGGAACACCTCTCTTCAGTCCGCAAGTGTGACCCTGAGCTTTCGGTCGCCTGTCACTTTAATTCTCTGACACTGTTCCAATGAAGCTTAACGTAAGCTCGAGGAACAGCACCTCATCTTTTGATTGGGCACTTTACAGCCTTCTGGACTCAACATCGAGTTCAACAATTTCAGAGCATAACCACGGCCAATCTTTGGCTCCCTTTCCCACCTCCCAGAGCCTGTTTCTTTCTTTTTTCCTCCTTGTCTCTAATGGCAGTTGGTCATTATCCCACCATTCACACCCTATCTTGACTAATGTTTTTCTAACTCCTGGCATTACCATTTGAATTTGGGCCATCATCCCTTTTGTCTCTCTAATCTCTCCTGTCTTCCACCCTATCACAGGCATTCCCTTTTGTTCTTTCTTCCCCTCTCCCTTTCAGTGCTGGTTAAGAATCTGTTCTTTCCGAACACTCCAGTTCTGACGAAGGGTCATCGAGCCGAAACGTTAACTCTGCTTTCTCTCCACAGATGCTGCCTGACCCGCTGAGATTTCCAGCATTTTCTGTTTTTATTCCAGATTCCAGCATCCGCAGTATTTTTCTTTTGTATAATTTTCATAAAGGTATTTTAACAATCAGTGCCCCTTTAAGTGTATATCCCCTTTAAGAGTAGATTTTTTTATGCAAACAAATTTTCCTCATTGATTCCTGTGGGAGAGCCTTCTGTTAATTGTGTAATGATAAGGGCAAAGCTTGTTTTAAGTGTACTTTTTTACCATGCTCAATTAAGCAGCAGATTAATGGGCCAGTTCTCACCTGTTATTGTCCCCTCTGCAGGTCAGGTTAGCACCTCATTACTCATAGACTACTGCAGTCTCCCTACTGCAAATTGCATATATGTGCTTGTTAGAGGCACCTAAACTCGGCTGTTGTTGTAAATGTTAAACAGTGTTTTTCTAAATAAATTAGTGGCGTGCATATGCTTGTTAAAAATATACTAAAAAAATCCTGTGCTATTATAATAAATGTAAAACTGTATTTAAAATATAAATTATTGTATGCATATGCTTGTTAAAATGTTCTAATCTATGTCATTATGATGACTATTGAGTTATTTCCTCTGAGGGACTGAGTGATATGGTGTCTTATTACGCTGTCCACTCACCTCTGACACTTGGGATTGAATCCATTCCATCCCCTCCCCCTGCTGGCTGTAAGGGTCCTATGTTAAAAAAGAATGACTTGCATTTATTTAGCGCCTTCCACAACCACCAGACGTCTCAAAATGCTTTACAGCCAATAAAGTACCTTTGGAGTGTTGTCACTGTTGTAATGTGGGAAACGCAGCAGCCTATTTGCCCACAACAAGCTCCTACAAAATGACCGGATAAACTGTTTTTGTTATGTTGGTTGAGAGATAAATATCGGCTCCCCTGCTCTTCCTCAAACTCGTGACATGGAATCTTTTATATCCCCCTGAGAGAGCAGAGAGCGGGCTCGGTTTAACATCTCATCTGCAAGTCAGCGCTGCCAACAGTGCAGCACTCCCTCAGCACTGCACTGGAGTGTTAGCCTAGATTTTTGTGCTCAAGTCCCTGGAGTGGGACTATGAACCCACAACCTTTTGACTCAAGAGACGAGGGTGCTATCCACTGAGTCACAGATGATAGTTAGATCATAGAATAATACAGCACAGAAGGCAGCCCATTGTCTGCGTCTCATTCCCAACCTGTAGTATTGATTGATAGAACAAAACTGTTCAGTAATTGGCGCAAGGGGCTTCTTCTGGATTGGGTAAAGATTTCCAGATCAAAATTGAACAGGAGCAGAATAGGAGTTGGGATCATGGTTTGAGTTCTGATGATAATTTATCAAGACCTCCAGTAAAAAAGAGAGTACTTGCATTTATGGGGCAGTGTGGAGAGGTCTTCTTGCAGTGTCTAATCCATGCTTTGTACAACCTGCAGATACTTAGTTCTGACACAAATGAGTACAGAATGCCCTTCCCCTTTGCTCGATGCATAAATGCCCCGGACCCGTTTGATCCCAGCTCCAGGCTGAGTTGCCTCTCAACTCAGTCAGTGTGACACCACCGTTGGTTTCAAGTGGCCCCAAGTGAGGGGGAGACAGTGCAGTGGGATATCACAGACAGACCTGATCCTGCCCTTGTTCAACATGAGCACTTTCTAGCTGGGTCGTGATTAGCAGCCAGAATCGTAGGAACATAAGAACAGGACTTGCCCCGTTGAGTCCCTCGAGCCTGTTCCATCATTCAGTTAAGATCACAGCTGATCTGCACCTCAACTCACATTTACCTGCCTTGGTTCCACATCCCTTAATACCCTTACCCAACAAAAATCTGTCAATCCCAGTCTTGACATTTTCAATTGACCCCCCTCCCCAGCCTCAATGGCTTTTTAGGGGCGAGAGTTCCAGATTTCCACTACCCTTTGTGTGAAGAAATGCTTCATGACATTACACCTGGCCTAGCTCTAATTTTAAGGTTATACCCCTGTGTCCTGGAATCCTAACTAAAGAAACTGTGATACCAATTATAATGCACCTAACATTGGCCTGGCCGAGATTAGTCAACTCAGGGTCCTCCAGGGACCAATCCAGGATCTTCCTGGCTTAAATGAACTCACTGACCCATTGGGGGAGCCCCCTTTACTGCAGTTTTTAAATCTCTAAAAATAGTCAACTCTTTCTTCTCACAGTTTGAATGCAGTATTTCCTGTTAGAAAAAAACGGACACATTCTTTGAATGGTGCGGGAGTTCCCTAACATTTCCATGGAGAGTCCATGACAGGTCCGCCAGAACATGGGGTGCTGCCCTGTTTAAGTGCAGCAATTTTAACGGGACAGTAGATAGGTAAAAAAAACAAGGGAATAGGTAACATAGGTAACTTGTAAACAAATTCTGGATGGTGAGAGTGGTTGGTGGAATCTCAGTGGGAAATCAAGACAGGATGTGTGGCCTGCTGGAGTGTGTGCCCTCAACCCCAGGGGAGGAGACTGAACATCGAGAGACTAAAACTGGCATCACTCAGCAAAGAGTTTCCATCTGCACATGAATGCTAACAGAAAATAAACATAACTTGTACTATCACTGAAGATAACTTCATCAGAAGATAACTGATAGCTTATCGCCCTTACATGCTGTCATTTGACCAACTCACTCAGCTGCTTGCACTTTGCTGGTTGGGCAAAATGCTTACACAGTAGGCCTCTCTGTTACAAGATTTTAAACTGGGGTCTTCGGACCCTTGGGAGTCTGCATGTGGATACTAGATTGTCCACTAGCCCACCGGATTTCTGTCTGTCTTGTTGTGACTGGTTGACTTAACAGCACATTGAATCTACAGGTATTGCTTCATACCAAGTGGCTTTCCTGGTAGTGTGCCAATATTTACAGAGGATCCCAGAGTCTGGGAATGTGCTAATATTTAAATGGAGGTTCCCAAAAATGTGTCAATATTTACAGGTGATCCCTGGGAACGTGTTAATATTTATAGGATGTCCTGAGAAGTGTATGATAATTTACAGAGGGTCTCTGGATGTGTGTCATATTTTTCAAGGGTCCCTACGATTGTGCCGATATTTGCAGAGAGTCTCCAGAAGTGTGGCATTATTTGTCGGGCTCCCTGGAAGTGTGCTGATATTTTAAGGGGACCCTGGGAATTTGAGAATATTTGCAGGGGATACCCAGAATTGTACCACTATTTACTGATGGTCCCTGGGTGCGGGACAATATTTGCGGGAATTCCTGGGCGAGGGACAATATTTGCGGGGAATCCCTGGGCGTGTGGCAACATTTACGGGGAATCCCTGGACAAGTGACAATATTTGGGGGAATCCCTGGGCGAGGGATAATATTTGCAGGAATCCCTGCACCCGTCCCCCACACCCCAGCTACAAAAGGATATGTTGAAATGGAGAATTGTGTTATGGCAATTTTTATGCCCAATTTTCTTTCTTGTTAAGATGCTACTTACTGTTGCTGGAATATTTAACAGTAACTTTCAAAAGGAAATCGGATAAATACTTGACGGGGAAATATTTGCAAGACTATAGGGAAAGAGCAGGAGAGTGAGACTTGTTGGATTGCTCTACCAAAGAGCCTGCAAACGTGCGATGGGTAGAATGGCCTCCTTCTGTGCTGCATCATTGAATGATTCTGTGACTCTGTGAATACAAATTCCTCCAGCCATTATTTTTATAACAAAGTCTTAGTGTGATGAATGTAGCACATGGCCATATACCTAGTCTGTTATGAGGTGATAGTTAAGGTAGTTTCAAAGATTTGGACAATAAAGGAATGAGCTGGATGGACAGAACGGTCTTCCTTCTTGATCCTTTATTTATTAATGCCCTTCCTCAATTTATTAATCAGAACCAGTGTCACTGAGACAGAGGCTAGATTCTCCAGCCATTGATTAGTCCGGGACGATGAGTGCGTCACCTCTAAGGATCAACATTCAGAGAAATTCACAGTTGCATTTAGCCTCAGTGCAAGAAAAGAGCATCCTGGGCCTTAGACAAATGGCGGCCATTAGATTGCTTGGAACAAGAGGTCAGGCAAAGAAGATTGTGGCTAGAGGATAGATGAGAAATGTGCTGACAGCTGTGCAGTGAACTGAGGCTGCTGGTGTTGTGCGAATCTGTGGTAAACTTTCACACGCACAAGTCACAATTAGAGCCCCAGTGTCTAGTGGTTGAGGCACTGAGTCACTGGCAGACCACAAAGGTTCCAGCTTTGACCACTGATCTGTGCCGAGATAGCTGATCTCAGCCAGAGGCGGCACTGGAGCTGCTCCAATTGGATGTGGAGACCCTGGGTTATGGGAGGGCAAAATTAGCGAGGTGTCCCGATCCCGATACACGCCCAGGGATTCCCGCAAATATTGTCCCTTGCCCAGGGATTCCCTGCAAATATTGTCCCTCGCCCAGGGATTCCCTGCAAATATTGTCACATGCCCAGGGATTCCCGCAAATATTGTCCTGCTGGATGACAGGATAGTGTTTGTACACATGGTGTAAGGATAGGATTGGGCTTGTCTGCACTGCCTGGTGCAGTCAAATAGCTGACTGACTCTCGCTGTCCGGGCTCTCCCATGAAAAATTGACCACTTGGGTGAGGTACCATAAGACGCTGGCCCCTGGGCACTTACTGATCTTTATGGTTCAGCACCCTGCTGGACAATGCATTCACCACCTTTTAGATATTAGGCAGCCTGTCTCGCTTTTGTAAATCTTAAATGACATGTTTTAGACACAAGAGTCCAGTGTTTTATTTCTGGAAACAAGTCACTACTTAATACAGCAGAGTGCCTTAGTGTCAGTCAGTCAGCAGTCGGGGGAGTTGGTTTCAGCATTCCTGGGCTAGTACGGAAGAGAAATCGGCCAGGTTTCCCATTCTTGACTACCGGTCAGTAACCCCAGGCTGGAAAGTGTATCCGTGAGTGTGTCGGCCGAGGAAAGAGTTAGGCTCAGCTGTGCATCTTCTACAGTCAAATTGCTGTTGAGCCATACGTATGGAGTACATCTGATTGGCTGAGATACCAAAGGAGAGCCCCACCCCCCCCCCCCCCCCCCGCAACCCCCATCGCCCCAACACCCCCTTTGGAACTGTATCCCAGCAAGAGTTAGTATCTTAAGGAGAAAAGGAAAGAAAAATGGAGGGGAAAATAAAGTGACTTGCTAACATCCAACATGCTCCGGACTGAGCCAGTGAGTAATGGGAGAAATGCATTTACCTGAATCAGCAGCCTGTGTGACAGATAGGTTAGGAATATAGTACTGCGAAGGCGGAGAGAGTCACAAAGTTAAAATTCTCCATCTGGAGTCCGAGTTGTCCTTGGATCAGCGCTATGTTTACTTTGGAGGTATATGTATTATTAGCGAGTGAAATTAGAGAAGGCTGGCTTGGAATGATACATGTCATTATGGGAAATGTAACAGGGAGAGCAAGGGATAAAAAAGGAAAGGAAATCATGAGCCCAAGTAGTTTACATTTTTCAAGGGTCTGTATCAAGGTAGTGGAGTGCTTTATTTCTTAGCTTGTCGCCTGTCCAGTGACCAGGCCTTCAATCTTTCACTGGAGGCATCGGTAATAGTTTGGAGTATTTAGCAAGCGTTGGGTGTGCCTGTCGCCGATTGCCATTAGTGAGATATGTGTCTCTTGTCATGTGGGACAGGTAGCCTTGGGAAGGCTTGCAGCCCCCGCTGCAACCTCCTCCCCCGAGTGTCACCCTGATTCCCTCACTAGTCAGGGAGCTAATAAAGCAAAGCATCGTCGGGAGATCAATCATTCAAATCCTTGTCAGGGAGAAGATATTGACCGCAGCCAAGCAGATAACAGCCAGCACCAACACCTCCATTCATCATTTAACTATAAGAATGGTCTGCATTACACTGGATCCCCAATGGCTCCGTCATTTTCCCCAGGGAGGAGCCCAGCCGTATAGACCAGCAGGATCCTAGGCTTGATCCTCCATTGGCTCTGTGAGTTTACCCAGGGAGTCACTGAGCGCTATCGATGCAGGAGTTCCCAGCTTCGATTCCCAGCTGGCACTGATTTAGCCGACCTCAGTCAGATCGATGATAGAAGTGCTGCAATTGACCTCAATGCTTGTGAGTTAAGGAGAGAGAACATCAGCCCAGCTTCCCACCACTGAGCAGAGTCCAGTGATGTGTGCATGCTGGGATAGGTACAGGATTATGATTCAGATGTGTCACCTGCCACAGTCATAAAGGCCTGCTGGCCTCACAAGCCTGGACTCATCGATGAAAAGAAAAAAAGACTTGGATTTATATAGCGCCTTTCATGACCAGCGGATGCTTCAAAGAGCTTTACAGCCAATGAAGTACTTTTGGAGTGGAGTCACTTGTAATGTTGGAAATGCGGCAGCCAATTTGCACACAGCAAGCTCCCACAAACAACAATATGATAATGGCTAGATAATCTTTTTTTTGCTATGTTGATTGAAGGATAAATATTGACCAAGACACCCGGGATAACACCCCTGCTCTTCTTCAAATAGTGCCATGGGATCTTTTACGTCCACCCGAGAGAGCAGATGGGTGTCGGTTTAACGTCTCATCCAAAAGACAGCACCTCTGACCAGTGCAGCACTCCCTCAGCACAGCACTAGAGTGTCAACTTAGATTTTTTTTGTGCTCGAGTCCCTGGAGTGGACTTGAACCCACAATCTTCTAATTCAAAAGCGAGAGTGCTACCTACTGAGCCAAAACTGATAATTGGTCACTTGTGTGGGGTATTGAAGGATGACTATCACTCAAGGAACTACCATCCACCCCAGCAAGGGATCAATGCCCACAAATAAAAGGAGAATCTTTGGTGAGAGAAGAAAGAGATATGAAAATATTGCACCTCACTTTTAGTCAGAAGTGTTTAGCATAAACTTTTCCCAGCCACTTCATGCTAAGGGTTTCTGATTTATTGGTCCCATTCCAATGCCCAGATTACTTCTTTTTTTTTACTGAAGCTATAGCTGAGCTTGTGCATGTGGATTTTTAATCCTGTATTCAGTAGGTATATTAGACTGACATAAATGAAGTCAAACCACCGGGATGTGCAGTCAGGATCAGACAGACCAATTCATGTACTTTCTCTTGCGTCCTATTCATCATTAATAGATGAAAGGCCACAAGGAACTGACTGGGAAGTAATCAAGTTCTTCCATATTCACACATAAAAAAATACCCATCTCAACAGATTCTAGTCAACAGACCATCACTGGAGCGAGGGGGGGAGGAGAAGATGGATTTCAAACTCAGCACGCAGCGTACCACTATGTGAGATAGGCTGCAGGTTGTCAAATATTGAAGGCCGATTTTAATCAAATCAAACCAAATTTGGTCTGCTGAGTTTTGGCTTTCTATGGATTTGAAGAACAATCCTAAAAGGCCAATTTAAGCGTTTTTTTTCTCACTATCCACTTCTTGCAACTCGGCCCCAAACTGTCTTCAATACCCACCGCAACTCCTACCGCAAACCTCACTACAACTCTCACCGCAACCCTCACTACAACCCTCACTGCAACCCTCACCGCAACTCCTACCGCAACCCTCACTACAACCCTCACCGCAAACCTCACTACAACTCTCACCGCAACCCTCACTACAACCCTCACCGCAACCCTCACCGCAACTCCTACCGCAACCCTCACTACAACCCTCACCGCAAACCTCACTACAACCCTCACCGCAACCCTCACTACAACCCATACCGCAAACCTCACTACAACCCTCACTACAACCCTCACTACAACCCTCACCGCAACCCTCACTACAACCCTCACCGCAAACCTCACTACAACCCTCACCGCAAACCTCACTACAACCCTCACCGCAACCTCACTACAACCCTCACCGCAACCCTCACTACAACCCATACCGCAAACCTCACTACAACCCTCACTACAACTCTCACTACAACCCTCACCGCAACCCTCACTACAACCCTCACCGCAAACCTCACCACAACCCTCACTACAACCCTCACTACAACCCTCACCGCAACCCTCACTACAACCCTCACCGCAAACCTCACTACAACCCTCACCGCAACCTCACTACAACCCTCACCGCAACCCTCACTACAACCCATACCGCAAACCTCACTACAACCCTCACCGCAACCCTCACCGCAACCTCACTACAACCCTCACCGCAACCCTCACTACAACCCTCACTGCAACCCTCACCGCAACCTCACTACAACCCTCACCGCAACCCTCACTACAACCCTCACTGCAACCCTCACCGCAACCTCACTACAACCCTCACCGCAACCTCACTGCAACCCTCACCGCAACCTCACTACAACCCTCACCGCAACCCTCACTACAACCCTCACCGCAACCCTCACTACAACCCTCACCACAACCTCACTACAACCCTCACCGCAACCCTCACTACAACCCTCACCGCAACCCTCACTACAACCCTCACCACAACCTCACTACAACCCATACCGCAAACCTCACTACAACCCTCACCGCAACCCTCACTACAACCCTCACCGCAACCTCACTACAACCCTCACCGCAACCCTCACTACAACCCTCACCGCAACCCTCACTACAACCCTCACCGCAACCCTCACTACAACCCTCACCGCAACCCTCACTACAACCCTCACCGCAACCCTCACTACAACCCATACCGCAAACCTCACTACAAACCTCACCGCAACCCTCACTACAACCCTCACCGCAACCCTCACTACAACCCTCACCGCAACCCTCACTACAACCCTCACCGCAACCCTCACTACAACCCTCACCGCAACCCTCACTACAACCCTCACCGCAACCCTCACTACAACCCTCACCGCAACCCTCACTACAACCCTCACCGCAACCCTCACTACAACCCTCACCGCAACCCTCACTACAACCCTCACCGCAACCCTCACTACAACCCTCACCGTAACCCTCACTGCAACCCTCACTACAACCCTCACCGCAACCCTCACTACAACCCTCACCGCAACCCTCACTACAACCCTCACCGCAACCCTCACTACAACCCTCACCGCAACCCTCACTACAACCCTCACCGCAACCCTCACTACAACCCTCACCGCAACCCTCACTACAACCCTCACCGCAACCTCACTACAACCCTCACCGCAACCCTCACTACAATTCTCACCGTAACCCTCACCGCAACCCTCACTACAACCCTCACTACAACCCTCACCGCAACCCTCACTGCAACCCTCACTACAACCCTCACCGTAACCCTCACTACAACCCTCACCGCAACCCTCACTACAACCCTCACCGCAACCCTCACTACAACCCTCACCGTAACCCTCACTACAACCCTTACCGCAACCCTCACTACAATCCTCACCGCAACCCTCACTACAACCCTCACCGCAACCCTCACTACAACCCTCACCGCAACCCTCACTACAACCCTCACCGCAACCCTCACTACAACCCTTACCGCAACCCTCACTACAACCCTCACCGTAACCCTCACCGCAACCCTCACTACAACCCTCACCGCAACCCTCACCGCAACCCTCACTACAACCCTCACCGCAACCTTCACTACAACCCTCACTACAACCCTCACCGCAACCCACACCGCAACCCTCACTACAACCCTCACCGCAACCCTCACCGCAACCCTCACTACAACCCTCACTACAACCCTCACCGCAACCTTCACTACAACCCTCACTACAACCCTCACCGCAACCCTCACTACAACCCTCACCGCAACCCTCACCGCAACCCTCACTACAACCCTCACCGCAACCTTCACTACAACCCTCACTACAACCCTCACCGCAACCCTCACCGCAACCCTCACTACAACCCTCACTGCAACCTTCACTACAACCCTCACTACAACCTTCACTACAACTCTCACCGCAACCCTCACTACAACCCACACCACAACCCCCCCACTGCAATCATCACTACAACCCCCACTGTAACCCCCACTGCAACCACCACTGCAATAACCACTGCAACCCTCACTACAACTCCCTCCGCAACCTCCACTGCAATCACCACCACAATCATAGAATCATAGAAGTTTACAGCACGGAGGGAGGCCATTTTGGGCCATCGTGTCTGTGCCGGACAACAAGAGGCTATCCAGCCTAATCCCACTTTCCAGCTCTAGGTCCGTAGCCCTGTAGGTTACAGCACTTCAGGTGCACATCCAAATACTTTTTAAATGTGGTGAGGGTTTCTGCCTCTACCACCCTTTTAGACAGTGAGTTCCAGACCCCTACAACCCTCTGCATGAAGAAATTTCCCCTCAAATCCCCTCTAAACCTTCTACCAATTACTTTAAATTTATGCCCCCTGGTTGTTGACCCCTCTGCTAAAGGAAATAGGCCCTTTCTATCCACTATATCTAGCTCCTTCATAATTTTATACACCTCAATGAGGTCTCCCCTCAGCCTCCTTTGTTCCAAGGAAAACAAATGGCAGACATTTAGAGACCGCATGGATGAACTACAAAAATTGTACATTCCTGTCTGGCATAAAAATTAAAAAGGGAAGGTGGCTCAACCGTGGCTATCTAGGGAAATCAGGGATAGTATTAAAGCCAAGGAAGTGGCATACAAATTGGCCAGAAATAGCAGCGAACCTGGGGACTGGGAGAAATTTAGAACTCAGCAGAGGAGGACAAAGGGTTTGATTAGGGCAGGGAAAATGGAGTATGAGAAGAAGCTTGCAGGGAACATTAAGACGGATTGCAAAACTTTCTATAGATATGTAAAGAGAAAAAGGTTAGTAAAGACAAACGTAGGTCCCCTGCAGTCAGAATCAGGGGAAGTCATAACGGGGAACAAAGAAATGGCGGACCAATTGAACAAGTACTTTGGTTCGGTATTCACGAAGGAGGACACAAACAACCTTCCGGTTATAAAAGGGATCGGGGGGTCTAGTAAGGAGGAGGAACTGAGGGAAATCCTTATTAGCCGGGAAATTGTGTTGGGGAAATTGATGGGATTGAAGGCCGATAAATCCCCAGGGCCTGATGGACTGCATCCCAGAGTACTTAAGGAGGTGGCCTTGGAAATAGTGGATGCATTGACAGTCATTTTCCAACATTCCATTGACTCTGGATCAGTTCCTATAGAGTGGAGGGTAGCCAATATAACCCCACTTTTTAAAAAAGGAGGGAGAGAGAAAACAGGGAATTATAGACCGGTCAGCCTGACATCGGTAGTGGGTAAAATGATGGAATCAATTATTAAGGATGTCATAGCAGTACATTTGGAAAGAGGTGACATGATAGGTCCAAGTCAGCATGGATTTGTGAAAGGGAAATCATGCTTGACAAATCTTCTGGAATTTTTTGAGGATGTTTCCAGTAGAGTGGACAAGGGAGAACCAGTTGATGTGTATATTTGGACTTTCAGAAGGCGTTCGACAAGGTCCCACACAAGAGATTGATGTGCAAAGTTAAAGCACATGGGATTGGGGGTAGTGTGCTGACGTGGATTGAGAACTGATTGTCAGACAGGAAGCAAAGAGTAGGAGTAAATGGGTACTTTTCAGAATGGCAGGCAGTGACTAGTGGGGTACCGCAAGGTTCTGTGCTGGGGCCCCAGCTGTTTACACTGTACATTAATGATTTCGATGAGGGGATTAAATGTAGTATCTCCAAATTTGCGGATGACACTAAGTTGGGTGGCAGTGTGAGCTGCGAGGAGGATGCTGTGAGGCTGCAGAGCGACTTGGATAGGTTAGGTGAGTGGGCAAATGCATGGCAGATGAAGTATAATGTGGATAAATGTGAGGTTATCCACTTTGGTGGTAAAAACAGAGAGACAGACTATTATCTGAATGGTGACAGATTAGGAAAAGGGGAGGTGCAAAGAGATCTGGGTGTCATGGTACATCAGTCATTGAAGGTTGGCATGCAGGTGCAGCAGGCGGTTAAGAAAGCAAATGGCATGTTGGCCTTCATAGCGAGGGGATTTGAGTACAGGGGCAGGGAGGGGTTGCTACAGTTGTACAGGGCATTGGTGAGGCCACACCTGGAGTATTGTGTACAGTTTTGGTCTCCTAACCTGAGGAAGGACATTCTTGCTATTGAGGGAGTGCAGCGAAGGTTCACCAGACTGATTCCCGGGATGGTGGGACTGACCTATCAAGAAAGACTGGATCAACTGGGCTTGTATTCACTGGAGTTCAGAAGAATGAGAGGGGACCTCATAGAAACATTTAAAATTCTGACGGGGTTAGACAGGTTAGATGCAGGAAGAATGTTCCCAATGTTGGGGAAGTCCAGAACCAGAGGTCACAGTCTAAGGATAAGGGGTAAGCCATTTAGGACCGAGATGCGGAGGAACTTCTTCACCCAGAGAGTGGTGAACCTGTGGAATTCTCTACCACAGAAAGTTGTTGAGGCCAATTCACTAAATATATTCAAAAAGGAGTTAGATGAGGTCCTTACTACTAGGGGGATCAAGGGGTATGGCGAGAAAGCAGGAATGGGGTACTGAAGTTGAATGTTCAGCCATGAACTCATTGAATGGCGGTGCAGGCTAGAAGGGCCGAATGGCCTACTCCTGCACCTATTTTCTATGTTTCTATGTTTCTAAACCCAGCCTATCCAATCTGTCCTCATCACTTAGATTCTTCACTCTCGGCAACATCCTCGTAAATCTTCTCTGTACCCTCTCCAGTGCAATCACATCTTTCCTGTAATGTGGTGACCAGAACTGCATGCAGTACTTTAGCTGTGGCCTCACCAGTGTTTTATACAGTTCAAGTATAACACCCCCTGCTCTTGTATTCTATGCCTCGGCTAACAAAGGCAAGCATTCCGTATGCCTTCTAAACTACCTTATCTACCTGGCCTGCTACCTTCAGGGATCTGTGGACATGCACTCCCAGATCCCTTTGTTCCTCTAAACTTCTCAGTGTCCTACCATTTAATGTGTATTCCCTTTGCTTGTTAGCCTTCCCCAAATGCATTACCTCACACTTCTGTGGATTAAATTCCATTTGCCACTGTTCTGCCCACCTGCCCAATTGATTGATACCTTCCTGCAGTCCGCAGCTTTTTTCTTCATTATCAACCACACAGCCATTTTTTGTATCATCTGCAAAATTCTTAATCATACCCCCTACATTCAAGTCTAGATCATTGATATATACCACAAAAAGCAAGGGACCTAGTACTGACCCCTGCAGAGCCCCACTGGAAACATCCTTCCAGTCACAAAAACACCCTTAGCTTCCTGCCTTTGAGCTAATTTTGGATCCAACTTGCCACTTTGCCGTGGATCCGAAGGGCACAACCCCCCTCACAACCCCCCCTACTGCAATCAACACTGCAATCACCACCGCAACCCCCCACCACAACCCCCCACTGCAATCCCCACTGCAATGCCCACTACAATCACCATCACAACCCCCACCGCAACCCCACACTGCAACCCCCACCGCAACCCCCCCACTGCAATCCCCATTGCAACGCCCACTACAATCACCATCACAACCCCCACCGCAACCCCACACTGCAACCCTCACCGCAACCCCCCACTGCAATCACCACCGCAACCCCCCACTGCAACCCCCACCGCAACCCCCCACTGCAATCACCACCGCAACCCCCCACTGCAACCCCCACCGCAACCCCCCACTGCAATCGCCACCGCAACCCCCCACTGCAATCCCCACCGCAACGCCCACTACAATCACCATCACAATCCCCACCGCAACCCCACACTGCAACCCCCACCGCAACCCCCCACTGCAATCCCCACTGCAACCCCCCACTGCAACCCCCACCGCAACCCTACCACAATCAGTGCCACATGCCCCACTGCAACTCCCATCGCAAGCTTCATACACACCTCCCACCCTGTGAAAGGCCCAGCGTTTAGGAAACAGGTTTTGTGTATGACATACGCCATTGATCAAAGCAACCTGCTTATTTTTAACATGCCAGCGTCTCCATTAAAATAGCAGACCAAGGGATTTCTTTCTTAAAAGAAATGTATTTTGTTCCATCAATGCGCAAAATGTTTAGTGCTGGCGAATGGAATTCTTCCCATTTCGAGCAGTTGGGTACAGCATGGCCAGATGCAGAGTAAAACTCCCCTCTGTTCTGCCCCAACAATATGCTTCAGCCCCAGCCTCAGAGCCCCCTCCTGCGCCAATGTGACATTCTTTTCCATTTCCCACACCTGCCATTCTGTGGTTTCTGTGAATGACACTGCTAATTAGTGCTGAATTAGGGACACTTTAGTGCTGTAGGTCCATGCCCAGTAGGATTGAAACTGCCTCAAACTAATGTCAGACAAAGGGATTTCATGCACACAGTATCAATAAAGCTCCTGTTTTTTTTTTCGGAAACTCACATCCAAGTGATGGTGGAATCATGAAAAGGAACGGCTGTGGTAGTGAGCCAGGTTTGCTTCCTGGGACAGTGGTCGGAGCACTAGAATTGGCTTCTGCAATCCTAACTAGGCAGGGGGCAATGTAGCAGGCAGGGTTCTGGCTCCTTATCGCTATCCAGTGACCCTTGCTGGCAGTGCATGTGGGTGTCTGCCGGGTGCGGAAAGGAGCAGGTTCAGCTGCGGTGCCACTCATGGTTGAATATCCAGCTGGCACTCATTGCCTACGCTCACACATGGAGGCCAGATTTGACAGACTAGTACTGCAGCGTGGATTAACACCTTCAGGAGAAGCAGGGAGGAGACATGTTTAAAGCGGGGGTGGGGGGGAAACAAACAACATATCCCTGAGGAATGTGGACGAGTTCATGGATTGTGTAGCGCTGGAGAGGCATGTCTACAGATTATACTCAGGCAGATTTCAAATCAGTTGCTTGTTATGTAGACATGCTTGTTTGAGGTGTCTTAATTCTATTGAACGTATACTGGGGTGCCATTAGGCCTTTGGGTCAATCTCTAATCTAGGCAGGTTTGCAATTGCACACGCGCAGCGAGTTGCTAAACAACCGGAGTTTCAGTAGACTCGTAAAGATCTGCTTGACGTCTTAAGGGAGAAAAAAAAAACTCCCAGCTAGGCCTTATTTGTCCTGTCGGAATTCACAGTTAAAACTAATCACAAAATTTATGGAGAAATTGATAAAAAAAGGTTGTAAAATATTGATCGGGGGAAAATAACACAACTCATCTATAATAAGAAGAAAAATGAAGCAATAATTCAAGCCTTATCGATCAGGCTTGCCTCTTTGTGTATTGATCCAACGCTTTAGTATATGAGATCGCACCCGAGATTGGATCAGAGCGAGCGGCAGACTACCATAGACCCTCTTTATATTTCCAGATTCTATCAGTGATTTTATAGCAGCGACCGGCCCAGAAAAGGAAGAGTCAGACAATGCCAATATGTTTACCATTTGTGACGCTCGCAGTCTCCAAACGTATTGTAATGATAAATAATGAAAAAAAAATGAATTAAGATTCTCAGCGGGCCTTGTCGAACCTTTGCGCCTGTGAGGACTCTATTCTGTACCTGCCCCCAGGCCAAAGCTGCTTCCTCGCTGGTCATTATCTTGAAATATGAGCTGGAGCCAGCTGACAGTGTTCTTAGTGGATCAGTGTTCATGAAATTTCTATGAGCATTGATCCGTGTGATTGCGTTGCCCTTCCGCGGATCCTTGAAATTGTAATTTCTGTAAAGTTTGACTGTTCTTTCCCCCCAGCCACCCCGCCCCCCTCAACCGCTGATAAAGTATAGTCAATTGACGCTCGCAGTCGATAACAGAATTTGTGCTACAACAACACAAAAGCAAAATACTGCGGATGCTGGAATCTGGAATAAAATCAGAAAATGCTGGAAATCTCAGCAGGTCCAGCAGCACTTGGGGAGAGAATGCAGAGTTAAGGTTGACCCGAAACGTTAATTCTGCTTTCTCTCCACAAAATTTGTGCTGTTCACCCACTTCTCAGCCTGCCAGTGAGTCTTCCCAGGCTGCTGTCCAGCTAAAAATGTGCCAACTAACTTAATGTGTTGGTTTAAAGAGACAGACAAGCATTGCCCCTGCTGACTTAGCTGGTAAATAGATGGCCCAGTGTAAAACTGAGACATACAGACCAGTAAGGTCCTGAGCTCAGTCACTCCTATGCGGCTTGTTAGCTCAACTCAACCGGCAGAGTACTGGGGCTTTTAAAGTGCATCTCTTTACCAGGGCTTCAAAGCTGTTCAACTTTTCATCTCCCTTGGTCTTTCCTTCCTCCAACAATCTTCACAGGTTTAAAACCCAAAACATGATGTCCTATTAATTCCAATATCATTTTTTTTTAAGTACCTCGTCCATATCCCACTTTCTGACACTGAAGTAATTACTATTATTACGATTAACTGGCTGCCCATCAGCCCGGCACCGACTGTGGGAGTCCTAAAGGTAGCACCTTTGCACGGCAAACAAACGTAGCCAGAAGGCAGCTTCAAGCATCAAAACCTGGGACCTTGTTTCGGTTGGCATGCTAAACAGTAACAACAACTTGCATTGATTTAGCACCTTTAATGTCGTAAAATGTCCCAAGGCGCTTCACAGCAGCGTTATCAAACAAAATTTGACATCGAGCCACATAAGGAGATATTAGGACAAGGGAGAGGCAGGTTTTAAGGAGCGCCTTAAAGGAGAAAAGAGAGGTGGAAAAGTTTAGGGAGGGAATTCCAGAGCTCAGGGACTTGGCAGCTGAAGGCATGGCTGCGCCAATGGTGGAGCGATGAAAATCGGGGATATGCATGGGGCCAGGATCGGAGGAATGCATAAATCTCGGAGGGTTGTTGGGCTGGAGGAGGTTACAGAGATAGGGTGGGGCGAGGCCACGGAGAGACTTGAACACAAGTGAGAGAAGTCAAGGAGTAATCGTCGCACACTTGGTGAATTCCAGACCTCTGAAACCAAACTAAAATAGGCACTGCAGTAAAGGAGAGAACAACGATGCAGCTAAGGATGAGCAAAGGGATTTGGATTAATTACACAAATAGGTAGGCAGACTGCAGATGAACCGGGATACTGGCAAATGCAAAGCATTGCACACTGAATGAAGTAAGGTGTGACATAAGTAGAAAATTACTGGAGTAGAATTGATGGCAGGTGACTCAGAAAGGGCCCTGGCTGTTAGAGTGGGCTCATCTCCAGCAATAAAACTTAGAAAAATGGTGCGATGTATAGTTGGAACAATGGACAACTGCCGTTGCACCGAGGCTGTGCGAAACACTGGCCAGACCTCAGTTGAATACTGTGTAGTCAGGTGTGCTGCTACAAAAGGGATGTGTAAGTGTTGGAGGAGTGCAGCGAAGGGAAACAAGAATGCTCGAGCTGGTCCGGTACCATCCGTAAATGTAACCAATTTTCATCGAGTTTCTGAATTCAAGTCATTGATGTATGTCAGAAACCGTTCTAACACTGAGCCCTGGGACACCCTGCTCAGTACTCCCCCACCCTGACATTACCCCTCTAACCAGTACCCATTACTTTCTAACCTTCAGCAGTTTCTTATGCATTCCCAAGAATTACTCGGAATCCCCACAGATTTGAGCTTAATTAATCATTTTGCATGTTGAACTTTATCACATGCCTTTTGGGAGTCTAAATACACAACGTTGTATAGTTTACAACAATCGACTTGATCTGTCACTTCCTTAAAGAAATCAAGGAGGTCGGTCAGGAAGGGTCTTTCCCCTCTAAAGCCACATTGACTGCTGTTTACTGACTTGTAGCTGTGCAGATAATCCTCAAGTTTGCTCCTGATAATCAATTCCATTATTTTACATGGAAATGAAGTAGACATGTAACTAATTGGTCTGTAGTTCTATGTGCTTGTTTTATCACCCTTTTTAAACATGGACACCAAGTTAGGCTCTTTCCAATCTATTGGTACTTCCCCAATGTCCGCTGACTCCCTCATAATGGTTATCTGTGCTGCACAAATCTCTTCTCTAGTCTTGCTCAGCACTCTGACATAAAGACCGTTTAACCCTGATGATTTACTTATTTTGAATCCTTTCAGCTTCAACGGGCTGAATGGCCTGTTCTCATTCCTGACTTTTCTTATGTTCTTGTATCAGCCTTGGCTCAATGGGTAGCACTCTCACCTCTGACAAAAGGTCGTGGGTTCAAGTCCCACTCGAGAGACTTGAGCACAAAATCTAAATGCTGACACTCCAGTGCTGAGAGAGTACTGCACTGTCAGGGATGCTGTCTCTTGGATGCGACATTAAACCGAGGCCCCATCTGCTCTATCAGGTGGACATAAAAGATCCCACGGCACTATTCGAAGAAGAGAAGGGGTGTTGTCCTTGGCCAATATTTATCCCTCAACCAACATCACTAAAATAGATTATCTGGTCAGTATTGCATTGGTGTTTGTGGGACCTTGCTGTGCATATTGTTCTGTTTCTTACATTTCAAATGTACAGTACTTTATTAGCTGTTGTGTCTAAATCAATTGGTTTAGGCTCTAATGTCAATTGAGGTGTGTATTGTGTTAATTGGCATTGCTTTTGCATTGGTTCAATGCTGAAACTTGAAGAGTATTTATGGGATAGCATTAAAAGTAAGAGGTGTTTCTGGAACAACCTATGGCAAGTCCCAGTATCATGCAACGTGGGCAACCCTGCTGGTTGGATAAGACTGCTGAAAGGTTGAGTAGGTTGGGCCTATACTGATTGGAGTTTAGAAGAATGAGAGGTGATCTTATTGAAACATATAAGATAATGAGGGGGTTCGACAAGCTAGTGGCAGAGAGGATGTTTTCCCTCGTGGGGGAATCTAGAACTAGGGGGCATAGTTTCAGAATAAGGAGTCGCCCATTTAAAACTGAGATGAGGAAGAATTTCTTCTCTCAGAGGGTTGTAAATCTGTGGAATTCTCTGCCCCAGAGAGTTGTGGAGGCTGGGTCATTGAATTTTTTAAGGTGGAGATAGACAGATTTCTGAGTGATAAGGGAGTGATGGGTTGTGGGAAGTGGAGCTGAGTCCATGATCTTATTGAATGGCGGAGCAGGCTCGAGGGGCCAAATGGCCTACTCCTGCTCCTATTTCTTATGCTCTTATGACTACGAATGCCAGGCACCCTCCAATACCTTGCTCACGTAGCCATTGTTCATGAGGAAGCCTAGGCAGTGGATGCCAGGGAGCTATTCAGCACAAGAGCATCACAACACTCACACATACACACCTTCCAAAAGTGGTCACGGGATAACAGTCAGGCTTATTTTTCCACTCCCTAGCTCGGGACTATTAAGATTAAAGTTGGGGTGAGGGAAAAAAGGATAGGACTGTAGCAAGTTTATAATGAGATGATTGGGATTGTGCATTTACCTTAACATGTCCCTTTACACGTAGCCCTCTCACCCATTCAGTACCAACACCATGTTCAGAAGCTGTCACCTTCGTTTAAGTAGTCTGCTAATTTGCACATACTTTAACACTCGTGACAGTTGGTGATGTGACAGGAGAAAGAACCCTTTATTTTCACAGCTGGCCTTTTAGCTCCTTCACCCCACGCAGTCTGTAAATGACCACGAGCTAATCGTCTTCCAGGTTCATTATACTGACAAGACTCCCACAGTTGTTTAGGATACTGTACTATTGTCTGAGCATTGAGGGCTTAACAAGCTCATCGACTGATTGCCATGACGTTTGGTGTGAAACGTGGTTCTATGTCGAGAAGGGAAGGCCTTGGTTTACTGTTTTGTGAACTGATTGTGGTGCTTGTGAAGGAAGAATAGCCCTAGAAATGGCAGGGAAGAAATATATTAGCCATGGGGAGTTAAAGCTCGTGGCTAGTGCCTGCAGTTCAAAGGCCTGTTTCTGTTGAAGGCTTAGCAAACTCGACAGGCCGAAAGTCTGTGAGTTAGGCCTTATCTGTACGTATTGTTACATTATGCCGAAAATTCCGGCCTCGTCGGGTCCGTGCGGAGTGCGCACCGACCTGGGGAGGCCTCGCAAAAGCCGGTTTTTGGGGCGAAATGCGCACCCGCCGAAAACCAGCTTTTCCAATCTGTCAAGATTTCTCTAGACAGATCCGCCGCATCCCTGGGAGAAGGACATCCGAGCGGGAGAGATTGGGCTATTTGCCCAACTCATGCCCAGCGAATGTCCTTCAAATTTTTGCCAGCGTAAGAGTTTTAAAATATATAAAAATTAAATTTAATCATTCATTTTCATGTTAAAAACCCCATTAAGGTAAGTTTATTTTAACCCTATTAAAAAACATTCAAAAAATCCAAAAATTATTTTTTTTCTAAAACTTTTAATTATATTTAATTTCAATTCATTTTAAATATGAGAGGTGTTTTTTAATTTATTATGCTGTGTTTCTTAATTTAGGAGGTGATTCTCATTGATAATAATGGGATCTCACACAAACGGAGATCCCATTTTTATGAATGAGAATACTACCCAGTTATTGGTGGTCCAGGCCCACGTGACTCCAGTATTTCCGTACGTACGGGGAAGTCATCTCCTCGTACGCTGCCCATCGAATGAAGGCCTCCGACCGCAATCGAAGGTGCCTCCGTGACCACCGGGTATTTTTGTAAAATATTTTCGGGTCGGAGGCGTTCGCCCGAAGGAAGCCTCCGACTGCAATTACCCCACCCCCTCATTTCTGAGTGCTTCTTGTCAATGCAGAGCCGTAGATGTTTGGTAGTCCTGTAGAGATATGATGAGCAGCAACTTTCCAGGGGCAGACTGGCACCCCCACTATACACCTACTGAAGGGAATGGTAGTGGTCATGGTAATAGACTAGTAATCCAAAGGTTCTCGGTTCAATCCTATGTTAAGTTGAATTCAATAAATGTGGCAATTTCTGAGCTGGCACCAGAAAATGGAACTACATAGAGGCCACTTTTTTGAATCCACTCTCCTGGCACGGAGACTAGTCTGCCGGAAGACATGTTGGAAATTTGGGCAGGCAGCACAAACGATTTTCCCACCATAGTCAGATAATCATGAGTCTCCCCCACTGGGAGCATGGGCTCCATAATGTTATAATCACATCATGCGAAAGACTGCTACAGAAATGGATTGTGAGATGCGTTTGAAGGGCTTGAAGAGATCAGCCCAACCAGGCATGTGTTTGTTTCTTTCACCTTTGTGAATAGACCATTTCTAGCTTGAAGTAGAATATTAAAAGTATCATTAACATTGAAACATTCAATGAGCATCCTGTGTTTTACGTTAGTTGCATTGTCACTTCCTGGTGAACTGTTTTGTTTATATTATATTTATCCCTCAACCAACATCGCTAAATCTTGTCATTTTCACATTGCTGGTTGTGGGACCTTGCTGTGCGCAAATAGACTGCCAAGTTTCCTACATTACAACTGCTTCAAAAGTATTTCACTGGCTATAAAGTCTGCCTTTCTATTGCTGAGGCCCCCTCAGGATAGCAGCTTGGGTCCAGCTTACATGTTCTACCAGGTTGGCACTGCTGTGCTCAACTGGTCTCTTACAGATATATAAGCTTCTGCCAACACTCCAGCCCATCAGTTATAAGGGGTTTGTTCATTCTCCGACACAAAGAGCTAGCGGGGCGATCCAATGAGCCCTCTGATATTATTGCTTCCTCTTGCCAGTTTTTACAAGCTTTCTTCACTCACCTTCTGCTCACTCTGGAGAACGGGCATCAGTCACGCTCAGGTACCTTGCCAACTAGTCTTCATGTGTGTGAGCCTTGGCAGACTATTCGACCATGGGTGGACCTCATTCCTCTCCTCGCTGAGTGGAAGTCTGGCTGATTTGCCTCTTGCAGCCGGTGCGGAGACCAGTTTTGCTGCCTCAGCTTCCAGTCTAAGGATAAGGGGTAAGCCATTTAGGACCGAGATGAGGAGAAACTTCTTCACTCAGAGAATTTTGAACCTGTGGAATTCTCTACCACAGAAAGTTGTTGAGGCCAGTTTGTTAGATATATTCAAAAGGGAGTTAGATATGGCCCTTACGGCTAAAGGGATCAAAGGGTATGGAGAGAAAGCAGGAATGGGGTACTAAAATTGCATGATCAGCCATGATATTGAATGATGGTGCAGGCTCGAAGGGCCGGATGGCCTACTCCTGCACCTATTTTCTATGTTTCTATGTAGGCTGAGATCAGCTAACTCAACACAGATGGGGAATTGAATCCTGGACCTTCTGGTCAGAATGTTCAGCTACTTACTGCCTTTACCAACTGGAGGAGCTCAGGAATGCTTCTCACAAGGCAGATTATTGAAAGGTGGGATCTGATGTTGACTGAGTGTCAGTCCGCACCCCCAAATGGCCACTTACGCGAAGTACTGGAGGGAGGTGAGTGTCAGCGTACTCACACCCCAGCATGAGCCCGCGCCATCAGAAGATAGGGTTGCCAACCCTCCAGGATTGTCCTGGAGCCTTCAGGAGTACGAGCAAACCCGGGGAAAAGGATGACAGGGGCAGTAAAAAAAAAGTGTTCTTTGTCCCAAATTTTTTTGGACACATTTGTTTATTAATTGTAAAAATATTAGAGATGGTGGGGGCGAGGTGGGGGTGGGGGGGGAGGTGGGTGGGGGGGGGGGGCGCGCAGGCTGGCGGAAGAGCTGGTAAAGAGAGGCCGTTTGACTGGGTGGGATGGTTGGAGACCAGAGGTCTTGTGATCAAACCTCCAGGATTGTGACTGACTAGAGTGGCCAACCCCATCAGGAGATGCCAGGACCAAAGTTACGAGGCGAGAGTCATCTTTCCAAGCTCCGTGCACTGAACCCTTTTCTCAAGGCGCACAGATGTGTGGCGGAGATATGTACTTTGAACCACGCTTATCGTTCAGACCAATGGAAGGGCTGTTCTTTTTTTAAAACCTCCCGCTAATTCTGATTCCAGTCGAGGCATCAAAAATAACAACGTAAAACCATGCGAAAGCCTCGAAACCGCACTCGGCACTTCACTTTCCGAAATTTTAATTTATGAGGGAAGGGGCAGCAATAAAAAAACAGTTGAAATAACAAATCTGGCCAGCTATAAATATCCGTGCGGTTTCAACAGTTCCACATTCGAAGAGCTCAGCAGTGAAAATCTTTCAGCTTAAGTGGCCGGCGAGAATTTCACTTCCTCTTTAATTTAGCAGAGCCTAAGAGTTTGCCCGTGGTGGAGACACGGGCAAAAAAAAAACATCCTCCGGAGAAGGTGAGTCGCATTGGGTGGGTAAATTTAAACAGATCGCGGAGTAAAAAAACCCTGACCTCTCATCTTTCATCCGACAGTCAAGTCGTGGTCAGCATCTCTTTATTTTCTCCCCTCCGATAAGCTCAGGATACAAATTGTGGGCAGAATTCCAGTGTTTCTGATATAGTTAAGCATTCCTAATTATGGATAAGCATCTTAGTTCATCCATCCGGAATGACCAAGTCCCTTCATTGCAAAATCGGCTTCGTTCTTCACTGGTTGTTGTGACCTCTACTGCATCTGGAAGCCCATCCCACACGGTGATCGCTCATTCTGATATTAGTCCTAAATGTACAAGCTTGAACTTGTGCTCACTTTCTCCCTGCTTTCTCTCCATATTCTCTCCCCCTCTCTCAGTTCTCCACCGTCTGGCTGGGGTGCAGTTTCGCAGGCTCCAGTTATTCTCTGGTGCCTCACCCAAGCAGCCATGCTTCAGTTAAGAGCCTGCAAGATGAGGGTCAGCTAGCCACATGCAGGGCATTTCAGCTGAGTCCAAGCATGCTTTCACCCGATACACACTCACACAGACACACACACACGCCCGTGCAGCCTCCCCACACAGATACACACGTGTGCATGACCGCCCCCCCCCGGAACTTACACACATACACATCCGTGCACCCCCCACACGCATACACACACACGCGTGCGTGCAACCCCCACACACATACACACACGCCCGTGCACTTCCCCACACGCATACACACATGCCCATGTACCCTCCCCACATGCATACACACACGCCCCTGTACCCTCCCCACACATATTCACACATGCCTGTGTACCCTCCCCATACGTATACACACATGCCCATATACCTTCTCCACACATCTACACACGTGCCCATGTACCCTCCCCATACACATTCACATGTGACCATGTACCCTCCCCACACACATTCACATATGCCTATGTACCCTCCCCATACATATACACACATGCCCATGTATCCTCCCCACATGCATACACACACGCCTGTGCAACCCCCACACATGCAGACACATACAAACATGCACACTCGCCCACACACCTTACACACAAGAATGCACACACACCCCACACGCATACAGCACTATATAACAATCAGCAGTGGTGAGCTGGCTGATTATTTCCCCCATCCAGCTCAGCAGCTCTTCTACCGTCACCTCACCTGAGATGAAGTGACTGAACAGAGACCTGGGATTGAATTGGAACCTTCCTGGACTGTTTAGCTCAGTATCATGATAAGGTGACCCATTTCCCCGTTGAACCATCAGCAGAGCAATTATTATTGAAATCTAAAGCCTGCACCAATGCACGAAGGAGTCATAATAAAGGAAACGGCAGTAAAAAATCAGTCGTTAACATTCTCATTTATGTTGAGCAAGCAGTTTTAAACGGCATTAACTTTTGGATTTTAAAGTAAAGTTTGAATATAAATGCTGATTTTTCCCAACAAAATTAAAATTGAGAAGCAGCCATTGCGAGGATAGTACATCCGGCAGTGAGCTCATCTAGTAATTAGAAAATGGAGTGGCACCAACACAAACTACAATTAATAATACTGATCAATAAATATTTAGCCAGAAGCTCCTTCATATTGCTTTCTAATGCTTCTCTAAACACACACACTTGATAATTAGTAAAATCCATGAATCGTCGCTGGAACCATCACATATTGTAACGAAGGTTATTGCAAACACTAATTTTTACAGGTCTTCCCTTCTGTTGTGTCATTTGTTTTCTCGCCATCACTAGTTACCCTCGCAACTCTGACTCTTCAGCTCTGGCTGACGGTGGCCACCCCTACAACCACCTCCGGTATGATCAGTTAGCTCCGCATAGACTGGGAATCAAAGCTGGCTCCTTCCTGGCCTGTATGGTTCTGTTCCAGATTGGCCCCTGCAATTACTAACTGAATCAAAGTAGTTGGGCGGTGGGCAGGGTGGGACGGCGAGGCTGGGGGTGGAGAATAATACCAGACAATTAACCTTAAGTTCAATTCTCTTTCCCTTTTAGAAGTACCAGCCTTGGTTCAGTGGCAGTACTCTTGCCTCTGAATCAGAAGGTTGTGGGTTCAAGTCCCATTCCAGAGACTTGAGCACATAAATCTGGGCTGACACTCCAGTGCAGTACTGAGGTAGTGCTGCACCATTGGAGGTGCCGTCTTTTGGATGAGACGTTAAACCGAGGCCCCGTATGCCCTCTCAGGTGGATGTAAAAGATCCCATGGCACTATTTCAAAGAAGAGCAGGGGAGTTATCCCCTATGTCCTGGCCAATATTTATCCCTCAATCAACATCATTAAAAAAACGATAATCTGATCATTATCACATTGCTGTTTGTGGGAGCTTGCTATGAACAAATTGGAGCTTGCTATGAACAAATTGGCTGCTGCGTTTCCCACATTACAACAGTGACTGCGTGTAAAAAAGTACTTCATTGGCTGAGGTTGTGAAAGGTTGCGAAAGATAAATGCGGTCTCTTTCTTTCAGTTTGATAACCCCCACCTCTAATGGTGCTCTATGTTCAAGGTAAGAGGAAGTCATGTCTTAGACATGCACCACTCCATTGCCCGCTGCTTTGACAAGTCAGGCACGCTGCTCTAACACTCCAGAGTAATCAAAGTTAGACATTCTAAATATCATTACAGGATATTGCTCAAGGTAACATGAAAGTTATTAATATCACAAAATTATTTTAACCACTCACTCAGGACTGGTAGGAATGGTGGCCCTGGCAGAGAAGTGAAAGTGCTTGTCAGCAATTTTATGAATGGAAACTCATGGTTAGGTAATGGTTTATGAATGACCCAAATTACAATGCTGTCTGCAGCCGGCACAAAATTATCCTTCGAAGCTGCAGACTCAGAAGAATGTGCTAACCATGGAATACACCACATAGCTCAATGGATGATCGACATGCTATTGAGCGGTTCAGGCAGGAAGCTTCCAGGCTGGATATCCACTCGGTACTAACGTAGCTGGTGTTAGCTGGTAGGGGGAAGGGGATGTGTGCTTTGGAGCTACAATTGGTCTCTCAAATGCTTATTCCTCCTCCAATTCCACCCAAAACAAGTAGATTGCCAGATCATTCATCTCATTGCATGTTCGTGGGATCTGGATGTGTGCAAACTGGCTGCTGTGTTTGCCTGTATAATAAGTGACTGTAGTTCATTGCAGGAATGAAGTACTTTGGCATGTTTCTGAGAGACAGGATAAGGTGCTACAATCAATGCAAGTTTGTTCATTTCTTCCTGTTTTTAATCAGATATGTCCAGCTCTTTTCTAACGGTATTAATTCGTTTTCAGCCGTGGCTCAGTGGGTAGCACTTTTGCCTCTGAGTCAGAAGGTTGTTCAACTTCAGAGACTTGAGCACAAAAATCTAGGCTGACACTCCAGTGCAGTGCTGAGGGAGTGCTGTCTTGTCAGAGGTGCCATCTTTCAGATGAGACGTTAAACCGAGTCTGCTCTCTCAGGTGGACGTAAAATATCCCATGGCACTATTTTGAAGAAGAGCAGGGGACTTATCCCTGGTGTCCTGGCCAATATTTATCTCTTAATCAACATAATAAAAACAGATTATCTGGTCATTATCGCATTGCAGTTAGTGAGAGTTTGATATGTGCAAATTGGCTGCCGTGTTTCCCACATTACAACAATGACTACACTTCAAAATGTACTTAATTGGCAGTAAAACGCTTTGGGATGTCCGGTGGTCATAAAAGGCACTGTATAAATGCAAGTATTTCTTTCTTTACAGCATTAAAGCAAGAGCCTGCATTTATATAGCACCTTTCATATTCTCAGAACATCCCAAAGCACTTCACAGCCAATGAAATACTTTTGAAGTGCAGTCAGTCTTATAGTGTATGAAACGCGGCAGCCAATTAACATAAGAACATAAGAATTAGGAACAGGAGTAGGCCATCTAGCCCCTCGAGCCTGCTCCGCCACTCAACAAGATCATGGCTGATCTGGCCGTGGACTCAGTTCCATTTACCCGCCCGCTCCCCATGACCCTTAATTCCCTTATTGGTTAAAAATCTATCTATCTGTGATTTGAATATATTCAATGAGCTAGCCTCAATTGCTTCCTTGGGCAGAGAATTCCATAGATTCACAACCCTCTGGGAGAAGAAATTCCTTCTCAACTCGGTTTTAAATTAGCTCCCCCGTATTTTGAGGCTGTGCCTCCTAGTTCTAGTCTCCCCGACCAGTGGAAACAACCTCTCTGCCTCTATCTTGTCTATCACTTTCATTATTTTAAATGTTTCTATAAGATCACCCCTCATCCTTCTGAACTCCAACGAGTAAAGACCCAGTCTACTCAATCTATCATCATAAGGTAACCCCCTCATCTCCGGAATCAGCCTAGTGAATCGTCACTGTACCCACTCCAAGGCTAGTATATCCTTCCTTAAGTAAGGTGACCAAAACTGCACGCAGTACTCCAGGTGCGGCCTCACCAATACCCTGCAGCAGGACCTCCCTGCTTTTGTACTCCATCCCTCTCACAATGAAGGCCAACATTCCATTCGCCTTCCTGATTATCTGCTGCACCTGCAAACTAACTTTTTGGGTCCCTCTGCACCGCAGCATGTTGTAATTTCTCCCCATTCAAATAATATTCCCTTTTACTGTTTTTTTTTCTAAGGTGGATGACCTCACATTTTCCGACATTGTATTCCATCTGCCAAACCTTAGCCCATTCGCTTAACCTATCTAAATCTCTTTGCAGCCTCTCTGTGTCCTCTACACAACCCGCTTTCCCACTAATCTTTGTGTCATCTGCAAATTTTGTTACACTACACTCTGTTCCCTCTTCCAGGTCATCTATGTATATTGCGCACACAGAAGCTCTCACAAACAGCAATGAGATAAATGACCAGGTAACTTGTTTTAGGTGTTGGTAGAGGGATAAATATTGTCCACAATAATGGGGAGAACTCCCCTGCTCCTCTTTGTATCGTGTCAAGGAATCTATAATGAGAGGGCAGGCGGGACCTTAATTAATGTCTCATCTGAAAGATGGCACCTTCGACAGTGCTACACTTCCTCAGCACTGTGCTAAAGTGTCAGCCCAGATGATCTGCTTTAGGGGCCGAAATTGCCCTCCGACCGAAAGAAGGCGCACTCACTGATCTGGAAGATTTTTCTCGTCGAGTGAAATTCAGCTCTTTGTACTTTTTTTTGTTCTGAGGAGTAAAGTCGGGTAGCAACGGGGCGGAAGTGCGTGGGGAGTGGGGCGGACGCCGGTATGTGTCATCAGCTGATCTCGTCAGCGCAATGTGGACATCCCGTGTCGCGCTGATGCGTAGTAACGTCCTTCTCCTTCAGTGAAAGGGGAGGGCCGCTGCGAACTCTGCAGACACGTTAGCGGCAAGCCACTGGGCCACCTGGGAGGGTTTCGGCCGGGCCAGCGGTCCGGCACCCAAGAGGGCGTGCCGCACTGCCTGTTGGCTGCCCCGCAAACCTGTGGCCACCAGTGTCGGGCTGACCTCAGAGTCGGCGGACAATTAAAATAATATGGCGGTCACGACAGTGCGCCCTCCTCTTTAGGGGCAGACTCACCGATTGACCACTAGCAGCTTCCAGCCAGGGTTCATCTTCCGTAGTTGCTCCACTTCCATCCTTTCTGGGGCGTGCGTGTACATTCGGTGTCAGGTGCACACAAGATGGGGCTTGGCTGGGATGGCTTCATGTTTGTCGAGCTTGCCGGCACTCACCGTCCGGGCTCGGACATGAGGAACGGCGACTTGGGCAAGTACAGGAGGACTGCCAGTGAAACTGTACTTCAGTGTGTCTCCTGAACAGGAGGGGAGAAACATTTGGGAGTTGGGTAAATTCTGTAATATTTACACTAACTTTTGTTTCATCTTAACCAGGTGCGTTTAATGATACCAGCATTATGTTTTTTGTTAGAAATTTGAAATCTGAACAGATTCACATACAAATCCTTTAGCACTGGCCCTTTTTTTTTAATTATCTGCTTGGCTAGTGACCAAATTGCAAAGAAGCTGAAAATCAATAGCAATAAACTGAGCAAACAGACACTGACAGCACAAACTGCAGCACATGTTTACCCAAAGCCAACCTTATCCATCTTAATATCAGCTGGGGACAGCATGGTGGCTGTCTCAGCTGCCCAGCCACTTGTCTTGTAATCGCCCCTGTTACTGGACAGGAAAGCTCTTATTGAACGATGAGTGTCCTGCATTATTCGCCAGTGATGAGGACTTGGAAGGATTTCAATGTGGCTTTGCTGTTTACAATTGGACTTTTGCCGTATTAATTGTTACTTTCATTTTTCCAATATTGGAGCTGCAATTCTGATCTCTTTATTCTTGTGTGGTGTCTAGACGACTTAGATTTATACTTTTGCAGCATGCTCCATACTGCTCCTCCCCATTATTCTCCCCTCTTGAAGGGGCTGACTGTCACTGGGCTATGGTTCCAGCCCTCTCGGGCAGTCGCTCTTCCTGTGTGGGCCCAGATTGCGAGCGAAACAAGCCCAGCTCTGACTTGAAAGAATTCAGCGAATCAGCGATCACCGCACGAGCCCGCAGCCTGTTCCACAGATCCACTATTCTCTGGCAAAAGAACCGCCTGACATCCAATCTGGTTCTGCCCTCATGTTACTTGTACGCGTGACCCCTGGTCCTCCCATATCTATCCAGTCGAGATAATTGGTCCACACAAACACAATCTATTCCCTTCATTATTTTATAAACCTCGATCAAATCGTCCCTGAGCCATTCATTTCCTAAAATATATATGGAGGGTTAATACTGTCATTAAAATAGTCAGCTTATAATACTTGTTGTCAGTTCTCGGCAAGGCTGCTGAGGGGGGATGGTGGGAGATTCCACAAAGCAACACGTTGTACAGAAGGTGATATATAAAAATAGTTCAGGGGCAATATGTCTTTAACAGGGAAGTACGGTTATATTTGTAGGTGAAGGGTTGTAGATAGGAAATGGGTTCTGATTTTCCATTTGTGTTCACTTAACAGAAACCGTCATTTCTCAGGTATCCAGTGAAGTGATAGTGACTGGGGACTGCAGTCATGTGGAGCCTGCTTTCAGAATGAGTGAACTTTCAAAGCGCAGAGTGTCACAGTGATCTGGGGATGTCTCTGAAATATATACTGTTACATATACTCCCTCCACATCTAAAAAACACACAGTGGCTGGCAATCAGAGAACAGGTCAATATATCTTACTAAATCATATCAACATCCACTAACTGAAGCACTCGTTTCATTGAAAAGCCTGAGGGAGACCAGGTTCGATTCCTGATCTGTGCTGGCATGGCGATCAGGGCACTATAATTGGACTCAGCACGGCGGGCTAGAAAGGAAAGTATCATCAGTCAGTGACTCCTGCTCCTGATCACTACCCAGTTACTCCTGCTCCTGATCACTACCCAGTGACTCCTGCTCCTGATCACTACCCAGTGACTCCTGCTCCTGATCACTACCCAGTGACTCCTGCTCCTGATCACTACCCAGTGATTCCTGATCATTACCCAGTGACTCCTGCTCCTGATCACTACCCAGTGACTCCTGCTCCTGATAACTACCCAGTGACTCCTGCTCCTGATCACTACTCAGTTACTCCTGCTCCTGATCACTACCCAGTGACTCCTGATCACTACCCAGTGCCTCCTGATCACTACCCAGTAACTCCTGATCACTACCCAGTGACTCTTGATCCTGATCACTACCCAGTGACTCCTGCTTCTGATTCTGATCACTACCCAGTGCTTCCTGATCACTACCCAGTGACTCCTGATCCTGATTGCTACCCAGTGCCTCCTGATCATTACCCATAAACTCCTGATTACTACCCAGTGACTCTTGATCCTGATCACTACCCAGTGACTCCTGATCCTGATCACTACCCAGTGCCTCCCGATCACCACCCAGTGCCTCCTGATCACTATCCAGTAACTCCTGATCACTACCCAGTGACTCTTGATCCTGATCACTACCCAGTGACTCCTGTTCCTGATGACTACTCAGTGACTCCTGCTCCTGATCATTACCCAGTGACTCCTGCTCCTGGTCACTACCCAGTGCCTCCTGATCACTACCCAGTGACTCCTGCTCCTGATGACTACTCAGTGACTCCTGCTCCTGATCATTACCCAGTGACTCCTGCTCCTGATCACTACCCAGTGCCTCCTGATCACTACCCAGTGACTCCTGATCATTACCCAGTAACTCCTGATCACTACCCAGTAACTCTTGATCCTGATCACTACTCAGTGCCTCCTGATCACTACCCAGTGCCTCCTGATCACTACCCAGTGACTCTTGATCCTGATCACTACCCAGTGACTCCTGCTCCTGATTCTGATCACTACCCAGTGCCTCCTGATCACTACCCAGTAACTCCTGATCACTACCCAGTGACTCTTGATCCTGATCACTACCCAGTGACTCCTGCTCCTGATCACTACCCAGTGACTCCTGATTACTACCCAGTGACTCTTGATCCTGATCACTACCCGGTAACTCGTGATCACTACCCAGTGACTCCTGCTCCTGATCACTACCCAGTGACTCTTGATCCTGATCACTACCCGGTAACTCCTGATCACTACCCAGTGACTCCTGCTCCTGATCACTACCCAGTGACTCCTGCTCCTGATCACTACCCAGTGACTCCTGATCCTGATCACTACCCAGTGCCTCCTGATCACTACCCAGTGACTCTTGATCCTGATCACTACCCAGTGACTCCTGCTCCTGATCACTACCCAGTGACTCCTGATCCTGATCACTATCCAGTGCCTCCTGATCACTACCCAGTGACTCCTGATCATGATCGCTATCCAGTGCCTCCTGATCACTACCCAGTAACTCCTGATTACTACCCAGTAACTCCTGATCACTACTCAGTGACTCCTGCTCCTGATCATTACCCAGTGACTCCTGCTCCTGATCACTACCCAGTGCCTCCTGATCACTACCCAGTGACTCCTGATCATTACCCAGTAACTCCTGATCACTACCCAGTAACTCTTGATCCTGATCACTACTCAGTGCCTCCTGATCACTACCCAGTGCCTCCTGATCACTACCCAGTGACTCTTGATCCTGATCACTACCCAGTGACTCCTGCTCCTGATTCTGATCACTACCCAGTGCCTCCTGATCACTACCCAGTGACTCCTGATCCTGATTGCTACCCAGTGCCTCCTGATCACTACCCAGTAACTCCTGATCACTACCCAGTGACTCTTGATCCTGATCACTACCCAGTGACTCCTGCTCCTGATCACTACCCAGTGACTCCTGATTACTACCCAGTGACTCTTGATCCTGATCACGACCCGGTAACTCGTGATCACTACCCAGTGACTCCTGCTCCTGATCACTACCCAGTGACTCTTGATCCTGATCACTACCCGGTAACTCCTGATCACTACCCAGTGACTCCTGCTCCTGATCACTACCCAGTGACTCCTGCTCCTGATCACTACCCAGTGACTCCTGATCCTGATCACTACCCAGTGCCTCCTGATCACTACCCAGTGACTCTTGATCCTGATCACTACCCAGTGACTCCTGCTCCTGATCACTACCCAGTGACTCCTGATCCTGATCACTATCCAGTGCCTCCTGATCACTACCCAGTGACTCCTGATCATGATCGCTATCCAGTGCCTCCTGATCACTACCCAGTAACTCCTGATTACTACCCAGTAACTCCTGATCACTACCCAGTGACTCCTGCTCCTGATCACTACCCAGTGACTCCTGATCCTGATCACTACCCAGTGCCACCTGATCACTACCCAGTGACTCCTGCTCCTGATCACTACCCAGTGACTCCTGATTACTACCCAGTGACTCTTGATCATGATCACTACCCATTAACTCCTGATTACTACCCAGTGACTCTTGATCCTGATCACTACCCTGTGACTCCTGATCCTGATCACGACCCAGTGCCTCCTGATCACTACCCAGTAACTCTTGATCCTGATCACTACCCAGTGACTCCTGTTCCTGATGACTACCCAGTGACTCCTGCTCCTGATCACTACCCAGTGACTCCTGCTCCTGATCACTACCCAGTGTCTCCTGATCACTACCCAGTGACTCCTGATCATTACCCAGTAACTCCTGATCACTACCCAGTGACTCTTGATCCTGATCACTACCCAGTGACTCCTGATCCTTGATCACTACCCAGTGCTTCCTGATCACTACCCAGTAACTCCTGATCACTACCCAGTGACTCTTGATCCTGATCACTACCCAGTGACTCCTGCTCCTGATGACTACCCAGTGACTCTTGATCCTGATCGCTACCCAGTGCCTCCTGATCACTATCCAGTAACTCCTGATTACTACCCTGTGACTCTTGATCCTGATCACTACCCAGTGACTCCTGATCACTACCCAGTAACTCCTGATTACTACCCTGTGACTCTTGATCCTGATCACTACCCAGTGACTCCTGATCCTGATCACTACCCAGTGCCTCCTGATCACTATCCAGTGATTCCTGATCATTACCCAGTGACTCTTGTGATTCCTGCTCCTGGTCACTACCCAGTGACTCCTGATTACTACCCAGTGACTCTTGATCCTGATCACTACCCAGTGCCTCCTGATCACTACCCGGTAACTCCTGATCACTACCTAGTGCCTCCTGATCACTACCCAGTGCCTCCTGATCACTACCCGGTAACTCCTGATCACTACCTAGTGCCTCCTGATCGCTACCCGGTAACTCCTGATCATTACCCAGTGCCTCCTGATCACTACCCGGTAACTCCTGATCATTACCCAGTGACTCCGGATCCTGTTCATTACCCAGTCACTTCTGCTGGATGCTGGATTAAAACATAATTAGTCTACTTGTGACCCCTTCATGGTCTCTGAGACTGCAACCACCTGCCAGTCTTGAGAAATGTAATTGAATTAATTTTAAAATAATCTTTGAGCGCTGGACGTCGCTAGCAAGGCCGTCATTTGTTGCCTGTCACTAGTTGCCCTGTGAAGGTAGTGGTTGGCCTTCTTCTTGAACTGGTTTGATATAACTGAGTGGCTTTCTAGGCCACTTCAGAAAGTAGCTAAGAATCAGCCAAATTGGTATGGGACTGGAGTCACATCTGGGCCAGACCGGGTAAGGTCAGCAGGCTTCCTTCTCTAAAGGAGGCCCCGACCTGCGAGAGACCATCAGTGGCAGGTCGGGGCCATAAAAGGAGCGGAGGTGCGGAGGACCGGGAGCAGCGTGGAGCCCACTGCAAAGTACAGCGCGAGCTTGTGCAGGAGGGCAATGGCAGCAAGGAGTGATGTCAGCAAGGTCCAGGTCGGTGATTGGTGCGTGGGCAGGTGCAGCAGGAGCGGCGAGATCAGGGCGAAGGAGCGGCGAGAGATGTAGAGGGATGTGATTGGAGCCTAGGGGATGCCTGAGTTCGGGGCCAGGGGCCCAGGGGCAGCACGGGCCATATTGCGATATGCGCGTGCACTCGGTCCGTGCAGTAGAGCAGGTCTCCAGTTGTCTTGGGTAATCCTTGCCACTGGACCAAGACCTAGCTCTGTCAAGTCCGTGTGATGGCTGGTGTGCAACGGCCACCACATGTTAAAAAAATCCACGCACAGCATCTTCCACCCTTGAGGATGTAGTTCGGGTTCTTCATTCGAAACACCTATGAACTCATCCTTTTTTTGGTGTGGAAGCAAGTCATCCTCGTTTCAAGGGACTGCCTGTTGTTTCTTTTATGACAATCCGATAGCTTCATCATCACTTTTACAGGTACCAGCTTTTTAGTTCCAGATTCATTTTTAAACTGAATTCAAATTCTCAAACTTTGAACTCACATTCTCTGGCAAGTCCAGGCCGCTAGGATCTCTAGTCCAGTAACATAACCACTACATTACTGTATCCCCGGGTGGGGCTGCATTTCTGGTCAATGGGACTGTTAATGTCAATCCAGTGCTGCATTCGGAAATACATTTAAAATGTGCCTGCACTTATCTCAGCTCCGTAATTAGTATGGTCGCTGCCCCTTCCCTCTGTTAAAAGCCAAAAACGGTCACATTCACAAGCTGTGTTGACGATTGCTCGACCGCCTCAACAGCAGACTGCAAGTAGATGAGATACTGGTGAAGGGGGAGGGAAGAGGGGAACAGCGGGAGAAAATTGAGGAACAACATGCAAATACCAAACCACATTATTTCTGAGCAACCCTTCACTGTGCCAGGTGGCTGGGACCTAGATTCTAGGGTTAACTATGTGCACTGAATTGGACCATTAGTGTAATGTCTCTTTGATCCAATCCAGTCCTTGCATCTAATGCCTCAGCCTTCTGTTGCAGCCATTGACAACCCAAGGGGTGCCCCTGCTTCCAGAAAAGACCACCTATTTATCAGGCATCAGTTTCCCAGAGGAAGCAGCCCCTCCAACAGCAGTGTCCTCAGCAATATTTATCCCTCGACCAACATCGAACAAAACAGATTCTCTGCTCATTATCACATTGCTGTTGGTGGGGGCTTGCTGTGTGCAAATTGACTGCTGTGTTTCCTAACAGTGGCTAAACGTCAAAAGTACTTAATTGGCTGTGATGCGCTTTAGGACATCCTGAGGTCATGAATGCTATATAAATGCAAGTTCTTTCTTTTAATATTTATCTATCAACCCTGATGCTTAAGTGCATTAATGTAAGGTGCAGGCGTCATAAACCTAGTCAGATCCACCGAGCCAGAGCTTTTCTCTGATTTTGTATTGCATACATTTCATTCATACTTTTTTTGTGTCGGGGATGGGGGTTGGGGGAAATGCTGCGTATTGTTCACAGTGTTAATAATGAGGGCTCGATCACGGAATAATGGTCTCGCCTCAATTTGCATTATCGTACAGCAGTTGGTTGTAGAAATTTCAGACCCATTATGTCTGACAGCATTTATCTGATCTGCTTCTCTGCAGTGTGTGAGTTCCAGTAAACCATGTCTTATTGTGTGACCTTTTCATTTTCCACCGAAAAAGAGAGATCAGTTCTTTGAATGTAATCGAGTGAGCTACAAGGCAGGGTACAGGGAAAATGTGTGCTTTGAGAATCCAAGCATGCGGGGAACAAGATGCTTTAGATCAATGCCATTTATCTTCTGCCTTGCCCCAGCAAAACCAGCACTGGGCTCATTTAGAGGCAAGGTAGCTGATATAAGTATATTGTCACAATGTTCAGTGGGCTGTGCGAGCATGGGAACACATGTTCTTGTGCTATCCTTTTATATCTAATTTTTGATGAAGTTATTACAAGTAGTGTCACCGCTGAATAGAGTGCAGACAATGATCGTGTTAAATAGTAGTGCAGGGCATATTTTCATTTGAAAAGTAATAAAGTGCTTCTTCGCCCCTGCTCTTGGCTGCACAGGAGGATGCTTTGACCCCTGGTTGACCTCTCTAATGATGTTCTACCAAAGCGTGCCTCTTCCCCAGAACACGCAGCTAAACTGAATCGCATTCGTTTATTTTATTTTTTTTCAAATTGATACTTATTTGGCCTGGCTTTCGCAGATACCTGAAGTTTCTGGGGCTTACGTTCAGCCTAAATGCACAGGTAAGGGGGCGGCGGGGAGGGTGGGAGGGGAGAAAGAGAGAGATTGAGAGAGAGACCGGTTCATCCTGGAACTTATTTTTTTTTACCGAGTGCACGGCCAACGGGAAATAAATTGCTTTGAATCTGCTTCCGCGTTAGGGTTAAGGGGGCAGACAATCCTGACTCAAGCACGGGAAGGTGGAGGTGGGGGTGATGGCGGGGGAGGGGAAAGGTGACCAGTGAACCAACAATCTCCAAAGCGAGAATATGCCAGAGAATGACTGAGACACAAACTCCCAAGTGAAGCATGTTAAATTTATAGCGACAGTAGCAATTTTGCACTAGATTGATTCTAACAATATACCAATGTAAATCTGCACGCAGTGTGTCATGGAGGGTCCAGCGTGTTGGCAAGGAGTGGAACGAGAAATCCAAACGCCCCAGCTTCCCACGTGGCTATTTTCTAATCTCGAGGCACCAATTCTATGCCCCACAGAGCAGGGGTGAATCCAGGTCATCCAGACCTGTTCTCAAATCTTTTGTTGCTTCACCCCTCTCCAGAATTGATATGGACTCCCACTGGGGAGCAGCTCCATGGATGTCAGAAACCCTCCGGTGACTCAGCCAGATGCCCGTTCTTTAATCTGTGAGCCTAGACAATGAACAAAGACAGGTTATTGGATTAAGGCCACTGCTTCAAGCCCTTTCCTCACCCAGTGTCCATGTGCAGAGGTTACTGCATAGGGATCCAGGAGTGGGAGCCTAATCGGTCATTTAATGTGGTTTGGACAATTGTAGCACACCAACTGCTGCTCCAGGTGAGATCAGCTGACAGTACAAGCTGGGGATTGTACCTTAGGCCTAAACCTGTATGGTTTCGTGGTTCACCCATCTGCCTTGTAGAGAACCGTTGGCAGATTGTTGGGAGCAGGTCATTTGCTGTGGAATGGTAGATAGTGGGCGAGGCCTCAAAACAGTGGGAAGTTGGGGAAAGTACAAAGCAACTTAAAAAACGCAAACCTACCTGACATCAGGCACGATTTTATTGTGTGGCAGTGATATACACCATACAGTGAGTGTTGACAAGGTATCAGACCATGAGAGACATAGCCAAGCTTAATCTTGACCTCACCCACACCTACACCCACACACTTTCTAACAGGGTTCATTAGGCAGTGGTAAAGAATTTCTCTCTGAATTTTTCTCCTTCTCATCCCAGGGCTTAAACATGTAACCTTCCTGATGTGGAAGACTCAGTACAACACCTTACGATGCAGCACACTTTTAGTAATTAAGACAATTAATGCATTTATTATAAATAAATAGTGGAATGGAGCAACAAAGGTAGCTGATACTAAACACAGAAAGTACATACAAACATACATACAATGGGGAAGTCTGTGATTGCCCTTTGAATGTTCTGAGTTTGTTCCAGGAGTCACTGTTACATAAGCAAGTTGTTGCTTTGGAGTGGTGAATTCAACCTCTCTTCATTGTGTCCTACTCAAACTATTATTCATTCTCAGGCCGCATTTCCTTTTCTTCCCAACTCCTGCTAATTTCAATAACCACACTGAAAAGCAGCCTCGGACTGTGTGATGCTCGCCACTGCGAGCAGGCAATGACCCAGGCGAAGCCCGGCAGCACGGGCCGAGAAGGAGGAGGGCAGTGCGCACGCGCGAGGTGCGGCCGCGTAGTGCGCGGGAGGGCGGTTGAGCGCGAAAAGCACGTCGCCCCGTGTGCGAGGTGAGCAGAGCGCACGTCTTGACAGGCGAAAGGGGCGGGGCCGCCGTTGATTGGCGGGGTGGGGGGAGGAGGATTGTTTTGCGGACAGAGCTGAAGGAAAGGCAGGAACAATGAAAGGCGGGGACGGGGCGTCGGGCTGATTGGCCGCCGGGGTTGCGAGATCGGAAAGAGCGGGGCCTCAGGGGGCGTGTTCTCTCCAGCCTCACGTGGCGGGGAGAGGGGGGGAGCTAGCCCGGCCAACCGTGAAAGGCAGCATTTCGTGCGCTTCCCCCGGGGGGGCACGTGATCACCATCTGCCATGAGGGAGCGGGCGCCATCTTGTTATACAATAGCCGTCCATTTTGTCCATGGCTCTTCAAACTATCATATTTAATTATGTCACCCGCTTTGATTCCGAATCCTATATTTCTTTTATTCCTTCACGGGATGTGGGTGTCGCTGGCGAGGCCAGCATTTATTGCCCATTCCTAATTGCCCTTGAGAAAATGGTGGTGAGCCGCCTTCTTGAATTGCTGCAGTCCGTGTGGTGAAGGATCGTGGCGGAGGAGTGGTGAGAGATTATGATGGAGGTACGGCGAGTGTTTGTGAAGGAGCAGCGAATGAGGGTACGGGGCCCAGAAATAGCGAGGGCCCAGGGGCAGCATGGACCTGCCCACACTGCGATATGTGTGCACATTAGGTCCGTGCAGCAGAGCAGGTCTCCAGTCATCCTGGTTAACCCTTGCCACTGGATAAAGGCCCAGCTCTGTCGAGCCCGTGTGGTGGCTGGTGTGCAACGGTCACTACACGTTAAAAAAATCCACGCACAGGCATCTTCCACCCCCTCAATTGGAGTTCAGGACTGGAGCATTGGGTCCTTCATTGAAACATCTGTGAACTCATGTGGAAGCAAGTCATCCTCATTCGAGGGACTGCCTATAATGATGATGATACATTTTACATGCAAGAGATTTAGGACAGAGAGCAGGCAAAACCTTCTTGCACAGAGGGAATGCACTACCAGAGTCAGCAATTGAAACAGAGACCATGTCAACATGTAGGAACAGGTTAGATCGATGGTTGATAGAAAGAAGGGATAAAGGGATACAGGAACAAGGATGTCACATGTCTATTGGTCCTATGAAGAATAAGCACCAACATGGACTGGTTGGGCTGAATGGACTGTTTCTGTGTCATAATTTTTATGTAATTCGATACGACTGATAAACGCCCAATCTCAACCACACTGTTGGGCAAGGGGAGGAGAGGCAGAACAACCTGGATCTCGTTCTTGCACCTCCCAGTGGCTAGAATAAGAATGGCATATTAGATTAGGCCTGTGAGCAGGGGACAGCCTGTCTATCCAGCTGGTGGAATGGGTGAAAGAGGTTGAGGGCGGGTAGGGGAGGGGAAGAGAGGAAGCAAAATGAATTACAGTTCCTCAAAGCATGGTGTGAATTTGGATGGGTCCTATTGCGGAGTCTTAAATTTGGTTTCTAAAAAGCTAAAGTCACTGGTAAATTTTGGGTCAGACATAAGATAAGCATCTACAGAGCCTTAGGCTGTCGAGGACCCCTCTTCTTTAAACTGGAAAACTTAATTCACTGAAGGCTGCGGCCCAACAACAGACCAGCACCAATAATGCCCTGGCATCTCCAGGAATGAAAGATTAATCTCGAGGGCACTGCTGTGAGCAACCCGGGGAAAAAAAATCACAGGGGCGTTAAAAAAAGTGTTCGTTTTATTTTTTTTGGACCCTTTTGTTTATTAAATATCAGACATGGGGAAGAAAGGCTGTTTGACTGACACTCGAGCATCATCCAAACGCGTAATGTAGTCTGTTCATTTTCTGATCGATGTGAGAAGTCGGTGTGCTGTAAATATCAGGCGATCAAAAGTGGGATGGTGGGGCGGTGGGGGGGGGAGGGGGCGCGGTGATGCTGGTTGGGGGCAGGTCATGTGAGAGCACCTCCAGGAATATGTCCAAACAGAATTGGCAACCCTCATACCACCCATGCCAGGATAAGTTCTACATTGCATCAAACAAAACCACATGTAATCGAAAATCCTGAGGTAGGATGATTTACAGCACGTGACGGCCAAATAACGTAAATCAGATCCTGCTTCTGTACTGCACCCCAGCAACCAAAAATGTGCAAAAGTCTGCTTTCCAAATTTTTTTTTTGTAATTTCCCCTCTGAAACAGTGGGACCTCTTAATAATAATGCATGTTTAGAAAGATTGTGTTATTTTGGCAGTTTTAAAGTGGACCAGCCAAAAATTAAAAAAGGGTGATTGGGGGGAGGGAGAGAAAGGCATTCTATTTCTTTCTAGTTTAGAAATAATGCAGATGTTATGAGAATGTGCCAGATTATCACATGTATTGAATTAACAAATGTCAGGCTAACAAGTCACTATTGTATCCTGAGACAGACTGTGCCACTGGCCCGGCCAAATTGTTAGTGGTTTTATATTGTGCTCAGGATATAGTATAACTATCAGGGATGAAAAATTATTGCACTCTGTCAAACAAAAAATCTTTCTCATCAGCCAACACAAGTTATATTTCAGCACTGACAACCTCACACAATATACACCCAGCTCGCTTAAAAAACATTTTTTTTTACTCCAAATATTTTTCCTTTCGTATCGTGAACATAGAAACAGGAGTAGGCCATTCAGCCTCTCGAGCCTACTCTGCCATTCAATTGGATCATAGCTGCTCGGTACCTCCATCTCATTTACCCGCCTTAGCCTTTACTCAACAAATACCAATTGATCTCAGTCTTGAAACTCCAATTGCCTGGCATCCACAGCCTTTTGGGAGAGATAGTTTCAGATTTCCATCGACCTGAGGGCCAGGTTACGGTTCTTTGGGCCCCAGTACTAGCGTCTGACCCAAGTGGCTATCTTTCATGTCTAAGCTCAGTCAGTAAGTTACTCAACTGTGGAAGGCATCACAGCCTGGGCTCAATCCTGCTCTCAATCAATGTCCACATGCTCCCCAGGGAGGCGATGGAAACACTTAGTATTTATTAATTGAAATGCAAATTAGATAAATTTCTTTCAGAAAATAACATTTTGGGATACAGTAGATATGAGTAATTTGAGGCATGAGATGTAGTAAGTATAGCATTCTTGGGAGGAACAAGTGACTTTGGACCTGTGGTTCCCAAAGCTCTCCATCACTGGTGATTTTCCTTGTGTCATGTCTGGATCTGTTGTAGACAAATTGATAAGAAATTGATTGCTCAGATTAGTCAACAACTCCATTTTCATTGTATCATGTGACTGCCAGGATGGTGCAAGGTGAATTAGCAATTACTATGTTCCTATGTTAGGAGCAGGAAAGTCTGGCTAAGTTATTTCTCCGCTATATTTTGCTCAGCCAAGGGTGATGTTCGGAACATACAATTGCACCCGGCCCTGAGCCAGTCAGATCCAATAACCTACCTACCCTCAGAACAGCAGTGATCAAACGCCTAGGAGTATGCCCAATGTGAGTTGGAACCCCACTGTCCCTTTAAAACTCAATGAAAGAGCAAGCAGGAAAATCAAGAGGTCCCCAGTAAATTCAGAGATTGCTGTGTCGGAAGAATCCTGGGCAGATTCAGTTGCTGGAATGGTACATTCTTAAACTCCCCACTGCCCTGCCTTTACACTGTGTGCTTTAATCAAAACCAAAAGTAGCAAAATGCCTGATTGCCACATGTGAGGACTCGAGTCTTTTGCTGGACATTGCTTCAGCCTGGCCCAACCGAGCCCCGATCCTACTACGCTACAAGAAAATAACTTGAACACTTCCCTGGCTCGTCGACCCTCTTCACCACCAATTTGTTTTTCTTAAGAATAGCATTAATATGTGTCACAGGATGGAGGCTCCGCGTGTGCAGCACTTTATTACATCTCGCAGTGCAGTGCTGTGTACTGTTTAATGCCCCTGGGCTACCAGATCGGTGGAGTTTTTAAACAAGTTATTTTAATTGCTTATATGAAGTGTCGATCATTCTTGCCACTCTTGGCAGCACAACTCAAGAAAACAAATTCCTCTCCAAGTCAAATCAGACAATCTTTTGATTAAGAACTGAAGCATTGTTGGCACATTTAGGATTCATTAGTGGGAAATTATTAAAAAATTAGTTCATGCAGAGGTCCAAGCAGCAGAGAACTATTGGGGTGAAGAGAGCAACTTTGCTTTCACAATGGGGTAAATAACTAGAGTTCAAAGTAAAGCTTAGAAAGGGCTTGCATTTTCATAGAGCCTATCATGACCTCAGGACGTGCCAAAGCGCTTTACAGCATCTTGTTGTAATGTAGAAAACACGGCAGCCAATTTGTGCAAACAGTAATGAGATAATGACCTGATAATCTGTTTAAATGATGTTGCTTGAGGGATATATCTTGGCCGGAGAACTCCCTTGTTCTTCTTCAAAATAGTGCCATGGGATTTTTTATATCCACCTGAAAGGGCAGACGAGGACTCGGTTTAACAACTCGTCTAAAAGACAGCACCTCCGATGGTGCAGTGCTGAGATGGTATCAGTCCTAGACTATGAGTTCAAGTCCTGGAGTGGAATTTGAACCCACAACCTTCTGAATCAGAGGCGAGAATGCTACCATTGAGCCAAAGCTAACACTGACAAGGCCCTCTAAGGTCAAATACCCTGCCAACACTCGGAGCCAAAGCTAACCCCTGCAGAATGACTATTTGGATGGGCAGCTTGGAAGCTTAAGTCACCATCTTCATGAGAGGAGGATTGAAAAATAAAGGAAATTGGTAAAAAAAATAGATGTTTACTGTGCACTTTATGGACATCATGGTAAGATTTTGTGCTCATGCCTCTGATTGAGACTTGAACCCATGACCTGCTGACTCAGGAGTGAGAATGTGATCCACTGAGGCATAGATAAAGTTGTCATACCAAGGCTTGGAAGAGTCAGAAAGAGTCTGACAAAAACTTAATTGTTGGATTAGAAGCTACCCTCTTTTTAATGTGTTATTAACAATCGTATTTGCTTTTCTTCAGCTAGGGTTTTAAATTCTTGTATCTCTCTTTAATCTGATTACCTGTAAGGGTTTGCACAGGGGGAGGGAACGGGGATGAACAACTTTGTCTCAGAGATCAGGGACAGTTACACAGCCCCCTCAGGTCTATAAAACACGGGGAAAAAGAGAGGGCTAGCACTATTGGATGGGGGTCCCCTCATCACTAAAGCTGACCACCTCATAGAGAGGCTCTTTGCACCAATAGCTGCTGTGTATTATCACCAGAAGGTTGTGGGTGCAAGTCCCACTCCAGGGACTTGAACACATAAATCTAGATTGACACTCCAGCACAGCACAGGGGAACGCTGCACTGTTGGAGGTGCCGTCTTTCAGATGAGACGTTAAACTGAGACCCCGTGTACCATTTCAGGTGGATGTAAAAGATCTCATGGCACTATTTAGAAGAGCAGGGGAATTCTCTCTTGTGTCCTGGCCAATATTTATCCCTCAATCAACATAACAAAAAAAAAAGATTATCTTGTCCTTATATTGCTGTTTGTGGGAGCTTGCTGTGCACAAATTGGCTGCCAGGTTTCCCACATTACATCAGTGACTCCACTCCAAAAGTACTTCATTGGCTGTAAAGCGCTTTGAAACATCCGGTGGACGTGAAAGGCGCTATATAAATACAAGTCATTTTTTCTTAACCTATTCCGCATCTGCTTGCTTCTGTCGAAAATTGATCAGAGATTTAACCGCAACATTGAACGTCTCTGCAGAAGTGGACTTTTGTTCCAACTTCCCGCTTTATATTTAGGAAAAACAAGTCGCTGGCAATCTCCTCGTCCCCGGCTTTGGCCGGCCCAAGAGCCAGCCCTGAAGGCGACGGGCAGCAGTGCCGCCACTTTTGTTTTGCCTTGGAAATTCTGCCAGCTCGCCCGCTAACTCGCCACAGCAGCCACATTAAAATAAATCAAAATAAGATTAAAGAGGCCGAGGGCATCGGATGTTGCTCTCTCTCCCCCCCCCCCATATATATTCAACTTCAGTGATTTACATGTCATGAAGACATGTTTATATTCAAATTGCTGTTTTTTCCTGACATTGAACAAAACCTTAATCATGAAGCTGATTTGAGTGGGTTTGCGGCCACTTACCGCTCTGGAATAGAGTGTTCTGATAAAGGCGTCACTTTGGGCGCTCGCTGCTAAAGCCCTGTCACTCAGGAGTTTGCCGGGATGTGCCGTGTGCCGGATGACTGACAACAATTCGGGAGGTTTTTTTTGGCGGATGACAAGTTAAGGGGTTTAGTGGTGCAATTATGCACTAAATTCAAGGTGCTCAGATGTAAATGTCCTCCAACCACTCTGTCATCCCCAGACTTATTACAGCTCCTTCATGCGGGCTCCTGTGCTTCGATCCGCAAACCCCGCTTCACTTTTTCGGGAGGCTGGCGGTGAAAATATAACACAATGCTTTTATTTTCTGAAGATTTATACATATATATATATATTTAAAAAAGCAGTAACTTATTTGTGAATAGTGGAACATTTAAATGTTTTATATATACATAGAGATAATTTAATATGTAGTCGTGTCTGAATTGCAATTTGAGAAAGGAATATGGCTATTGTCTCCGAACAATATTGTGTTCCTTGCTGTACTTTATAATCTCCCGCCAAACCCCCAACCTCCGCCACCCTGCAGTGTTATCCCCATGTGTCCTGAAAGCGCCGGCACTGGGCTCCTGTTCTGTGGGAGTTGAGCCGAAGGTGGTTCTTCAGCAGTGATGGTCAGCGGAATATCCCACTGTGGGAGAGGAGAGCACAGCACAGTTCGATCCCACAACCACACTCGCGCACTTTCGCGCCGTGGGGTCAGTCGGTCGGGGATCGGGAGCAGCCACTGTAGCTGGTTTGAACCCTCTCAGACGGATCTGAGTCAGCACTGACTGGGAATTAAACCTACAATCTTTGTTGCTGTTTGATTTGATGCTGTGCAAGGCAGTGTCTTTATCCACTACGTTGCATTTAACGCGACGTTTTAATAGATCCTCGTGGTTTAATTCAAAATTGCTTCATTCAGATTTTCTGACTTAATTTTTTTTAAGCACAAAAAAAATCCGTCCTGCTGTGTTATTTACGCTGGTTAATTCAACGTATTAGACAATTCACATTTTTTAGAACAAGGAAATTAACTTTGAATTAATAAGAGTGACTGGATAACTTTGGGGCGAGATTGCACTACAATGTTTTGAAATCTCATATTCAGCTGCACAATTGAGGTATAAAATCACGATCATCTGATTGCCTTAAGTTCCACAGATCAATTTTTTAAAAACAGTTTAATGGATTGTGTGGTGTGGTGCTGAGCATACAGGTCAGGAAGGTCCCAGGTTCAGTTCCTGCATCTGTGTGCACTTAGCCAGCACAGCAATGGGGTACTGAATTGGCCTCAGCACCCTGGGTTAGGGCAGGGAATAAAAGCACCTGAGCACTATTCAGGAATCCCTGCCATGCATGTGGACACCAGATGGCGACAGGTGTGAGCACCTCTGTGATGGCTGCCCTGCCGGAATAGTTTGCCTACCCTTACTGCCTTAATTCACGCATCAAGTGTTGCTTGTCAGCTGACGGACTAAAAGGTGCTAGCGCCTCTGGGTCAATACTCCGCCTTCAGACACCACCTTCAGAAAGCAAGATGTAAAAGGAAAAACTATTTACACCCTGGCAATGTAAGACCTTAAACAACATGGTTGTAGACTGCTGATAATGATTGATGCTCTCCTCAACACTTTTCTTGATGATATATATTAATGACTTGGAGGTGGGTGTACAGGACACAATTACAAAATTTGCAGATGACACAAAACTTAGAAGAAGTATGGTAAACAGTGAGGAGGATAGTGATAGACTTCAAGAGAACATTGTTGTGTCCGGACCTGTGGCAGATGAAATTTAATGCAGAAAAGTGCGAAGTGATACATTTTGGTAGGAAGAATGAGGAGAGGCAATATAAACTAAAGGATATAATTCTAAAGGGTGTGCATGAACAGAGAGACCTGGGGGTATATGTGCACAAATTGTTGAAGGTGGCAGGGCAGGTTGAGAAAGCGGTTAAAGCTTATGGGATCCTGGGCTTCCTGATTAGAGGTAGAGAGATCAAAAGCGTGGAAATTATGATGAACTTTTATAAAACACTGGCTCGGCCTCGACTGGAGTATTGTGTCCAATTCTGGACACTGCACTTTAGGAAGGATGTGAAGGCCTTCGAGCAGGTGCAGTAAAGATTTACAAGAATGATTCCAGGGATGAGGGACTTCAGTTATGTGGATAGAATGGAGAAGCTGGGGTTGTTCTCCTTGCAGCAGAGAAGTTTGAGAGGCGATTTGATAGAGGTGTTCAAAATCATGAGGGGTCTAGACAGAGTAGATAAAGCGAAACTATTCCCATTGGCGGAAGGGTCGAGAATCAGAGGACACAGATTTAAGGTGATTGGCAGAAGAACCAAAGGCTACATAAGAAAAAATGTTTTTACACAGCGAGTGGTTAGGATCTGGAACTCGCTGCCTCGAAGGATGGTGGAGGCAGACTCAATCACTGCTTTCAAAAGGGAGTTGGATAAGTACCTGAAAGAAACAAAATTGCAGGGCTATGGGGAAAAGGCGGGGGAGTGGGATTAGCTGAGGTGCTCTTGCAGAGAGTCGTCATGGGCTCGATGGGCCGAATGGCCTTCTGTGTTGTAACCATTCTATCATTCTATTCTATGCCCTTCAGACTCGAGATCAAAAGGGTAAAGGTTGGTCTAGAGGACAATTCACATGCTTTCTCTATTACTATGAGATCCTAATGCAATGCAAGCGATAATATCGTGATTGCAGTGTATGTGAGCGATTTACAGCAAAGGCCTGCTTCATCTACTAGATATTGTTGGTAGTTGTGTCTCATTGTCCTATCCCCCCCCCCCCCCATACCTTTACAACTCTCTTGTGCTCAGTCAGCTGATCTTGGCCATGACAACAGTGGAGGTTGCAACATTTGGACTCGCTTTTTCTTCCCAGAATATTGTTCGATATGTAACCTTGTGGCTAATATTTTATGTGTGAGCCTGAACAGTGAGTGAGGTCAGTGAGCTATTTGTCCACAGAGGGCATCGCAGGTCAAGCCTGGCAGGAGTCAGCAGCAGGAACCCCGCCCGGCTAGTTGCTTTTTTCTTTATTTGCTGCACTAGCTCTCATCTCTGGGGTGCTGGTGCTATCCCTGGTCTTCTTTCCCCTTACTGAACTCGATTCTTCTTCCTTGTTGCAGCTCTGAATGAACCCACCATCGATTATGGTTTCCAGCGGTTGCAGAAGGTGATCCCCAGACATCCGGGTGACCCGGAAAGATTGCCAAAGGTCAGTTACACACTTAACCTTTGCTATTAAACTGCTTCTACGTACAATAACATTACATGGCTGGTTTGGCACATTACTTTCAATGAACAGGAATGCCATAACAGTTAGAAATAATATTGTCAATCGAAACTGTGACAGGTATTGCTTCACTGTGTTTGCATTGTATCTGTGTTGAAGATAGGATATATTCTCCTCTTCACTAAAACATCCCATACATGATGTATACGAACACACAGTAAACACTTTTCCCCCCTCCTCATTTCCTGAAAAGAACTTGCATTTTTATAGCATCGTGCATGATCTCAGGTCATCCCAAAAGGCTTCACAGCCAAATAAGTACTTTTTTTGAAGTATAGTCACTGTTGTAATGTAGAAAACGCGGCAGCCAATTTGTGCACAGCAAGCTCCCACAAATAGCAATGTGATATAATGACCAGATAATCTGTTTTATTGACGTTGGTTGAGGGATAAATATTGGCTAGGACAGTCTCCTGCTCTTTTTTGAAATAGTGCCATGGAATCTGTTACATCCACCTGAGAGGACAGACAGGGACTCAGTTGGAGATGTTGATTCTGTCCTGGAGTATGGTGCCACAGATATCAGTCACCCTCCAGCACCTTTCCCCAAGTGGCCAGGCGTCAGATTTGAGTGTACAGCTTGCTTAAAGGTTGGCAAGCCCGTGTCTGTACTTGCCCAATACTTGCTGTCCAGTAGGAATAGTAGTCAGGAGTGGGGACTTTGGCACGTTCTCCCCTCCCAGTCCAGGAATGCTGAGACCACTTGTTGCAAACCCTTTCTGCTGCACTAGCTCAGCTCAGCTAACTCAGTTACATGCTGCCTGTACCAACTGATCCATCGAGCAGAACTCATTGGCAGAGCTGCTTTCTAACAGGCAGGTTTCCTGTCCATATGAATCCATGTCATTGAGACATTGCCATTGACTTGCAAAATGTCACAAGCCCAGCCCCTCATGATGGAAGAGCCTGACAACACTGGCTGTCTAGGCTCACACAAGAGGTACAGGAGGTTGGTTAGCACCAGCAGAGTCAGGCCCCAGCATAGGTCAACATTGTCAGGAGAGGAGCAGGGGGAAACTGGAGGGAGAGAAAGGGAGGAAATGCGTGAAGACCATTGAACACACAGAACATGCGCAACATTTAATCTCCCGAGAGAAATTGTGCCAAATTCTTTCTGAGGGCACAGAAAAACTCTAGAATATCGATTTAATTATGAGGTTATCTTCGCTGACGAAATATAAATAGATACTATACACTTGCTTATTACACATTCTCTATGGGTAATCAATACTAGTATAAAACACTGCTGCAACTGTTGTATTGTCAAATGAAAACAGAAGATGATGGAAGTACATGACAGGCTAGTCAGTATCTGTAAATAGGAAAGATGGGTTAACATTTCAAGTGTATCATTGTTGGGTATCAGGGCAAATTTGTTGACGTGCATTTGGAATTTGAATATGAAATTGGTAAAACGTCAGCAAAGAGTTTTTTTTTTAGCATTCTGCAGCCCTTAACAATGCTAGAAAAAACACTTTTGTTTCGTAGAAATACATAGAATGTACAGCACGGAAGAAGGCCATTCAGGGCCGGTGTTTATGCTTCACACGAGCCTCCTCTCACCTCTCTTTATCTAACTCTATCAGCATAACCTTCTATTCCTTTCTCCCTCATGAGTTTATCCAGCTTCCCCTTAAATACATCTATGCTATTTGCCTCAACCACTCATTGTAGTTCCACATTTCCACTGTTAGATCTTGGAAGCAATTGCTTCAGACTGGACTTAGTGATGTTTGCCTCTAGATGTCTTTAGTCTGCTTAGTGAATATGATGTGGCACTTAATATGCTAGTGACACCTATTGGTGGAACGTCATTACTGCACCCACCCTTTATATGGTGATTGGTCATCCAATTGGGCATCTTGACCTCTCTGCACAGCTGCTAAGTGCAGCGAAAGAAAGAAAACAAAAGAGAGACTTGCATTTCTATAGCGTCTTTCACATTGTCCCGATGTTCCAAAGTGCTTCATAGCCAATGAAGTACTTTTGAAGTGTGGTCAAAGTTGCAGGGAAACACGGCAGTCAATTTGCGCACAGCAAGGTCCGACAAGCAACAATGTGATAATGGCCAGATCATCTATTTTAGTGATGTTGGTGAGGGATAAATATTGACCAGTGCTGACCAGCTGTTGTTAGTACCACAGCGCAATGATGTTGTCCAATGGTTAGCCCTGGCTATAGGAAATGAATAAAAACTGGATGGTTAGTGTCAATAGGAGACATTAGGGTTAAGTTTCACTTTCACCACCTGGGCAATAATCTGATGGAGCAGGTTCCACACTTGTTGTAGAATCAACCTGACTTGTTTCCGTTGATTATAAATGGGCCAAAAATCAGGCAAGTTCTACAATGAGAACACAATCTGATCTGCCAGATAACCACCAAGGCAATGGTGAACATTGCCCCCATTAAATCCAAATAGCTGTGCCTGATGTCAGCTGCCCACTTACAACGAGGCACTTATTCCAATAAAGTGTCACTCTTTACTTGCTGCCTCCATGCCATTGGGTCTGTGTTGTACTGGAAGAAAGAAAAGAAAGGACTTGAATTTATATAGCGCCTTTCATGACCTCAGGGCATCCCAAGGCATGTTTCAGCCAATGAAATACTTTTGAAGTGCAGTCACTGTTATAATGTAGGAATCGCGGGGTGCCAATTTGCACACAAACACCAATATGATAATGATCAGATAATCTGTTTTAATGAAGACGGTGAAGGGATAAATATTAGCCAGCACACCGGGTAGATCTTCCCTGCTCTTCTTCAGAATAATGCCATGGGAACTTTTATAGCCACCTGAGAGGGCAGACGGGGCCTCAGTTTAATGTCCAAATGGCCTACTCCTGCTCCTAGTTCTTATGTTCTTAGACGGTGCAACTCTCCCTCCGTATAGCACTGGAGTTTTTGAAAGGGGCCCCTGAAGGATTCACTGCCATTAGACATGCACAGACCAGTGGAGCAATTGGGGAGAAAATATATATATTTTTCAAATGGCATAATGTAATCGGCATCAAAACCTTGCATTGCTGTGTGCGAGGGGCCACGGGGGAAATAAACATTTAAATGTTTTAATTTAAAAACAAACTAACCCGATTGCCAGCAATGAACTGGAAGGCCTCTGATTATCTGGGCTTGAACACATCAGGGTCTGTTGTAAGCCTGAGCTGCACCTCTGTCCAAAAACTGGTCCCTGGTGTGCCCACGATGAATTACGAGTGAATTATGGCCTAAGCTAAAGTTAGCAGTATTCGTTTGACAGGAAGCAAACGCGATGAATAGATAGAGAAAAAAGGGGTCAGTTCGTATCAAGCTGACAGACATATTTTACTTGTCAAACGGTTCATGCAGTGACTGTACGGGGGCAGGGCTGGATAGATTTCCTTCAGATCCTATCGACAGATTTGCATTGCGCTTGTCTTCTTTAAAAATCAGTCGTCAGCCAGGGCTTTGATCCCAGCATGTTCCTGGGTTTTATCAAGAGGATACAGGGGCTCTCCAATGTTGTGTCAGAAGGCACTGATTTGATCTCTACATGGCAGGGGTATCACAGAGAGACGCTGTTCCGAGCGGATAGATTGTGCCCAGTGTCGTGGCTGTCTTCCGAGCAGTCTTTGATAAAAGACAAAATTCAGTGGAGAGAAAGGCGAACAGCGTTTGTGTGTTTTGCTCCTCCGAGCTGCAAAATACCAGGCAAATTGATCCTCTGGGAGTAGTAAATACACATTACTTTATCTTGTACTTCATGTCCATGGCTTTCATATACCCCTGAGTCCTGATAGAACAACAATAGTTAATAGACTAAAAAGAGTAATTACAAGCATCTTTTCAGCACTTCCAGCTTGACTGACTTTGTGTGACCTTATAATTTTTACCTCAGCTAATCTGGCTGCTACATTTTTGATTCGATTTGCATAGCCTGTGTAGTGTATAGTGATACATGACCTTTTCTTAATGTCACCTGTCAAAGAATTTTACACCGGTGTTGGAAAAAAAAGTAATCCATTAAAGATTCAAAGTCTGATAAACAGGAGCTATCGACTAATGACGGTTTGTGAGGTAATTCAAAATGGTAGAGGGTTGGGATAGTGATGGGAAACATGGGAGAGAGCAACAGGGATGAGATAGTGATGGGAAACATGGAAGGGTGACAGAGATGGAATAGTTTCTGTTTGCCTGTGCAGAGTGCATGGCCTTAGCCTGAACACACCCCACTTAGAGTGCAGTCCGAAGAGTTGAGATAAAGCTTTGAAAGAGCCGAGCTTCAGGGATTTCCAAGTGTACGTGGATGTACTGCTGGAGTTTAACCAGCTAAACTCATAGAACGTACCAGCACAGAGTACTGATAGGTTCCCACAATTTCACCACCTGGGGTCACTTTAGCCACTTGAGCTTTGGCTTGCAGGATTGTCTAGAGCTGATTGGGAACATAGGAACAGGAGTAGGCCATTCAACTCCTCGAGCCTGCTCCGCCATTCAATGAGATCATGGCTGTTCTTACCTCAACTTCAGTTCACTGGCCTTTGCTCCGTATCCCTTAACATCCTTACCTAACAAAAATATATCTACATAGAATTTCATAGAAACAGGCCAATTGGCCCGACAGATCTATGCTGGTTTTATGCTCCACATGAACCTCTTCCCACCTTATTTTATCTAACCCCATCAACATAACCTTCTATTGCTTTCTCCCTCACGCGTTTATTTAGTTTCCCCTTAAATGCATCTGTAACTATTCGTCTCAGTTATTCTATGTGGTAGCGAGTTCCAAATTCTCACCACTCTCTGAGTAAAGAAGTTTCTTCTGAGTTCCCTATTGGATTGATTAGTGACCAACTTTCATTTATCTATATCAGTTTTTGATTTATCTGGTCTCAACAGCTTACTGAGGAAGAGAGTTCCAGATTTCTACTATCCATTGTGTGAAGAAGCACTTCCTGTCATCACCCTGAACGGCCTAGCTCTAATTTCAGTCCTGGAGTCTATCCTCCATTAGTAACTGGCCGGTCAAGCATCAACAGTTCCCTGGAGTACTGTGCAACTGCCTGGCTCAGGTATAGGATTCCTGAGTCTGCCAGAGAGAGTTGACTTGGTTCCAATCTTTTGTTGCCAGGCATGTCATCTTGGAACCAATTCCAGCCCAAGGAGACACTTTACCAACCTCTCCCTTAAGACCAATAGATCCATAAGGTTAAGAAAATCCTAATTAGCCAATAAGTTATTCCTACTCTTCCTGCCACTCTCCATCTGCTTTTATATGTCTACTCCTGTTAAATCAAATTCACATAATTTGAATTATTGGATAATTAGCTGAAAATATCTGAATTTTCAGGAGTTGACTGTATCCCATGTATAGAGCAGTTGTATTTAGAGACATGAATGGATGAAACTATGAATTAAGCATCATGTCCCTGAGTTTTAACTTAACGCACCTGGTGGGACCGGGGCGGATTTGGTTCAAACGGCGGTTTTACACCCCATCCGAATGCACGCTTCATTGTGGAACATAAAATCGGGCGAGGTGTACAACGGGCATCCCATCTGAACCTGCCTTCTTCCCATCGGGCGATTTAAGTTATTGCTCCAGTTTGTTGCTCATGTGAGTCACTGAAGGCAACAGTTATTAAGAATATTTTTGGGGAAAATAGAAAAGATCCCTGATGGTTGAGTTGGTCAATGTGAATAGTGGAACTAAGCTGCGCAGGTGAAAGAAAGAACTTGCATTGATATAGCCCCAATCACATTTCTTGGGAAGTCCCAAAGCAATTCACAGCCAATGAATGTCACTATATTGTAGTTAATTAGAAGCTCCAGCATTCGCTGCCTTTAAAGAGAAGATGGTTCGCGTACAGTCGAGGTACATTCCCACAAGGGGGAAAGGTAGTGCAACCAATGTCAGAGCTCCCTCGATGAGAAAAGAGATAGCGAATAAGATGAAGCAGATGTCAGGTTGAGGATACGTGAGAACCAGGCTGAATATAGAAAGTTCAGAGGGGAAGTGAAAAAGGAAATAAGAGGGGCAAAAAGAGAGTATGAGAATAGACTGGCAGCTAACATAACAGGGAATCCAAAAGTTTTCAATAGGCATATAAATAGTAAATGGGTCGTAAGAGGAGAGGTGGAGCCGATTAGGAACCAAAATCAAGATCTACGCATGAAGGCAAATGGCTGAGATACTACATGAGTACTTTGCATCTGTCTTTACCAAGGTACAAGATGCTGCCAAAGTCACAGTGAAAGAGGAGGTAGTGGAGATACTGGATGAAATAAAATTTGATAAAGAGGAGGTACTAGAAAGGCTGGCTGTATTTAATGTAGATAAGTTACCAGGACCGGATGGGATGCATCCTAGGATGCTGAGGGAAATAAAGGTGGAAATTGCAGAGGTACTGACATAATCTTCCAATCCTCCCTAGATACAGGGGTGGTGTCAGAGGATTGGAGAATTAAAAATGTTACACCCTTGTTCAAAAAAGGGTGTAAGGATAAACCCAGCACCAGTCAATTTAACCTGGGTAGTGAGGAAGCTTTTAAAAATGATAATCCAGGACAAAATTAAGAGTCACTTGGACAAGTGTGGATTAATTAAGGAAAGCCAGAACAGCTTTGTTAAAGGCAAATCATGTTTAACTAACTTGATTGAGTTTTTTAAAGAGATACAGAGAGGGCTGATAATGGTAATGTGGTTGATGTGGTGTACATGGACTTGCAAAAGCATTTGCAAAGGTGCCACATAATAAGCTTCCAGCAAAGTTAAAGCTCATAGAATAGAAGGGATACGAAATTGGCTAAGTGATAGGAAACAGAGTAGTGGTGTGCTGTTGTTTATCGGACTGGAGGAAGGTATACAGTGATGTTCCCCAGGGGTCGGTACCTGTACTCGGACCATTGCATTCCTTGATATATATTAATGACTTGGATTTGGATGTATAGGGCACAATTTCAAAATTTGCAGATGACACAAAACTTCGAATTATAATGAACAGTGAGAAGAATAGAGATAGACTTCAAGAGGCCATAGATAGGCTGGTGGAATGGGCAGACACATGGCAGATGAAATTTATCGCTGAAAAGTGATACATTTTTGTTAAGAAGAATGAGGAGGGGCAATATAAACTAAAGGGTTCAATTCCAAAAGGGTTGCTGGAATAGAGTGTCCTAAGGGTGTAAGTGCAAATATTGTTGAAGGTGGCAGAGCAGGTTGAGAAAGCGGTTTAAAAAAAGCTTACGGGATCCTGGGCTTCATAAATAGAGGCAGATACAAAAGCAAGGAAGTTATGATGAACCTTTATAAAACACTGGTCCGACCTCAACTGGAGTATTGTGTCCAATTCTGTGCACTGCACTTTAGGAAGGATATGAAGGCCTTAGAGAGGGTGCAGAAAAGATTTACAAGAATTGTTCCAGGGATGAGGGACTTTAGTTATGTTGATAGACTGGAGAAGCTGTGGTTGTTCTCCTTAGAACAGAGAAGATTGAGAGGAGATTTGATGTGTTCAAAATCATGAGGGATCTAGAGAGAGTAGATAAAAACTGTTCCCATTGGCGGAAGGGCCGAGAACCATAGGACACAGACTTAAGGTGATTGACAGAAGAATCAAAGGTGACGGGAGGAAAAAAATATTTTTACGCAGCAAGAGGTTATGATCTGGAATGCACTGCCTGAAAGAATGGTGGAGGCAGACTCAAAAGGTGGCTTTCAAAAGAGAATTAGATAAGTAGCTGGAGGAAATAAATTGCAGGGCTACGGAGAAAGAGCAGGGGGAGTGGGACTAGCTAAAGTGCTCTTGCAGAGAGCCGGCACGGGCTAACGGGCTGAATGGCCTCCTCCTGTGCTGTAACCATTCTATGATTCGATGAACTGCCAGGTAGCTGATTTCTGCTGTCACGTCCAGCCTTATCGTGTGGTCCGCAAGCAAACGCCAATCACCCATCATTGTCTGCCATCTTAACCAAACATAAAACTATAAATGAGTAAACTTAAAATGTAAAAATTGCTGTGCTCTGATATACATGATCCCAGTTATCCATGAGAACTTTTATTCAACAAAGCCTTGCAGAGATGTCACCTCATTGCACAACTTCTTCTGTTACTTGCGTTGCGATACCTTATCTTGGCTGATTTAATGCGTCTTTCGCTATTGGCACTGTACTTGTCTTCATTCCTGTATCTATGTATTACTGCACTGAAATGATAAACGCTCTCCATTATTCACCCATGGAAAGGGGAGGGGTAACAGGTCTTGATGTGGGAATGACATTCACTGTTATAGTTTGTAGCCTAATCCAAATGCCACAACATGTAATACACTCCACACAGTGCATTTTCCTTTTCGATATAAGTGCATGTATACACTTAAATACATGCACTCACAATACAAAGAAAAAACACAAGTACTGGAAATATGACATAAGAACAGAAAATGCTGGAAACACTCAGTAGGTCAGGCAGCATCTGTGAAGATTTGATGACCTTTCATCAGAACTGGTTCTGTTTGAAAGGCCTATGTCCTGAAACGTTAACTCTGTTTCTCACCCCACAGATGCTGCATGATCGATCTGCTGAGTCCAGCATGTGATTAATGTTAACATGTCCTTATTTATTTTTGTCGATTATTTTGAAGGGAAAATTGACATTGAAACAGGGTGTAATGATGCCTTTGCTGGTAGAGCTGGATGTGAGGAACTACTGAGCCAAACTGTGCAAAAGGAGTTGAACTGACAGCAGCAGAGTTATAGTCATTAGCACAAGTCTTGAGTATTCATGTCACTTTGACTGTGTATGTTAATCTGCTCCCTCCCCCTCATTGCCGGGCAAGTCTCCAAGTTCATTCCCTTGATGATGTCATTAGCACCAATTGATTAAACAAAATATTTTGCTGGGTAAAAAGGCGAAACAGCTAAAAGTAAAAAAACATGTTCGCATCATTCGGAATTATTTCTAACAGACTTTTGAAAGCAGTCCTGTTTGTGATATCTTTGTGTTACATGTACATGTGATATCATTGTAGAGCATTGATGATGGACGCACACTGTCTGCAATGCAAGTCTCCCAATAATGCTTCATAATTAGGATTTCCAAATTCAAATCTTTCCCCACTTCCACGACTTATTTTTGGCTGAGCTGTGCCATTGAACTTTTGTTTAGCAAAATCAATTTCTAGAGGTTTATAAATTGTTGCTTTTTAACACTGAGCTCACAAGTGTTAATAATTACTTGGAGTTGTAATTGCTGTAACTCTTATATATATATATAAAAATATATATGGAGTTTGTTACACGTTATGGGGGTTCTGATGTTTTATAACTAGAAATCTGGCTTATTAAACCATTCAGAATTTATACATTGTCCAAGTTATTTAAATTATTATTTCACTAAAGAAAGTATTCAAATGCACAGGGAGCTTTGAGAGTCTGTCAAAGGAGTGTAGAATTGTATTTGAAAAGTCTAGTATACTGTGCATGTGGTTGGCGGAGATTGGGTCTTTTTTTTCAATGTGCTGCTCAGGAGTGTACGAGATCAAAGTCTTTTAGCCAGCTTGCACTCCCACTCCCATTATCCTAACAGTAAGTGTAGGCTCAGTTTTCTGTGGGAACTACATTTACATAGAGTGTATTCCATAGAGTTTACAGCACAGAAATAGGCCATTCGGCCCATTTGGTCCATGCAAGTGTTTATGCTCTATATGAGCCTCCCCCCTTCTTACTTCATCTAACCCCATCAACATATTATTCAATTCCTTTCTCCCTCATGTGCTTATCTAGCTTACCCTTAAATGCAACTATGCTATTCATCTCAACTACTCCTTGTAGTAGAATCTCATAGATATACAGATGTTACTTTCTGACCACTGTTCATTTCATGAAAACTTAGTGTGAGAATTTTCACTTCGGTCTAGTTCCACGATCATGTTTTTCAGTTGATTCCAGAACCCTTATTTTCGATAAAGAAGAAAGAAAGCCAGACTTGCATTTATATAGCGCCTTTTACAACCACTGGACGTCTCAAATCACTTTACAGCCAATGAAGTACTTTTGGAGTATAGTCACTGTTGTAATAATTGGGAGTTTTATTAAAACTGTATTTGCAGCGGTTTAGAGAAAACAAAAATTCCGATAGTCAGGGGAGTCAGTGAACAAAATAAAACAAAAATTATGTAAGGGCTAGAAATAAAGAGCAGATCCAAACAACACCTGGAAAGACTGGTTAAGACTTAGGATGGATAACACTTGTCAGACAGCAGCCACAACATACATGTGTAAGTATTAGGAACATCCATTCCATTGCAAGAATTAGGAGCTGCCCATCTGATCTAACTTTTTCACATAAAGGGTAATAGAACTCTTGAGCTCTCTCCGCCCCCCCGCCCCCCCCCCCCCCCCCCAAAGAAAAGGCTGTGGATGCTGGGACAATTGGAGCTTTCAAGACTGAGATCGATAGATTTCTGTTAGGTAAGTGTATCAAGAGATATGGAGCTAAAGCGGTTAAATGCAGTTCAGATACAGATCAGCCATGATCTGATTAAATGGTGGGGCAGGCCGGAGGGGCTGAATGGCTTACTCCTGTTCCTATGTAAAAGATGCAATTGTGGTTAGTTAGAATACAGTTTTATTTTATGTACTGGGGTCTGCAGTTCTGTCACAGTGGTGTATTAAGAAACTGACTTTGAACAGTTTGGTTTCGCTTGTTGAAGACATTAAGTATGTTGCTGAGCAAAGTTACAGTCTGTAGTAGTGCATTTCTATATTGCCAACAATTGAGTGTGCTCGTGAAGATTAAACTTCCAAGTAACCCCAAGTTGCCTCGAAAGTCTTCTCATAATTGTCCGACAACAGCCATGTCCCATCCTACAACTGAATCATCCGGCCATCTCTCTCTATGGCCCCGCCCCCTTCACCATATGGCACCCAATAAAATATGCCGAGGCTCCATATGGGGACTCTGAGATGTGACCTGCATCCAATTTGGCGGACAGATGAGAAGCTTGCTTCTCTCGTGAAGCTTAATTTGGGAGCATCAGCTGCTGGCACAGTGTAGTTATGGCAACTGCACTCCCGTAACATATTCCAGCCTTCCTAATTTTTGTGTCAACCACATTTAAACATCAGCGTGACAGGAACTACACCAGCATTGTGTGGCTGCGTAAGTGACGAGGTCTGATGCAATTAAATCTCCCTCCAGCTTTAGCTAAAGTGATTGTTTGCCGTCTCACTCCAGCAGATCACTTTTAGCTTCCGTTTTTGGAATATTTTAGAACGATAATGATTCAAGCACGTCATGAATATCAACAGCGACAGTGCCTGTAATTGGAACAGTGAGGGCACATTGTTTAGTTACTCTTAAAACATTTATCGGGATAACCTCTTCGTACTGCAGGACTGCCTTTATTGTCTTGTGCGACTGTTGTTGAGCGTATAAGTCGCACCTATTTACTTAGAGCAGTTGGCAAGCATTTTCCAAATTGAAATTGATGGGTACGTGATAGTTTCCATTGCCGTTTTATTATTACCCCACTCTTTACTAAAGGAAAGAAGAAAGAGAGAGAGAGAAAAGGATAGATATTCCAATATAATGCTTGGCTGCTCACTACCAATTCTTTGTAAGTGGGGGAAATGTTATGGAGGCAAATTAGAAAAGCATTACTAGCAAATCTGTGAGTAGCTGGGCACCAGTCAAAACTCATTAACAGAGGCGTGTGTAACATGTATATCAGTGGAACTGAGAGTCACCTCAGGCAGCTTCTTTGCTGAAAGGAAAAGCCTTCTCTCTCTTTGAACTTCGTATTGTGTGGCTCCTGAAGGCACTGGCTCCTGTTGGTGGCCATTCTCTATGCCCAGTAGTGGTAGCGGCCTATTCCTCCATAGCCAAACACGATTCCATCCTCTTCCCGATGTTTATGGGTGTGTGCTTTGCACTGGATAGTGAGCAGGAATTGGAACCAGGCTGGTTTTTGTTTTTGCACTCTCCAACCTATGAGTGCCAAGGCCAGTTGGAATGCACCCCCCCCCCCTCCCCACAACCTCCCACCCTCCCCTCCCTTGGCTGGGATCAGCTCATTCAGTACAGACAGGGTATCGACCCTGTGCCCTTTCCAGTCTGTACTTAGTGCAAACTTATCAAAAATAGGTGTTGCGCTCTCTTCAATTTGAGTGACAAAGGCTCTCTTGACCTCTGGTTATAGAATGATTCTGCCATGAGAAAAAGCTATGGATGTCACTAAATTAAGCTGGGTGATTTGGTAGCTCTGTGTTAAAGCTGTGGAGGTTTAAGTCTTATCTCTGGGATGCAAGGCCACGATCCACTTGTGACTCGGAAACCTGAAATTCTCGGAGGGCTGATAAGGCAGTATTGAGGTTCAGTATCAAAAGCAGCTACATGGAGGGGCCAAAATTGGCCTCTGCCCAGGACAGGGTCCACCTACCATTTTTTTAGGTGCTCCGTTCACTCCAATGCATGGGGCGGACATTCCAGCGATTTTCAACTCTTTGGTTTCTGTTTCCGGTCGGAGTGGTGTTCGTGTCGGGTGAGGAGTGGAAGTGCGGTTGGGTCGGAGTGACCAGCACTAGGGGGCGGGTCGGAGCGGCTGACGCTATCAGCATGTCGCTGACACGTCACAACATCCTTCCCCTTCAGTTAAAAGGGAGGGCCACTGTGATCTCTGCAGCCACTTTGGTGGCAAACACGAGGCCACCATGGAGGGTTTCGGCTGGGCCAGCGGCCTGGCACCCAAGAGAGGGTGCCAAGCTGTCTGTTGGCGGCCCGGCCGAACCCGCAGGCATAATTGCCGGCCCGACCTAGCAATTGGCTGACATTAAAAAATAAAATGGAGTCGCCGGCAACGTGACCTCCCCTTTAAAGGCGGCCGTGCCGTCCAGCCACAAAAAGGGTACCGGCAGAAAAAGCCATTGGGGGCACCAACCAGCGGCAGCACCGCTCCCACGGGACAATGTCCCACGGGACAATTTCCAAAAGGGGGTCACCGCTGGTCGGTAGGGGGTTGGCGTGTGCATGATGCGACGGGAAAATGGGCGGGTCGGTCCCGTACACTGCTCCAAAACTAAAAGAGGGCAATATACCAAATGGCGGCCCCTCCGCACAGACCGAGCGGTGATTCCTTACCGACCCGTGGCTGCCTCTTTGAGGCGGTCCCGGCCCTTATAGAAAGGGGCAATTTCGGCCCCAGAGTGTCTGAGCTATGGATGATACCACTTGAGTAGCTGGTATTGGATGGTTCCCTGACCGCAATTTCATAGAATGATACAGCACAGAAGGAGGCCATTCGTCCCATCATATCTGTGCCGGATTTCTTCAGCATTTGGCGACAATCACAAGAAAAATAAGAGACTGCTGAGGAGGTTGGATATCCCAAAATTCATGGCAAATGTACACCCCACCAAGGAAAGCAACTGAAGATATTTGCAAACTCCACAGCCCAATGAGGAGAGCCAGAGAAACACAAAACAGCAAAGCAGAGAGATAGAGAAGGCGATTATGAAAGAGTAGAACACATTACTGCCACTTGACTGTCTCCAGTGGGGCAAATGCTGCTTATACTTTTCAGGCACATTTATGTTTCGAATGTCAGTGGGCTCCTCGCGTGTACAGCTCACCACGGAAAGTTCCTCACTGAGGTTTGTCCTGTGTCAAAAGCACTGGTAACTGCAAGAAAGTCTCGGCAGCCATGCTGCACAGTGGGCACCCCCGAAGACCAGGGACTGCATTGGGAGTGATACTAAATAACTAAAAGATAGATAGGAAAGACTTGCCTTTCTATAGCACATTTCACAACCTCAGGATGTCCCAAAGTACTTTACAGCCAATGATGTACTTTTTGAAGTGTAGTCACTGTTGTAACGTAGAAAATGGTGTGGATACATAACCCTTCCCCCCACCGACCCCACCAATTAAAACAGACCAAAGCGGCTGGGGAACATGGCCGAATAAATACTCTTCAATAAAACTCGAAATTGAAAGTAAGTCAACCCAGATTTTGTGCAAAACATACAATCTGAGATTGTCTGTTCCAGAAACTAAAGGGCCAATCTTAATTGGCCCTACCCAGTGGAAATGGGGCAGTGGGAGAGTTAAGACCGCCGTGCTCCATTTACCTCCTCTCTGCCATGCTTCCTGGGGGTCTTCCGCTGGCCATCCCAGGCGCACGCCCGAATCAGCCGGGAGCCGCTGACACTCACTGTCCCGGCTCACACATGAAGAAGAGCCATCTGAGCAAAGCACAACAAGGACGCTGGCACCTCGTGGCCCAGTGGGAGAAGGCAGAGAGAACTGGATAAAAAAACAATATTCTACACTCCTGCTCGGAAAGGACAGGGTTAATCTAAATGTACTTTTGCTTCTAGGTTCCTCACTGTCCTTTTTAATATTCATAAAAATAATTTGAAATATATTTTTAGAGGGAGTTAATTATGTGGTGTAAAATCTATGGTTTATGTTGGATATGAAATGCATTAATCAATGGCTTAATCCGTGCCGAGGTGACTGGCCACATTTTGTACTTTTCAAAATGTTACAGACTCCAGCTAACCTACTTTGCCACATTTCCTCTCTCGTCTTGATTTATGAAGTTTTGTGACCCACTATATTAAAAGAAATTTCCGCATAGTTCCTTGCCAGCCTGGCCTGGAAGCAGCTTCAACAGTGTCGGCACCACGTGAGGCTGGAGTGTTTAGTAACCCTTGTCATGCATGCAGATGTTGAGATTACCTCTCAGGAACTCAGTGTGGCGCTGTTTGTTCTACCTGGACTTCTAACCCTCCAAGGTTTGGGTTGTCCAGTGGATAACAGCACCTTGTAAGGTCAGTGATTCAGGGATCAACAACCGGAATTTGCTGATGGAACCAAACTTCGAGGAGATGGGGAAGGTGCGGCAAGACTGGCAGGACATAGCTAGGCTGGCAGGATGGGCCAATAGGTGGCAGATGCAGTTCAATATAGAGTGATAGGTAGTGCAGTGATTATGTTACTGGACTAATAATTCAGAGGCACGGAATAATAGTCCAGAGAATGTGAGTTCAAATCCCGCCATGGCAGTTTGAAAATTTGAATTTAGTTTAAAAAAAAAATCTGGTATCAGTAAAAGTGATCATGAAGCTGTTGATTGTTGTCAAATCCCAACTGGTTCGCTAATGCACTCAGGGAAGGAAACCTGCCATCCTTACCCCGTTTGGTTTGTATGTGACTCCAGTCCTGCACCAATATGGTTGACTCTTAACTGCCCTCTGAAGTGGCCTAGAAAGCCGCTCAGTTGTATCAAACTGCTACAAAGAATAACAAGAATAAAAGTAGGCAACTGCAGCGATTCATAAAGAAGGCCTCACCTCCTTCTCAGAGCAATTAAGGATGGCAATAAATAGTGGCCTTGCCAGTGATGACCACATTTCGAGAGTGAATTAAAAAAAAAATGAGAAGGTGAATGTTGTGTTTGCAATAACTGTTAGACTGAGTATTGTTTAACTCCAAGAGGTATGACCTTGGCTCTGCTTTATTAAGGCCCAAAGTAACTAATATACAAAAAGGCTGGCCTTTTAAACTTGGGCGCACACACATGCGTGCAGCCCAGTGGCCTCCAACAGTGACGCCATCTAGTGGCTCGTGATCCCAAAAGTACAGACCCACAAATGTTAACAATTTAAGTGGCGTAGAGGAGCAAAGGGACCGTGGGCCAATAAAGATGGCAGCGCAAGTAAATAAGGTCATAAAGGAGCAAACGGAATCCTTAGTTTGTACCTAGAGTTATAGAATAACAAAGACTGAGTGGTGTTGAACTTGTACAAGACTTTAATTAGGCCACACTTGGACTATTATATAGTGTTATGGGCACCCCCTTGATCGGAATTGTTTAAAATCAATTGAAAAGGCATCATGTAAATCTATCAGTATGTTACCAGTGATAAGGGGGTTACATTTAAGAAGAAAAACCTGAGAAAGTTTTTTCCACTGGAGCTGAGAATCCTTCAGGATTCTAACAAAAGAGAAAGAAGGAACCTGTATTTATAGTGCACCTTTCACGACCTCAGGACGTTCCAAAGCGCTTTACAGCCAATCAAATAGCTTTGAAGTATAGTCACTGCTGTAATGTAGGAAACGCGGCAGCCAACTTGCATTAAGCAAGGTCCCATAAATAGCAATGTGATACTGACTAGATAATCTGTTTTATTGATGTTGGTTGAGGGATAAATATTGTCCAGAATATCAGGAGAACGTCCCTGCTCTTTGAATAATGGCGTGCGATCTTTTATACCCACCTGAGAGGGTAGATGGGGCCTCGGTTTAACGTCTCATCTTTAGAGTACTGAAAAGGGCAGTGTCATCTGTTAGTTTTGGGATGGATGGATGAGAATGCAAAGGATGGATCGATTAAGTTTGTTGGAGAATGGGTTCAAAACTGCAAAACTTTCTGCTGAATGATTGACTGAGCAGTGTAAGTTTAGCTTAAGCTCACCCCCCCAATCACAAACATAGGGAGGAGGGGTGGGGTTGAGTAGCCATTTGAGAGTTGGCCGGAGCCCTAATTGCTCCAAACTGAAAATTCTGTACTTTTGCTGGGCCATTTCATAGAGTTACATGGAGTCTACAACACAGGAGGCTCAACTGGCCATTTGGCCCATCAGACCTATGCCGGTATTTATGCTGCACACTGATACGTCCTTGCTATACAGTATAAATGCACACGAGGCCCATGCTTGAGAGAAGGTCAGTCTGTGACCTGTCCTTTATTTCATAGCACTCAAGTGATGGAAGGGTGGAGTTTCCCCTTTTATATCTGAAGGTCTAGGTTAGGAGTGTCTCCCACAAGATCACGACCTAGTAGTCATTGTTCTTACAGTGTACAACTTAGGTCAGATTATACATAGGTTACAATGCTGGTTGAATACATGACATCACCTCCCCCCCCAAAGTCTTATTGGGATCACAGGTTGAGTCTCTCTGGTGGTTTATGCTCCCTTGTAGAGCGCCTGAGTTGGGGCTCTGGTTGTTGGGCGCTGGCCTGAGTGTCTGCTGTTTGCGGTGCCTCAGGCCTGTCCGGACTGCCCACAGTGACAGGGCTCTCCTCCCTTTGGTTCCTGTGTTCGGTCACCTGTGGTGGAGTGAACTCTACATTGTGTTCTTCCTCTGCTTCTTCTATGGGGTTGCTGAACCTCCTTTTTGTTTGATTCACATGTTTGCGGTAGATTTGTCCATTGGTAAGTTTAACTACCAGAATCCTATTCCCCTTTTTGGCAACCACAGTGCCTGCGAGCCATTTGGGCCCTGCAGCGTAGTTGAGGACAAAAACAGGGTCATTTACATCAATACATCGCGCCCTCGCATTCCTGTCATGGTAGTCATATTGTGACTGGCGCCTGCTCTCGACAATTTCTTTCATGGTGGGGTGTATAAGGGATAACCGGGTTTTGAGCGTCCTTTTCATTAGCAGCTCTGCGGGTGGAACCCCTGAGAGCGAGTGTGGTCGGGATCTGTAGGCCAACAGGAGGCGTGATAAGCGGCATTGTAGGGAACCCCCTTGGATTCTGAGCATCCCCTGTTTGATTATCTGCACTGCTCGTTCTGCCTGGCCGTTTGAGGCTGGCTTGAACGGTGCCATTCTAACATGGTTAATTCCATTGCCTGCCATGAAGTCCTGGAATTCAGTGCTTGTGAAGCACGGGCCATTGTCGCTGACCAAGATGTCCGGTAGACCGTGGGCGGCGAACATTGCCCGTAGACTTTCTACCGTGGCAGAGGATGTGCTTGAATTTAAAATGTCACACTCGATCCATTTGGAGTAGGTGTCTACTACAACCAAAAACATTTTCCCCATGAAAGGACCTGCGTAGTCCACATGGATGCGTGACCAAGGCTTGGCGGGCCATGGCCAGGGGCTAAGGTGGGCTTTCCTGGGCGCATTGCCCAGCTGGGCACGCGTGTTGCACCTGCGAACACAAAGTTCCAGATCTGCGTCTATCCCTGACCACCAAACGTGTGACCTGGCAATTGCCTTCATCGTGACAATGCCCGGGTGCCATTGTGGAGTTCTCTGATGAACACCTCTCTGCCCATCTGGGGCATGACTACTCGGTTTCCCCACAGTAGGCAATCGGCCTGAATCGAGAGTTCATCCTTGCGCCTGTGAAATGGTTTAAATTTCTCAGGGCATGCCCTATACGTGGCTGCCCAGTCCCCATTCAGGACACATTTCTTGACTAGATACAATAGCGGGTCTCTATTTGTCCAGACTTTAATCTGACGGGCTGTCACGGGTGAGCCTTCGCTTTCGAAAGCTTCAACAGCCATGACCATCTTAGCAGCATGCTCGGTAGCCCCCTCAGTGGTGGCTAGTGGGAGCCTGCTGAGTGCATCGGCGCAGTTTTCGGTGCCCGGTCTGTGCCGAATTGTGTAGTCATAGGCGGCTAACGTGAGTGCCCACCTCTGTATGCGGGCCGATGCATTTGCATTTATGGCCTTGTTGTCGGCCAAAAGGGACGTTAAGGGTTTGTGATCTGTCTCCAGCTCAAATTTCCTGCCAAACAGGTACTGCTGCATTTTCTTTACTGCATATACACATGCGAGCACCTCCTTTTCTACCATCCCGTAGCCCCTTTCTGCCTGGGACAGACTTCTGGAGGCATAAGCTACCGGCTGTAACTGACCCTTGGCATTGACATGCTGCAACACACACCCGACCCATAGAACACCGCATCGCACGTTAACACAAGTTTCTTACATGGGTCATATAGTGTGAATAGATTGTTGGAACATAACAAATTGCGTGCTCTATTAAAAGCCCTTTCCTGGCTGTGCCCCCTGACCCATTCGCGACCTTTGCGTAGGAGCATGTGTAGCGGCTCTAGCGGCGTGCTCAATTTGGGAAGAAAGTTACCAAAGTAGTTCAGGAGCCCCAGGAACGAACGCAGCTCCGTCGTGTTACGGGTTCTGGGTGCTCTCTGGATCGCTTCCATCTTGGACGCAGTAGGGCTGATCCCGTCTGCTGCTACCCTCATTCCCAGGAATTCTACCTCTGGAGCTAGGAAGACGCACTTCGCCTTTTTCAGTCGCAGCCCTACCCGGTCCAGTCTGCGTAGCACCTCATCCAGATTATGGAGATGTTCTTCAGTATCGTAACCCGTAATGAGGATGTCGTCCTGAAAAACCATCGTCCCTGGAATCGACTTGAGGAGGCTTTCCATATTTCGTTGGAAGATCGCGGCGGCCGAGCGAATCCCGAATGGACATCTGTTGTACTCAAACAATCCCTTGTGTGTCGTGATGGTGGTCAGCTTCTTCGACTCACTCGCCAGCTCCTGGGTCATGTAAGCTGAGGTCAGGTCCAATTTTGAAAAAAGTTTGCCACTGGATAGCGTCGCAAAGAGGTCCTCCGCTCTCGGTAGCGGGTACTGGTCTTGGAGTGACACCCAATTGATGGTGGCCTTGTAATCACCACATATCCTGACCGACCCATCTACCTTGAGCACCGGCACAATCGAGCTCGCCCAGTCACTGAATTCGACTGGCGAGATGATGCCTTCCCTCAGCAGGCGGTCCAATTCGCCTTCTATCTTTTCCCGCATCACGTACAGCACCGCTCTGGTCTTGTGTTGTACTAGCCTGGAGTCCGGGTTTATGTGAATCACTACCTTGGCCCCCATGAAAGTGCCAATGCCGGGTTGAAATAATGAGTCAAATTTGTCCAGGATCTGTGAGCATGATACTCGCTCCACAGAGGAAATTGCATTGACATCGCCCCATTTCCAGTTCATGACAGCAAGCCAACTTCTCCCCAGTAGTGCGGGACCCTCCCCTGGGACAATCCAGAGTGGCAGTCTGTTCTCCGAATCTTTGTGGGTCACGACTACCGTGGCGCTGCCTAGCACCGGAATGATCTGATTTGTGTAAGTCCGTAGCTGTGCGTCAATCGGCGATAATTTTGGCCTCCTGGCCTTGGACGCCCACAATTTTTCGAACTGTTTAATACCCATCAGGGACTGGCTGGCCCCCGTGTCTAGCTCCATTGATACTGGGATGCCACTGAGGAGCACTTTCATCATTATCGGTGGCTTCCTGGTGTATGAACTATATACGTGCTCTACATGAACTCGCTGAACTTCAGCCTCCAGCGATTTCCCCCAGCGTTCATTTCTGCAATTTCTGCAGGTATTTTGCTCACCTCTGCAAACTCCGGCTGAGTGTGTGCCTCCACGCCTCCAGCATGAGCTGCTGTTTGAAACAAAAGGTCCCCTGCCAGTCGATCGTCCCTGACTGCCCCTGTTATTGCCCTTGAGTGCGCCATTAACAGGTGTTGATGGCCCCATTACTGGCTGCATTGTCCCTTGCAATGGCATGAATCGCCGTTCAGCTTGTCATTGTCTCCGTCGTACTCCCTCTCTGGGTTCGACTACATGTTGGGGCATGCCCGACTGCCCTTGTCTGCCTGGAGAACTGTGTGCTGCTTTAACAATGTTGAATCTCTGTCCCAACCATTCCTTAACACAGTACCTCTCGTCTGTTCTGCTAGTGGCCATGCTCGCGTGGTTTAAATCCCAGTTTCTTGTCGCCATTGATACGTCCTTGCTATACAGTATAAATTCACATGAGGCCCATGCTTGAGAGAAGGTCAGTCTGTGACCTGTCCTTTATTTCATAGCACTCAAGTGATGGAAGTGGGTGGAGCTTCCCCTTTTATATCTGAAGGTCTAGGTTAGGAATGTCTCCCACAAGTTCACCACCTAGTGGTCATTGTTGTCACAGTGTACAACTTAGGTCAGATTATACATGGGTTACAATGCTGGTTGAATACATGACACACACGAGCCATTATTTAAAGGGAACATTTGCTAAGTGGCATTTTAACCCGGGCACACTAGTTCACTCGAGGTGCTGTTGGTCCCCACTAAAAGGTTTTGCACGAAGCCCAACTGATCAGCAGCAGTCAGCACCATACCTGTCAATCTCTTGCAAAGGGCCCACGTAACTGCAGTGCACAAAAGCTCTAACCTGTGGATAGTCGAAAGCTGCCTGTTGCAGCTTGAAGTCGGAAACTCTCCGTTGCCCAAGGCAGGATTAGCCATGTCTCAAACTGAAAATTCCGCACTTTTGCTAGGACGGTTGATTGATTTCCCGCCTCAGGATGGGACTAATCGACCCCCTCCAGCAGCAGTAAGTTTGAGCATGGTGAACTTGGCACCAGGCTGGTGATCCATCATAGCAGCGGCAGCTGGCCAAGACTGGCTGGCTGAGGTCACCCCATCGAACCCCTGGCACGCACAATGTTGTTATTGCTTTGGGACCAGTAATGGAAGTGTGAGAAATAGCAGCAGGTCAGAAAAGTAGGATAGGGGGAGAAATCTGTATTCACTTAAAGCAAGCAATTAAATGAAGGCCTTGTTATTGATGCATGTAAGATTTGTTTCCGTTAAGTCATCCAAAAAAATAAATGAGATGTAATAGATGTTGGAAAGTTTGGCCATTGTTGTATTGGAGAATAGTTGAGAGCTTCATGTGTTCCTCCTGGACAGCCAAGAAATTACCGCTGCTGATTTAATAGATGAATGTTTAACGTTATCCACTACTTCAGCTTAAAGCAAACAGGTTAACGTCTGCAGTAAAACAGTGGATAGAGGAATGTCTTATGAGCTGATGAGCATTCAGTCCACTGAAAGTGTACTACTAGTAGCTTTCAGGCTTTGAGCTTAGTTGTTGATACGTTTGACGACTGGGTCTTTGCACAGGGCAGAGCCATTTAAAACAGAGACCGCCGCATACAATACACGATGCCGGCCTTGCTCTCTCGCACCCGCACGAACGTGAGCTCTGCCTGTTTCACACGCATGTACTCGGGAGGAAACAGATGACTTTGCTCCTGTGGTCCCCACAGGTCGCCACCACTGCGGGTTTTCTCTGCCTCACATCTGGGTCTGTTGTAGACTAATTGATCGAGATTGATTCTGTGGCTAGTCACCAACTCCTATGTGTCATGTGACTACCGGGATGGTCGAAGGCGAACTAGGTGGACCTTGGACTTTTTTCATCCAGCAATTCCTATGTTCAGTTTGAACAAGAAATAAAAAAATAAAAATCTGCAAAGCCTCATTAAGAAGATATTTTCCCAACGGAGCGTCTTCTGCCTCACAGAACAGCAACAGCATCCAAAATGCGCCTCAGCAGCAGACTGAGCTCACCTTAAAAAAAATCCCTCCTGCAAGGTGGCTCACTTTTATTACAGTGAGGACCTAGTGCGGGCCATTTGTGTGTGTGATGGTGCCCTGTGAAACCAGGATGGCGCTATCCGAACCTCTCTGATAGCAGCAGTAAGTTTGAGTTACGATTCTTAGCGAGCATGAGCCGTGCTGGGCTTTTTTTCCCTTAAAAAGAAAATCCCACCAAATCTGGATTTCAAGCTTCAAGTGATGCTCAACAAGGTAGAGTAACCCTGACTTTAAATCATGACTTACCTTTGCTCTGCTGATCGATGTTTCTGCCTGTCAAACGTACATATATATATTTTTAAACTAGAGGTTGAATTTACTATAAGCCTTCGGAAACAGGTACTCTCAGCATAGCATGCTGGGTGACCTGCTTTTCTTTAAAAGAAGCAGAGCTCTCAGTTTGACGCTGGTTAAATTACTGCCACCGTCTTCTCAGTCCCGCATTTACTCACTGATACAATGGAACAAGATAATGGGCACCCGCTCCATGTAATGCATCTACTATGCCCAAAACAGCCAGCCAGAACTCCCGAACTGTGCACAAGATTAAGGGGCCAATTTTCCACATGGCCGATTTTTGGCGCAGTTGTAGAGGTAGGTCTGATTTTTTTTTTTAGTGTCCGACTGCGCCAGAAAATAAGTTGCCAGTTTTGGCAGAATAAACGTTCATTTTGGAGCGGCGCAGATTGTCCTTAAGCTCAGTGGGTGGAGCTTAAGGTCTGCGTCCAAAAACTGAGGTTGCCAGGGTAACGAGGGACACACTGAAGGGCTGAGGCTGAAAAGTGAAACATACAAGATGCAGCAAGACATAAGCAATTGTAGAGCCCCAGTGACGGTGCTATCCGGGGCCGAATGGCCCCCTGCCCCCGGTGACGATGCTATCCGGGCCGACTGGCCCCCTGCCCCCGGTGACCAAGCTATCCGGGCCGAATGGCCCCCTGCCCCCGGTGACGGTGCTATCCGGGCCGAATGGCCCCCTGCCCCCAGTGACGGTGCTATCCGGGCCGATTGGCCCCTCCCCCTCGTGCTGCTTCTATACCGGGCTGAATGGCTGCCTGCCTCCTGTGAGGGTGCTATCCCAGGCCGAATGATCCCCGCCCCCAGTGCCACTTCTATCCCGGGCCGAACGGCCCCTGCCCCCGGTGACGATGCTATCCCAGGCCGAATGGTTCCCCGGGCCGACTGGCTCCCCGCCCCCGGTGCTGCTTCTATCCTGGGACGAATGGCCCCCTTCCCCCGATGCTGCTGCTATCCCAGGCCGAATGGCCCCCTTCCCCGATGCTGCTGCTATCCCAGGCCGAATGGCCCCTAGCCCCCCTCCCCGAAGCCGCTGCTACCCCAGGCCGAATGGCCCCCTCCCCCCAATGCCGCTGCTATCCCAGGCCGAATGGCCCCTCCCCCCGAAGCCGCTGCTACCCCGGCCCGAATGGCCCCTAGCCCCCCCCCCCCGCCGCAGTGCCGCTGCTATCCCAGGCCGAATGGCCCCTCCCCCCGAAGCTGCCTCCCCACCGTCCCCCCGATGCCGTTGCCGCTCCTATCCCGGTGCCGTGTCTTCTTGCCTCCCTCCAAAACCAAACTGAGCTCTGCTAAATGTTGGTCCCCTAGAAGATGAGATTGGGGAATTAATAATGGAGAACAGGGAAATGGCAGAGATGTTGAACAAATATTTTGTATCGGTCTTCACGGTAAAAGTAACTAAAAACACCTTAATAGTGGATAATCAAGGGGCTATATGGAGGGAGGAACTTAATACAATCACTATCACTAATGAAGTAGTACTCGGTAAACCAATGGGACTAAAGGTGGATAAGTCCCCTGGACCTGATGGCTTACATCCCTAGGGTCTTAAAACAAGTGGCTTCAGAGATAGTCGATGCATTGGTTGTAATCTACCAAAATTCCCTGGATTCTGGGGCGGTCCCAGCGGATTGGAAAACCGCAAATGTAATGCGCCTATTTAAAAAAGGAAGCAGACAAGAAGCAGGAAACTATAGACCAGTTAGCCTTACATCTTTCATTGGGAAAATGCTGGAGTTCATTACTAAGGAAGCAGTAGAGAGACATTTGGAAAAGCATAGTTCAGTCAAGCAGAGTCAGCATAGTTTTATGAAAGAGAAATCATGTTTGACAAATTTGCTGGAGTTCTTTGAGGATGTAACGAGCAGGGTGGATAAGGGGGAACCAGTGGACGTGGTGTATTTAGATTTCCAGAAGGCATTCGATAAGGTGCCACATAAAAGGTTGCTGCACAAGATAAAAGTTCACGGGGTTGGGGGTAATATATTAGCATGGATAGAAGATTGGCTAACTAACAGAAAGCAGAGAGTCTGGATAAATGGGTCATTTTCCGGTTGGCAAACAGTGACTAGTAAGATGTCGCAGGGATCAGTGCTGGGTCCTCAACTATTTGCAATCTATATCAATGACCTGGATGAAGGGACCGAGTGTAATGTAGCCAAGTTTGCTGATGATACAAAGATGGGTGGGAAAGCAACTTGTGAGGAGGACTCAAAAAATCAGCAAAGGGATATAAACAGGCTGAGTGACTGGGCAAAAATTGGGCAGATGGAGTATAATGTGTGAAAATGTGAGGTTATCCACTTTGGCAGAAAAAATAGAAAAGCAAATTATAATTTTTAAATGAAGAAAAATTTCAAAGTGCTGCAGTACAGAGGGACCTGGGGGTCCTTGGGCATGAGGCACAAACAGTTAGTATGCAGGTACAGCAAGTGATCAAGAAGGCAAATGGAATGCTGGCCTTTATTGCAAGGGGGAAAGAATATAAAAGCAAGAAGTCCTGCTACAACTGTACAGGCTATTGGTGAGGCCACACCTAAAGTATTGCGCACAGTTTTGGTCTCCGTATTTAAGAAAGGATATACTTGCATTGGAGGCTGTTCAGAGAAGGTTCACTAGGTTGATTCCAGAGATGAGGGCGATGACTTGTGAAGATAGGTTGAGTCGGTTGGGCCTATACACATTGGAGTTCAGAAAAATGAGAGGTGATCTTATCGAAACATATAAGATAATGAGGGGGCTTGACAAGGTGGATGCAAAGAGGAGATTTCCACTCATAGGGGAAACTAAAACTAGGAGGCATAGTCTCAGAATAAGGGGCCGCCCATTTAAAACTGAGATGAGGAGGAATTTCTTCTCTTAGAGTGTTGTAAATCTATGGAATTCTCTGCCCCAGAGAGCTGCGGAAGCTGGGACATTGAATAAATTTAAGGCAGAGATAGCCAGATTTTTGAGTAATAAGGGAATAAAGGGTTACGGGGAGCGGGCAGGGAAGGGGAGCTGAGTCCATGATCAGATCAGCCATAATCTTATTGAATGGTGGAGCAGGCTCGAGGGGCCAATGGCCTACTCCTGCTCCTATTTCTTATGTATGTTCTTATGTTAACAAATGGCGTCTTCTCTGCGCTGATTTTTTTCTTCTCTGCTTTGATTTTTTCAGGAAAAGTTTTTCAGAACAGTGTACTGCGTCGTTTTTGGCCAAACTTGCTTAAATGGCGCTAGCAGCAGCCGACACCCCAGTGATGTCAAAAAATCGGGAACGCAAAAAAAACGTAGTTTAGGATGGCGCCGAACCTTTGACGAAACTTGCAGATTTTAGTCTGCTCCAAAAAAAACGGTGCAGAATGGTGGCAAACTTTCGGCCCCAAGGCCCTGTACCTGTATTATATTTCAATGAAGGGGCCTTTCTTGAAATACAATACAGTGAATTCCCGGCAGCTCCTTAGGTGATGCGGCACTTGAGCATAAATAAGCTGAGATCACCCATTGACACAAGGCCAGCTTCTTAAAATAAATTTCAATTACTCCTGGCATACAGCTCATGACACGCTGGGAGCGCAGGGTGTTGGTGGGAGGGAGCGGGGAGGGGGAGAGTCCCCCCTCCTTAATGTGGAGGGGGCACCTGGACAATGCTCCCATCACACAGCAGCCCACTTGAAAAGGATGTGAAGGGGCGACAATCCACAGGGTTCCCAACTCTGGTTGGCTATATTCCTAGAGGTTTCATCACATGACCTCCCGTCTCCAATCGGCATGCTCAGTGAAACAGCCTCCCCCCCCCTCCCCCATCTCCAATAGTTTATAACTAATAAACAAAAGTGTTCAAAGAAAATGAAAAGAACCACAATTTATTTTATTGCCTCTCTGATTTTTCTCCCGGGGTTGCTCGCACGCAACAGTGTCCAGGAGATTAATCTTTAATTCCTGGAGACTCCAGGACAATCCTGGAGGATTGGTAACTCAAGGCAGCCCGCAAGCCCCTTTACTAGCGGCTGGCAACCAAGATTACAGCCTCTCCCTGTCTCCGCTCCCTCCCACCAGCATCCTGACGCTCCCAGCGTGTCATGAGCTGTACGCCAGGATTAATTGAACTTTATGTTAAGAAGCTGGCCTTGTGTCAATGGATGATCTCAGCTCAATTATGCACAAGTGCCGCATCACCTAAGGAGCTGCCGGGACTGCACCAAGTCCAAATGAGCCCACGGGCACAACTGCATGAGCTGGTACCTTATTGCTGCTGCCGAAAGGTTAGCATGTTCTTGATGTGCAGCGGCCAATCCTTCTTTGTTGGTAGGGCCACGATTCCTGTAGTCCCCGGCGCAGATGGTCGTGTACTCGCCTCCTCCCTTGCGTATCAGCTTCCACCTCTCTCAGTGGGGTGCATTGATGAGATGGTGGGGAGCGTCTTATTGCACAAGCCCTCATCCTTATACCACTCGCTCTGACTGACATATGTCCCATCTCTCCCTCTCTTATTTGTATGCACTTGCTCCTTTTAACCTTAAAGGAGACAACCACTGTCTAGGATTCAGATAGCCCTTTCATTGGTTTGCAGTGTCACAAGATGGAGTATCATTCATCAAAGAGCAGGGTGAGATCAATAGCTTCATTAATGTGTTGCGTTTTCTGACGGGAAAATATGTTTTGTATTTAGTTTTATTAAATACGATTGCAAGAGTTCCAAAGAAAATCGATAACCAAAAAGCAAAGTAGTCTCTGACCTATATTTAACAAATCATGGCTTGAAAGACTTTGAGTGTCGACATAGCAGCACTTAATATTATTGAGAGACTATTGATTAAACACGGGTGGGGGAGGGTAGCTGGTTAAAGAACCAACAGCAAAAACAGCACGTCTGCTCTCTGAGAAATATAAAGCTGTGTATTTATCTCATTCCTCATAGCCCTGCAGAACACTCATGTGCAGGGGAGCACAGCCTGTAGCAGGCTTGGGGCCTCGACGGCTGAAGGCATGGCCGCCAATGTTGAGGCAATGGATGTAGGGTTTGCACAAAATGCTTGAGTGGGAGGAACTGAGAGTTGGTAGGGTGGGGCTGGGATTTGAGGGTAGCAGGTTATAGGGCTGGAGGAGGTTACAGAGATCAGTGATAAGGAGGGGTGAGGGCCATGAAGAGGTTTAAATGTAAGGTTGAGAATTTTAAATTGGAAGCACTGTGAGCTAATGTAGGTCAGCGAGGGCAGGGGTGAGCAGGATAGGATTGTTGGATGAGCTGGGTTTTGGATGAGCTGACATTTACAAAGGGTGGAGGGGAGGAGGTTGAACCATCTTACCTCATCAAGCAGATGGGGCCTCAGGTTAACATCTCATTTGAACAGTGCAGCACTCCCTCATACCTCACTGGAGTGTCAAGCTGACGGGAATTGAATGAAAATATATTTATATTTATTATGTCTGTGATGTACTTATGAATGACTCCATGAGGCAATGTGTTGTACTCAAACGGTAGTGACCTTGGTCCTTTATTCGTAAATCCAGAGTGAGGCACAAGCATGGTGAGCAGCCTTTTATACTGAGCCCTGCTACCAGGGCAGGAAACCCCGGTCTCCACCAGTTGCACCCTCTAGTGATGCCAGCATGTATATACACAGTGTAAACCTTATTGATCGTACATCAGGTAAACAAATCTCCATCTTATGCAACTATACAGTGACTACACAGTGAGTACCTCCATAGTCTGCATATACAACAATATTTGAACAAAAATAGGGAATATAATTTTTTTGTATTTTTTAAAGATCATTTGGTTCCAAAGTATAGACAGAAAGAAATGATAATAGAAAAGTAATGATAAATCTGAAGTCTATTTAAGTTAACCCTCACCTATACAATATTAGGAAAACTAGTAAAAGGCGAGTTAAACTTACAACTTACAAATAATAATGTTCACAAATAATTTTGTCACATTGGCTGAAAATTTAAAAAAAAATTAACATAATATTGAAAGAGAATGAAACTTTGAACAGAACAAGTTTTTCAATCTGGAGACACTGACTCATCACCATTGCAAAGCTCGAATCATACAATTGGAACTTGACCAAGCTATTTAAAGTTTTGTGCATTGTTGTTTGCAGTGGGAGATATTGACTTAAGGAGAGTAAGTTACCTTTGAGGCAGACGGATGATTTATGAATTATGCAGTGATGGGACATCATTGAGAGTGCAGAAGGAAACCAAGTCTTCTTGACCTGCAGTCAGCCAGCTTGCCTCCTGGCTGTTTGCTAGTAATCAGAGTATTTAATTGAAAAAGGGACCGGGTCACTCATGGCTCCGTAATGGAGGATCCTGTTAAATAATTACTGATGAAGTCTGCAGCAAGTACATCCCAGCAAGCCATTAGTGAGCAATAATTTATCTGGATTGTATATCAGATGGTTATTAATATTTAAATTGACAATGTATGTGGTGAAATGAGGTAAGCAGGTTTATGAGCTGTGGTTATCTGGAAATGCTCAATTTATGGAGGCAGTGCAGGGAACTAGCCCCTTTTACGTTAGTTCATTGGCATCAATAAAAGAAACAAGTGTTTCTCTTTATTATTTTGTGTCTCTGTTCTTTTTTTTCATGACGTGTGACCTGCAATTGGGGCTCTCAGCCAAGCCCAGACACTGATGCTGCAGTGGATACAACGAAGATCAATAACTCACTCCGCAACAACAACAACTTGCATTTATGTAGCACCTTTAACGTAGCTTCAACTTTTAGGTGTTTCACAACAATGATTGTAATTCAAAGGTAATCGATTGGTTGTGAGGCACTTTAGACATCCTGAGGACGTGATAAGGCACGATATAAATGCAGGGTCTTCCTTACTTTCTCAAACTTTTAAGTTTTCTCCCCTCCATTCCCAAAGGTGCTAACTCATAATCCCCCTGCTCCTGTCCACACCTGATCTCCAGTGGGGCGGGGGGTGGGGGGTACTGGATAGGGATCTACCCCCACACCAAACCCATGGTCAAAGTGAGCCTTTGGCTTAGTAGTAGCATTCCTGCCTGTGAATAAGCAGGTGAAGGGTTCGAGCCCCACTCCAGACAGTCCTGGTGAGTGGAGACCAGAATATGTTCTCTATGGTTGACATCCAGTGGGGTACTTACATCTGGACAAGTGACCACTGGCTGAATGGTGGTACTTCTGCCTTGAGTCAGAGGGTTGGGTTCGAGCCCCAATGAGGGAAGTACTGAATATTGGATTGACGTCCAATGGGGGTACTGGTGTCCGATGAGTGTGGGTGCCCTCTCCTCCATGCTAAAGGATAGGAGGGGCTCTTTAGCCTTGGTTGAGCCCACCTTGGAGAAGGTACTCCAAAGATAAAAACTGTGAGGAAGGCAACAGGAAACTATCTTTGCTACTGTTCTCCAGTAAGTGGCTCAGGAATCTCATGTCTGAGACTTGAGTTAGGATCTGCCCCAGGAAAGAGCACAATGGATGGATGAAACCCAGGGGACACTGAGCCCCACTCAGCACAGGCAGGGACCTAATGTTAGTTTAGCATTCTTGCTTCTGAGTTAGAAAGTTGTGGGTTGAAACATTATTCCAGCACTTAAGCATATAATCTAGATTGACTCTTTACTACAGCAGTCCTGAGGAAGTGCTGTGCTGTCAGAGATGTCTTCCATTAGATGAGAAATTATACCGAGTCTGCCTGTTCAGTAGTTCAGGTGGAAATAAAAGATCTCACAACATTATTCGAAAAGACAAAGGAGTTCTCCTGATGCTCCAAAAGGACCAAAATGATTCCCTCAATGAACACCACCAGACCAGATTAACTGGTCATCTATCTCATTGTTATTTGTGGGACCTTACAAACTGGCTGCTGCATTAACCTACATAACAGTTACTACTCTTCAAATTAATTCACTAGTTGTGAAGCGCTTTGAGACAACCCGAGAGATCAAATGCAAACACAGCTCCCACAGCCTCAGTGAAAGTGGGCAATAAGTTTATTGCCACATTGGGACTACACCCAATCCATCACAAAGCAAGGATCGGTTTAAAACTCGTAGCCTTGGGGCCTTAAAGAACAGGCCGTGTGTTAAAAGGTGGCGGGCACTTCCATGGCATCAGGTACCCGTAGTGCTTTATGGCTGAAAGGTCAGGATAAGATGGATGGAAACAACCTTTGACCTGAGGGGGTGGGGGAAAAAGTCTCCTGTGACCTGACACCTCAACTAAGATTCCACTAATTGGCAAAACTTTAGACAGGGATTAACCTAAGTGGCAGAATAATGAGTTAATACTGGCTGCAGGCCTCTGTTGGAGTCTTGAGGCCTGGAGGAGACACAGCATGATGACCTGGCACCATTCGAAGTGCATGGCTGGTGATCCATCATAGCAGAGGAGGTGTGTCCAAGTGAGATCTTCCCCTGCATGGGGGGAAAGTCAGAGACAGAATGTCCTTATCGTTATAATAAAAGGTTATTGTTTTGTTTGTAATAAGCTTTGGGGTACTGAGATGTATAGAAACTGTATGAGGTAACAATCCAACCCACTTCCACTCAGCCTGTAATTACAAATCCTGATGCTGTAAAGAATCTCCAGTCATCTTCAAAACTAGCAGATTTATTGATTGATATCAATCAATCTGTGAAAAATTAATTTTTACAGTTAGGTATAAACTCTTAAAAATGATTGGCAACAAATCTGAATAACCCTGAAGCAAAATGGTCACCTTTTTAAATATGGCAACAGCGATTTAATCCACACATGGTCAGTACCTGCGCTGTTTGCAAATGTTGAAGGTCCGGAGATCATGCAGAGAAGAACCACAATGCTGATTCCCAGTGTGAGCTGACTGATTTGTTCGGAAGTACTGGAGAAACTTGGGCTTCTCACCTTGATCGGAGGCGACTGGGATTAGGCCTTGCAGAGATATACAAGATGGTTCATGGTATAGAATACATGAATTGGGAACACAACTAAGGCAAACCCTGAAGGGAAACAGGCTCAATCTGGTGGAAACCAAAGTTAGGATTTAAGAAGTCCTTTTCACCCAAAGAGTGCTCAGTGCATGAAATGTTCTTCTGGGTAAAGCAGTGGAGACAAAACCTTGCAGTGCTATTGGACAGTGAGAAGAGAAGACTGGCGAGTGGTGAGGGTAAGCCGAATGGCCTTTCTCATCCTTCTGTATCTTGTGAACAGATTGGGGCAGCCTGTAAATCTCCTTTGCTCCCTCCTGATTACAAACTCATTTAACCTTCGGGCAATGGAAGCCAGTTGCGTGTTTTATTGGTGAACAGATTTATTGGCTAGTCGGTAGTGAGGGGGGAATGGGTGTTATGTTGGAAAGTGGAGCTCACTTCGCACAAAAGACTTCGCCCACTCCAACTTATTTGTAACCAAGAAATTAAGGTGGCAGTCATCACTCTTTCACGATGACAGTGACAGTATCGTCGGTGCTATCAAGATGGCCGCCACTTATGCTCGCACTGCCATTGCTTAGTACGAAGCAGCCAGATCTCAGGAAACTCATGGATTGTATCTGTAGTAGGCGCTGTTAATCACTGATGCCGCCATTTTAAAATGTCGTGGGGGAGCAATGCCCTGTATGTCACTCCGAAGCCTCCCCGTATTGGTAAGGGTAACGGTGATGTGTGGGCACTCGACACCTTTGACTCCGTTCGTTTGACCTACGAGCAGGGTGCATGCTGTGAGGCCACATCACGCAGTGCCTTCGCTATTGGAAACCGTCCAGGCTCCTCTGTCCGCGGCGTAGCTGTGCCCCCAACCAGCTGGTAGGATGGCACAGAGCTTTTTGAAATAATAGCAATAAACAAAAAAAAAAAGGGGCATCTTGCTGCGACGTTTACTGTTCGGAGTCTGCCAGCCTTTTTACATGCTGTGCGGAACCCGAAGAGTTAAAGACAGCAGCGTCTGTTCAGCCAGCTGGTGAGCAGATCCCTGCATTTGCAATAAAAGAATGGACCGGCAAACTTTCTCCCGGCCCGACCCACAGTGCAGCAGGAAAATCCAATTCTTTCGGGTCACTCCGACAATCGAGAAAATGATGGGGAGTTGTCGGGACTTTGAATGATGTCATTGTCATAATGGCCTTTAATGATGTCATTCAGGCTCCACAGCTGCTCCCCTGACAGACGACTTCTTGCCTGCAACTAGAGCCTGCATAATCAGTATGCTGAGCGGCTCACTGTCCAACCGTGCATATCTATCATTACAGATACCTACCCCTGCACTTACAGAGTCACACTGCTCTTCTTCATGTTGTTCCTCTCGGTTAAACCAATCAGTGATGGTGAGCCCTCCTGGCTCAGCAGCTAAAACACCCAGTGTGCTTCTGAGAACCTGCTTCAACTCCTGGCCTGTGCTGAGTGAGCTGATCTAATATTTATTTTACCCTCATCATCTCCCTCAGCTTGGATAAAGAAATGGGGAGATATATATATATCTTTAAAAGGAAGGAGTGACCTCTTCCCCAGCTGCTCGCTCCCAGTGTGCCTCTGAAGATGGTCTCTCGGGTTGTTTTGAAGTCGTTATCGACAGATTGGAGAGGGGCGGGCACACAGTTTGGTGAAAAAGAAAAGACTCACGTTTACACAGCACTTTATCACATCTTTCACAAGCATCGCAAAGCGCCTCATAACTGAAAGTGCCTGTTGTTATGCAGGTGAACGTGGCAGCCATTTTGTGTGCAAGCCGTAATGACATGAATGGCCGGCCATCCTGTTTGTGGTGGTATTAAGGGGGGAGGAAGTAAGGCCAGGATGCTCTTTTAATTGCGGCATGGGATCTTAATGACCACCTGAACCACTGAAACAGGCCTCGGTTTAATGACACCATCCAAAGGACGCTGTCAAAATACAGCACTCCCCCGTCAGCCAAGGACATGCACTGGAGTCCTGCAGTGAGGCTTGAACCCACTAACGTTCTGACTGAAAGCAAAAAAATACCTAAACTCTGATATAAAAAAACCTTCCGTAAATTGATTCAGTTGCTGGGACAGGGCTTGCTGTACAGGAAACATGACATCATTTGCCATGCTCTCATTGCTCACAAGACAAAAGGCTGTCTCATTGCTCTTGAGTTAGAGCTTAAACAGAACATTATATGATGATAAAACTGCTAATGAACACAAGCCGCACAAAGAATTCATCATATTTTACAAGCAGCGCTCCCTTGCAATGCGTACATCCTGCGACCTTTCCTCCATATGTCAGCACAGAGCTTGGCGGCAGAGCTGGATAAATCACAATCGGAGAGGGTCGCAAACAGTGGAAGCTGAGAATTTGGTGATAGTAGGAATTCACTGGTAGGTATAACGTAAGAAGTCATCAGATTGGAATTTAACTTGATCTTGTAATGTAAAATAAACTGCAAGGTCAGTGGCAGTTAGCAGTTAACAGCCAATCAGCTGTAAGTGGTTGCTTGATTAGGTGGTAAAAGCTGTGAGCGAGAAGCAGTTTAAGCAGTTGAGACATGGTGCAGGAGGGAGGGCTTCAGATTCCTGGGGACATTGGGACCAGTTCTGTGGCAGGAGGGACCTGTACAAGATGGATGGGTTGCAGCTGAACAGAGCTGGGACCAATATCCTCGGGGGCTGGTTAATGCTGTGGGGGTGGCTTTAAACTAATTCGGCAAGGAGTTGGACACCAGGGTGCATATTAAATAGTTAAGAGTTAGAACACCAGCGGAAGGTCGGGGCCATAAAAGGAGCAGCGTGGAGGCCTCAGGGAACAGCGTGGAGGCTCCGACCGGCATGAGAACACCAGCAGCAGGTCGGGGCCATAAAAGGAGCGGTGAGCAGCCCAGGAGCAGCGTGGAGGCATACCACTTCAGGGAGCAGTGCGAGCTGGTGCAGGAGGGCGATGGCAGCAAAGAGTGACATCATCAAGGTCCAGGTCGGTGATTGGAGCGTGGGCAGATACAGCAGGAGCGGCGCGGTCGGGGCGAAGGAGCAGCGAGAGACTATGGAGGGATGTGATTGGGGCCCAGGGAAGGCGTAAGTTCGGGCCCAGGGGCAGCACGGGCCAGCCCACACTGTGATATGTGTGCGCACTAGGTCCTTGCCACTGGACCAAGACCTAGCTCTGTCAAGCTCGTGTGGTGACTGGTGTGCAACGGCCACCAGACGTTAAAAAAATCCATGCACAGGCATCTTCCACCCTTCAGGATGTAGTTCGGGTCCTTCATTGAAACACCTGTAAACTCATCCTTTTTTGGCATGGAAGCAAGTCATCCACGTTTCGAGGGACCGCCTATGATGGGCTAACCAAACTGGAAGCAATACGGTGGAGGAGGATTTCCTGGAGTGCTTAAGGGATGGTTTTCTAGACCAATATGTCGAGGAACCAACGAGGGGGGAGGCCATCTTAGACTGGGTGTTGTGTAATGAGAGAGGATTAATTAGCAATCTCGTTGTGCGAGGCCCCTTGGAGAAGAGTGACCATAATATGGTGGAATTCTGCATTAGGATGGAGAATGAAACAGTTAATTCAGAGACCATGGTCCAGAACTTAAAGAAGGGTAACTTTGAAGGTATGACGCGTGCATTGGCTAGGATAGATTGGCAAATGATACTTAAGAGGTTGACAGTGGATGGGCAATGGCAGACATTTAGAGACTGCATGGATGAACTACAACAATTGTACATCCCTGTCTGGCGTAAAAATAAAAAAGGGAAGGTGGCTCAACCGTGGCTATCAAGGGAAATCAGGGATAGTATTAAAGCCAAGGAAGTGGCATACAAATTGGCCAGAAATAGCAGTGAATCCGGGGACTGGGAGAAATTTAGAACTCAGCAGAGGAGGACAAAGGGTTTGGATTAGGGCAGGGAAAATAGAGTACGAGAGGAAGCTTGCAGGGAACATTAAGACGGACTGCAAAAGTTTCTATAGATATGTAAAGACAAACGTAGGTCCCCTGCAGTCAGAATCAGGGGAAGTCATAACGGGGAACAAAGAAATGGCGGACCAATTGAACAAGTACTTTGGTTCGGTATTCACTAAGGAGGACACAAACAACCTTCCGGATATAAAAGGGGTCAGAGGGTCTTGTAAGAAGGAGGAACTGAGGGAAATCTTTATTAGTCGGGAAATTGTGTTGGGGAAATTGATGGGATTGAAGGCTGATAAATCCCAAGGGCCTGATGGACTGCATCCCAGAGTACTTAAGGAGGTGGCCTTGGAAATAGCGGATGCATTGACAGTCATTTTCCAACATTCCATAGACTCTAGATCAGTTCCTATGGAGTGGAGGGTACCCAATGTAACCCCACTTTTTAAAAAAGGAGGGAGAGAGAAAACAGGGAATTATAGACTGGTCAGCCTGACATCAGTAGTGGGTAAAATTATCTAATCAATTATTAAGGATGTCATAGCAGCGCATTTGGAAAGAGGTGACATGATAGGTCCAAGTCAGCATGGATTTGTGAAAGGGAAATCATGCTTGACAAATCTTCTGGAATTTTTTGAGAATGTTTCCAGTAGAGTGGACAAGGGAGAACCAGTTGATGTGGTGTATTTGGACTTTCAGAAGGCTTTCGACAAGGTCCCACACAAGAGATTAATGTGCAGTTAAAGCACATGGGATTGGGGGTAGTGTGCTGACGTGGATTGAGAACTGGTTGTCAGACAGGAAGCAAAGAGTAGGAGTAAATGGGTACTTTTCAGAATGGCAGGCAGTGACTAGTGGGGACCGCAAGGTTCTGTTTACATTGTACATTAATGATTTAGATGAGGGGATTAAATGTAGTATCTCCAAACTTGCAGATGACACTAAGTTGGGGGGCAGTGTGAGCTGCAAGGAGGATGCTATGAGGCTGCAGAGTGACTTGGATAGGTTAGGTGAGTGGGCAAATGCATGGCAGATGAAGTTTAATGTGGATAAATGTGAGGTTATCCACTTTGGTGGTAAAAACAGAGAGACAGACTATTATCTGAATGGTGACAAATTAGGAAAAGGGGAGGTGTCATGGTACATCAGTCATTGAAGGTTGGCATGCAGGTACAGGAGGCGGTTAAGAAAGCAAATGGCATGTTGGCCTTCATAGTGAGAGGATTTGAGTACAGGGGCAGGGAGGTGTTACTACAGTTGTATAGGGCATTGGTGAGGCCATACCTGGAGTATTGTGTACAGTTTTGGTCTCCTAACTTGAGGAAGGACATTCTTGCTATTGAGGGAGTGCAGCGAAGGTTCACCAGACTGATTCCTGGGATGGCGGGACTGACATTTCAAGAAAGACTGGATCAACTGGGCTTATATTCACTGGAGTTCAGAAGAATGAGGGGGTTCTCATAGAAACGTTTAAAATTCTGATGGGTTTACACAAGTTAGATGCAGGAAGAATGTTCCCAATGTTGGGGAAGTCCAGAACCAGGGGTCACAGTCTAAGGATAAGGGGTAAGCCATTTAGGACCGTGATGAGGAGAAACTTCTTCACCCAGAGAGTGGTGAACCTGTGGAATTCTCTACCACAGAAAGTTGTTGAGGCCAATTCACTAAATATATTCAAAAAGGAGTTAGATGTAGTCCTTACTACTAGGGGGATCAAGGGATATGGCGAGAAAGCAGGAATGGGGTACTGAAGTTGCATGTTCAGCCATGAACTCATTGAATGGCGGTGCAGGCTCGAAGGGCCGAATGGCCTACTCCTGCACCTATTTTCTATGTTTCTTTGATGATGAGAGTTAGAAATAATACAGAATTACATAGGATCATAGAAAATACAAAGAGGTCTAAGTTAGGTTTGGAGCGCATGTGTATAAATGCAGGAAGTGTGGTGAGCTGCAGGCCCAAATAGCCACGTGGAAATATGCTGTAGTGGCAATAACTGAGACCTGGCTAAAAAAAGGGGAGGATTGGATGCTTAATATTCCTGGGTACAGGGTATTCAGGAAAGATAGCGAAGGAAAAAAAGGACAGTAAATATTTGATAAACTTTCATCAGGTTCTTCTGTAATACTTCAAAAATACAAGTATCTGTCACTCAGATTTTGTTAAGGAGAATACTACAGTGCTAGAAAGAGAGAAAGTCCTTGAGGGGTCAAACACAGAATCTGCCGGGTTGGAACAGAGAAACAATCAAGGAGCTATCGGACTACTTTGTGTATTTTATAGGCCACCACACAGTGGGAAGGAGATAGAGGAACAGATTTGCAAAGAAATTACTGATAGGTGCAGGATAATGGGAGATTTTAACTACCCCAATATTGAATGCAGCCGTGATTGTGTTAAGGGCAGAGAAGGGGAAGAATTTCTGAAGTGTGTTCAGGAGCATTTTCTTGACCAGTATGTTTCCTGCCCAACGAGGAAGGAGGCATTGCTGGATCTGGTCCTGGGGAGTGAAGTGGATCAAGTAGAGTTGGAGAGCATCTCGGGAATAGTGATCATAGTATTGCAAGGTTTAGATTATTTATGGAGAAGGCAAAGGGGCAATCTAGAATAAAAATACTTCACTGCAGGAGGGCAGATTTCAATGAATTGAGTAGGGATCTGGCCCGGGTAAATTGGAGTCAAAGACTGGCAGGCAAAAATGTAATGGAGCAATGGGCGGCCTTTAAAGAGGAGATGGGCTGGATGCAGTCTAGGTACATTCCTACAAGGGGCAAAAGGAACGCCACCAAAGCCCGAGCTCCCTGGATGATAAAGGAGTTGGAGAGTAGGATGAAGCAGAAAAAAATGGGTGTATGACAGATGTCAGTTTGATAATGCATCCTAGGTTACTGAGGGAAGTAAGGGTAGAAATTGCAGAGGTGTTGGGCACAAACTTCCAATCCTCCTTAGATACAGGGGTGGTGCCAGAGGACTTGAGGATTGCAAATGTTACACCATGTTCAAAACAGGGGAGAAGGATAAACCTGGCAATTACAGGCCAGTCAGTTTCACGTCGGCAGTGGGGAAGCTTTTAGAGACAATAATCTGGGAGAAAATTAACAGCCACTTGGACAAGCATGGACTAGTAAAGGAGAGTCAGCACAGAGGTGTTAAGAGCAAATTGTGTTTGACTACCTTGATTGAGGTTTTTGATGAGGTAACAGAGAGGGTGGATGAGGGCAGTGCAATTGATATTTTGTATATGGACTTTCCAAAGGTGTTTGATATAGTGCCATGTGTCATGTATGTAACCTTCATGTAACTGTAACCTTCATGTAACAAAACTGTACACTGTATACACCTAAGAAATGCACACCTTGACCACAGAGGGTGAACTTGTGGGAGACACTCCTCACCTGGTCATCCAGGTATATAAAGGGAGGTCCCACGCAGGATCAGGATTTCTTGGTCCTGTGAATAAAGGTACAGGTCACAGAGTGACCTTGTCTCCAGTATGTGCCTCGTGTTGATTTGCTGTAGTGTGGAAGGACATAACATCACACTTGTTAGCAAAACTAAAGCCCATGGGATAAAAGGGGCATGGTGAATGGCTGTTTTTTGGACAGGAGAGATATACTGTGGCATTCCCCAAGGTTCAGTACTAGGACCACTTCTGTTTTTGATATACATTAATGATTTGAGCATGGGGGTACAGGGCACAATTTTGAAATTTGAAGATGACAGAAAACTTGGAAGTGTAACAAACAGTGAGGAAGATTGTAATAGACTTCAAGAAGACATAGATGTATGGAATGGGTGGACAAATGGCAGATGAAAATCTGAGGTGTGAGGTGATACATTTTGGTAGAAAGAATAAGGAGAGACAATACATGCTAAATGGTACAATTTTAAAGGGGGTGCAAGAAGAGAGAGGCCTGCGGGGCTTGTGCATAAATCTTTAAAGGAGGCAGGACAGGCTAACAAAGCAGCTGATAAACCATTTGGGATCCTGGGCTTCATAAATGGAGGTAAAGAGTACAAAAGCCAGGAAGTTATGTTAAACCTATATCAAACACTAGTTTGGCCCCAATTCTGGGCACCACACTTTTCGAAGGACATGAAGGCTTTGGAGCAGGTACAGAAGAGATTTACTAGAATAGTTCCAGGGATGAGGGATTACAGTAAAGTGGATAGACTGGGGAAGCTGGGGTCGTTCTCCTCAGAGCAGAGGAGGCTAAGAGCAGCTTTGATAGAAGGGTGTTTAAAATTATGAAGGATTGAGATAGAGTAAATAAAGAGACACTGTTTCCAATGGCTGAAGGGTTGATAACTGGAAGGGTACAGCTTTAAGATGAACCGGAGGCGACATGAGGAAAAAGTATTTTATACAACGAGTGGTTCGAATTTGGAATGCACTGCCTGATAAGATTCAATAGTAGCTTTCAAAAAGGAATTGGATAAATACTTGAAGGAGAAAAAATTGCAGTGGAATGGGGAAAGAGTGGGGAGTGGGACTAACCGGATTGCTCTTTGAAAGAGCCGGGCAGATTCGATGGGCCGAATGGTCTCTTTCTGTGCTGTACTATGATTTACTCTGGCAGTGCCTTTTCTATTATAGAAACCAGTATCCCTTTCCCTCCCTCGCCCCCCACCCCACCCCCCCGACCCGCACTCAACTGCTTAGTGTTTCCTTCAGGAAGTATAATAAAATGTGCATGGTGTTACTGAGTCCCTTTCACTGGTGTGAGGCACATCCAAGGAATGTATAATGCAGGCCACCTATGTAATAGTGACCAAGCCAATGCCGGTACCTAATGACACATTAACGATTCTGACTTGAACTTCTATTAGGAAGCTGGCTGGCTGTACTGCCTGCAGTCTGTCTCAGAATGAGGTCATTATAGATTGGCTTGTGCTAAGGCTTGGAACAGATTGTCTTAGGTGGTGTAGACCTGTGTGCAGTTCACTACGAATTAAAGGAGCCCCACCACGCCAAACCTGAATTTGTTAGGAAGAGTTTTATTTTTACCTTTTCTGCCTCTCAAAGCACAATGCAGTAATCGTTATAACTGTTGTGCATCACATCGCCACAATAAATGAACCTCCGCTCTGACAGCTGACATCCAAAACTCCCCCGCCCCTAACTCGTCCTTAAAAACATTGTTAAAGGGGTGGTTACCAGTTAAAGGGGAGGTGCGTCAAGTTTGTCATGTCGCAGATATATCATTGGCCACAGGTCAAATTTATAGCAACCCGGCCTCTTTCCTGCCTGCAAGCTTCGCAAATACAATGTAAATAGATTTTATTTTTTAAAAGTTCCTACAAATGTGCCAAATCGAAAAGAAAAATCAATCTTTACCACACAGAAGTACCACGATTACTGCTTCTGTGTATGTGAGAGTGGACTGGGGCAGGAGTAGGCCTGTTGTCCCAGATGCATCTTTAAAGGCCTGCGTATAAGATAGCTTTAATAAGACTTCCATTTATTAGTGGGTTGTGCTAACATCTCCGTCACACTCCTGGACAGGATACAATTAAAAGCTTGTCGTCTGGTAGGTGATTCTTCCTCACCTCTAACCCCCAAGCTCTCTCTCTCTCTCTCTCTCTGTCCCTCTGCACTTTAACCTTCTAAGACTTTATCTATTTTATCGAAACTACTTTGGTCAATGTTCCTCTAAACCTTCCTCTTATAGAATCATAGAATCATACAGCATAGAAGGAAGTTATTCGGCCCATTGTGCCTGTGCCGACTCTCTGAAAGCTGTCCAATTAGTCCCAGTCCCCTGCTCTTTCCACATAGCCGTGCAAAATTTTACTTTTTAAGTAGAGTTCAATCTTTTTTGAAAGTTACTATTGAATCTGCTTCCACCACCCAAAGCTTCACAAATGCACCATCCAACAGATTCATCCGCCTTCCTGCATTCTCACTGTATCATTGCCGTGACCAATTGCTTGGGGCAGTCAGGATTGTCCTGAGTATGGTTTTCAACATAAGGTACAGTGTTCCCATCTGTCACAGTTCACAAACAACAAAAATAAATTACTGTGTTGCCCAGCAACCAATTACTCCAGATATATTATTACCACAGGTTCCTGCCCTCACAATTCATTGTTTTTTTTATTGCTAATGAATCAGAGTTGATAACAATGGCTCCATCTTGGCCTGTTGGTCCAGACTACACATGCACCTTTTCTGTTGCCAGCTCTGTTTAAATTAAAAGGGTAAATGCCTGCATTAAGAGAGCAGATGGAGGAATTTTGTATGCGAACTTTGAGCCCTCTCTCCCCGCTTAATATTTGTATCAGATGACACTTAAGTTCGGAGGCACGGTTAGCTGTGTAGATGGAAGTTCAATGTGTTTTGGATCCAAGAAAGACAAATCGGAGTATTTTCTAAATGTGAGAGACTAGGAACTCTGGAGGAGCAAAGGGATTTGGGTGTCCAGGTACACACATCACCAGTAGCTAGTGCACAGGTACACAAAGTAATCAAAAAGGCTCGTGGAATGTTGGCCTTTATCTCAGAGGGCCGGAATAAAAAGAGTAGTAAGTTATGCTTCAATGGTATTGAACTTTGGTTGGACCTCATTTGGAGTTCTGTGTTCAGTTTTGGACACTGTGGGAGGATTTTTAACCCCAATAAACAGGGAGTTTTGGGTCCGGTGAGGGGTTAAAGTGTTAAAAATCTGAATCCCGACTCCAACTCACCCACTTCCCAGGAGGCGGGATGGTACTTTAAATGTGATAATGAGGCTGGAAGCCTCAGATTTAAGCTGCTTTGCAGATTTAGCTGGGGTTACTGGGCCCTGGCAATCCCGACTTGTGCAGCAAGGCAAGGACAGCCTCGGGGAACAATCCTTGTGGGTCAGAAGGAGCAGGAGTGCTTCCTCCCAGCCCCGCCAAGCCCTCCCATCATTTGCCCTCCAACATGCCAACACCCTGTCCCCAACCTCTGGTGTCGAGGATCAGAGACCCCACCCCACAGCCGGTGTCGGGGGATGGGACCTCTCGGGTCGGGGCTCGCACTTTGGGGTTGTGGACTTTACTCCACCTTCTCCGCCTGACTGGAAGCCAGCCTGCTAATCGAGCGGGAAGCCTGTCAGTGACTTCAAGCGTAGGTTGTAGAGTTAAACGGCCATGTGTCACTGGGCCCCCACACTCTCAGCGGGTCCAAAAGTAGACATTCCCCCCCTTACCCCAGGAAGGACATATTGATCTTGGTGGCAGGGGGGTGCAGCGCAGATTCACCAGAATGGTACCGGGCCTTAATGGGTTAAATTATGAGGACCGGTTGAATAGACTAGGCTTGTGTTCCCTTGAGTATAGAAGTTTGAAGGGGTTATCCATTTGAGGTGTTTGAGAAGATTAAAGGATTTGATAGGGTAGATAGAGAGAAATCCTTTCTTCCGCTGGGGGAATCCAGAACAAGGAAGCATAACCTTAAAATGCCATTCAGGAGTGAAACCAGGAAGCACTTCATAACACAAACGGTAGAGGAAATCCAGAACTCCCTCTGCCAAAAGGCCGTGGATGCTGGAGGTCAATTGAAATGTTCAAGATTGATATCGACAGATTCTTATTAAGCAAGGGTATCAAGAGATATGGATCAAAGGCTGGTAAATTATCTGATTGAATGGTGGAATGGGACTGAATGGTCTACTCCTGTTCCTATGCAACACCAACCCGGGCAACCTATCAAGTAGAACCTAGATCACCACCCCTAACCAATGGAAAACATAGATGATTTCAGTGACCTTCTGTGAGTTTTACTTTTAACCTTCCAGTTTTGATCCATGGGTCCCTGGGGATGTCCCTGGGAAATTCCGGTTTTATTAGATTTTAAACCATCTGAAATTTGGAGCTGGTGTTTACACACTCACTATCAGAAGACAGTTCTGGTACATTCCCGATCACAAACAGTTCCACCCTGTGTGTGCAGCACCATTTTGGTCCATTGCTCTGCGTTGAAGTTGAGACTCATCACTCTGTGTCCTACTTGAACACATCCTTTTGCAGTAACCGCAAAACTCCATAGCCCCCCCCCACTCCCCATCCCCCAGTCTCTTCCTTACACAATGGCGTCTAACCACTATTTCTTGTTTACTTCACCTTCTCTCCTATTCGTTTCACCCCTAGTGGTGTTGTACATGACAAACCTGAGCCCTTCACCTCTGTTTCACAATAATAAATGAAAGTATCATTGCAGGCCGGTTCTTATTAGGAGATGTTTTATTAAAAAGATACAAGCTAGAAATGGCTCTTGGCGAGATTACATTCAAAAGCTCTCAAATTACATTCCTCAGACTGCTATTTCAGCACAGGCATTAACCCTTTTCTTTAAAACGGGTTAATGCCTCCGCTCAAGTAGCAAACAGCAGAATATCCCATGGAAGCACTGAGCGTTCATCCACTAACATCATACAGGCACATTTCTAGCCGCCCATTCTTTAGCTTTGGCTCAACTTGGCTACAGGTTCAAACTGTCAGTTGTCTCCTCAGCCTTCCTGCTTAAGAATCCTCTCGCCTGCTGAACAAGTTCCAAGTAGTTCTGCCTTGAGTACCACAGTGTAATTTTTAAGAGCTCATAAATGAATAAATGGCAGTTGATTTGCACAGAACTACTGTCATCTGCCTTGACTAAATTTACTTAAAATATTCTGAAAAGATGACAAGTCTTGGATATGTAAAAGAGAATGATTGCTGATAATTGTAATATCCCATCTTATAGATGGTAATAAAACAGATAAAGTATTTTATTCACTTAACAAGAGCTGTGTAGAATGATGTAGTCACATAATCGGGTATTAACCAGAAGCTAAGAGTCTGAAAAAAGCTTAGTCGAAATGTTCACTAAAAGGTTTGCAGTTGCTTTGCAATTGTTTTTTTCACAATGGTTTTAACTACCCAATTATAAAACATTTTTACTTTTTGCTTTTCAAAGGTTTTTTTTGATAGCCCGAGTGTTATTATCAATGTGCAGATCGCCCAAGAGGAAAATTACCTCACTGGGGCCAAAATATTAAAGAACCACTTCCCAGAATAAGATAGCAGCTCTAAGCATTGGCTGTTGGAGTTAAGAACATGCATGCGTGTGCGTGCGTGGTCATTGGGTTGGGTGATCAGAAAATCAGGCTCAACTGCGATGCTCTCCAATTAGCCCGTTAAAATTCACTGTCTAAACTCACACATACATGCCTATGGAAATGCAGCCCTAGTACCTGTATAATAGCTATCAGAAGAGAGGAGATAATATGGGGTGGGCGAGAGCTGGGAGAGGTTGTCCGCACTTTGCCAACATGAGCTGTAGTTGACTAGCATCTTCACTCTTGAATTATTGCTAATGTGAGTCCTGTATTCGGCAGAATATGGCTGGAATTTAACAGACTAACTTTACTGTGTAAGGGCTGCATTGCCAAGGACAGTGACAGGCTTCACATGCTCATTAAAGTCAAGCAATAAAGCACTATCATCTGTCCCTGTATTACCCTGTCATCTAAATATAACTGGTCTTTAAAATACATTTGAAAAGTTATGAAAACGTATTTAAATGTCAACCGGTGTTATAAATTTATGGAAAATTACCCTTTCAGCTGTAGTTTAAAATTCGGTAATAAATAATGCACAGAATATTCTTTTGGCTTAAGTGCTGTGATTATCTGAAATCCATATTTAAAATAGATGATAAATTTCTTTGACCCAAATTAAGTGCACTGTGCCCAGCTGTAATTATGTTTGCCGTTGACCCAGTGATGGCACCCAAATGGCTGTTACATGAAAGATTTTTTTTCCAATTTTTGTGCCAATTCCACTGGCTGAAGCCTGTCTCTGCTATTCCGTGTCACATAATATTATGGCTATAAGGAGGCCCAGGGCCTGTTTCCCGACACAACGCATAATAGAAGCAGCTCTCTTGTGCTGAAGTCCCTTCTTACAGTTTTTTCCTCTTCTGAATAATAGTCCGAGGTGCTGTTCAATAAGCAGTGTTGTCAGGAGCATTTCAGAAAAGTGAACGCCTCACAATCGGCCTACATAAGCTGTGACAAACATTCAGCAGTACAATTTTGGATTCTGTCCTTCCAAACTTGGGCTGTGCCTGGAAAGACCTGTATAACCCGCGGGTGAAGTAGAGTTGGAGTAATACTCGCATTTTGTGGCTCCTTTCAATAATATCTCAAAGTATATCACACTGTGAATCACTTTTGAATCCAGTGACTGTTCTCTTATGTAGCCAAATGCAACAGCTATTCTCTGCTAGAAAATTCCCAATAAACAGCAATGAGTTGAAATTGACGTAGGAAATCTTGGCCGTGTTACTACAATCTCCTGCTCAACTTCCAATGGTGCCATAGGATCGTTAATGTTCACTTAATCCACCAGAAGAGGCGTATGGCACCACAGACAATGCAGCAGTCTCTCAGTACTGTGCAGAGGTGTCAGCCTAGATTAGCCTAAAACCTTGATGTGAGCCTCAAAGCCACAAACTAACTTAAAGGCAAAGCCAACTTTGTCGCTGGTGGTGACAGTACTGGGAACAAGTTGAGGTGGTCATATAAGTCTATTGGAGAAACATTAAAGCTTATCAGCTTAAATGTGATTTTTCTTGCAGCATTTTGAAAGCCCACACTGCTTACATGTGACCTTGCAGAAAGAAAAAAAAACCTTTGAAAACTGACCAGCTCATCTGTTCTTTGCTCTAAATTCTAACTGTTACCAGCTGTAACCAGTCTAGTCTGGTCTCAAATAATCATTATTTGCCCTATGAAGAAGGCAATGGGTTTCTATAGGACCATAGAACCATTGACCTAGCATGGATGGAGTCCATTTGTCCCATCGTGTCAGTGCTGGCTTTTTGCTAGAGCAATCCAAAATGAATCTCACTGCCCCACTATTTCCTCAAAGCACTGTAACTTCCTCTGTGTCAAATGTTTATTTACTCCTTCCTTTAAAAATGCAGTGGTCTCTGTGCCATTTCCTGCCTTAACAATTCTCAGTGGGAAGAAACTTCTTGTAACCTCCCTCCTCATTACCCTAGTGACAATTTAAAATTGCTACCGAGACAGTTTTCGCTTAATATATGCACTGACTTGTCAGATTGAGATTCAGCAAGGCAACTGAAGGACACGAACGGTTGTTCGTCCTCACCGACTGTTCCTGAGATGACCTGCACAGTTACTGTTATTTTTCCAGGGAGATTTAAACCGTTCAGCTCTGCAAGAGTTGGAACAGTATATTTTTGCCATTTTTATGACAATTACCTGGAAATGACGTGAGGATATTTCCACAGTGTCACATGTCCCGAGAATGTGAAAGGCGCTACATAAATGCAGTCTTTTATTTAATAGTCCATTGTTGAATTTTCCTTTTAATTGGCTGAAAATGCTCATGTTGCATCCTATCAGCATTTGGAGATATAAGTGGTGTGTTCACAATGCGTGTCACCATACGCAAATTTTACGAACAGCTCATGAGCTCTTAATAAGGACGTCACAAGGACAATAATTCAGCTTTTAAGTATTTTTATATTTTATATTTGATATGTCCCTATAACTTATTTACCAAAAACTGACTTGTTACCACTGCCCCTCCCAGCACCCAGCAGCTGCGCTTGAATTATGTTTGAAATCACATCATTATGATGTGATAAATAGACCCATGATAGAGCTCAGCACCTCAGAGCTCAGCACCTCAGCCAATCAGCTTTAATATTATAATGAGTGCTGATAAGATACAAGTATGAGCATTTTCATCTAATTAAAGGAAAATTCAATAATGGACTATTAAACAAAAGACCGTGCATTTATAAAGCACCGTTCACATTCTCAGGACATCCCAACAGCTGATCTGAATATAGCACAGTCCCACAAACAGCAATGAGATAAATTACCAGATAATCTGTTTTTTTTAAGTGGTGTTGGTTTAGTGACAAATGTTGGCCAAGACATCAGAAGAAGAACTTTCTTGCTCTTCTTGGAATAGTAGCCTCGAGATATTTAACATCCATTTCAGCAGGCAATGGGGCCTCTCTTTCATGTGTCATCCAAAAGACGGCACCTCCAATTGTGCAATGCTCCCTTGGTACTACACTAGAGTGTCAGCCAGGATTATCCGCTCAAGCCTCTGAAGTGGAGCTTGAACTTGGATTTGAACCACACTCCGAGGCAAGAGTGTTACCAACTGAGCCAAGACTGATGCTAGCAATCACAATACATCTTGGCCTTAATTTTTTACAACTTCATTCTGATCAGTATCTCTCATCTTCCCAATCTTATTACAGCCACTGATATTAAACTGAATATTCCAACTCCACCAGTTATTATTTAAATACGTAATGTCTATATAAAGTAGAAAATAGATATTCCCAACTAGATAACTGAGTGAAACCTGTGGCGTGAGGAATAAAAGGGGAGACAAGAGCGAAGGTGGGAGAGGGACGGTTCTTCCATCAGTACTTATCAGCAATCAGCTTTTGGTCTGTGCAGAGGATTACCACACCTGTTGCTCTCCACAGTTGAATCTCCCGCTAATGCTCACTGTTAGCTCAGACATCAGTAAGAAGGCATACCCCGAAGTTCAGCACATCATCTTTCAATGCACAGTTCCTTTAAATTTCTGCGCATGCGCGATATTTACAATGTAAAAGCCTTTGAGCGGTCTGCACGGGACCTTACAGATTATTGCCCGGCCGCGCACATGGACAGCTATAAGAAAAAAAGAAAGACTTGCATTTATATGGTGCCTTTCACAACCACCGTTCATCTCAAAGCGCTTTACAGCCAATGAAGTACTTTTGGAGTGTAGTCACTGTTGTAATGTGGGAATCGCAGCAGCCAACTTGCACGCAGCAAGCTCCCACAGACACCAATGTGATAATGACCAGATAATCTGTTTTTGTTAAGTTTATTGAGGGATAAATATTGACCAGGACACCGGGGATAACTCTCCTGCTCTTCTTCAAAATAGTGCCATGGGATCTTTTACGTCCACCTGAGAGAGTAGACGGGGTCTCGGTTTAATGTCTCATCTGGAAGACAGCACCTCCAACAGTGCAAGACTCCCACAGTACTGCACTGGAGTGTCAGCCTAGATTTATGTGCTCAAGTTCCTGGAATGGGACATGAACCCACAACTTTCTGACTCAGAGGTGAGGGTGCTACCTACTGAGCCACAGCTGACATTTAGAGGGAACATTGTGATAGGTTAGGATTACTCATGATGGAATTAATTGGGAGCATTAACATATTCATCAAATTAATGGAAAGCACCATGTTTGAAATGGGTATGAAAACTACTTTGCTGAAGAGTGCCAAAGGGCTGCTGGCACCTTGTGGAACTGGTGACTATGGACAGGGTGGAGTTCCACAATCACCCTCGGTGTGCTTGGAGCAGGAAGGGGGGAGCAAGAAGGGGAAAACATCACCCAGAGTTACAGCTCCTGGCCATTATCCAGTGGACACCAGAAAGTATCAAATGAGGATTTAACTCTGACGCAGTAATCCTTTGCTGTTGTAGCCCTCCAACACTCCCTGTCTGGCAAACACAGAACGCACAGCCACGTGAATGGGTTTGGAGGGCTGCCAGTTCTTGTCCTTTCAACTCTGCTGTCTTTTTCTGTTATTTAGAGTGAATTTCAGTTCCTCCTCCCTGTTTCCACAGTCCCCTCCAACTGCAAATACATTAATTCTGGCTTTTACACACACAGATGACACAAAAAATCTAAAAAGGGATATAGATAGGCTCAGTGAGTGGGCAAACATTTGGCAGATGGACTATAATGTGAGAAAATGTGAGGTTATCCACTTTGGTAGGAAAAATAAAAAAAGCATTATTATTTAAATGGCAAGCGATTACAAAGTACTGTAATACAGAGGGACCTGGGGGTCCTTGTGCATGAAACACAGTTAGTATGCAGGTACAGCAAGTAATCAGGAAGGCAAATGGAATGTTGGCCTTTACTGCAAGGGGGATAGATTATAAAAGCAGAGAAGTCCTGCTACAACTGTGCAGGGTATTGGAAAGACTACACCTGGAGTACTGCGTTCAGTTCTGGTCTCCTTATTTAAGGAAGGATATACAGGTGCAGCATCGAGAATCCGGAGTTCCAGAATCCAGAATGAGCCAGAATGTTCCGGAATCTGGACTCTGGACTGATCGGTGACAGGGTCGTCCGGAATCCGTAAAATGTTCCGGAATCCGGTCCCGCCGACGCTGCTGACCTTGGACCCACCCCCGCTGCCCGACCTCGGGCCTCGCCTTACTCCACTCATCTCGCCCTGCTCATCGCCACTTACCTCGGGGCGTCCTCGCCAGCCCACTCAAACACCTCCTCCTCAACAGGGCCCCACTCGAACACCTCCTCCTCAACAGGGCCCCACTCGAACACCTCCTCCTCCATAGGGCCCCACCCGAACACCTCCTCCTCGGCGGGGCCCTGCCCAAACAGCTCCTCCTCGGTGGGGCTCCGCCCGAACACCTCTTCTTCGATGCTGCTGGCCAGCTCGAATAGCTCCTCCTCGGTGGGGCTCCGCCCGAACACCTCTTCTTCGATGCTGCTGGCCAGCTCGAACAGCTCCTCCTCGGTGGGGCTCCGCCCGAACACCTCTTCTTCGATGCTGCTGGCCAGCTCGAACAGCTCCTCCTCGGTGGGGCTCCGCCCGAACACCTCTTCTTCGATGCTGCTGGCCAGCTCGAATAGCTCCTGCTCGGTGGGGCCCCGCCTGAACATCTTCTCCTTGATGCTGCTGGCTGGCCGGCAGGCCTGAACATCTCCTCGGCAGGGACCCTTCCCCCCTTTCTGACGATCTGAAATACGGAAATACCCGAACCTCGGCTTGGGTGTTTCCAGATTCATGACGTCAGAAAGATGATCGAAGGTCTGGAAAAGCCCGGAATGCGAAAGGGTTCCGGATTCTCGACACTACACCTGTACTTGCATTGGAGGCAGATCAGAGAAGGCTCACGAGGTTGCTTCCTGAGATGAGGGGGTTGCCATATGAAGATAGGTTGAGCAGGTTGGGCCTATACTCCTTGGAGTTTAGAAGCATGAGGGGTGATCTTATTGAAAGATATAAGATTCTGAGGTGGCTTGACAGGGTAGATGCAGAGAGGATGTTTACCGAGGGGGCATAGTTTTAGAATAAGGGGTCACCCATTTAAAGCAGAAATGAGGAGGAATTTCTTCTCTCAGATAGATGTGAATCTGTGGAATTCTCTATCCCAGAGAGCTGTGGAGGCTGGATCTTTGAATATATTTAAGGTGGAGATGGACAAGAAGGGAGTAAAGGGTTATGGAGAGCGGGCGGCGAAGTGGAGTTGAGGCCAGGATCAGATCAGCCATGATCTTACTGAATGATGGAGCAGGCTCGAGGGGCCAAATGGCCTTCTCCTGCTCCTATTTCTTATGTTCTTATGATAGAAAAATGCTTCAAACTCACAGCAAGTCAGTCGGCATCTGTTAGCATTTTAGGTGTGGACTCTCCTCTGAGATGAGCATGGAGGTGTGGCAGGGCAAATGAGCGGATTCAGAACTTTGGAGAGCTCACCAGAACTTGTCATTGCTGCCTTGGTTTACACATCACACTTTGGCCCAGGTGCTCACCAGGCCTCTGCAGTGATTGAGGGACAGTGTTTTGGCCAGGGCCCACTTACATGTCCACACTTGCCCGAGGGCCTCCCCATCCCCATACATTTGTTGGAAGAGCAACTTTTGTGCCACTGAACTGCAGCACTTCCATTTTAAAAGACCCAAGTCAGTCTCCCCGTTGACTCCGGTGAAGCTGTGGCGGCAGTGCGGGCAGAGTCTCGGTGAGTGCATGTGTAACTAAACGACATGCTGCAGTAAGTACTGGTCTCACCCAGGGCCACAGACAGCGTGTCTCAATCGGTCCACAGACAGTGTGTCTCAGTCGGTCCACAGACAGTGTGTCTTAGTCGGTCCACAGACAGCGTGTCTCAGTCGGTCCACAGACAGTGTGTCTCAGTCGGTCCACAGACAGTGTGTCTCAGTCGGTCCACAGACAGTGTGGCTCGGTCGGTGTACAGACAGTGTGTCTCAATCGGTCCACAGACAGTGTGTCTCAATAGGTCCACAGACAGTGTGTCTCAGTCGGTCCACAGACAGTGTGTCTCAGTCGGTCCACAGACAGTGTGTCTCGGTCGGTCCACAGACAGTGTGTCTCAGTCGGTCCACAGACAGTGTGTCTCAATCGGTCCACAGACAGTGTGTCTCAATAGATCCACAGACAGTGTGTCTCAGTCGGTCCACAGACAGTGTGTCTCAGTCGGTCCACAGACAGTGTGTCTCAGTCGGTCCACAGACAGTGTGTCTCAGTCGGTCCACAGACAGTGTGTCTCGGTCGGTCCACAGACAGTGTGTCTCGGTCGGTCCACAGACAGTGTGTCTCGGTCGGTCCACAGACAGTGTGTCTCGGTCGGTCCACAGACAGTGTGTCTCAATCGGTCCACAGACAGTGTGTCTCAATAGGTCCACAGACAGTGTGTCTCAGTCGGTCCACAGACAGTGTGTCTCAGTCGGTCCACAGACAGTGTGTCTCAGTCGGTCCACAGACAGTGTGTCTCAGTCGGTCCACAGACAGTGTGTCTCAGTCGGTCCACAGACAGTGTGTCTCAGTCGGTCCACAGACAGTGTGTCTCAGTCGGTCCACAGACAGTGTGTCTCGGTCGGTCCACAGACAGTGTGTCTCGGTCGGTCCACAGACAGTGTGTCTCGGTCGGTCAGCAGACAGTGTGTCTCGGTCGGTCCACAGACAGTGTGTCTCGGTCGGTCAGCAGACAGTGTGTCTCGGTCGGTCAGCAGACAGTGTGTCTCGGTCGGTCCACAGACAGTGTGTCTCGGTCGGTCCACAGACAGTGTGTCTCGGTCGGTCAGCAGGTAGCATGTTCATGTTGGGTGGCAGGTAGCGCGTTGTTGTTGGGTCTCAAGCCTAGTTTCCTGATCTGGGTAACTATCCAGAGAAGGCACACCCCCGCTGTAAAGCGCGCTTGGATGTTGGGCAAGAATACGTTCGGTCTTGTTGCTTACGCCCATCATGGTTGAAAAGCCTGCCGACACTCACAACCTGAGCTCTGGCATGTGGAGTGGACACTTGCTCGAGGTTCCAGGAGCAGTTGGTACTTCGCTGACTCTCCCCAGGCACATGGCAGTGACTTGAGGAGAGAAGTGGGGACAGTCGGACAACGGTGGGGTGGGAAAAGGGGGCACAAAACTCAAGTCACAAAGCAATATCTCCAAATAGAAAATAAAGAAAGGCCTGAAGCAGCAGCCATTCTATATGCAGAAAGAACTCTGAATTGTAAGTGGCTGTTAGTGGAAACGCAAACAATTTTACTGTGTACTGTGGAGGATTTAAAAATCCAGGAGCTTGTCATCAGAAAATAGACTGAAAGATTTTTGAAAATGTTGACGTTGACAGCTAAATGAATGTAATTATGTTACTAAAGTGTTTTACCTTCTTTCTAGGGGCCTTTATATATACAAACACTTAAATAGTGCCTGGAAATTGGCCATAACTACTAAGTTGCCTATAGTGATTACATTATTTTATATGAGGTGAATTTTAACTGTAATTAATGTTCCTGTTGTTAGAATATAGAATAAATCCTATAAGTCTTTTACTGCTATCTTCATGCTTTGATGCATTGCTTACACACAGACTGTGAAAAGTGTTATTTGTAACATTCCCAGTGCTTGGCAGCCCAGACTTACTCAGATTCAAACACGACTCTCGCTCACACTGCCTCTCTTAAAGGTGCAGGGACTCGGTTCCTCTGCGTCTTTCTGTGTGTGGGGCAGAGTCTGTGGAACGGGAGAGAAAAAATGTCAGGGTTAACAGTATGTTAATGCCACGAGGAAGGAATTGTTGACATTAATTACAGGGCAGGATCCTTTGTGACTGTGGCACCTCCACGTTGCAGGGGTGTGTGTGCCTGTGTGGATCAAGTGGTGGGCTGTTTTATCCTCCAGGCTTCAACACTCCGCCAACACACACTTTCCAACCTCTCAGATGATGAAAGGCCACCTGGGCGAGACCAGACTATCTCCGTAACCAACAGTGACAGCACCTTTTGGGGGAGGAATTGGGGGAATTATTGGATCTCGCAAGACAGACACACACTCAAAACACACGCACGTTCTCACACACACACACACACACTCACACACACACACACACACTCACACACACACACACACACACACACACACACACACACACTCTCATACACACACTCACACACTCACACACTCACACACACACTCTCACACACTACACACACACACACTCACACACACACACACACTCACTCTCTCTCTTACACACACACACACACACACACACACACACACACACACACACACTCACTCTCTCTCTCACTCTCTCTCACACGCACACTCTCTCTCACGCACACTCTCTCTCACGCACACTCTCTCACACGCACACTCTCTCACACTCTCACACACACACACTCTCTCACACATACACGCACACACACACACACACACACACACACACACACACACACTCTTTCACATACTCACACATACACAGAGTAATAATCAACTTTAAGTATGAAACATTTTAGTTTTCCAAAGAAGCATAGCTTGATGAAGAGAATTTCCAACTGAAAGCAGCTCCTAATTTTCTTTAGTAATAGATTTCAGTGTAAGCAGTCACATTTCTATACAATGATTTGTTTTCAGCTCCACTTGAGCCTGGTGCATTGAGACAATCAAAGACTCTTTCTTCCTACACAGCAGTTTGATTAATTCCCCGTTAATTTACCATAGTAACAGCACAAACAGCCAACGGCCCTGCCACACCTTACCGCTAAACTCGCTGCCCAGCATTTTGCCCACTGACCTGCCTAACTTATCAGCTGCCCCCTTCCTTTGGCATTGGCTTCTGAACGAGTAGGTTATAAAATTGGTGTCGGAGAAGCCTCGCAGCTCTGAGCCCTGTATCCTACAGCAATTGGGCAGGACCTCTGCAAAAATAAGGAGCATCCACTTATCAGAGCTGTACACATTGTGTGATTTGGAAAGCAGTGATAGGATTGGTCCAAGTCAGCATGGATTTATGAAAAGGAAATCACGCTTGACAAATCTTCTAGAATCTTTTGAGGATGTAACTAGTAGAGTGGACAAGGGAGGACCAGTGGATGTGGTGTATTTGGACTTTCAAAAGGCTTTTGACAAGGTCCCACACAAGAGATTGGTGTGCAAAATTAAAGCACATGGTATTGGGGGTAATGTATTGACGCGGATAGAGAACTGGTTGGCAGATAGGAAGCAGAGAGTCGGAAAAACGGGTCCTTTTCAGAATGGCAGGCAGTGACCAGTGGGGTACCGCAAGGTTCAGTGCTGGGACCCCAGCTATTTACAATATACATTAATGTTTTAGATGAAGGAATTGAATGTAATATCTCCAAGTTTGCAGATTACATTAAACTGGGTGGCAGTGTGAGCTGTGAGGAGGATGCTAAGAGCTGCAGGGTGACTTGGACAGGTTAGGTGAGTGGGCAAATGCATGGCAGATGCAGTATAATGTGGATAAATGTGAGGTTATCCACTTTAGTGGCAAAAACAGGACGACAGAATATTATCTGAATGGTGACAGATTAGGAAAAGGGTAGGTGCAACGAGACCTGGGTGTCATGGTACATCAGTCACTGAAGTTTGGCATGCAGGTACAGCAGGCGGTGAAGAAAGCAAATGGCATGTTGGCCTTCATAGCTAGAGGATTTGAGTATAGGAGCAGGGAGGTCTTACTGCAGTTCTACAGAGCCTTGGTGAGGCCACACCTGGAATATTGAATTCAATTTTGGTCTCCTAATCTGAGGTAGGACGTTTTTGCTATTGAGGGAGTACAGCGAAGGTTCACCAGACTGATTCCTGGGATGGCAGGACTGACATATGAGGAGAGACTGGATCAACTGGGCTTGTATCCACTGGAATTTAGAAGAATAAGAGGGGATCTCATAGAAACATATAAAATTCTGATGGGATTGGAGGCTAGGATGAATGTTCCCATTGCTGGGGAGTTTCAGAACCAGGGGTCACAGTCTAAGAATAAGGGATAAGCCATTTAGGACCAAGATGAGGAGAAACTTCTTCACTCAGAGAGTGGTTAACCTGTGGAATTCTCTACCACAGAAAGTTGTTGAGGCCGGTTCGTTAGATATATTCAAAAGGGAGTTAGATATGGCCCTTACGGCCAAAGAGATCAAGGGGTATGGAGAGAAAGCAGGAAAGGGGTACTGAGGTTGAATGATCAGCCATGATTTTATTGAATGGCAGTGCAGGCTCGAAGGGCCAAATGGCCTACTCCTGCACCTAATTTCTATGTTTCTATGTTTCCGCAACTTTCTGTAGATTATATGTAGAAAAACTTTCTCTTTCTTTCCTCGCCCCTTCCATATTTGTGTGTCATTTTTTAATTAATTCTCTCCCTCTCCTTCTCTCATGTGCATATCATATTCTGTCAGATTATGCACATCTCCCTCATTCAAACACTCACACCCTGTCTATGTTTCTCTCCCCGATTGTATTTTTCTCAATCTCTCATCCCCTGCCCTCTCACCCCCCTTCACCCGCCCCGGCAACCCCACCCTAGGTCTCTCCTGTCTGTCTCTCTCTGAGTAGATTGGATCTATACTTAGAAGAATGTGAGAAGAATATGGTGATCTTGTTTTGAAACATATAAGATTCTGAGGGGGATTGACAGGGTAGATGCCGAGAGGTTGTTTCCCTTGGCTGGAGTGTCTAGAACTATTGGGCATGGTTTCAGGATTGAGGACTGAGTTGAGGAAACATTTCTTCATTCAGAGAGTAGTGAATCTTTGGAATCATCTAACCCAAAGGGCAGTAGATGTTGAATCATTGAGTATATTCAAGACTGAAATAGATAGATTTTTGGACTCTAGGGGAATCAAGGGATATGGGGATTGGGCAGGAAAGTGGAGTTGAGGTGAAGATCAGCCATGATCTTATTGAATGGCAGAGCAGTGTCGAGGGGCCGTATGGCCTACTCCTGCTCCTAATTCTTATGTTCTCATCCCCACACCCCCCATGTGTCTTGATTTGATTCTCTTCCCCGATCTGTGTAATTCACTCATAGGGAAGGAGTAGGCCATTCAGCCCCTCAAGCCTGTTCCAACATTCCAACCCATTCCTCACTCCACTTACCTGCCTTTTCTCCATATTCTTTGATACATTTACCAAAATCTAACAAACTGAGTCTTGAAATTTTCAGTTGACCCAGCATCCAGAGCCTTTTAGGGGAGAGTTTTCCAAATTTCTGCTACCCTTTGTTGTAAATATGTTTACTGACTTCACTCCGAAATGGCCTGGCTCTAATTTTCAGATTTCATCCCATTGTTCTGGATTTCCCCACCAGAGGAAATAGTTTCTCTGTATCCACCCTGTCGCATCCCTCTCTTGGTGTTGATTTGGGCCCTGCTCTCCCCAGTGTATTTAAAGAACAGTATCAACTTATCATTGGACCGAAAGACGTAAAGGTTGAACGAGTGACCCAATCCAGAGCAGGCTGAAACTTCTTTTCCTGAAGGTTCAAAGTATCTCCGGCTCGATTTAATGAGACAGTGTCACCATAGCAGAATGTTTTGAGAGATGCGTTAATATGTTTTATGTGCAGAGGATATGGCTCAGAGAGGACAGACAAGGAGAGCTACCACAGACTTGCCTCAGCATCCAACATGGCGGCGCTTTCAAAGTGGTCTGCTCTTGGGACAGTAGCTGTCCATAAGCTGTTTAATAGGGATTACTGCCCTTTTAAATGGTTAAACAGCAATTTACCAATACAGCATGTAGCAATTTGGATCAGGAAGTTATTAATAGCTGGAAAGAGACATCATAATATGAGCCATTTAGGATAAGGCTTTTTTTTAATCAGGAAATCTTGCTGGGTCTCAAAGGAGATGTAGGATGGGGACCAGGGGGCATAGATTTAAAGTAATTGGTAAGAGGTTTAGAGGGGATTTGAGGAGAAATGTTTCCACCCAGAGGGCAGTGGGGGTCTGGAACTCACTGCCTGAAAGGGTGGGAGAGGCAGAAACCCTCACCACATTTAAAAAATACTTGGATATGCACTTGAAGGTCCATAACCTACAAGGCTATGGACCAAGAGCTGGAAAGTGGGATTCGGCTGGATAGCTCTTTGTCGGCCGGCGCAGACACGATGGGCTGAGTGGCCTCCTTCCATGTTGTAAATTTCTATGATATGATTCTGATTCTGTATAGGATGTGCTGGGTCTTAAATGTTACTGATATCTCCAATATCTGGAACATTATAAAATGGCGATAAATGTACAATTATTGGTGTCTCTCAAGCACCCCTTGTTACCCAACTTTAGAAGGCAACCTAGGAGTAGCCATTCTGTGTGATGCGAGTCTTCCTGTGACACCATGAAACTCTGCTGTGATGTCCTTGAAAGGCAACAGTGGATCGTGTGAAGCCTCACTCATAGGGGTCAGGGAAGGAGCTACTCCCAATTCTTTTTTCAGTTATAGGTTAACGCAACACTCCCGCCACACAGAAAAATTATTACTACTTCTTCTGTTCTGCAAAACTTCTGCAGACCAGCAGGATGAAATGACTGGAACAGCTTGGCTGGGCAAGGACAAGTGGAATGGTTCCTGATGTTCCTTCCAATCTGTCATACATAAAGGAGCTGTTTAATGCAGTGTATGCAAGGGTTAATATGATAACTGAGATCTTTTATTGCAAAAGAGGTTTAGTCGACTTTGTCCGTGTGAACACATTTATTAAAGTTAAACTAATCACTGTAAATACAAGGGCCTATGTTTTGCAAGTGCTAAACTTAGTGACACACTGTAAATTAATCTCAGGAATTCCATTCAAAATCAGGAATTGTTTATGTGAATTTCATCAGCCGGTAAAGTCAAGACTTAAATGCGATTTTTGTGTTAAAACTAGATAACTGGCATGTGTGAATGTGGTACAGGATTGTACTTTTGATGGATAATGCCTTTATAATTCATTGGCTTGCCTTCCTCAAAGATATTAATCAGATAAACAATTCTTAAACAATAAAGGGATAAGGGGTTATGGGGAGCGAGCGGGGAAGTGGAGCTGAGTCCATGATCAGATCAGCCATGATCTTATTGAATGGCGGAGCAGGCTCGAGGGGCCTTATGGCCTATTCCTGTTCCTATTTCTTATGTTCTTATGTTCTTAAAAGCAGGGCCTCTCTGCAGACTGTTTAGTTCTTGCTGGATTCTGAGGGATGTTCAGGTAAAAGAGGTTCAGTGAGTGTGTGGCTTATGTAGTTCAGTGAAACTTCTGAACTCAAAGTCAACATTATGTTCATAGAATCATACAGCACAGAAGGAGGTAATTTGGCCCATCGTGCCTGTGCCAGCTCTTTGAAAGAGCTACCCAGTTAGTCCCACTCTTTCCCCGTAGCCCTGGGAAATGTTATCAAGGGGAATAAGAATACAGTACGGTTAGCATTCACTGTGCAAGTTCTGAGGAGTTTGTCTTATTCCAAGAGTCTGTTCTAATTGCTGGACTGTCAGGGCCCCCCCGTGTGTTATCTCTTTATGTGGTAAGATGGGGGAATCCACTGGTTATCCTCTGGGCACTGAGCTGTTAACTGCAGCTATGCTGTTGTCAGGGGTTGGGAGGGGGCAGCGGGCCAATCCCTGTAAGGGTGGGAGGGAGAGTAACCTCAATGTGGCTAGTTAGCAACACTGGCAAAAGCAGAGAGCCCTTCTGTTATCCACCCATTTGAGACAAGATGATGCAGAGACCGGGAAGAGGATAAAAATTCTCCAAATACTTCCACATGCACAAATAGAGAGATTTATTTTGTACTTCTGTAGAATTCGTTTGCAGACTGTGATTGGATACAATTGAAATTGAGGAGAAAGGCTTCGCACAATAGTATTGGTGAATAATGCAAATAAAAAAGGACCGATTTGAAAGGAAAAGTACAAGAGTCTCACCAAATGTGCCAGCTTGCTTCAGTTGGTGTCACTGTTGCTTCTTCCGAGGTCGTGGGTCCAAGCCCCACTGAGACTTGAGCGCAAAATCTAGGCTGACATTTCAGTGCAGTACGGGAGGAGTGCTGCATTGTCAGAGGTGCCGTCTTTTGGATGAGTTGTAAACCTGAGACGCTGTTTGTCTGTCAGCTATACTTAAACGATCTCGTGGCACCACTTGACGAGCAGGGAGTTCTCCTGGTGTTAGTGATCATTATTGCTCCCTCAGTTGGCACCATCAAAGAGCCGATTAACTGGTCATTCTTCTCGTTACTCTTTGTGGGATCTTACTGTGTGTACTTGCTTTGTTTGACTACATAACAACCATGGCTACATTTCAAAAGTCACTCATTGAGATGATAGGGTGCTAAATATAAATGCAAGTTTTTTTAATGACGAGGGAAATGAAAAGAGACTTGGCCAATGTAGGGGCAAGAACATTGATTGAAAATGTTCACAATAGACACAAGAAATGTAATTACAAATATACACAATATATTACATATTAAACAGAAACATTGAGATGTATGTGTGTATGCTTGTGGATATATCAAAAACTGTGAAACATATACATCAATGTATAGGTACAATTATAAAAAATCTGATATATAACTCATTCTGTCCCCACTGGCAACTTAATTCCAAGCAGTGCAGTAATTCAAAGCTCAGTAAGTTGTTCCATTCATAAAGGGGCCCATCGGCCTATTGCCACTGCTCTGTGGTAATAAAGTTTGCCTGCTTTACTCACAACTAACTCACATCTGCACAGATTAAAAGGGTGGCTTTGTGTTTAACTCCTCGAGCCCTCCTCAGTCTGTAAAGGCAAGGTGTAACTGAGCCATAAGGACCAGGCCATGCCCAGGTCTGGCCCTGTACTGACTTAGCTCATCTCAGCCAAGCTGGCAATTGAAGCAGCGCTATAGCTGGCTTTGGCACTCCTGGGCTAGATAAGGGAAAAAGATTCCAGAGATCAGTATTCCCCTCACCCCCTCTCCCCCCCCCACCCCCCACCCCCATGGCTCATGCCGGAATGTGCTTGTGAATGAGAACAGGAACGGGCAATGCTGTGAGCCATCCAGGGGTGGGTTTGGGTTAGACAGCCGTTGGAGTCAATGCAGTGTTAAATCATGAGGAGCTGTAAAATGGCCACTGCCTGGACCTAGACTGTTCCCGCCGTGTGCGTTAGGTTAAAATCGGGCTTAGTGTGTCTGAATATTCTTGAATAAAAACAATCTATTGGAAAACTAAGAAGGGAATCTTTGTGCTTTTCTTTCATAGGAAGTTATACTGAAGAGAGCAGCTGACCTGGTGGAGGCGCTGTATGGCATGCCACATAATAACCAGGTAATTGCTAGTCCAGTGAATGATTTTATAAAGATAACACGCTGGGACTGCAGAGAGGGTCGGATCACAGAGACCTGGCCGGAACACAGAACTCCCTCAGTACTGAAGTGCCAGCCAAGGTTAAGTGCACACGTCCTGCAGTGACCTATAACCTTCTGACTCACCGACCAAAATTCTACTCACCAAGCCACGGATGGCACTACGACCACAATAATAAGGGCGAGGCAGGAATGGAGCAGGTTTGCAGCCGGGGAACCTGGAAGGACAGGTTTCCTGTAGGTTCTGCTGAATTTAACGGCAGGACTTGGTTTAAATCTTTTCAACAGCTTTACTGGTCATAGAGGTCCCATTGCGTGGATGTAAGCTTGTGGGGGGAGCGGGAGGGTCAGGGGATGAACACTCCTGATTCTCCTGGCCCACCAGCAGTGCTGCCAAAGGCACTTAGCTCATGGATCTGGCCCTTCACACCTCCCTTCAGCTGCCGAGTTTCCCGAGGCCTGGGTAACCCGGCCTGCAGGTGTTAAGACTAAAAATTACACTAAATTGGAGGCACGCAGTCTCTTTAAAATATTTTATTGCCGCCCTCCTCCTGAGGCCCCCCTAGTTGCCGGCCCCCTACCCGCCTCTGTTAAAGCCGGAAGTGGACAAATTTGGGTCAGGTTACCCATTCTTAACTTTTAACCCTCCTCCCCCCACACCGGTCGGTGGGGGGAGGGGGCGGGGTTTGAAACTCCCCCGATGCCTTCCTTAGAGGTGGGAAGAAATATGGAGAGGAGAGGAAAAGAGTTAAGAGGTCAAGAATGTTAAATCCTTTCATGCGCCATCGTATTACTGTTTGAAACACTTTTTCTTCTTATTGGCAGTCAACTTGTTTTTATTGTACTGTACTTGAGGTTAACAACTTTTTTTCTTTAAAATGCCTGGTAGGAAATTATCCTGAAGCGAGCAGCTGACATTGCGGAGGCCCTCTACAGTGTCCCTCGGAACCACAACCAGCTTCCAGCCCTCAGCAACACATCTGTCCACGCAGGAATGATGGGAGTCAACTCCTTCAGTAGTCAGCTGGCTGTCAATGTGTCTGAATCCTCACAGGCTGCCAATCAGGGTAAGGCTTGACACGTGGAGTGGAATCATCTCCATTACTGAGCAGGTTTCTAGCCGCCACTCCCCACCATTCTCCCATTCCCCACAGCTAAGTGGGTAACATATGGAAGTCCTAAGACATATTGACCACTTTCATGACCACTGGATGTGCCAAAGTGCTTTACAGCCAATGAAGTACTTTTTGAAGTGTAGTCATTTTTGTAATGTAGGAAACGCATCAACCAATTTGCGCACAGCAAGCTCTCACAAACAGCAATGTGATAATGACCAGATAAACTATTTTGAATCTTGAGTGATATATATATATTGACTAAGACACCAGGGATAACTCTCGTTGAAATAGTCTCACAGGATCTTTCATGTCCACCTGAGAGGGCAGATGGGACTTGGGTTGATATCTCATCCGAAAGACGGCACCTCCCACAGTGCAGCACTCTCTCAGCACTGCACTGGAGTGTCAGCCTAGATTTTTATGCTCAAGTCTCTGGACTGGGACTTGAACCCACAACCTTCTGACTCAGAGTGCTGCCAACTGAGCCACAGAAAGTGATCCCATAGACTGCCATTGTGGACTTGCAGTTTACCCGTTCTTAGAGACTTTTCAAATTTTTTAAAACCAATTTTCACCGATAAATGCCTGGATAATTTTTGGGGGGAGGGTGGCGTGAATAAACAAAACCCGATTTTCTCTCAGAGTTGAAACTTCATATTACAGGCTTTAAAAAGATTGGTGCTTGATGACACTATGGTGTTGTTCTACTTTGAGATTTAATTTTAGCAGTGAACATTTTGTAACACACCATCTATTGACAAATACTATAAATAGATTTTTCTACTAAAATAGCTTGACAGGATTTGGTGAAGAATTGCATTACTATTGGAACTGCTGTTCTGGGCCTTAATAGTAGTGCCTGTGAATCGTGTAAATAATTGTGGGTTGTTATTTAGCTTCACTGCCTTTATAGCCACTTGCTTATTTGTTTGCGGTTTACTGATGCTCAAAATAAAAACAGATTTTTAGTGACTTTTTTTATTTCTTGAATTTACCTGGGTTTTGAGTTCTAATTCCCCTTCTCCCCCCTCCCTCTACTGTTTTTAAGGCTAAAAATAAAACTGAAGGACAGTTCACACCCCCACCCCCAAAAAAAAAGTCACGTTTTAAAATCAGTATAAAAACTGACATTAAAGGTCTCTACTCAAGCTCTATATTAGTTGATGCACATGATTATGGCCCAGGCCTGAGTGCAAGGCCTCCTCCCCACCCCACCTGTGGGCCCTGGTAAAGCTCTTGGTCTCCATTCATGGCACATTCCCAGAGCAGGGATTCAGCCTGAAAGCTCTTTACTTGCTGTGCAGTAAGAGAAAGGAAGGCATCCAGTATTCAGAATGTGAATGCAAACTGTAGATCAAGTGGTTTAATGAAGCTACCGACCCTGTAGATTCTTTTCTCCTTCCTGTGGGGAGGTGCCTGCTTTGTACTTGACAACTGCCCGGAGCGCCATGTAGGAAAACGAGGAGCTCAGTTCACTTGTGTCCTGTCACGCTGTGACGGAGCATTTTGGAGCATCTCTGGGGGTGATCCTCTCCTTTAGATTTTGGGCTCTGTAAAAGGTTAGGGACAAAACCATGCTTATTAAAAAATTTGTTCCGGGATGCGAGCGTCACTGGCAAGGCCAGCATCCAGCGCCCATCCCCAATTGCATTTGAGAATGTGGTGATGAGCCACCTTCTTGAACCGCTGCAGTCCTTGTGGTGAAGGTGCTCACTTTTAGAGTGGAAGCAAGTCTTCCTCGATTTCGAGGGACTACCTATGATGGATGATGCTGAAGAAGGTACTGCCACAATGCGGGTTAGGGAGGGAGTTCCAAGACTTTGACCCAATGACAATGAAGAAACGGCAATATATTTCCAAGTCAGGATGGTGTGTGACTTGGAGGAGAACTTGCAGGTGATGGTGCTCACTGCCCTTTTCCTTCTAGTTGGTGGAGTTTGGGGGTTTGCAAGATGCTGCCGAAGAAACCGTGACGAGTTGCTACAGTGCATCTTGTAGATGGTACACACTGCAGCCATGGTACGGCGGTGGTGGTGCTTACCATATCTCAAAGAGAAACTGATGAGCTGACCTGTAAGAAATGCAGGATTCCTGTAGATATAGGGCTGGTTTTCTGAAGGTGCACTCCTCGTCAACGGTGCAAATCAAGATATTGGCACAATTTTCCCGTCCCTTCATGTTTAACGGGTGGAAAAGGTGTGGGCAGCACATCCGCGATTTCCTGATACGTGAGGCTCCCAGCACTAGTGCCATTTGGAATATCGGCCCCTGTGCATTTATCTTCAGTAGTACTGGTCCTCATAGATTGTGATGGCAGCATTTCTTTAGTTGCCATGCGTTTGGGTGTCTTAACAGATCAAGAGCCGAATGAATAATTTCCCAAGGTCTGCTCCAGACAGCAGCTGAAACTCCAGGTCCTTTGGGTTGAGAAAATGCCAGACAACAACAAATCATTTTCCAGCAAATGTTCCAATCTGAATTGAGAATAATTAAATATTCATTTTAGAACAATGTTATTGTCCTATTGACATTGACACATAAGAAAAGATGCGCACTTGTGTCAGGGTGAGTTGGAAATATACATTACATGCATTTAGCGAACTGTCAATCAATGCTGTCTATAGATAAGATGTCCAAGATTCTCTGGACCATATTGGGTCCCAGCCTGCTGGGACCATGGAAGTATCATAGCGTAGAGGTCAACTCGTCAAGGTTGAACAATGTAGATGTGGGTTTGGGAAGATATTCTGGAGCCTCCTTGACCATGGGTGGGGAGAAACAATGTTGAGCTTTCCCTCAGAACTTTCAGTTTGGCAAAGTTCATGATGCAGCAATTTGTAGACAGTCAAGGGCAGGCTTGGTAAGTCAAAAGACGTATGTCTGAGCACTTAAATTGAGTCAAAAGAGTCCCATCCCTGAAACTGAAGTTCCATCTTCTCCAGTTTTAATAGTTTTCTTAATTGCCCTGTAATAAAAAAACTGCTATGTCTGTAGTTTTATTCTCTCTTTTTATCTTAATTTGACACAGGTGCTAAGTTTTTTACGGATTTTTTTTTCTGGTGAATTATTGTGTTCATCAAAATGAAGGATGTCTGATCCTGAGTTGTAAAGACCAGGTACACTTCAGTTAAGCATCAAGCACGGAGTCAAGCCTCCTCTATTGTGTCCCGACAACGTGCCTCAGCCCCAATCTCAGCAGTCCCAGCCCTACTGTGCTCGCAGGGAATTTGTTTCCATTTCCAATATCAGCCATCCTTATGCCCTCTTTGGATGAGATGGCCAATATTGAGTGTCAAATTACATTGTGGTGTGGGCCTCATATTGAAAAAGGATTGGGTTGAGAAATGTTAAAACTCATTTCAACTAATGCCCTTAAAGCTAGCAGAGAGAGAGATGGGGGAGATTTCCATTGCATCACTTGAGACCACGCTCAGAGGTAAAAAGACACTGCCAAACCGGTTGCATCATCCCATCCCTTTGGTTCTGAAAGCTTTCTTCCTCTTTTCACAAGGGAGATTTTCTGCTCCATTGCGCTTGGTGCATGCCAGGAAACTGCACACCTCCGGTTCATGATTTTCTGTCTTGTAAAATATAATGGGTGGAAAGGCATGGACTGGAGTTGCACAGTTTCCCAGTGTGTGCTCCTGGCTGAAGCAGAAAATCTCCCCTCAGCTCTCTTGTTCTGTAATTTGCACCTCTGAAGCATAGCATTCTGCAGTGGGGTGGGGGGAGTAATAATCATCATGTAAATCATTGTTTATTTACATTAGTAACAAGTAATTCTTCCTTCTACATAGACAAGCCCATAGCAGACTAATGTCAATAAAAGGGTTATAACTGGAGGTGCTGCTATTAGGGGATAGTGTCACCAACCCAGGCAGCAACCTCTAAAGCTGATTTTAGAACACTTGAAATGTTTATATGGAAGACTGGAGAAAAGTCAGGATTCACTAAACTCCAAAGAGAAGGATTGATCAGCACCTAACGTGGTATATTAGATGCTACTTCACAAGTCTGCTGTAGCTAGGCAGTGAGAAATTACTCCCTCCTTGCAGCTGAAGTATTGCTATTTCACTATAGAAACGTAGAAAATAGGTGCAGGAGTAGGCCGTTCTGCCCTTCGAGCCTGCACCGCCATTCAATAAGATCATGGCTGATCATTCATCTCAGTACTCCTTTCCTGCTTTCTCTCCATACCCCTTGATCCCTTTGGCCGTAAGGGCCATATCTAACTCCCTTTTGAATATATCCAATGAACTGGCCTCAACAACTTTCTGCGTTAGAGAATTCCACAGATTAACCACTATCTGAGTGAAGAAGTTTCTTCTCATCTTGGTCCTAAATGGCTTACCCCTTATCCTTAGACTGTGACCCCTGGTTCTGGAACTCCCCAGCAATGGGAACATTCTTCCTGCATCTAACCTGTCTAGTCCCGTCAGAATTTTATATGTTTCTATGAGATCCCCTCTCATCCTTCTAAACTCCAGTGGATACAAGCCCAGTTGTTCCAGTCTCTCCTCATATGTCAGTCCTGCCATCCCGGGAATCAATCTGGTGAACCTTCGCTGTACTCCCTCAATAGCAAGAACGTCCTTCCTTAGATTAGGAGACCAAAACTGATTTCAATATTCCAGGTGTGGCCTTACCAAGGCTCTGTATAACTACAGTAAGACCTCCCTGCTCCTATACTTAAATCCTCTAGCTATGAAGGCCAACATGCCATTTGCCTTCTTCACCGCCTGCTGTACCTACATGCCAAACTTCAATGACTGATGTAGCATGACACCCAGTCATTGGACTGATGCACCAATAACATTATGGGCCCGAACTTAGTGGCCTTACCGCCCACTACTGCCGGATGCCGCCGGGTTTTCTGGGCGGTCTCCCCTCGGTGCCATTTTCGTGGCAGTCTTCCACCGGTAGGAGGGGAGGACCGCTGGGAACCGCCGCTGGTGCGCAAGTCGCGTAAGTGACCGCCCGCCGAGCTGCCATATTGGTGTGGGCGGGAGTCGGCGGCAGCAGGGGGAAGGACCGCTGCATGGATGCAGGTCTAACCCCAACGGTAAGTATGAAGACCTGCAAAAAAAGGTTAGTAAACTTCTTTTATTTATTTTTTTTTCAGTGATTCAGGCAGATGGGATCTCCTGAAGGTATTCAAGTATTTGGGGTTTTTTTGTTAATTTTTATTCTTGTGTGTTCCCCCCCCCCCCCGGGCCCGACTCAAACCTCAGTGGCACTTTGCCGAGAATTGCATTTGCCGCTGAGATTAGGAGATCCCGCCCACTGCCGCCCAGATTCACGGCGTAAGTTGGGATTTTGCCGCCGGACAGTACTGGCAGATATTTTAGAGGAATGTCCCGGCCAAAGTACCGCCCTTTGGCGGTCCTTTGCGCGGCACTTGGGCGGGCCTTGGCTTTCACCAAGTTCGGGCCCTATGTGACTACACTGTGTTTTACTTTGATTGGTCTCCCTCCTAACTCTTCCACTCTTGTCATTTTTCTTGATGTGAGGGAGCTGATGACAGATTTCAAGCACACAGCACAGGCCCCAAGATGGCCATTGCAACTAAATCGCCAGCTAACACGCCTTCGCCTCTCTTGTCCCACACAAAGTGGCTATCAAAGTTCACTCCCAGTTCTTGCATCTCTGCCTGAGGTAGTTTCTCATCTTCTTCTGTAGGGTCACAGTTCATTATTTCCTCTCATAAACAACACTGCTGAGCACAAGAGTGACTTTTTATTTTAGCATCGTTTATTGCACAGGGATAATTTAATATACCTCGACATATGGCACAGTCGCACAATGCCGCGGGAAGTGGTGTTAGAAAGAGGACATTTCTTTGAATTTTTTTTTCACGCTCCTCTCTACAAAATGTAGACTTTTGCTGGGGGACAGTACACAGGTAACGGCTGCCCTCCAATATCTTCCCCAAAAGACCAACTTTATGCTTGAACCTCGATAACCAGTAGACTATTCTACTTGACTTTGGGGGAGCGGCGGGGTGGTGTGGCTACAGCAGCCCAGGAATTCTGATGTTTTGCCCTCCCTAATCAGTGCTAATTGAAGAGTTCCCAGCACCATCCCAGTTGAGACAAACAAACTCTCTCTGCTGGGAGGGAGATAGAGGAGCAAATATGTAGGCAAATTGCTGTGAAGTCTAAAAACCATAGGGTAGAATTGGTAAGGGATTTTAACGATCCAAATATTGATTGGGACAAATTTAGTGTGAAGGGTATAGAGGGTGTGGAATTCCTGAAATGCATTCAAGAGAACTTTTTTAGTCAGTATGTAGCTAGCCCAACACAAGAGGGGACGGTCTTGGATTTAGTTTTGGGGAATGAAGCTGGGCAAGTTGAAGGGGTATTATGGATGAGCATTTGGATGTCAGTGACCATAATTCAGTCAGATTCAAGTTGGTTATGGATAGGCCTGGAATAAAAGTTCCAAATTGGGGAAAAGCTAATTTTGCTAAGTTAAGGAGTGATTTGGCCATAGTGGACTGGAAACAGCTACTTGTGGGTAAATCGGTGTCGGAACAGCGGAGACATTCAAGGAGGAGATCCGGAATGTGCAGACCAAAACATGTGCCCTTAAAGAAAAAGGCTGGAAAAATAATTCTAGAACCCCCTGGATGTCGAGGGACTTACAGGGGAGGATTAAGAAAAAAAGGGATGCTTATGTCACATATCAATGGCTAAATTCTTTAGAATCTTTAGAGCAATATAGAAAGATAAGAGGTAAAATTAAAAAGGATATTAGGAATGCTAAGAGAGAGCACAACAAATTCTTAGCCAGTAAAAGTAAGGAAAACCCTAAGATGTTCTATAAATATATTAAGATTAAGAGAATAACTAAGGAAAGTGAAGGGCCTATTAGAGACCATGAGGGTAATCTTTGTGAGGAGGTGGAAGATGTTGGTAGGGTTTTTAACGAATACTTTGCATCTGTTTTCACAAAGGAAAGAGGTAATGCAGATACTGCTATAGAGGAGGAGTGTGATATTCTGGATGAAATAAATATAGTGAGAGAGGAAGTATTAAGGGGTTTAGCAGCTTTGAAAGTAGATAAGTCCCCAGGCCCGGATGAAATGCATCCCAGGTTGTTGAGCGAAGTAAAAGCGGAAATAGCAGAAGCCTTGACCATCATTTTCCAGTCCTCTTTGGATATAGGTATGGTGCCGGAGCATTGGAGGACTGCTAATGTAGTACCCTTGTTTAAGAATTGATAAAGGGATAGGCCGAGTAATTACAGACCTGTCAGCCTAACCTCAGTGGTGGGAAAATTATTGGAAAAAATCCTGAAAGACAGGATAAATCTGCATTTGGAAAGGCAAGGATTAATTAGGGACAGTCAGCACGGATTTGTTAAGGGAAGATCGTGTTTGATTAACCTGATTGAATTTTTTGAGGAGGTAATCAAGAGGGTCAATGAGGGTAGTGCATACGATGTAGTTTATATGGACTTTAGCAAGGCTTTTGATAAGATCCCGCATGGTAGATTGGTCATGAAGGTTAAAGCCCATGGGATCCAGGGCAAAGTGATAAGTTAGATCCAAAATTGACTTGGAAGTAGGAAGCAAAGGGTAATGATTGATGGATGTTTTTGTGACTGGAAGGATGTTTCCAGTAGGGTTCCGCAGGGCTCACTAATGGGTCACTTGCTTTTTGTGGTATATATCAATGATTTAGATTTGAATATAGGAAGTATGATTAAGAAGTTTGCAGATGACACTAAAATTGGCTATGTGGTTGATAATAAAGAGGAATGTCATGGGCTGCAGGAGGATATCAATCCACTGGTTAGGTGGGCAAAGCAGTGGCAAATGGAATTTAATTCAGAGATGTGTGAGGTGATGCACATTGGGAGGGCTAATAAGGAAAGGGTATGCACATTAAGCGGTAGGCCACTTAATTGTGTAGATGAACAAAGGGACCTTGGAGTGCTTGACCACAGATCCCGGAAAGTAGCAGGCCAGGTGGATAAGGTGGTTAAGAAGGCATATAGAATGCTTGCCTTTATTGGCCAAGGCATAGAATATAAGAGCATGGAGGTTATGCTTAAATTGTATAATACTTTGGTTAGGCCACAGCTGGAGTACTACATGCAGTTCTGGTCGCCGTATTATAGGAAGGACGTGATTTCACTAGAGAGGGTGCAGAGGAGATTTACTAGGATGTTGCCTGGAATGGAGAATCTTAATTATGAGGACAGATTGGATAGGCTGGGTTTGTTCTCATTGGAACAGAGGAGGTTGAGAGGAGACCTCATCGAGGTGTACAAAATATTGAGGGGCCTGGACATAGTGGATAGTAAGGGTCTAGTTCCATTGGTGGAGGGGCTATTACGAGGGGCATAGTTTTAAGGTGGTTGGTGGAAGGTTTAGAGGGGATTTGAGGGGGTGCTTCTTTACACAGAGGGTTGTGGGGATCTGGAACTTGCTGCCTGGAAGAGTGGTGGATGCAGAAACCCTCACCACTTTTAAGAGATGGTTGGATGGGCACTTGAAGTACAGTAACCTGCAGGGTTACGGACCTAGAGCTGGTAATTGGGATTAGACTAGATGATCTTTTGTTGGTCAGCGCAGATGCAATGGTAAGTACTGCAGGGAATAGAATACAGCCAGGGTGATCTCCTGGACTAGTTTTGATCGCCTGGATGGGTTGGAGAGGAATTTTTCCAGATTTTTTCTCCTTAAACTGGCCTGGGTTTTTATCTGGTTTTTGCCTCTCCCAGGAGATCACATGGCTCCGGTTGGGGTGGAGTGTAGATGTTTTTAGTATAAGGGGTGTTGCAGTAGTGTGGGGTGGACTGGTTGGGCTGGGTGCTCTTTGCCTTTCCGTTATTGTTCATGGGTTTATACGTAACCTTTAGGGCTGCTGACCGTTGTCGGCCAGCGCAGACACGATGGGCCGAAATGGCCTCCTTCTGCGCTGTAAATTTCTATGTTTCTATGTTTCTTATGGGGATCAAGCCTAAAACCCACCTGCTGTTCATGGTTCAAACATGGCTGAGCCATATTGGGAAGTTGAGGGGTTTTTATGTTGGAAAAACCGAGATATAAATATTTGTCAAATGAGAGGTTGTGTTATCTTAGAGGATGCTACAATGAATGCTTCCGCATTGTGATGTATTCAAGATTAAAATACTGTATCTTGTTAATCTAATCTTTTTTTCCCCATGGAAATGTAACCTTTGCCTGTATTAAAAAGCTTTGGTGTGGTCTACCTACCCTCATTTCTATGGATTTGTTAACAGAACATCTCAATATTTTGATTTTCCTGTAGCTATTTCTGCACTGTTGCTTTTATGTAATCTGAATTGGGATTACTAGTTTGAGCACTGTGACAGGGGCAAGATATCTGGAAAAAGACAAGGCCTTAAAGTTTTGAATCTCAGTTGGTTGACATTTCATCAGTCTAGAGCAACAAAGAGAATGCGATCTTATTTGTTTAATTTTTAAGAAATCTCTCTGAGGTCATTTTCATTCTCCCTTGGTAAACCACCAACCAGCAGACACAGCAACTCATTCAAAGGGGTGGGACGGTCCAGCAGATTGATATCGTCCATCATGGTCAATCAAAAGAATCCATGCAAAAAAAGGGCTCCTAAACCATCCTGGACTGTGTTTCCTCCAAACCGTGCTCTCTATCAGAAGCCGCAGCACAAACATTAACAAAGATAAGCATTGGCCAGTCAGTTTTATCAACTCTCTCGTGCTTTAGCTACCAGGCCTTTGAAATAACATCCTTTTAATAGAGAATGAGAATTTAATAGAGGCTAGATCATTGAGAGCTGCAACCATGAGAGAGAGATAATGATGATGTGTTTATATGTCCTTTCTTCAATAAAGGTTTTACTCGCAACACAAGCAGTGTGTCTCCTCATGGATATGTGCCGAGCTCCACTCCACAGCAGACAAACTATAATTCCGTGACAACGAGTATGAATGGATATGGAAATGCTGGGATGTCCAACCTGGGAGGTTCTCCTGGTTTTCTCAATGGGTCTGCTGCCAATTCGCCATATGCCAGTAAGTAAAAACAGACATGCACCACAGCCTCACTTGGCTCAATTGGCCTCACTTCTGATACAATATTATGTCCTATGGGGGACTCAATAAAATCGAAGCAACAATATGACCCCTATACATAAATAACATATCACACGTCTTTCTGTGCTTTTCAATCAGTGATGTATTTAGCCAGTGTAATATATGGTTATTTTGCTCAACTGCTAAAGAAATGTTTCTCTTCCATTTCAAGCAAATATCTTATTTTATTTAATGGCGCACTATGCAAGATCTGAGCTTAGTTTTAAATTTAGGATGTTGATAGCTAGCAAAACCATTTGCACAGTTTGGAAAGGTCAAACCTTTCTTATCAATCGTTGGCGGGAGCCAAGTTCTCAATGTAAGGTTATCCAATGAAAAGCCCACCAGGTTCGAGCCTGTCACACTCCAGACATCGCATTTTATTACAGATGCAAAACAAAAATAGAGAAAGAGAGCCAGTCATTTCCTGGTGTATTTTTCTAACTCCAGGGAGGAGGCAGTTAAGCTCTAATTCATTTCAGAACCGGACCCACATTCACACTTCACTGGTAGTTGTGTACAGATTGTCCTTGGGATAATCATATACTGGGGACAATCCCTGGGAATCTCCTTGGGGATTTTCCCGATTGGATGGCATAGCTTTGACGGAAGAGCAGCAGGATCGCCAAGGAAATTCCCAGCGAATGTACATGGCTGAAATGTGAAGAAAAATGAATGGGAGTAAAGAAAGTGTTCGTAACGTAAGGTGCAGGTTTACTCAATGAGAATTAAACTTGAACTTTGACTTTCTATTGAGTCTAATAGAAAATTTATGAATCTGTTTCCCAAAGAAAATCTATTTCTTACATAATTGTTGAGTAAGGTGCAGGCAGATATTCTGAGCGCTGCCTCAACTCTTGTCCATCAGAAAACTTTGACCTTTCAACTCTGACCCAATGCAATTTAGACAAAAAGTTGTTGATCCTATAAAAACAAATGGACTAGAGGAATGGAGGCTGATAGAGGACTTTAAAACTGTACTAATACCAGAATTTCTGTCTAGCTAGTGTTTACCTGCTGCAATAGTCTTTTGACGCTTCCTAAGTTAGGAACAATTTTGTTAACCAGAAAAGACATCTCACTTTAAGGGACATACCATTCACTTATGTCCTTCTCAACAGATGGAATGCAAGGATGCTCAACACAATCCAGGGTAGGGGATTGAAATATAGTTAGATTACAACCTTTAAATATCACTATATGAATCTCCCGCTGCCTCCTGCCTCCCATAATGCCTCAATTGGTAAATGCCTAGTGTGGAATGAGCCATTTAGATCAGGATAGTCACGGGTGTGACCCTGCTCTGTTTCATAGCATCCTTAACGTCCAATAATTGAGCAGCAGAAGCTAGATTGAGCATGAATTTCTCCGCGCTTACTGACTCAGTTTTTCTTAAGAGAGGAATAATCTGCATCTGGTTTCGCTGTCTTATTAAAGGCTCTGTGTTTGGAAATAAACAGCATAAGGCCAGATTTCACGGATGTGATTTACCGTTGGGAAGCCCCACTTGCTGGGAAATAGCAGGCACGCCGCCCAAGAACATCGGCTATTAACATCATGGACGGAAAATGGTGGAAGGTGCCATTTCCACGTACTGGCAGCCGTCGGGCGAGACTTCTCACTGGTAGCACACATTTGTAAAATCAACCCTTTTGGTAACGCATCAGTCAACGATTATGCTCTTTGTGAGGCCTAGAAGGACTCCCCATTGAGCTGCTGTCGTCTGTTTATGTTATCAATATCCTGTGGAATATCTCTCCTACCTCAGTGATATCCAGTGACGAGATGAATTTAAAACAAAGTTGGGCTCAGGTCATTCCGAAATCAGGAACTAACAAGACAAAGGGTAAAAAGCGGATTCTATAATGTTGGGAAGGCAGAAGCCAAACACGGTGTTCAGTTCCCATTCTGTGCTGAGCTTGGGTTCTGATAATCAGCATCGGCGACCCAGGGGGCGAGGGGAAGGGCAATCAGCTATGTTTCCTGCTCCCAATTGAAAGTGTGTGTGTGTGTGTGTGTGTGTGAAGTAGTGGAGAACTATACACGAGTTTCTTCAAGAGAGGAGAAAAGAGGCAGAAATGGGGCAGAGATATCATCAAGTTGCATCACCATCATACATACAAACGTATGAAGATGACAGGCAGGAAAAGACTAGCTGGTCCATCAAGCCTGTCCCATACTCATGTTGGCGGGTGCCTCGTGACGAAACACTTCCTCCCCCCTCCCCCCCTCCCTGCCCCCCTCCGGCCCCCCACAACACATGTAAACTCTTGGGGGACGCAAAAATATTGGCTTATCATCATTGGCTTCAGCAAACAGTCAAGCCTCGCTTTAAAGTGGAACTAGTTTTCTGGAAGATTCTGGAGGATTCCAAGCCTGTTCTTTATGGTTGTTGTATCCGGGATACCTCCTTGTACTGTCAGATTGTGCAGTAACACTCGAAAGGGATGGGACTTCTCTGCTTACAGAAATGTGGCTCATTGTTAAACTAATGCTCAGAAACCGTCTTCATTACATTGTTATTGTCAGTTTTGATGTTTTCCAATTTTGTGTGTTGTCTTCCAGCGTACTGCACTGTGGGTAGGTGTTTGTTAAACCTTCACATCCTCACACGCAGCATCCTCGATTTAACAACCCCTTAAAATAAATCGCTTATCACTGTGGTAAAATGATTGGAAAATCTCAGGGAGCACGTCTAGTCCCCTCATGAACACTTACATGAGTGCTTCCACTCATACTCCTTCACATTTATAAGTCAAAGATTAGGCTCAATTTTGAACACCTTTACGTCATTGTTAATTATTCACAAGTAAAAATGCAAAACCTAACTGTACCATAGCTGAACTGTATTAGTGATCTGATATTTTTAAACCTTTACTGAGTCTGTTCAGTGTATCTTGAGGCTTCAGTTTCATAATGAGCCTACAATGTCCAAGCATAGAAACAGCAGCTGATCTCTTCCACATGAACTTCACTTCTATATTTACTCGGAGGCTAGATTGAACTTTACAGCAGGGTTTGAGGTCGATTTCTGGAAGTTCAAAAAACTCCATCCCGCAGGCTGGCTAAAATGGGACACTGTCTCTTTAAAAGAAAACGCGAGGTTGGTGATAGACCAGGGTCACTAATATCTGACCTGTCCCAGCAGACACCGTCTCAGTCAGGCTCTCTAATTAAAAGGCGTCATTCTTAATTAAATCAATAAACTAATTGCATGAGAAACGATTAAACAACCAGCACTTTGCTCGCATTACAAGAAGCTGCAGTGACCTTAGCTAAAGACCTTTTTCTACCAGTGGCTGCTGTTTGCATAGCTCTAATTTTCATCAATCGATTACTTTTTTTCTTGTACTCGCGAGTGTGTTGTCTGATTTAAAAAAAACACTTGCCATTGACAACCGTGCGGGGCATTGGAAGGGATCCGAAGATGTAAGAGCAGGATGATGGGGGATTGACTGAGCTGAACATGTACCGCAGGCGAGCTATTGATATATACGACCAAAGCAATTCCTCAGTCGCCCAAGTGGAAAATGCTGCACTTATAATTTTTTTTAAAAAGCAAGCGAAGGGGCTGTTCCTGTTGAGGTAACAACACCATGGTGTGAGGTGAATGCCAATCGACTGTTTGTGGCACTTGTGCGTTGACCAAACCTGCCCATTCCTCTCCCTCCCCCTTCCCCCCCATCAATTTTTTTGATTGTTCTTGCGGTTCTTGACAAAAATATAAAGTAAATTCAAAAAGGTCCCCCCTTTTGTTTTTGTTGCTACTTTTAACTTCCTCCACTCTAAACTTGCCACTTCTGTGGCTCAGAAACACACCTTTTATAGCAAAATGATGTTAACCAGCAAACTCAGGGTTTGAAAGGGTTATATCACCAATGTCGCCAGGTAAGTGACCCAGCGGAGATACGACAAATCGTTCTACCCAGCTGTGGTCACACAATTTTTTTTTCTCTCAACTTCTTAACATGACTCAAATTGTCTTGCACCATCATTGACTAACTATCCTGAAAATGGTCGATGAATTGTACAAATTCATATATATAATATATATCTATATATATATATATATATATATACATGAAAAAATATATATATGGCACCCAAATGGTTGACATATTTCCTCCTTTCTCGTTGCAGTAGTGCCGTCCAGTCCTACCATGGCCTCCTCCACCAGCCTTCCTTCAAATTGTAGCAGTACCTCTGGCATATTCTCCTTCTCGCCAGCCAATATGGTCTCTGCAGTGAAACAAAAAAGCGCCTTCGCTCCGGTGGTGAGGCCACAGACCTCCCCTCCCCCGACCTGCACCAGCGCCAACGCTAACAGTCTCCAAGGTGAGCTCACACACACGACAGGCCTAGGCTGGTTTCATTCACTGCGGTTAGGCCGAAAATCGATATTATAATAGTAATAATAAATTAAAAAAATTCCAGACACATTAAACTCTCTTGAAAGTCGGAATGCATGTATAAATTGCTATTGTGATGGGCCCCGGCTTATGATGTTAGAGATTTCTCATCATTCTATCAAACTGTGCAGAATTGTAAAGCAACCCAGATCTGTAATGCATTTTTCACAAGCCTCGGTAGCCAACTAGTGTGTTAGAATGAAGTTAAAATGTCATTTTAGCTGGCTACCCTCTTTCTAAATGCACTGTGCTACCAAGATTCCTTTTTTTTTAAAGCTTATTACAGAATTTTTTTTTTTTCCAATGTCATCCAGTGAGGGTTTGTCATAGGCCAGTTGAGTAATGTTTAAGATGGAGGCAAATCAGGTCTTGCAGCAATTATTATGCTCACCTTGAAAGACGCGTCACTGCATTTATATTGACAACTGTACAGAGTTCCTGCTAGTTTACCAGGGTAAGAGTTAAATATAGATCTTCATATATATATATATATATATATATAAAAGTCTCCCATCACTTCCTTGAGGGTTGACCAAAACATCAATATGGCAGTGGACTTGGTCCGTTTGGGATCGAACTCACATTGTTTCCACGTCGACATTATCACGTCCACGACATTTTGCAAACAGGGTCTTTTAAGGGGCCTCTCTGAATGAAGAGTAAAAGCAGGTCCTGGTTGTATAACTAACACAGTGCAGTAAAGACAAACCAGTGTCTTGTCCGTGTGATGTCCATTCTCCGCTGCTTTGCCTGTTTTAAATGAAATGAATGGCTAGACTGTTGTCTCTTTTCATTGGAAATCACTAACATCATATCTCTTTCTCTCCCCTCCACCCTCCTCTCTCCTTCCCGCTCTCTCCCCACTGTCAGACCAGTCTTTTGTGGACTCTAGCAAGTACCCCACTGCAGGGTCACTCCAAGGGCTGGCCTTCTCCTGAATTACGTTAGTACCAACTTCCCTCTGTCTTCCATCTCACTACAGACTGAATAGTAACCTAATTTTCTGACTGTGTATTGCCATAGATTTGCTTAAAGCATAATTAGCTGAGCGATGTTTGTTGGGCACCATCCATGCCTTTTATCAGTGTCCAACCAGGTGTCACACAACAAAGGCAGTGATATAAATGTTATTAACGATTCCTCCCAGATAAAGGCAAATTCAGCAAAGCTGTGCTTCTGCACCCGAGCCTCTCTAGATGAAAGTACGGGTCAGAGACGGGGCTAAAGTCCCAATTCCCCACCGTTGCTGCCATCTACCAAGGCTCCCCCTGCCTACCCCTGCCCGCTGAATTTGCTTCAGAAATGATATGGAGCTTTACTGTCCCAAACCTGTTGAGGCCTCGGAGAGAGCGTTGCTGTCGACTCCTCATGCTGAAATCAGCAACACAATGTGCGACTGGGAGACTAGGATTCAAAAGTTGGTCCCAGGATTGGTCCCTGGTCCATAACTGAGTCTGCTGAGCTGATTCTTGGTTCTCCATTGACCCACTCCCACCACTCTGGAGAATGTAGGTGTGTATATGTCGAATGAGGGCAATGTCGGGCTTGGATGTGGTTGAATAGCCGGTCTAAGGCGTGATGGATTGCTGCATTAGTGAGGACCTGGAGGATTGCCAGTGTGTGTGCCACCTTATTCCAGTGCGATCTATTGGTCGGTGGGGCGGTGGGGAATGGAGAACTGATTTACTCATCTCATGAGTGTGTAGGGTGGAGGTTTGACGATTGAGAACACTGGTGTAAAATACTCATTAATAATGTACACCACCATAATTAAAAAGGTAGCATCCACCTACAGTCACATAATTTGCAGTATACCAGCTACACTGCCCGTACCATATACTTATTGAACCAAGTCACAGGAGGTTTTCTTGGCGACTGACTCTTTGTGAGTTACAGAGAAGAAAGTTATCATTTGACTCTTGTCTGCTGAACTGGTTTATTAACTTGTTATGTCCGCATTATGCCCCCTGGCTACTACAGCCATGTCTTCAACAGGGAAGTCCAGAAAATAGCTCGCAGTTAATACATTCAAAATTGGATCGACCTTGGCTCAGTTGATAAATACTCCTCATGATGCAGTGCAGACCAGTCGAGTCCTAGGATTCGTCCCCCATCTGTGCCATTAACTGATTCTAGCAGAAAAAAGAAAAATTTGCATTTCTATAGCACCTTTCACGACCCCAGGATGTCCCAAAGCGCTTTACAGCTATAATGCAGTATTTTTGAAGTGTAGTCACTATTGTAATGTAGGAAACATAACAACCAATTTGTGCACAGCAAGGTGCCACAAACAGCAGTGAGATAATCATCAGATAATCTGTTTTAGTTGTTGGTTGAGGGGTAACTGTTGGCCAGGACACCAGGGATAACTCCCCTGCTGTTCCACGAATAGTGCCATGGGATCTTTTACACTCACCTGAGAGGGCAGATGGGGCCATGGTTTAACGTCTCATCTAAAAGAGGGCACCTCCGACAGTGCAGCACTCCCTCCATACAATTGCCTTCAGCTTCCATGGGCTAGAAAGGGGGTAAATCAAAAGCAGCCAATGTAATGGGTGCGTCCAAGGCACCTGCTGAAAATGTGCATGTACCAATATCGAGTGAGGGTGGGATTGGGGTTGGTTGTGATCCCACCGGTCTCTCCTGGGGTCAAATAAGTCACCGACGCTCTCAACTTTCACTTGGACAAGATACTAATGGGCAGCCAGTGTCCAGACTCCAGGAAGAGTCAGCAGCTTTGGCGGGGGGGGAGGGGGGACGTTGGGGGAAGGGAGGGGAGGGGAGGGGAGGGGGGCGGAATGATAGATTAATGAAACACAGTTGTTTGTCTTTTTAAAAAAAACATCCAATAGACGGAAACAATTACATTAAAAATTGCACATTATCAGCATGAAGGCAAAGTAAGAGAGAGAGAGACTGGCTCAGTTAAACAGACCACCTTTGCGTTTGGGCTAATGAGGAGATCATCCTGGGATTTGAAATTGTTTTCCTCTCGACTTTAGGAAACAAAAAGAAAGCCCACAGGAATTTTATGATAAGAATCTTCTCGCAGATTTGACCTCTAATAATCTCAGATCAAAGACACCACACAGGACAGAAAAAAAACACAAAGTGGGTGGGGGGAAGTGATAGGGCGGGGGTGAGGGGAGACGAGGCAGAGCAAGACTGTCTCTGTAAAAGTGGCAGCTAGCTTCAGATTTTACCTACACCGTCCATCTGTGATACATCACTGGGCTTGTCCGTCAGATCAAGGCCCCTCACTGCATGACATGTCCATGAGCTGAAGTAACTCGAACTGCATGGGACCAGAACTGGGTGGCATTAATTAACTCGCAGACTTTGTGCAGTCCAGCTTTGCACTCTCGTTGTCCATCATCATTAATTAGGAGGCTCACGCCGTCGATTTTCCTTCTGTTTTTTTTTCCCCATCGTCTGTGGTTTCTGCACCACAGTGATACCTTGCAGTCTGCTGTGTGCCCTTGACACCTAGTTCCATAATGTCTTATCGAACTGATATTTTCTTCCAGTGCATCAAGTATTTATTATTTTGCTACGAACGAAGCTTGGCATCCTCGACCTCGTTCAATAAATTAATATTTGATGCAAATAATAAGGAAAGCCTACGTGAAGATTTTTGTTCAATTTTGGTTGATGGCTCATGGATTTATCTCTTGTCGCTTATTAGAAGAATGCACTTGCAGTTATATAATGCCTTATCATGCCTTTCAGGGCACCCCCAAAGTGCTTCACAGTCTGTGGATTAATTTCGAAATGCATTGTTATTGTGTAGGCAGCCACTTTGCTCACAGCGATGCCCCGCAAACAGGAAATGGCCAGCTCACCTGTAGTTTTGGTGTTGGCGGAGGGATAAATGTTGGCCAAGAGATCGTTAGAACTCCCCTGCTCCACTTCAGATAGCGCCATGGGAACATTTACGCCTGAAGTGTGTGGAGCCTCGCGTGGAGCCTGGCCTGAAGTGCGTGGAGCCTGGCCTGAAGCTGTTGTGGTTGTGCTGGTCTCTGATGTTGCTTGCTGCTTGGATCTTGGTTCCTTTTGCTGTGCTTTGCTTGGTCATTAACCTCAATAGTAATACGTAGTGTTGTAGATCGCTGCATTTTATTCCCCACATGTCTCACGGCTGACCAGGGTCTCCTACAGATTTGCCTTTTGGAGACGGAGAGGAATTTTCCAGAGTTTTTTCACTGACATGGTGCCTGTAGTTGATAGTTGGTACATGCCGTTATAGTGAGAATTAAGAGTTAAGAGTTCTATTAAATCCATGAAAGTTGTACTATGCCACTTGTTTGTCTTGTAAATCCTGTGTCAATACATTTCAGGAGATTCTTGCTGTGCCAGGTGTTTGTTTCATGAATCCTGCATCAGTAAAATTTCTGCTGTGTCCGTTGTCCGCTTTGTGAATCCTGCATCGACACAATCTTTGAATTTCAGCCTGTGTGGCCTTACAGTTTGTCGTAGGTACAGTAACAATTAAGTCTGCAGCTCGTGGGGTGAATTTTTTTTTAATTCATTTATTTATTGCCCAACCCTAAATGCCCTTGAGAAGGTAGTTATGAGTCGCTTTCTTGAACCAATGCAGTCCGTGTGTTGAAGGTACTCTCATAGTGCTGTAAGGGAGGGAGTTCTAGGATTTTGACCCAGCGATGATGAAGGAATGGCCAATATACTTCCAAGTCAGATGGTGTGTGACTTGGAGGGGAACGTGGAGGTGGTGGTGTTCCCATGTGCCTGATGTCCTTGTCCTTGGTGTTCTTGTCTAGTTGGTAGAATCCGTGGGCTTGGGAGGTGCTGCCAAAGAAGCTTTGGCAAGTTGCTGCAGTGCATCTTGTAGATGGTACACACTGCAGCCACGGTACGTTGGTGATGGAGGGAGTAATGTTTAAAGTGGTGGATGGGTGCCAATCAAGCAGGCTGCTTTGTCCTGGATGATGTTGAGCTTCTTGAGTGTTGTTGGAGCTGCACTTATCCAGGAAAATGGGAAGTATTCCATCACACTCCTGACTTGTGCCTTGTAGATGGTGGAAAGGCTTTGGGGAGTCAGGAGGTGAGACACCCGCCACAGAATACCCAGCCTCTGACCTGCTCTTTTACCATAGTATTTATGTGGCTGGTCCAGTGAAGTTTCTGGTCAATGGTGACTCCCAGGATGTTGATGGTGGGGAATTCGGCGATGGTATTATTGAGGGGCGGTGGTTAGACTCTCGCTTGTTGGAGATGGTCATTGCCTGGCACTTCTGTGGTGTGAATGTTACTTGCCACTTATTAGCCCAAGCCTGAATCTTGTCCAGGTCTTGTTGCATGCGGGCATGGACTGCTTCATTTACTGAGGAGTTGCGAATAGCACTGAACACTGTGCAATGACCTTATGATGGAGGGAAGGTCATTGATGAAGCAGCTGAAGATGGTTGAGACTGGTGGAAAACATTTAGAGACTATGGGCCTAATTTTGGCCATGAATGCATTAATTTTTTTGGAGCAAGTTGGTTTTTCTGACGTAAGTTTAAAAAAAAAACATTTTCCCCAATAAACTTGCTCCAGAGTAACTCAGTTGGTACGATTTTTATTTGTTCAGTTTTTTTTCAAGGGGGTCGTTCTCAGACACTTACCCCAGTTTTGGCCATTTATGCCACTTTGGCCAGCTAACACTTACACCAAATCGACTTAGGTCAGCGTATGTGGCCAGCTCTGAACAATGTTGCGGGCGGTTAAGAAATTGGCGCAGGTAAGTAAGTAAGGACCTGCACCCAAGCACCAAGTATTCCAAATAAAAGTTAAAATAACTAAATAAAAATAAAGAACTCAGGTAAACAATTGATTAACAATCAAATATTTGAAGTAAATCCTACCTTGGATCGGGGAAGGCAGCGGGCCAGCCTGTACGGGAGGCCATTCGGCGTGGGATAGGGGCAGTCAGCAAAGATGCATCGGGAGGCTGGGGGGGTGCGAGGGCAGGGTGGGTTGGGGAAGGGAGGGAGGGAGGGAGAGGGAAAGCTGGGCTCGACAGCATCCGGAGGGGTGAGAGGGAGAGGAAAGGCAGGGCTCGACTGCATCAGCGGGGGGGGAAGAGAGAGGGAGAGGAAAGGCATCGGGTAACGGCATCGGGAGGGAGGGAGAGGAAAGGCTGGGCTTGGCAGCATCGGGGGACAGGATCGTGAGGTGGGGTTGCTGGCATCGGGAGAGGGGGAGGGAGAGGAAAGGCTGGGCTCGGCGGCATCTCAGGTAGGGTTCTGGCAGCCTGGGCTGCAATCAGATGCGGGTGACCATACGGCCATGGCTAGGGGCGGCGGACATCGGGTCCTGCTGACAGCTTGCAGGACACACTGGATGGGTGAGGAGCATGCGTGCAGACTCCACTGCGCATGCGACAGCTGCCGGCAATGTTTTCAGCGCAGGGCTATAGCTCCGCCTCCTCCACTCCACCATGGATGCCGTGCAAGGACCTGGGACACTTGGCAGAGGGGCCAGGATACTAAAAGTTTTTTGGCACCCTTTCCAGCGCACAAAGTCGGTGCATAAAGGGTCAATGCGCCAAAAAAACGGGTTGGCCAAAATTGGGCCTAATATTCCAGGATCAAATGAGTTCGCATTTGGAAAAGTCTGGGCTAATAAATGAAAGTCAAGATGGATTTGTTGAAGGCAAATTATGTTTGACTAACTTGACTGAGTTCTTTGATGCAGTATTGGAGAGGATTGATGAGGGTAGTACAGTTGACGTCTATATGGACTTTGAAAAGGCGCTTGATGAGGTATCACATATATCAGTGCGTGCTCCTAACCCGGGTGTGTGAGCCCTGTCTGTTCTCTGAAATCAGTAGTGTTAACACTGTGAACACTGGGTCAAATTACACATGGGCAAATATTTTTAATAACTCCACAGCCAATAGGATCAAATTACACATTCCAGACCAATTGTTGGGACTGTCTTGTCCTCCAAGGGGACCAATCAGAAATCTGATCCAACCCACTTGTGTTGCAAATAGACATAGTCTACATATGCTGCTAAGGCATTCCCCCCGCAACTCCTCAGGCCTCTACCAACTTGAGGCTCTGCAAGGGTCCACTCACCGCACGCCCACGCACCCAAGGCTGTTTAGAGGGAATTGGTCCCTGCTGGTCTCCATAAATAGTCAAAAGGGTCAACTCTTCGGGACCCTTTCAGCCAATCAAATTTTCTACCCCCTTTTGCTGGCACTCAACCGTGGCCATTTTAATGGCCTAGGACAGTAAAATCCCGGTGCTCCTGGGGCCGATCCAGTTCTCACCCGTCATCCACATACTTTCCAGCACTAGGGTCACTGATATTCCCCCCTCCTCCATAACCGAGATAAATACTAAATCTAATCGTAGCACCACGACCACTGCCCATGCTCAGGTTTCCAACTCTGGTTGGACATATTCCATCACATGACCTCCCTCCTCCGACAGCCCTGCCCGCACACTCCCGCCATTGGTCGTCTGACATGTCCATCCTCGCTACTCACCGCCTTCCCACGGCCAATGGGAAAGTGAACAGACTCCTCATTACCCAATTGGATGATTTTTGACTGTCAGTCAAACAGCCTTTTTGTCCCAACCTCCAATATTTTTATGACTAATAAACAGAAATGTTCAAAGGTAAATGGAAAAAAAAACACGATTTATTTTGTAATGCCCCTATGATTTTTCTCCGGGATTGGTCACAGCAGTGTCCTGCAGATTAATCTTCAGTTCGTGGCCGGTCCCACGCTGAGATCTGTTGGCTCAGGCATAGCTTAGGGATAATGTCTGGGATCGTCCTCACCTAGTATTTCACAAGCAGTGCCTTTATGCAATGGCCGAGTAGTTAAGCGGTAGGACAGCCTTCAATACAGTCTAACCACAGGCCAGATGGGTGGGTCTCATTGCTTTTGTTTGTATTGAATCAGTGCTTGATAATTGCATCAGCAGCAGAATGTTGGATTCCCAGACTGAGGGTCTGAATTTGAATCCCAATTTTTCGATGACATTTGAACAATACTACCCTCACCCGGGAGTGCCTGGGCCGGCTGCTAGTTACACTGAGTGTGCAAACTGTAGCTGCGTCTCAATGGGGGAAATAGAGAATTCAGTGTTTTATTTCTTCTGGACCAGCCCGCCTCGGCGAAGACCACCTCCGATTGCAAAGCTTGCGACCGAGGTCGTTTGTTGGCCTTCCTAGCACAGGGCAGAAGTGCAGTAGTGGGGGGAACTGGAAGGGCAAGAACAGTAACAGGGGAAGGGGAAAGTAAGACTCCAGCATTAAAGTGCTGGAACTCTTCAGAAAGAATTGGTTCATTGCAAAGCGAAACGAGGGCAGAGGCGTGTAACAACAGTAAGGCAATTTGACCGTCAGTAAGCCTTAAAGCTACTATTCGCTCTCCCTCAATTGTTATTAATTACACCCAAGAAATACAGAAGCAATGTGTGGTATTTTTAAAACTCTTTTGCTACCATCCCATAGATCATTCTGCTGCCATTTCTAGATTGTGTTTCACTAAACAAGAGGAGGCGGAGGTCGGGGGCTGGTGGTGGGGGGGCGAGGAGAGAGTTCAAAAAGAGCCTTCCGGTCCTTTGACGTCTGAGGACCACCAGTACTGTGAGATGGGAGATTCTGATAGTGAAATGATAAACAAAAATCAGATGCCAAAAGGGAGGGAGTGGGTTTGGGCAGGGGGAGGAGGGAAAGAGCTACAGCGACACAACAAAGGAGAGCAGGCTGCTGGATGCCACTTGTGGAATTTTAGAAGCCTCTTGATGCTTAGTTGGACCACTCTGTTTCTCAGCTGTCATCGGGGTCAGTACCCTCAGGAGTCTGGACTGGAGCTTGTTATTGGGTTCAGCTCCTATAGCGCCTCTCTCGCACACACACACACAGTGCATCCCGGTTATTTTGTAGCAAAACAAAATATATAAGGGAAGCACTTCTTTCCGAGACAGAAAATCTTTCAAAGGATTAACGGTGGATCAGAATAGCTCTGGCTGCATCCAGTTGCTTGAGTTGAACTTCAAATGGATTAAAGAAAAAGACGAACACCATTTGTTGCACTTTAGCAGGTTTCTCAACTATTGTTTCCATTGTGATACCGATCGTCTATATTGCATTTTCTTCTCTTTTTTAATGGCAATTGTCTCCCTTTCTCTCCTGAAGATGCTGCTCATTCCAAAAGCTGCTTGATGATACCTTACCTGACTCACCATTCATCCTGTGTGAAGCCTAGACAGTGAGTGCCAGCTGAGGTGGCCATGGAGGGCATCACAGGCCCAATCGTGTCCTTACGTAGGAACAGTGGCAGAGTTTTCCCCTCTCTAGCCTGAGGCCTATTGTGCTGGGCCAGTTGCTACCCCGACTGAGACCAGATAACTCTACACAGACCGGCAATTGAACTTGCATCTTTTGTTCTGTATGGCTCAATACTACACTAATTCATCAGGGAACGTTCTTAAATTACACTGCCTTGGATCCAGAAATAGTAACTACATTAAACACATTCACTGGTGTTTGGCATTTGCTGTATTAATAGTCCTCTGATTCAAAATGGCTACTATGGAATGTGACACAATTAACAATAGCAGCAGAAGATGACTGCCGGCTCATTAGCAGTCTTTTGGTTTTCCAATTCCAATTGCAATCATTTCAAATTTGAAGGCTTCATGGAATAGGGTTTGGCCGAATTTTTTTTCATTTCATTCAAACAGGTGACACAGCGAGATAATGGAGGGAGAGAGGTTATCGTGTCATTTGTGCATGGCACTACATTGCAACAAAAAACATCCGGTACAATTCGCCTCAGCGCCCCTGGGAGGGGGAGGGCGGACGGAATAAATCAGCTGGCATGTGAACTGTGATGGAAAGGGTGTGTGCGGATATCAGTTTGAGCGCCCAATCTCGGTTGACATTTCAGCTGGGTCCTGAGGGGGCACTACATTGTGCCGTGCTTCAGAGTGGTTTAGGAAGAAGTTAAGAAGATCATAGCATTCACCTGGTGTCCTGGTTAACAGTCTCCGCTCAACCTAATACAACCATAACAATAAAAAAACACAGATGAACAGATCAGTCATCTCATTGCTGTTTATGGGATTTTGTTGGGGTAGAATGTGTTCCAGAAGTAATTCAAGGATTGGAACACTTGGATATAACGTGATTGGATATTACAGAAATATTATCGGGCTCCGCAGTGAGGGCTCCACAGTTGAATAGTCTGCCAGCATGCACTGTCTAGGCTCATGCCACTTGTGAGAAGGTGTCTGGCATCTGTGGAATGGTAACCCAGCACGTTTCAACATCTTCAGAATAGGTGGGAGAGACAGACAAAAGACAGTGAGCAAACGTGAAGAGTGGGTCTTTTGATCTGAGTTAGTTATCTTCTGTTTCTGCCTGTGCATTTCCAGTTTCAATAAATTTTTTCTTCACATTTATGTTTTACAGCTATATCCGGCATGATAGTTCCTCCAATGTAGATAGATCCCATGCCTTGAAGACTGCATCTATATGCTGACAATTACAACAAATTTTGTGCTCCATGAGGAGATGAGATGCAAGTCCCGCAGACGAATGGAACTTTTAACTCAGGCCTTTCAGAGAGGGATTGTGTAGAGTTAATCAATCACAGTAACACTTTTTAAACCTTCAACCTTGCTAATTCTGATGAATTGAAGGCATGGTGGCAATTTACACATTAGGTCCCAAAATATCTGAGTGGGGGAAACAAAAATAAATTGTTTGTTCTACATTGACAAATGTTCACTTTTTCCAAATGCTTAAACCCAATTTATTCATTTTAACAAAACAATAAATGCCTTTTAGAATCAGAAAGTTCCAGAAGGAACACTGTAACAAGAAAGTGATGTTTAATTTATAAAGAGAATCAGATTTGACTGAGAGAAACAAAAAAGTGTGTGAAACGGCAGATGAAACGAGTAGTGATAATTATTAGGTGGAAAAATGTAGAGAGTTTAGAGTGTGATAGTTGGTTACAACCTGTAGATTTGACAGTGGAGTTTTTAAACTGTAAATGGATTGAAAGATACTGAGTCTGGACATCGCTGTGTTCAAATTCAGCATCAGCTGTTACAGTGCTAATGCTGTTTCATAGGAGACTATTCTCTGCTTGTGGGCTGGTTGAGACTGTAGATATCAAAAAAAAACAAAGACATAGGATTAACAAGACTACAGGTCTTAATTAGGATGATTGACGTCGTGGAACTTAAGGAATGAACTGCCTGGTAGGGTAGTGCAGGCAGCAAAAAACCCTTAAATCATTGTAGCAGTTAGATGCTGTGACATGAGGGGGTGGGACTGTAGGTTCTTTCTGAAAGGATGAGCTGACTTGGGCCCAATGGCTTTGGTCACTCGTGTCTGTCTCTTAAGGGGAGGGGGAGGTGTGGAGAAATGGCATCAGCTGGTAGTTTGGACTTTTTTTTGTGCTTTCTTCATTGTGTTGCCAATACCAATGCCAGCCAGTTGCCGCCGTACCCAGCCCATTGCCCAAACCTTGGCATCGGTCAAGTCCGATTGTCCTGTTTCCTTTTTAAAAATAAATAAATCAGGAATAGAAGATGCGACTACAGATATTACAGCCAGCACTTCATTTACAAGGGTTTGTACATTGTGAGGGACTTTGGAAAACGCAATATAGTTTTAGCTGCTGTATTTACAGGGGTTGAAAAGTAGACGGAATCAAAAATACCAGTGCTGTGTGGGGACAAACACACAGGGGGAGTTTTTTTTGAAATTGGGATTTTATTAGCACTGTATTGAGAATGCTCTTAATGTACTTTATCAAGGATCCATCAGAGGTCTGAGGATGCATTATCTAATAATTTTCCGCTGTATTGTGTTTGTATGTAGTTATAAATATTGTAGATTTTTTGTGAATTTTTTCTTTTGCCAAAGTTGTTGTTTAAATATTTATACATTTCAATGTCTTAAATACAATTTTCAATATTAACAAGGAATTTTACTGCATAAACGTTTTTTTTTTGCGTCCCATTTTTTGTTACTGCAAGGACTTCACTACTATTCGGTTTTCTTTTGCTTGCACATCCTTGCGTAATTAAACATGCATCGGTTTAAAGACGGGATTTGCATTTTTTTTTGTAAAATATGCTTATAAATAATGTATTTATCTTTGGAAATTTGTACATTGCTTTGTTTGGGTTGTGTTCTTTTCCCCATTTGTTTATTCCCTGGATTAATTTTAATATGTAAGTACGCTAATACATGGGAGATGTCAACACAGTAAGCCATTTACAATTGTACTTGAGTAAGAAACTGTTTAAATGTGATTTAAAAGTTTTTGTTTGCGATATATATATATCATATTACATTTTTTTTCTAATCGAGTCGATATTGTGCTAAGTATTGGTTCGGATCATGCTTCCCATGTTTTTTTAAAGGTCATGTCAAAAAAAAAAGCCATCGTCTATTTTTATATTTTTTTTGTAAGTTGAACTGAATCGTCAAGTTTTTAAAAAAAAATTGTGTGGCAAAAAAAAGCAGCATCTTATTCGATAGCATTTAGTTATGTAGACTTAAGACAGTAAATTTTGTTTTTCTGCAGCTTATGGAAGGTAGCGCTGTTTTAAATATAGTAATATGCATGGGGTACCCTCCACACTGGGCGATGGTCACTTTTTTTCTGCATTAAAACAGGGAAGAAAAAAAATCATTAAAAAAAAACTTTAGAAAAATACATTGTTACTTCCACCTGCTTGTATTTCTCGCTCTCTCTCTCTCTCTCGCTCCCTCTTTTTCTTTGACATTAATCAAAATTCTATAAACCAGCAGTTCGGATGCCTTAACAATGCAAAGCATATTCATTTCAGTGAAACATTGTACCCTGAACCTGAATTGTCCAAAAAACGAAAGAGAAATCATATACTTAAATGTTGTTAAAATGAGGAATTTTTTTTTTTAAAAGAAAGCACAATTTTAACTGTTTTGTTATCCTGAGAAATGTACCTCTTTTGTTGCCATATAATCCACACACGGTGTGACAGTGCTGCAGTCATGCAATGCTCCCAGTCTAATATTTCAATGGCTTTACAGGGATATTTTGAGTCTCACTTGCAATGTGAAAAACAAAACAAAAAAAGAAGAAATTTGAGGATTTTTCTTAGGGGAGCAATGAGGAACAAGCAAAAGCTGATGCTTGGGAAATGGAAAAGATTTGTCATTCTTGACCAAGTGATATACTGTCCTCGTCCAAACCTCTTTTCGGTCTGCTCGGCTGAACCAGTACATACATGCTTGATATCAGCTATTGTGCAAGCGCTGGCGATGGACTATATATAAAGGAGTCAACTGCAGACTTCAGACTTGAACACTGAAACGAGAAGGAGATCTTGGTGATGGAGATGTGAAGCAATGCCTCCCAGTTGCCAACATCAGCTGTAGTCTCATTTAAACTGATTGCCTTCCACTTCCTTTATGTGAACTGTTGGACACACTGTACAGATAAATGGTTAGACAAACAAACTACTGTAGAGATTGTTATAAATTTTTTGCAGAAATTTGAGCTGTAAAAAACTTTTCAACTTACACAATATTTAATTAAAGTTACTTCTTGTCTGTGAACCCGGTGTTCTGTGTTCAATTCTTAATCGCATCCCTGTACGGCGTCATTCTTTTGGGATTTATAGATTTTTGTCAGGCAACGGTATTAAGGGTTATGGAACCAAGGCGCGAGGATGGAGTTAAGATACAGATCAGCCATGATCTCATTGAATGGCAGAACAAGCTCGAGGGGCTAAATGGCCTACTCCTGCTTCTCTGTTACTAATTATCGAGCCATTACCCGACGAGGGGAAATTTTTGTTAGATGGGTAACGAATTGAAAATTAAATGTTTGCCATATTTAGTGGTGGTTTTGGTATTTGACAGGAACCCAGAGGTTGCGAGTTCAAACCCCCACTGTGGCAAGTTGTGATGCCGAATTCAGTAAATCTGGTCATTTTATGGCCTGGCACTGGGGGAGAGAGAAAGGACAATGGCCGGGAATTTACACGGAGCTTTCCTCTGCATTTCCGGTGAAGCTATGGCATCTGAGCGGGAGCAGCTCTGAGGGCCTAATGGGCCCATGGAAGGTGTCAATTGAAAACCCAACTGACTTGACTATAACATTTTCCAGGGAAGAGGAGCCTATTGCCCTATCTTCCCCCCCACCCGGTCTGTTGTGGTCCACAACATGGCACACCAGTTGATGCTAATTGATTGAATTTCAGTGCCCGCTGAAGTGGTCTAGCAAGCCACTCAATTGTAAAAACAATCACCACAAAGTGAAAACACTCAACACAGCCATCTCAGGGCAACTAAGGATAACTGCAACCTTGCCTGTGCTCCCGAGAACAAATAAATTCAGTCCGATTACTGAATACTATCTCCAAATTGAATTTGTTTGTCAGGTTGAGGGATGTTTGTAATAGATGCTCCATTTCAGGCATTACACAGTCCCAGATCAGGTGCAGCCTGGATAGATGCAGAGCAAAACTCCCTCTACATTGCCCCAATAATGTGTCTCAGCCACAACCTCAGAAGAGCACTCATTGCATCCAGCTTAACAGTTTTCCATCAGCCTGAGTGAGACTGGCCAGACGGAGGGCAGTTTCCTGCTGGGACTGTGACCACCAGGATGTTATTGAATAAATTAAACTGCTCTTATCTTAGATCTCCCTCCTGTGCAAAGCATTACATCATTTGGAATTAATTCCACAACTATCCAAACTGCAGCAAGTTGAGAAAATCTCCCAGCAATGTAAGAAATGGTGTAACAATAAGTTCTTAATATTCCTTTGCAAATTTATCCAGTTTTTGCACCAAAAGCTGATATTTAACCAACAGGAGCTGACTGGTATTGATTTTCTTTGGGCCTAAATATCTCTAATCCCACTTAACCTCTTCAGCAAACAGCCTCAATCACACCAACAACATGCACTTCATAGAAAAATGTCCCAAATCGCTTTGCAGAGGCGTAATCCACATGTAAACGGACACCGAGCTAAAGGAGAGGAAGCTCGGTCAATGAGGTGGGATTTAAGATGGGTCTTAAAGGAGAAGAGGGTAATTGAGAAGCAAAGGGGTTTGTAGTGTTGGGCTTAGGTAGCTGAAAACATGGCTGCCTGTGGTGGGGCAAAAGGAGGGGAGATGCACAAGAGGCCAGAGTCAGAGGAACGGAGAGCTTGCGCCATGGGGGATTCAGAGATAGGAAGGGGGCAAGGCCATTAAGGTATTTAAACATGTGGATGTGAATCACATTACTGCCTCAGCGTTCATAATACTAATCAGCCTTCTATAACAGGAGCTGATTTAAAATAATATTTTATTGCAGTTTCAAATGCATAAATAAAGCATTATGTTCAATACATAAAAAGGTTGATATTCAAATCATGAACATAGCTAGATAGACCTGTAAAAGTACTCTAATGATCTGACGGGATCTTATTAACAGCAGTGTACCAAAGGCAGGAAGTTATTGCCCAAGGGAAGGTGGTTAGTTGGCCACTATAGATGGTAGCAGGTTTTGGGAATTGAAAAGGAAAAGTGGAGGAAGTTGGGCCTGTTCCCATTGGATCTAAAGGAAGTTATCAAAATGATGAAAGGAGATTTGTTAAGATTCCTCCAAATTATTTGTTCAAAGGGTCAAGAACTAGCGGACGTCATTAAACAAACCAAACAAACCGTTTAACTGTTTCTGGAGAAAGAGATCCAAGAGGAGGGGAAGATTTCCTTTGGTTCCTGTGTGTTAGTGACATCAGAAACATAGTGGCAAGATTTTCTATGTTTCTAGCTGTAAAGTCCTGTCCCCTCAGTACAGATTCACACGAGGCATGTAGTGAAGTCAAGGTCACTCTGGACCTGCACCTTTATTTCACAGCTCTGGAATGCTGCACTTGCCTGAGACCTGTCTTTTGCAAGTGCACCCTTGGTGGTTACAGGTCATATCTTATTACAGTCATATATAGCATGTTAGGATACAGTTATATATAATAATGTAAGATACATTACACTAGCAAAATTGTAAATCTTATACAAGAGTGGATTTGGGACTTCACTAGAAACAGCAAAAGTAAATCTGCTATGATCATATTGTCAGTACTCAGTATACAGAGGGACTCAACCCCTGGGCCGAGAGGGTATATAGGGCAGAAGGTGGGATTGAAAAGGGACACCACTAATAGGCCAATATTGCTCCTTTCACCAAAAACATATTGATTATTCATCTCATTGCTGCTTATAGGACCTTACGATAAATAAAATAGATTATAGCATTTACTTATGTAGAGACAATCACTCTACTTCACTGTATATGAAACACTTTTGGATATTTCTGAATGATATGCAATTGCAATCTTCTCTTGCTAAGCTGTCAGATAAGGAGGCAACATTGAACTCTTGGTCAGGCTTGGGCTTATAAAGAGTTAAGAGCAGTTGAGGGAAAAGCATGTGGCGTGAAAGAAAACTGAATTATTATGGAGGGCCCTCTCGGTGCATGAGATGTAGGTGTTCCATTTGAGATCCAGAGGATATAGTGAGGCCTACTATGTCAATAAATAAAAAGGAGAGTTATCAACGGTTACAGCAGTTGGTTGGATTTAAGACCCAGGAAAAAAAGTGTCTTTGAAGCAGTGAAAGGGACAAGAAGATTTTCACTGCCTTCATTCTGGTCATCTCCTCGACGAATTCTGAAATATTTATGAGGCTTGGCCCTTTGATTCTAATCACATGTGAGTAGGGTGGTCAACCCTCCAGGATTGTCCTGCAATCTCCAGGAATTAAAGAGTCACCTCCTGGACACTGCTGTGAACAACCCTGGGAGAAAAATCAGTGGGGCATCACAAACAATTGTGCTTGTTTCATTTTCTTTGAATACTTTTGGTTATTAGTTATAAAAGTATTGGAGATGCAAAAAATGGCTTTGACCGACAGTCACGAATCCTTCAAGCAGGTAATGAAGAGTCCGTTCACTTTCCAGTTGGTGTGGGAAGGCGATGATGCCCTGTGCAGATGGATCTGTCGGGCGACCAATGGCGGGAGTGTGGGGGTGGAGCCGTCGCAGATGGGAGGTCATGTGATGAAACCTCTGCGTCCAACCAGACTTGCTGACCCTCCTTGTCAGTCAGGTCTGAGATAACTCATGCTGAGGCAGAATGTTCTAGTTTAACACTCCAAAACATGCCAGAAGTTTACCATATTAATCTTTAGACCCGTAAGGGTGCTGCGGGCAAGGCTGGCATTTAGCTCCCATCCCTAGATGCGCTGAGAAGATGGTGGCAGACCTGCAGTCCATGTGTTAACAGTGCTCCCCATGGTGGTGTTAGGTATGGAATTCCAGGATCCTGACCCAGTGACACTGAAGTTGATATAAATCAGGCTGTGTGACTTGAAGAGGAACTTGGAGGTGATAGTCCTTTCACAACATTGCTGCTCTTGTCCTTATCAGTGGCAGAGGTCACAGGTGAGAGAGGTTCTGTCGAAACAACCTTGGTGAGTGTCCTGTGCATCATACAGACTGCAGACACAGTCCGCCAGTGATGACAGAGGTGGGGGGGGGGGGGTAGGGGGTAAACTGAGTCCGTTAGCAGGGGCACCAATCAAGCGTATTGCTCCGCTCTGGATGGTGTCAAGTTTGATGAATGTTGACGTGGCTGAACCCTCTCTCCACCCAGGTAATGAAACAGGTCCAGCTGGATCACACTCACCTCCCAGAGACACCCGCAATTCCCGGGGTCATGTAAAAGGGGCGGAGATCTGCTGAAATGGGTCACTGCCCCTTTTTCTTGACCTTTGCAACCGGGAAAATGGGCATTTCCCAGGGGCAAAGGTCAGAAAAAATGGCCCTAAAGATCTAAGTGAGCGTGTAGATATCTTCCTTTTTGGGTGTCAACCTTGGTTCAGTGGTAGCACTGTTGGCTCCGAGTCAGAAGTTGTGGGTTCAAGCCCCACTCCAGAGATTTAAGCACGTAATCCAGGCTGCCACTTCAGTGCAGTACTGAGGGAGTGCTTCATTGTCAGAGGTGCCGTCATTCAGATGAGATCTTAAACCAAGCCTCATCTGCTGTCTGATGTGGACAAAAATATTCCACAGCGATATTTGAAGTAAAATTCTCTGAGTGTCCAGATATCAGCGGCAGGGTGGAAGTCCCCCACCCTCCAGCGCAACTGCAGCCTAAACCACCCATGAATTTTCGGAGCCCAGCCCCCACCATTGAAAGACACTTGTACTTCCCGAGTGGCATGGGGGATATCATACTTCATAAAATGGATGCCCCCGGTACCGGCTTGCTTAGCTCTTGCTGTGAGCTGATCTTCCCCCCTCCCTGTTTGCTGCTTTCACATTCCCGCGCTATCCTGGGTGGGATCGGATCTCACTGTGTGGAGAGCAGTGGGCATTGTCCTCCCTGCCAGCAGTTACTGGTGCAATGCCTCTATGGATCCCATAAACGCCGGTCTATTTGGAGCTCTCACATTAGCTCAGCATTTTCTGGGGAAAGGAAGCGTATCACGCAACTGACAGAGGTTATAAATAAAGGATTCTGGCACCTTCCGTTATAGAATTATCTGAGATGCAATACATTTGAACCATTCAGCTAACATTTGACAACATTTGTGTCAAGCAAAAACAAAAACAGTTACAAATTACGGAGTTGGAAGAGGTGATATTGGGGACATTTTAGCCAAAGGGTAGTAGATTTGTAGTATAAGGTACCAGGTAAGACCATTAAAGCAGACATTGTAAATAAGTCGCAGAAACAATTGGAGAGGTGTCAAGAGAGAGACTTTACAGATCAATACGTATGGTGAGAGGGGGACAGAAAGGAAGAGGCTTTTGGGGCCTAACATTACAACAGTGACTACTCCAAAACAGTACTTCATTAGCTGTAAAGCTCTTTGAGATGTCCAGTGGTCGTGAAAGGCGCTAGATAAATGCACGTCTTTATTCTTTCTAATGACCTTTATCTGTTGCTAAACATTCTTCCATTCTTAAAAGATGAACAAAGACGAGTACCCGTTTGACAATACCTCCCTGTTTCTTGCTCTACATCCTGCTCAAACTCTTGTAACGTGCTTGGCAATGTTTTCCTACATGAGGGAGTCTTTAAATGCAAGTTGTTAGTGTCATAACAGATCTCCCCCACTACTTTTTATGACCTACTGATTTATTTCTGTTTTCTGTACCTTCCTCTTTCTTTTCTATTGGAATTATCGGGATTAATGCTCACTTCGCATAAAGTGAACTGGGATGTTGGGTGTGAAGGACAACTGATGTGATAAATAGATTTCGGCACCTGAACTATGAGGAAACACTGAGGACATGAGGGATATTTATGTTAGGAAAAGGGAGGCTTAGAGATGACCTGTAGTGCCAGCTGTGGCTCAGTGAGTAGCAATCTCACCTGAGTCATGAAGGTTGTGGGTTCAAGTCCCGCTCCAGAGACTGGAGCACAAAAATCTAGGCTGACACTACAGTGCAGTGCTGAGGGAGTGCTGCCCTGTCAGCTTTTATCCCCGGTGTTGCTGGCTGCTGCTCCACCTGCTGTTCCCACCCAGGGCAGGTCGGGATAAAAGCCCAGAACCCCAGGACAAAGAGCGGCCGTCCCGACCCGACCTGGATGGCAACAGCAGGAGGAACAGCAGCCAGCAACCGCAGGGAGCAGCGTGAGCCTTCCCCAGAGGGCGACAAAAGCAAAGAGGGCGACTACATCGATGTCACTGGAGTCCAGGGAGTGGATTGGTGGAGTGTCGTGGAGTGAGGCCGAGCCTAACAGTGGGGTCGGGGCCCAGGAGAAGTTGGAGGTAGGGGCTAGAAGGTGTCGGAGGTCAGGGCCAGGAGGTGTCGGAGGTCGGGGCCAGGAGGTGTCAGAGGTCAAACCCAGCAGATGTCGGAGGTCGGGGCCAGGAGGTGTCAGAGGTCGGGGCCAGGAGGTGTCAGAGGTCAAACCCAGCAGGAGTTGGAGGTCGGGGCCAGGAGGTGTCGGAGGTCGGGTACAGCAGAAGTCAGAGGTCGGGGCCAGGCAGTGTCAGAAGTCGGAGGTTGGGTCCAGCAGGAGTTGGTGTTGGAGGTCGGGGCCCAGAGCAGGAGGAGAGGAGGTCGGGACCCAGAGCGGAGGTCAGAAGCTCAGAAGCGGTGGGGTTGAGACCAAGGAGTGGCCCAGGAAAGGAAGAGTACGGACCAACAGCGAGGTGCCGCAAGGACTACGCAGTAAATCTCAAGGAGAGAGTTCCTCTGGAAAGGAGGAAGGAGAACAGTAGGAGTATGAGTATACCATAGGGTGTAGCATATGAACTAGGCCCATACAGCACAGCCTGATCTCCAGTCATTTCGGATCTCCTTGCCACGGGACCAAAACCTTGCTCTGTCAAGCCCATGTGGTAGTTGGTGTGCAATGGCCACCCCACGTTAAAAGAATCCACACACAAACTTCATGATGAAGTTCGGGACCTGGAACATCAGTACTCTCATGGACAACCCCAAAGGCGACAGAGCGGAACGCCGCACTGCTATCGTTGCCTGCGAACTCAGGCACTTCGATGTAGACGTCGCCGCCCTAAGCGAGACCCGGTGGGCAGGAGAAGGCCAGCTCAAAGAACAAGGTGGTGGCTACACCTTCTTCTGGAAAGGCAAACCAGAAGCAGAACGCCGCCTCCATGGGATAGGCTTCGCTGTAAAAAACGAGCTTGTGTGCCATTTCAGAGACTCCCCTTGCGGGGTATACGAATGCCTCATAACTCTTCGGCTCAGCCTAGCCCGGAACCAGCATACTACTGTCTTCAGCGCGTACGCCCCAACACTGGAAGCTCCAGACGAGACCAAAGCGGAATTCTACTCCAGTCTCGAACAATCCCTGTCCCAAGTCCCTACGGGCGACAAGCTGATCCTACTCGGCGAATTCAACACCAGAGTTGGAAAGGGCACAGACCTCTGGGGAGGTGTAATCGGCAGAGAGTGGGTAGGGAAAGCCAATCCAATGGCACCCTCCTCCAGACAAAATGCTTAGGCCCAGCGGGAGCTCGAGAGTCAGCGGCAGTTGGCGAGAAGTGGGAGCAGCGTCGGAGCGGCCTATAAAGGCCCAGCGGGAGCTCGAGAGTCAGCGGAAGTTGGCGAGAGGTGGGAGCAGCGTCGGAGCGGCCTATAAAGGCCCAGCGGGAGCTCGAGAGTCAGCGGAAGTTGGCGAGAGGTGGGAGCAGCGTCGGAGCGGCCTATAAATGCCCAGCGGGAGCTCGAGAGTCAGCGGCAGTTGGCGAGAGGTGGGAGCAGCGTCGGAGCGGCCTATAAAGGCCCAGCGGGAGCTCGAGAGTCAGCGGAAGTTGGCGAGAGGTGGGAGCAGCGTCGGAGCGGCCTATAAAGGCCCAGCGGGAGCTCGAGAGTCAGCGGAAGTTGGCGAGAGGTGGGAGCAGCGTCGGAGCGGCCTATAAAGGCCCAGCGGGAGCTCGAGAGTCAGCGGAAGTTGGCGAGAGGTGGGAGCAGCGTCGGAGCGGCCTATAAAGGCCCAGCGGGAGCTCGAGAGTCAGCGGAAGTTGGCGAGAGGTGGGAGCAGCGTCGGAGCGGCCTATAAAGGCCCAGCGGGAGCTCGAGAGTCAGCGGAAGTTGGCGAGAGGTGGGAGCAGCGTCGGAGCGGCCTATAAAGGCGTACCGGTGCAGCTACAGCGGGAGAGAAAGCAAATAAGAAGTAGAAAGGAATCAAAAGGTGACGTCACAGCCAATGGGGTAAGTGATTGGCTGGTGATTGGTAAGTAGCTTTTCTTTTACTTTTTATATCAGTAAGTAAACTGTAACATTGTTATTACCAATTTAAGGGTATCTAAGGGTTAAGGCATGGCAGGGGAGATCGGTCACGTGATATGCTCCTCCTGTGCCATGTGGGAACTCAGGGACGCTTCCGGTGTCCCTGACGACTACATGTGTAAGAAGTGTATCCGCCTCCATCTCCTGATGGACCGCATTGCGGAATTGGAGCTGAGGGTGGATTCACTCTGGAGCATCCACAATGCTGAGAATGACATAAGTGGCACGTGTAGTGAGTTGGTCTTACCGTGTGAGAAGGATCCACAGCCAGCTATGGAATGGAAGACCAGCAGGAAGAGTAGTACAAAGAAGGTAGTGCAGGGGTCCCATCTGGTCATTCCCCTGCAAAACAGATGCACTGTTTTGAGTGCTGTTGAGGGAGATGACTCATTAGGGGAGAACAACAGCAGCCAAGTTCATGGCACCGTGGCTGGCTCTGTTGTACAGGAGGGCATAAAAAAGAGTGGGAGAGTGATAGTGATAGGGGATTCAATCATAAGGGGAATAGATAGGCGTTTCTGCGGCCGCAATCGAGACTTCAGGATGGTATGTTGCCTCCCTGGTGCAAGGGTCAAGGATGTCTCCGAGCGAGTGCAGGACATTCTGAAATGGGAGGGAGAACAGCCAGTTGTCGTGGTGCACATTGGTACCAACGACATAGTTAAAAAAAAGGGATAAGGTCCTACGAGACGAATTTAAGGAGCTAGGAGTTAAATTAAAAAGTAGGACCTCAAAAGTAGTAATCTCGGGATTGCTACCATTGCCACGTGCTAGTCAGAGTAGGAATTGCAGGATAGCACAGAGGAATACGTGGCTTGAGCAGTGGTGCAGCAGGGAGGGATTCAAATTCGTGGGGCATTGGAACAGGTTCTGGGGGAGGTGGGACCAGTATAAACCGGACGGTCTGCACTTGGGCAGGAACGGAACCAATGTCCTAGGGGGAGTGTTTGCTAGTGCTGTTGGTGAGGAGTTAAACTAATATGGCAGGGGGATGGGAACCAATACAGGGAGACAGAGGGAAACAAAAAGGAGACAAAAACAAAAGACAGAAAAGAGATGAGTAAAAGTGGAGGGCAAAGAAACCAAAGGCAAGAAACAAAAAGGGCCACTGAACATAAAAGGGCTGCAGGAGGGGTTAAAAACTAAAAATCATGGTTTAAAAAGTAGGATGAAAACACTCTACCTAAATGCACGCAGCATTAGAAATAAAGTAAATGAGTTGACGGCACAAATCATTACAAATGGGTATGATTTGGTGGCCATTACAGAGACATGGTTGCAAGGTGGCCAGGACTGGGAATTAAACATACAGGGGTATCTGACAATTCGGAAAGATAGGCAGGAAGGAAAGGGAGGTGGGGTAGCTCTGTTAATAAGGGATGATATCAGGGCAGTTGTGAGGGATGATATTGGCTCCAATGAACTAAATGTTGAATCATTGTGGGTGGAGATTAGAGATAGTAAGGGGAAAAAGTCACTGGTTGGCGTAGTTTATAGGCCCCCAAATAATAACTTCATGGTGGGGCGGGCAATAATCAAGGGAATAATGGAGGCATGTGAAAAAGGAACGGCAGTAGTTATGGGGGATTTTAACCTACATATCGATTGGTCAAATCAAATCGCAGGGGGTAGCCTGGAGGAGGAATTCATAGAATGCATACGGGATTGTTTCTTAGAACAGTATGTAACAGAGCCTACAAGGGAGCAAGCCATTTTGGATCTGGTCCTGTGTAACGAGACAGGAAATTTAAACGATCTCCTCGTAAAAGATCCTCTCGGAATGAGTGATCACAATATGGTTGAATTTGTAATACAGATTGAGGATGAGGAAGTTGTGTCAGAAACGAGCGTACTATGCTTAAACAAAGGGGACTACAGTGGGATGAGGGCAGAGTTGGCTAAAGTAGACTGGAAACAAGGACTAAATGGTGGCACAATTGAGGAACAGTGGAGGACTTTTAAGGAGCTCTTTCAAAATGCGCAACAAAAATATATTCCAGTGAAAAAGAAGGGCGGCAAGAGAAGAGATAACCAGCCGTGGATAACCAAGGAAATAAAGGAAAGTATCAAATCAAAGACCAATGCGTATAAGGTGGCCAAGGTTAGTGGGAAACTAGAGGATTGGGAAGATTTTAAGCAACAGCAAAGAATGACTAAAAAAGCAATAAAGAAAGGGAAGATAGATTACGAAGGTAAACTTGCGCAAAACATAAAAACAGATAGTAAAAGCTTTTACAGATATATAAAACGGAAAAGAGTGACTAAAGTAAATGTTGGTCCCTTAGAAGATGAAAAGGGGGATTTAATAATGGGAAATGTGGAAATGGCTGAGACCTTAAACAATTATTTTGCTTCCGTCTTCACAGTGGAAGACACAAAAACCATGCCAAAAATTGCTGGTCATAGGAATGTGGGAAGGGAGGTCCTTGAGATGATCACTATCACTAGGGAGGTAGTGCTGGACAGACTAATGGGATTGAAGGTAGACAAGTCCCCTGGTCCTGATGAAATGCATCCCAGGGTATTAAAAGAGATGGCGGAAGTTATAGCAGATGCATTTGTTATAATCTACCAAAATTATCTGGACTCTGGGGAGGTACCAGCGGATTGGAGAGCAGCTAATGTAACGCCTCTGTTTAAAAAAGGGGGCAGGCAAAAGGCAGGTAACTATAGGCCGGTTAGTTTAACATCTGTAGTGGGGAAAATGCTTGAAACTATCATTAAGGAAGAAATAGCGGGACATCTGGATAGGAATAGTGCAATCAAGCAGACGCAGCATGGATTCATGAAAGGGAAATCATGTTTAACTAACTTACTGGAATTCTTTGAGGATATAACGAGTATGGTGGATAGAGGTGTACCGATGGATGTGGTGTATTTAGATTTCTAAAAGGCATTCGATAAGGTGCCACACAAAAGGTTACTGCAGAAGATAACAGTACGCGGAGTCAGAGGAAATGTATTAGCATGGATAGAGAATTGGCTGGCTAACAGAAAGCAGAGAGTCGGGATAAATGGGTCCTTTTCCGGTTGGAAATCAGTGGTTAGTGGTGTACCACAGGGATCAGTGCTGGGACCACAACTGTTTACAATATACATAGATGACCTAGAGGATGGGACAGAGTGTAGTGCAACAAAATTTGCAGATGACACAAAGATTAGTGGGAAAGCGGGTTGTGTAGAGGACTCAGAGAGGCTACAAGGAGATTTGGATAGATTAAGCGAATGGGCTAAGGTTTGGCAGATGGAATACAATGTCGGAAAGTATGAGGTCATCCACCTTGGGAAAAAAAACAGTAAAAGGGAATATTATTTGAATGGGGAGAAATTACAACATGCTGTGGTGCAGAGGGACCTGGGGGTCCTTGTGCATGAATCCCAAAAGGTTAGTTTGCAGGTGCAGCAGGTAATCAGGAAGGTGAATGGAATGTTGGCCTTCATTGCGAAAGGGATGGAGTACAAAAGCAGGGAGGTGTTGCTGCAACTGTATAAGGTATTGGTAAGGCCGCACCTGGAGTACTGCGTGCAGTTTTGGTCACCTTACTTAAGGAAGGATATACTAGCTTTGGAAGGGGTACAGAGACGATTCACTAGGCTGATTCGAGAAATGAGGGGGTTACCTTATGATGATAGATTGAGTAGACTGGGTCTTTACTCCTTGGAGTTCAGAAGGATGATAGGTGATCTTATAGAAACATTTAAAATCATGAAAGGGATAGACAAGATAGAGGCAGAGAGGTTGTTTCCATTGGTGGGGGAGACTAGAACTAGGGGGCACAGCCTCAAAATACGGAGGAACCCAATTTAAAACCGAGTTGAGAAAGAATTTCTTCTCCCAGAGTGTTGTGAATCTGTGGAATTCTCTGCCCAAGGAAGCAGTTGAGGCTGGCTCATTGAATGTTTTCAAGTCAAAGATAGATAGATTTTTAAGGAATAAGGGAATTAAGGGTTATGGGGAGAGGGCGGGTAAGTGGAGCTGAGTCCACGACCAGGTCAGCCATGATCTTATTGAATGGCGGAGCAGGCTCGAGGGGCTAGATGGCCTACTCCTGTTCCTTATTCCTATGTTCCTATGTTCCTATGTCATAACCAATACCCTGTTCCGTCAGAAGGACAAATATAAAACCTCCTCGCTCCAAGCACTGGCATCTGCTAGACTACGTCATCGTCCAAGCGAGGGACCGCAAAGTGGTGCGCATCATCCGCGCCATGACAGGAGCTGACGACTGCTGGATGGACCACTGCCTAATTCGTTCTGTCATCACCATCAACATTGCCCCAAATAAGTGACGGCAACAGAAACAATGCCGTAGGAAAATCAACGCCGGAGCACTCAAAGATCCTGCTAAGAAAGCCCTATCCAGCCAGCTCCTTGCTACCAACTTGATGAATCCCAGTGACCCAGAGCCGCAGAGTGTCCACAGTGCCTGGTCTGCCCTCAAGGCTTCCATAATTAGCACCTGTGAAGTGACACTCGGTCACTCGACCATGAAACACCAAGACTGGTTCAATGAGGAGATCCAGGAGCTAATATGTTGCAAGCGCAAGGCATTCTTGGACTGGAAGCAGTAACACAGCTCGAGGGCAAGAAAGCAGCTCAACAGGTGTCTGAAAGCTGAGGTCCAACAGAAAGCCAGTGATCTAAAGAACAGATGGTGGGTGAGAAAGTACAAGAAATCCAGCAACTAGCCGACAACCACGACGTGCGAGGATTTTTCAACGCAGTCAAGGTGACCTATGGCCCAAGCACCCAAGGTCCTACCCCACTGTTGGCCAAGAACATGGAGAGGTGCTCATCAAGGACAGAGAGGCAGTCAGTGCCCCCTGGAAGGTGAACTTCGAAGATCTCCTTAACCAAGGCTCTGTCTTCGATGTGAGTGTCCTCGACTCCATCCTACAGCATGCCACCCGCCACCATCTCAGCACAACCTCAGCCCGGCATGAGGTGAAATGACCATCCAACAACTGAAGAACAACAAAGCATCAGGAGCAGATGGAATCCCCACCGAAGCACTAAAACATTGTGGAGAAGCACTACTGGCATGGATTCATGACCTCATTTCTCTTATCTGGAAGTAGGAGATCATGCCAGGAGATCTCAGAGACGCTGTAATCGTGACCATCTTAAGAAAGTTGAAAGTCCGACTGCGGTAACTACAGAGGAATATCCCTGCTGTTGACCACAAGGAAAGTCATCGCAAGAATCCTCTTCAAGTGCCTTCTCCCCGTGGCTGAAGAGCTCCTCCCAGAGTCGCAATGCGAATTCCACCCACTAAGGGGCACAATGGACATGATCTTCACCACGCGGCAAATCCAAGAGAAATGCAGGGAATACGCACCAACCCCTGTACATGGCCTTCTTTGATCTCACAAAGGCCTTTGGCACTGTCAACCGTGAGGGATTATGGAATGTCCTCCTCAGATTTGACTGCTCTCAAAAGTTTGTCACCATCCTCCGCCTGCTCCACGATGACATGCAAGTCATGCTCCTGACCAATGGATCCATCACAGACCCATTCCACGTTTGGACCGGGGCCAAGCCCGGCTGTGTCATCGCACCAATGTTCTTCTCGATCTTCCTTGTTGCAATGCTCCATCTCACCCTCAGCAAGCTTCCTGCTGGAGTGGAGCTAAATTACAAGACAAATGGGAATTTGATTAACCTCCGCTGCCTCCAGGCCAGATCCAAGGTCCCAACCTCCATCACCAAATTACAGTACACAGACGACGCTTTCTTCTGTGCACACTCGGAGGCCAAACTCCAAGCCATCGTCAACACCTTCACCGAGGCATACGAGAGTATGGGCCTTAAACAAAACATTTGAAAGACAAAGGTCCTCTACCAACCTGCCCCTGCCACACAGCACTGTCCCCGGTTATTAAAATCTATGACAAGGCCTTGGACAACGCGGATCATTTTCCATATCTCGGGAGCCTACTGTCAACAAGGACAGACATCGACGACTTCAGTGTGCCAGCGCAGCCTTCGGTCGCCTGAGGAAGAGAGTGTTTGAAGAGCAGGACCTCAAACCCGGCACCAAGCTCATGGTCTACAGAGCATTGGTTATACCTGCCCTCCTATATGGCACAGAGGCATGGACTATGTACAGCAGGTACCTCAAAACATTGGAGAAGTACCACCAATGCTGCGTCTGCAAGATCCTGCAAATCCATTGGCAGGATAGATGCACCAATGTCAGTGTTCTCGCTCAGGCCAACATCCCCAGCATCGAAACATTGGCCACACTCAATGAGCTTCACTGCATGGGCCGCATCGTCCGCATGCCTGACACAAGACTCCCAAAACAAACGCTCTACTTGGAGTCCCGACACGATAAGTGAGCCCCAGGTGGGCAGAAGAAACGCTTCAAAGACACCTCAAAGCCTCCTTGAAAAAATGGAACATCCCTACTGACGCCTAGGAATCCCTGACCCAAGACCGCCCTAAGTGAAGGTAAAGCATCCCGGAAGGCGCTGAACACCTCGAGTCTCTTCGCCGAGAGCAAGCTCAAGTCAAGTGTTGACAGCAGAAGGAACGCGCGGCAACCCAGGCACCCCAGCCTCCCGTTCCTCCAACCACCGTCTGCCCCACCTGTGACAGAGACTGAAGGTCCCGCATTGGACTCCTTAGTCACCTGAGAACTCATTTTTAGTGTGGAAGCAAGTCATCCTCGACACCGAGAGACTACCTATGATGATGATGATGATGCACTGTCGGAGGTGCCGTCTTTCAGACGAGATGTTAAAACGAGGCCCTGTCTGCTCTCTCAGGTGGACATAAAAAATCCCATGCTACTATTTTGAAGAGGAGCAGGGGAGTTATCCCCGGTGTCCTGGCCAATATTTATCCCTCAATCAACATAACAAAAACAGATTATATGGTCATTATCACATTGCTGTTTGTGGGAGCTTGCTGTGTGAAAATTGGCTGCCGTGTTTCCTACATTACAATAGTGACTCCACTTCAAAAATTCTTCATTGGCTGTAAATCACTTTGGGATGTCGGGTGGTCATGAAAGACAATGTCAACAAGCTTGATGCAGAGAGGATGTTTCCTCTCGTGGGGGAATCTAGAACTAGGAGGCATAGTTTCACAATAAGGGGTTGCTCATTTAGAACTGAAATAAGGAGGAATTTCTTCTCTCAGAGGGTCGTAAATCTGTGGAATTCTCTGCCCCCGATAGCTGTGGAGGCTGGGTCGTTGAATATATTTAAGGTGGAGATAGACAGATTTTTGAGCGATAAGGGAGTAAAGGGCTATGGGGAGCGGGCAGGGAAGTGGAGCTGAGCCCAAGATTAAATCATCCATGATCTTATTAAATGGTGGAGCAGGCATGAGCGACCAAGTGGCCTACTCCTGCTCCTATTTCTTATGTTCTTATGTTCTTATGAAGTCTTTGTTATTAAGGTATTTCAAATCTTTGAGGGAATAGATAAAATAGATGTCCAAATTGGCACAAACTCTCAGACAAGGGGACATCGATTCATATTTAGACAAGAAAAGGTGAATACACAATTAAAATGGAGCCTATTATCCTCCCACTGGTCTCAGTGTAAGTTGAAGAGGGCACATTTCGCAAGTGCCTAACATGCCCCCCGCTCCGGACCCGACCTGTTTTCCACGTTAACCCCATCGTTCACATCACAGCCTGTCAGGCTCTTAATCAGCCTATGAATCCTTCCACTACTTCACATTATTCACCAAGGGAAGAGTGTGAAGGTATGAACACAACAAATCCTTAACTATTGTGCCAGACAGGACTAGTGCCTCAGATGTGGCGCTCGCTTTAAATTGGGGATGGGAAGTTTAAAGCCCAGTGTCTTCAAGAAATAGCAGCCAATATCCTCTACCCACCCAGTTTATCCTCGCTGCACAGAGGAGTTGCTAAAATTGATCTATCCGAAGATAAGATTTGGACCAAATTAACTGGGCAGAAAAAAAGTAGCAATCAGGTCAATGAAACAGCAGTGGTAAATCTTCAAATGTGAGTTGGATCGGGAATGCATAGGTTAGGCCACAGGCCTCTTGCACATCTCCAATTTTTATCACTCCACCATTGATAGATGTGCCTTTAGCTGCCTAAGCCCTGAGCTCTGGAATTCCCTCCCTAAACCTCTCCACCTCACTACCTCTCTGTCCTCCTATAAGACTCTGCTTAAAACCTACCTTTTCGACCAAGATTTTGTTTGCCTGTCCAATAATCGGTCCAAATTTTGTTTGATAATGCTCGTCTGAAGGGCCTTGGGATGTTTTATTATTTTAAAGGTGGTAAATAAATGCAAGTTGTTGTTGTTGTTTGGTATGTCCCATGGAGTGCACATCCTGTGTAATGTGAGAAGTCCTAGATACTTTGCCCAGCCATGACGACCACATGTGCAGGAGGTGTCTTCAGCTGCAGCAACTCAAGCTCCGCATTTCGGAGCTTGAGCAGCGGCTGGAGTCACTGCAGTGCATCCGCGAGACTGAGACTGAGAATTTCATGGATAGTGACAGTTAATTCGGAAACTAGGGTCCTAAACTTAAGGAAAGGTAACTTCGACGGTATGAGGCGTGAATTTGTTAGAATAGACTGGCAAAGGATACTTAAAGGGTTGACGGTGGATAAGCAATGGCAAACATTTAAAGATCACATGGATGAATTTCAGCAATTGTACATCCCTATCTAGAGTAAAAATAAAACGGGGAAGGTGGCTCAACCGTGGCTAACAAGGGAAATTAAGGATAGTGTTAAAACCAAGGAAGAGGCATATAAATTGGATAGAAAAAGCAACAAACCTGAGGACTGGGAGAAATTTAGAATTCAACAGAGGAGGACTAAGGGTTTAATTAAGAGGGAGAAAATAGAGTACGTGAGGAAGCTTGAAGGGAACATAAAAACTGACTGAAAAAGCTTCTATAAATATGTGAAGAGAAAAAGATTAGAGAAGACAAGTGTAGGTCCCTTGCAGTCGGATTCAGATGAATTTATAATGGGGAATAAAGAAACGGCAGACCAATTGAACAAATATTTTGGTTCTGTCTTCACGAAGGAAGACACAAATAACCTTCCGAATGTACTAGGGGATAGTGCATCTAGTGAGAAGGAGGAACTGAAGGATATCCTTATTAGGCGGGAAATTGTGTTAGTGAAATTGATGGGATTGAAGGCCGATAAATCCCCGGGGCCTGATAGTCTGCATCCCAGAGTACTTAAGGAAGTTGCCCTAGAAATAATGGATGCATTGGTGATCATTTTCCAACAGTCTATCGACTCTGGATCAATTCATATGGACTGGAGGGTAGCTAATATAACACCATTTTTTAAAAATGGAGGGAGAGAAAAAATGGGTAATTATAGTGGTGGGGAAAATGTTGGAATCAATCATTCAGGATGAAATAGCAGCGCATTTGGAAAGCAGTGACAGGATCAGTCCAAGTCAGCATGGATTTATGAAAAGGGAAATCATGCTTGACAAATCTTCTGGAATTTTTTTAGGATGTAACTAGCAGAGTGGACAAGGGAGAACCAGTGGATGTGATTTGGACTTTCAAAAGGCTTTTGACAAGGTTCCGCACAAGAGATTGGTGTGCAAAATCAAAGCGCATGGTATTGGGGATAATGTACTGACATGGATAGAGAACTGGTTGGCAGACAGAAAGCAGAGACTCAGAATAAACGGGTCCTTTTCAGAATGGCAGGCAGTGACTAGTGGAGTGCCGCATGGCTCAGTGCTGGGACCCCAGCTCTTTACAATATACATTAACGATTTGGATGAAGGAATTGAGTACAATATCTCTAAGTTTGCAGATGACACTAAACTGGGTGGCGGTGTGAGCTGTGAGGGGGACGCTAAGAGGCTGCAGGTTGACTTGGACAGATTAGGTGAGTGGGCAAATGCATGGCAGATGCAGTATAATGTGGATAAATGTGAGGTTATCCATTTTGGGGGCAAAAACACGAAGGCAGAATATTATCTGAATGGCGGCAGATTAGGAAAAGGGGAGGTGCAACGAGACCTGGGTGTCATGGTTCATCAGTCATTGAAGGTTGGCATGCAGGTACAGCAGGCAGTGAAGAAGGCAAATGGTATGTTGGCCTTCATAGCTAGGGGATTTGAATATAGGAGCAGGGAGGTCTTACTGCAGTTGTACAGGGCCTTGATGAGGCCTCACCTAGAATATTGTGTTCAGTTTTGTTCCCCTAATCTGAGGAAGGACGTTTTTGCTATGGTGGGAGTGCAGCGAAGGTTCACCAGACTAATTCCAGGGATGGCTGGACTGTCATATGAGGAGGGGCTGGATTAACTGGGCCTTTATTCACTGGAGTTTAGAAGGATGAGAGGGGATCTCATAGAAACGTATAAGATTCTGACAGGAAGAATGTTCCCGATGTTGGGGAAGTCCAGAACCAGGGGACATTGTCTTAGGATAAGGGGTAGGCCATTTGGGACTGAGATGAGGAGAAACTTCTTTACTCAGAGAGTTGCTAACCTGTGGAACTCCCTGCTGCAGAGAGTTGTTGATATATTCATTGGATATATTCAAGAGGGAGTTAGATATGGCCCTTATGGCTAAGGGGATCAAGGTGTATGGAGAGAAAGCAGGAAAGGGGTACTGAGGGAATGATCAGCCATGATCTTAATGAATGGCGGTGCAGGCTCGAAGGGCCGAATGGCCTACTCCTGCACCTATTTTCTATGTTTCTATGTTTCTATGTTTCTATATTTCTACAGCATGTTTCAGGAGGTAGTCACTGTTATGTACGTAAATCTATAAATACCATGTCTAACCACCAGAGGGTTTATCCCCTGGAGTCCCAAGGGATCCCACAATCCCTTGGGAGCACCTGTATCGAAGGAGGCCTCACAGGCTGGAGTGGCACTCTGAGATCTCTAATAAAGGTCACACCTTACTTTGAGCTTGCAGCATCTAGTCTGACTCTTTATTCAAGACACAACAGTCACCCCACAGCTTAAGAGAAGAAGTGGGTGACCACCAAACAGAGGAGGAGTACTAGGCCGATAGTGCAGGAGTCCCCCGAGTCCATCTTGATCTCCAACCAGTATTCTGTTCTGAGTGCTGGTGTGGGCGATGGTGTCTCTTGGGAGTGCAGCCAGATCCAAATCCATGGCACCAGGGGTGGCTCAGCTGAACAGAGTGGGTGGGGGGTGGGGGTGGAGGAAGAAGAATGGAAGAGCTATAGTGGTAGGGGATTCAATAGTCAGGGGAGCAGACAGGCATTTCTGTGGCCGCAGATGTGACTCCAGGATGGCATGTTGCCTCTGTGGTGCCAGGATCAAGGATGTCACCGAGCAACTACAAGACATTCTGGGGGGAGAGGGAGAACAGCCAAAGGTCATGGTCCATATCAATACCAATGATATAGGTAGAAATAGGGATGAGGTCTTGCAGGCAGAGTTTAGGGAGCTAGGACAGAAATTAAAAAGCAGGACCTCAAAGGTAGTAATCTCCGGATTACTCCCGATGCCACGAGCTAGTGAGTACAGAAATAGGAGGATAGAGGTGAAAATGTGGTTGGAAAGATGGTGCAGGCAGGAGGGCTTTAGTTTCCTGAGGCATTGGGACTGTTTCTGGGGGAGGTGGGACCTATACAAGTTGGAGGGGTTGCACCTCAAAAGAGGGGACCAGTATCCTCACGGGGGTGGGAGGGGGGGGGGGGTTGCTAGTGCTGTTGGGGAGGGTTTAAACTAGCTTAGCAGGGGGATGGGAACCAGAGAATCGATTCAGTGGGGAGAGAAGCAAAGCTGGAATTGGGCAGCAGAGAAATAAAAGTAGAAAGTGAAAGTGAATGAGGAAACAAGGGCTGGAAAATAGATAACAGGGGAGTTTGGCAATACTAAATGGAATATACATCAATACAAGGAGTATAGAAAATAAGGCAGATGAGCTGAGAGCACAGATTGACACTTGGGAGTACGATATTATAGCCATTACTGAGACATGGCAGATCAACATTACTGATTATAGGGTTTTAAGACAGGATAGAGAGGGGGTAAAAAAGGAGGGGGAGGGTCGCAGTATTCATTAAAGAAACAATTACAGCTGTGAGAAGGGATAATATGTTAGAGGGATCATCAAACGAGGCACATATAGGTTGAATTAAAGAACAAAAAAGGGGCAATCACACTTCTGGGAGTGTACTGGGAGCAGTCAGAGGGAGATAGAAGAACATAGAAACATAGAAACATAGAAAATAGGTGCAGGAGCAGGCCATTCAGCCCTTCTAGCCTGCACCACCATTCAATGAGTTCATGGCTGAACATGAAACTTCAGTACCCCCTTCCTGCTTTCACGCCATACCCCTTGATCCCCCGAGTAGTAAGGACTTCATCTAACTCCCTTTTGAATATATTTAGTGAATTGGCCTCAACTACTTTCTGTGGTAGAGAATTCCACAGGTTCACCACTCTCTGGGTGAAGAAGTTTCTCCTCATCTCGGTCCTTAATGGCTTACCCCTTATCCTCAGACTGTGACCCCTGGTTCTGAACAAATATGTGGGCAAATTGCTGCGAAGTACAAAAGCTATAGAGCTGTATTTATGGGGGATTTCAACTACCCTAATATTAACTGGGAAAAAGGTAGTGTGAATGGTACTGTGGATGCAGAATTCCTAAAATGCATTCAGGAGAACTTCTTTAGCCAGTATCTAACAAGCCCAACAAGGGAGGGGGCAGTTCTAGACTTGGTTTGGGGGAATAAAGAGGGGCAGGTAGAAGGGGTATCAGTAGGAGAGCATTTTGGTGCTAGTGATCATAATTCAGTAAGATTTAGGGTAGTTATGGAAAAAGACAAAGGGGACCAGGAAGAAAAGTTCTCAATTGGGGTAAAGCAAATTTTGCTCAGCTGAGATGGGATTTAGCCAAAGTGGACTGGAAACGCTACTTGAAGGTATATCAGTGTCAGAGCTGTGGGAGGCATTCAAGGAGGAAATCCTGAGGGTACAGAGCAAGTATGTTCCCTTAAAAAAAAGGGTGGGGCTAACAAATCTAGAGCCTCCTGGATGTCAAGGGATATACAGGGTAAGATAAAGAAAAAAATGGAAGCTTATGACAGATACCGAGAACTCAATACTGCAGAGACTCTAGAGGAGTATAAGAAGTGTAGGGGTGCAATTAAAAAAGCTATCAGGGAAGCAAAGAGAGAGCATGAAAGAATGTTGGCAAGTAAAATCAGGGAAAACCCAAAGATGTTTTATAAATACATGAAGAGCAAAAGGAAAACTAGAGAAAGAGTGGGGCTTATTAGAGACCATCAAGGAAATCTGTGTCTGGAGGCGGAAGACATGGGTAGAATTCTTAATGAATACATTACATCCGTTTTTACAAAAGAGATGGGTGATGCAGACTTTGCAATGAGGGAGGAGGAGTGTGACATATTAATCAAGATAAATATAGTGAGAGAGGAAGTATTAAGGGGCTTAGCAGCTTTGAAAGTGGATAAATCCCCAGGCCCGGATGAAATGTATCCCATGCTATTAAGCGAAGCAAAAGAGGAAATAGCAGAGGCTCTGACCATCATTTTCCAATTCTCTCTGGCTACAGGTGCGACGCCAGAGGACTGGATGACTGTTAATGTTGTATCTTTGTTTAAAAAGGGAGAAAGGGATAGACCGAGTAATTACAGGCCAGTCAGCATAACTTTGGTGGTGGGAAAATTATTGGAAAAAATTCTGATGGACAGGATAAATCTTCATTTAGAACGATATGGATCAATGAAGGACAGTCAGCATGGATTTGTCAAGGTCATGTCTGACTAACTTGATTGAATTTTTCGAGGAGGTAACCAGGAGGGTCAATGAGGGCAATGCGTATGATGTAGTGTATAGGGATTTTAGCAAAGCTTTTGATAAGGTCCCACATGGCAGACTGGTCACGAAAGTAATAGCCCATGGGATCCAGGGCAAAGTGGCAAGTTGGATCCAAAATTGGCTCGGAGGCAGGAATCAAAGGGTAATGGTTGATGGGTGTTTTAGTGTCTGGAAGGCTGTATCCAGTAGGGTTCCACTGGGCTCAGTGCTGGGTCCCTTGCTTTTTGTGGTATATATCAATGACTTGGACTTAAATGTTGGGGGTATGATTAATAAGTTTGCAGATGAACTAAAATAGGCTGTGTGGTTGATAATGAAGAAGAATGCTGCGGACTGCAGAAATATATCAATATACTGGTCAGATGGGCAGAACAGTGGCAAATGGAATTCAATCTGGATAAGTGTTAGCTATTGCATTAATGGAGGTCTAACATGAAAAGGGAATATACGTTAAATGGTACGACACTGAAAATTGTAGAGGAACAAAGAGACCTTGGAGTGCAGATCCACAGATCTCTGAAGGTAGCAGGCCAGGTAGATAAAGTGGTTAAGAAGGCATATGGAATACTTGCATTTATTAGTCGAGGCATGGAATACAAGAGTAAGGATGTTATGCTTGAACTGTATAAATCACTGGTTAGGCCGCAGCTGGAATACTGTGTCCAGTTCTGGTCACCACATTACAGGAAAGGTGTGATTGCACTAGAAAGGGTGCAGAGGAGAATTACAATAATGTTGCCTGGACTGGAGAATTTTGTGTATGAGGAAAGATTGGAGATGCTGGGTCTATTTTCTTTGGAACAGAGGAGGCTAAGGGGAGACCTGATTGAGGTGTATAAAATTATGAGGGGCCTGGATAGAGTGGATAGGAAGGACCTGTTTCCCTTGGCAGAGGGGTCAACAACCAGGAAGCATAGATTTAAAGTAATTGTGGGCAGGTTTAGAGGAGATATGTACATAAGAGCATAAGAACATAAGAAATAGAAGCAGGTGTAGGCCATTTGGCCCCTCGAGCCTGCTTTGCCATTTAATAAGATCATGGCTAATCTGATCATGGACTCAGCTCCACTTCCCTGCCCGTTCCCCATAACCCTTTATTCCCTTAACACTCAAAAATCTGTCTATCACTGCCTTAAATATATTCAATGACTCAACCTCTACAGCTCACTGAGGCAAAGAATTCCACAGATTAACAACCCTCTGAGAGAAGAAATTCCTCCTCATCTCAGTTTTAAATGGGGGGCCCCTTATTCTGAGACTATGCCCCCTAGTTCTAGTTTCCCCTATGAGTGGAAATATCTTCTCAGCATCCACCTTGTCAAGACCCTCATTATCTTATATGTTTCGATAAGATCACCTCTCATCCTTCTGAACTCCAATGAGTACAGGCACAACCTATCTTCATAAGTAAATCCCCTCATCTCCGGAATCAACCTAGTGAACCTTCTCTGAACAGCCTCCAATGCCAGTATATCCTTCCTTAAATACAGAGAACAAAACTGTACGCAGTACTCTAGGTGTGGTATCACCAATACCCTGTACAGTTATAGCAGGACTTCTCTGCTTTTATACTCCAACTCGCTTGCAATAAAGGTCAAGATGCCATTGGCCTTCCTGATCACTTGCTGTACCTGCATTCTAACTTTTTGTGTTTCATGCACAATTACCCCCAGGTCCATCTGTACTGCAGAACTTTCCAATTTTTCTCCATTTAAATAGTAATTTGCTTTTCTATTTTTTCTGCCAAAGCGGATAACCTCACATTTTCCCACATTATATTCCATCTGCCAAATTTTTTCCCACTCACTTAGCCTGCCTATATCCCTTTGTAGATTTTTTGTGTCCTCCTCACAATTTGCTTTCCCATCCATCGTTGTATCATCAGCAAACTTGGCTACATTACACTTGGTCCCTTCATCCAAGTCATTAATGTAGATTGTAAATAGCTGAGGCCCCAGCACCGATCACTGCGGCATCCAACCAGTTATTGTTTGCCAACCGGACCCATTTATCCTGACTCTCTGATTTCTGTTAGTTATCCAATCCTCTAGCCATGCTGATATATTTTCCCCAACCCCATGAACTTTTATCTTGTGCAGTAATCTTTTATGTGGTAACTTAACGAATGCCTTCTGGAAATCCAAATACACCACATCCACTGGTTCCCCCTTATCCACCCTGCTCGTTACATCCTCAAAGAACTCCAGCAAATTTGTCAAACATGATTTCCCTTCATAAAACTATGCTGACTCTGCTTGATTGAATTATGCTTTTCCAAATGTCCTGCTACTGCTTCCTTAATAATGGGCTCCAGCATTTTTCCAATGACAGATGTTAGGCTAACTGATCTATAGTTTCCTGCTTTCTGTCTGCCTCCTTTTTTAAATAGGTGTGTTACATTTTCTGTTTTCCAATCTGCTGGGACCTTCCCAGAATCCAGGGATTTTTGATAGATTACAACCAATGCATCCACTATCTTTGCAGCCACTTCTTTTAAGACCCTAGTATGCAAGCCATCATGTCCAGGGGTCTTGTCTGCCTTTAGTCCCATTATTTTAGCGACCACTACTTCTTTAGGGGAAATTTCTTCACCCAGAGGGTTGTGGAGGTCTGGAACTCACTGGCTGAAAGGGTAGTAGAGGCAGAAATCTTCACCACATTTAAAAGATATTTGAATGTGCACTTAAAGTGCCGTAACCTACAGAGCTACGGACCAAGAACTGGAAAGTGGGATTAGGCAGGATAGCTCTTGGTCGGCTGGCGCAGACACGATGGGCTGAAATGGCCTCCTTCCGTGCTGTAAAATTCTATGATTCTATTATAGAAAGGACATTAAAGCTGCAGCGAGCCTGCAGCTTTGATTCAACAGCATGATGCCTGCAGTTATGAGCGGAAACTTGTGATATTGAGACTATTTCCACTGGTGCAGAGAAGGCTAAGAGAAGCATTATTCAAGGTTTTAAAAAAATTAGAAAGAGATTTAATGTAATGAATTGGGAAAGACTATTTCCTCTAGTTAAGAAATCAGTGGCGAGAGGTGGGGCCATCAATTTAAAATTGCCATGAAGAGAATAAATGGAGAGCTTAGGCAGAGAGTTGTTGTAGTATTGTAAGATTTATCGCAGAGGGTGGTTGAGGTAGAGACCATTACAACTTTTGAGAGAAAATTGTATATATATTTGTAGCAGAGGAAGATACATAGATATATATGGGTGAGAGCGGGGCAATGGAAATGGTTTTGGATTGCTCTAGCAAAGAGATGGCAAGGACTCAATCGGCCTCCTTCTGTGTTGTGAATTTCCATAGTTCCATGGGAGACAGTGGGAATAGGGGACATTCTGAATTTTAAGATAGTGATTTATACATATTTGTCAGACAGGGCTATTGGAGGGTAAGATGTCTGTGACCTTTAGGACATGACGAATGGCTGGAGATGTCCATTTCCCATCCTATATAATCTTGTGTTCCTAAGGAAAGGAGAGGGAAGAATTAGATTAAGTCTGTCGAGAAATGGGTAACCCTGCTCCCCTGTGCCATGTCCGATTCCTTAGGGAGAAATTTCATGGAGTTTTAACTGAAATTGGTCCCAGTGTCTTTTTGCCTCTCCCATTAATAGTGGTTGATGTATGGTTGGTTGATTCATCTGGTGGATAGAATGAGCATGGCTGGGCCTGATGGCCTTTTCTGCCTGCCCCTGCATCTGCGCACATACAGAGGCTGAACTCCAGGACATAGTCGACGTATTTACTGAGGCGTACGAAAGCATGGGCCTGACGCTGAACATTCGTAAGACAAAGGTCCTCCACCAACCTGACCCCCAGACATCAAGATCCACGGCGTGGCCCTAGACAACGTGAACCATTTCCCATACCTTGGGAGCCTTTTAACAAGAGCAGACATTTACGATAAGATTCAACACCGCCTCTAGTGCGCCAGTGCAGCCTTCGGCTGCCTGAGGAAAAGTGTGTTTGAAGACAAGGCCCTCAAAACTGCCACCAAGCTCATGGTCTACAGGCCTGTAGTAATACCCACCCTCTTGTATGGCTCAGAGACATGGACCATGTACAGTAGACACCTCAAGTCGCTGGAGAAATACCACCGATGGCTCCGCAAGATCCTACAAATCCCCTGGGAGGACAGACGCACCAACATTCGCATCCTTGACCAGGCCAACATCCCCAGCATTGAAGCACTGACCACACTTGATCAGCTCCGCTGGGCAGGCCACATCGTTCATATGCCAGACACGAGGCTCCCAAAGCAAGCACTCTACTCAGAACTCCTTCACAGCAAACGAGCCAAAGGTGGGCAGAGGAAACATTACAGGGACACCCTGAAAGCCTCCCAGAAAAAGTGCAACATCCCCACTGACACCTGGGAGTCTCTGGCCAAGGACCGTCCTAGGTGGAGAAGGTGCATCGTGGCCGAGGACATGCAGAAATCAGGCGCGGGCAGCGGAAAGAGCGTGTGGCAAACCTGTTACACCCATTCTTTCCCTCAGCGACCATCTGTCCCACCTGTGATAGGAACTGTGGCTCTCGTATTGGACTGTCCATCCACCTAAGCACTCATTTTTAAGAGTGGAAGCAAGTCTTCCTCGAATCCGATGGTGATGAGAGTGAGCATGGCTGGGCCTGATGGCCTTTTCTCACTTTTCTCCTCATAGATTGATAAGATTATAATGTGTACTTCATGCAATTGTCCTGATTGAGAAATGGGCAGCTTTGCACAGCACAGCTGAAGTAGGTTAGTAATCCCTGGGCAATGAGAGCCCAACTTCATTGAAACAGTTCAAGCAGATTCATGGGATATAACATTAGATCATACAGAGTTAATCCTTGGTTCAAACATTGCACAATCTTTTTAAGGTAAATATATAAATCATTCACTTAGTATAAACTATTCACATAGCAACTCCATATGCAATCAATTTTACAGATCGTTGTTTGTTTTCTTTTTAAATGTTTCAGGAATCTTGATGTTTATCCAGGGATGATGGATATGGAGCACTTTACCTCTTTTTCAAAAATTGGACTTGGGATGTGGCATGTTGCTAGAGCATTTATTGCTCATCCCCCATTGCCCTTGACAACATGGTGGTGGGCCATCATGCTACTGAGTCCTTTGATAGGCCACTTCACAGGGCAACTAAAAGTCAACCACGTTGGTGTGGGACTGGAGTCACTTATAGGCCAGAGCGGGTAATGATGGCAGATTTTCTTTCCTAACGGGCCATGAGAAAACCAGTTGGATTTGTATGACAATCCATCTGTTTCATAGACACTTTTATTGATATCATTGTTTCATTTCCAAGTTAAAAAAAATTGAATTTAAATACTCAAGCTACCATGGTGGGATTTGAACTGCACATTCTCGTGGATTATTAGTGCATGTTTTTGTACTAATGCACTAGTAACATAACCGCTATGCTACTATTGCCCTTTTCTGTTGAGTGCCAGTATAAAGTACACCTAGGGCAGGTATTCATTAGGCCAGACGCAGTGGAAAGCTCCCTCGACTCTGCCCCAACTTTAAGAAAGCTTGATTCATTACACACCAGTGTAACATCCGCCCTTCCAACGCTCACCACCATCATGCTAATGTAGTGTTCGACAGTGCCAAATAACGTGCCGTGTTGGGCTGCTGGCTGCCAGCTGAATTGACCCTGACTCCCAGAGGTGAGGAAGGTCCCACATTGGATTCCTAGCGTGTGCAGAGTTAATTAATTTCAGCCAAGGCTGCGGTTGGTTGCTGCTCTATATCTAGAGCAAAGGAGGTGAAGCAAACAGCCAGGGTTTGTGACCGCTCCTGATCGCTATCCAGTGACCCTGGCTGCAAGGGGCAAGTGCTGGATGAAGACTCAAGTGATGAGATTGTAAAGCCCTACTCCTTGCAACACAGTCTATGTCCACAACCCCATCTCCCTGTCCAGGATGACCCATGGATACTTGGTCGAGGGTGGGGAGCGGTAGTCACCGTCTCTCAAACTATAGTCTAGCAGAAGTCACCGCATTCAGCAGATGAGCAGGGCTCAATTGGGACACCCGATTTTTAATAGCAGAAATATTTGACTTTGCATTTAGTAGTTGCCGTGCTGAGCAGAGAGAGGCAGAGGTACAAACGTTAAAGCACCAAGCAAGCTATGGCCTTCATCAGTAAGGTACTGACTCCTGGCACTGTAAGCAGTGCACAGATAGCAACGATCCCAGAGGGAGGTTAGAGCTGTGGCTCACATCATAGCCCAGGCTCAATGAGCCATATTAACTTAATGAGGCTCTCACTTTACATGCCAAAAAAATCTAGCTTTATCCATCAATGTAAATCAAAAATAAATAATCAATTGTGGTGCATTCAAAATTAAATAATAAGGGGCACATGTGTGCACTCAAATGGTGGAGGATCAGCTGGGCATTTGAAGGGTAAGATCAAAGGTCAAGCACATTAATCTTGTAGAATTATCCTCTGGCAAGAGTAGACCATAAAGAGGGAGTGGAGGGGGAGCGGGGGATGGGAATAGAAACCAAACTGTAAGTGTTGAAAACATGAAATACAAACTGAAAATACTGGAAATACACAGCAGGTCAGGAGCATAGGAACTGGTGGATGAAAAAAGACCACAGTCCATTTAGTTCGCCTTCTACCAGCCCGGTAGTCACATAATACATGGGTGTTGATGACTAATCAGAGCAATCAATCTCGATCAATTAGTTTACAGTGGACCGAAACATGAGGTGGGGGAAACCTCCAGTGATGGAGAGCATCTGTAGCGAGAAAAGGGCGAAGGCTTCAGGTGTGGGTCAGTTCTAATGAAGAGTCCCCACCTGGAACCTTAACTTGCCCTTTTTTCCTTTGCTGTGAAGAACCCAAGGGGACTCACCAGCCAGGGGTTACAGCTCCTGTGCTCACCCGTGGAAAATAGCACGAAGGGAAGCAGCTCAGCCATAGGATACAGAATATTGCAGTTATGTTACTGGACTAGTCCTCCAGAAACCTGGCCGAGTAGTCCAGAGAATGTGAGTTCAAATCCCACCGCGACAGTTTGAGAATTTGAATTCAGTATAAAATTCTGGAAATAAAAAGCCGGCACCAGTAAAACATCCTTTGGCACTATTTCTAAAAAACAACTGGTGCAATAATGGCCCTTCAGGCCAGGAACCCTGCCATTCTTACCCGGTCTGGCCTGCGTGTGACTCCTGTCCCACATCAATGTGGTTGACTCCGAAGTGGCCTAGCAAGCTGTGACAGTTCAAGAAGAAGGCCCAGCACCATATTCTCAGGGCCACTCGGGATGGGCAATAAATGCCTGCCTTGCCTACCATGCCACATCCTGAAAGTGAATATATTTTAAGGATGTGTATTACACAAACATGTCCTCTCTCCACAGATGCCGCCTGACCTGCTGAGTGTTTCCAGCATTTTCTGTTTTTATTTACGATCTCCAGCATCCACAGTACAGATATTTTACTTTTTATTCCGTTTGTTTCGGCTTGTTCATTCAAACTATCAAGACTGAAGTTAAATACAGACTGTAAATTTTCCTACAAGGTGAAGTTAAATATACGAATGAACAAACTTGTATTTACAAAAGAAATTGCATTTATATAGCACCTATCATGACCTCAGGACGTCTTAAAGCATTTCTCAGCCGATGAGGTACTTTTGAAGTGCAGTCACTGTTGTAATGTAGGAAACGCAGCAGCCAATCTGCGCTCAGCAAGGTCCCACAAACAGTAATGAGATAATGACTAGATAATCTGATCTAGTGATCCTGTTTATGGGATAACCATTGGCCAGGACGCTGGGGGAGAACTCCTCTGCTTTTCTTCGAGTAGTGCTGTGGGATCTTTTACGTCCATCTGAGGGGATAGACATGGCCTCGGTTTAATGCCTCATGCGACACCTTGGCTCAGTGTTAGCTCTTGCATCTGAGTGCCAATGGTTCAAATGCAAGACCTCTGAATAGTTGCCTCAACAATTAATGGAAACAAACCAGAATACTTAGAACTTGCAGCTGGCTGTTGCATGCCCAGTATTTACAATGTACATTAGATACCAAAACAGTGATTGATCTATCTACAGATACAGTGCAAAAAAAAAACTGACAGTGATTTCTTGCACCAACAACATTGCTGCAGAGTTTAAACCGTAATGAGTTCTTTTAACTATTTGTCACTGTGATCCTCAGTTCCCAGAAATACTTTCCAAGAAACATACCTCTTCACCGACTGAGAAAGGAGACACTTCCCAAAGTCCCAGTAGAGTCTCTATGGCATGGGTTTTTGAACTGAAGGGCAGTCAGTCATCAGTCCATCTTTAATTAGATTTCTGTGGCTTCTTATGTTTCTGTTGCTGTATACTAGTAAAGAAAATGCTTCCTGCGACAATGGCACTGCTTTCCTTAGGGTCACTGACACTGATTTTGGAAAATTAGGATAGGGATTTTCCCAGGACTGTGTTAATATTTTGCAAAGGGTCCCTGGTAGGATTGCCCTGGAATCTCCAGGATTTAAAGATTAATCTCCTGGGCACTGCTGAGAGCAACCCCGGAGGAAACTCATGGGGGCATTAAAACAATTATGCTTTTTTTCATATTCTTTGTATACTTTTGTTTATTAGTTATATAAATATTGGAAATGGGGAAAAAAAAGCCTGTTTGACTGGAGGCGGCTGTTGATGGGATTAAACTTCCAGGAATACATCCAACCAGAGTTGGCAACCCTAGTCCCCAGAAGTGTGTCATGACTTGAAAAGGGTCCAGGGGTGTGATAACATTTCCCCTGGGAACGCCCCACACGGGAAAAAACATTTCCCTACATGGTAAACATAACGACTTGTTGAAGCCACATAGTTTAAAGAATGAGACACAACTTTTTTAGCTTGAGTACCTTGCCCAGGTGGACAGTCTATCGCCACAAGCCCGCGCAGTGTGCGCTGTCAGATATTCAACCACAGGGCGGGTCATCTACACATCATTACACATGTACTTTCACAGCTGGGGAGGTTACTAGTTAGCAATCCAGAACAAGAACACTGGCTGTGTTTATTTTTTCTTCTTCTTTTAGCCCCGGAAGCAGTGGTGGTCACCCTTCTGCCACCCAGGTTGAGTTCAGCTAATTCAACACTGAGGCTGAGTCAGCCGTGTCTCAGTGGGTAGCAGCCTCATCTCTGAGTCAGAAGGTTGTGAGTTCTGATCAATCTCCAGAGAGTTGAGCACAGAATCTAGGCTGACACTCCAGTGCAGTACTGAGGGAGTGCTGCATGAACAGGGGCAGTAGCCCTCCCAGTGCTCAAGTTACAAACTTTAAGAGAGACCCAACATATTTTTGACAGACAGGCCTAATTTGTTTTATATTTGTAATATGTTGTTGTTGTTGTACTAGGGATGCGGGAGACAATATTTAGTGCTCATCCTCAGTTCCCCAGAGGACATTAAGAGTCAACCATGTAGTGCAGTATTGGAGATTTGTGTAGTCCAAATTGGGTAAGGAGTGCCAGATTGTCTTTCGGATGAGACGTTAAGCCAAAGCCCCATCTATTGTCTCAGGTGGAAGTAGAAGATCCTGGCCCGCATTTTCTGGATTGTCAGCGGGCGGGATCAGTGGTGGGTCAGGTGGGAAAGTGTTTTTTTATCAGCGGGTCAGGAACCTGCTGTCAACCTGCCACAAAACACCTTTCCCAATGTTGAGCCAATGAAACTCATTATAATGTACTTAACAGACCATTAACTGATGTTTTTAACTTACTTTTAACTTTAACTTTATGGCCACTGGAACCATGCTGTTCAAGAACCACGTCTGTCAACCTAAGACGGGAGTTCCATGGCCATTGCTCCAGTTGATTACTTGACAATTTCAAATGCACAGTAAAAGCTCCCACCTGACTTTCCTCAGCCACAAGCTGTTTCTCAGTCCATTTCCACCACAGATTCTTCAGGCTTTCTCTTAAGTCTTGAATAAAGAGTCAGACTCGATGCTGCAAGCTCAAAGTAAGGTGTGACCGTAGTCCTTTATTACAGATCTCAGAGTGCTTCTCCAGCCTCTGAGGCCCCCTTATATACAGGTGCTCCCAAGGGATTGTGGGATCCCTTGGGACTCCAGGGGATAAACCCTCTGGTGGTTAGACATGGTATTTACGGGTTTACATACATAACAACACACCCCCCCCACCCCCTCTTCCAAAGTCAATAGTGTAACTATTTACAATGTGAGTCGATCTGGGGCCTTCCTTTCCCTGGTTGATTGTCTCGATGCAAATGCTGGTTTTGGTGAGTCGTTTGTTGGACCCTCACTGGGCTGCTCGCAGCTGGCCTTGCTGGGCTGCTGGGGGTGGTGAGTCCTGCTGGGCTGCTGTGGGTGATGAGTTCTGCTTCGTGGTCAACTGCTGGGTCGTTTGTCACTTGTGTGTGTGTTGGAGGGTTGAAAAAGGTGGAGTCTATTGTGGGTCGTTCTGGATAGTCTGTAAATCTGAATTTGGTTTGGTCGAAGTGTTTCCTGCAGGTGAGTCCTTTTGAGAGTTTAACCACAAACAACCTACTCCCCTCTTTGGCCAGAACAGTGCCAGGAAGCCACTTGGGACCTTGTCCATAGTTAAACCAAATACAGGATCATTTACGTCAATTTTGCGTGACATATTTGCGTGATCATGATATGTATTCTGTTGAAGCCGCCTGCTCTTTACCTGTTTGTGTAGATCAGGGTGGACTAACAAGAGTCTTGTCTTAAGTGCCCTTTTCATGAGCAGTTCAGCGGGTGGAACCCCAGTGAGCGAGTGGGGTCTTGTGCACTAAAGGACTCGGGATAAGCGAGTCTGCAGTGAGCCTTCAGTTATCCTTTTCAAGCTCTGCTTGATTATTTGAACTGCTCGTTCTGCCTGACCGTTGGACGCTGGTTTAAACGGGGCAGATGTAACATGTTTGATCCCATTGCGGCTCATGAACTCCTTGAACTCGCACTGGTAAAGCACGGCCCATTGTCACTTACAAGGACATCATGCAGGTCATACGTGGCAAACATGGCCCGCAGGTTTTCAATGGTGGCAGCGGATGTGCTTGCTGACATTATCACACATTCGATTCATTTGGTTTACGCATCTACAACCACTAGGAACAATTTTCCCAAGAATGGGCCTGCATAGTCGACATGGACCCTAGACCACGGTTTGGAGGGCCAGAACCATAAACTTAGTGGCGCCTCCCTGGGTGCATTGCTTAACTGTGAACATGTATTACATTTGTGCACGCAGGACTCTAAGTCTGCATCAATACCGGGCCACCACCCATGTGATCTGGCTATCGTTTTCATTATTACGATGCCTGGGTGGGTGATGTGGAGATCACTAATGAAAGTGTCCCTGCCCTTTTCTGGCATCACTACCCGATTACCCTATATGAGACAGTCAGCCCGTAAAGACATTTCATCTTTGCGCCACTGGTATGGCTTTATTTCTTCCTGCATATCTAACGCGACACTAGACCAACTCCCGTGGGGCACACAGTTTTTTACTAAGGACAGTAAAGGGTCTTGGCTCGTCCAGGTTCTAATCTGTCGGGCGGTAACAGGTGATTGCTCACTCTCGAATGCTTCCATTACCATGACTAAATCTGCGGGCTGTGCCATTTCCACCCCGGTGATGGGCAATGGTAGCCTACTGAAAGCATCGGCACAGTTTTCTGTGCCTGGCCTGTGGCAGATGGCGTAGTTGTATGCGGACAATGTGAGGCCCATCTCTGGATGTGGGTCGATGCATTGGTATTTATCCCCTTGCTTTCAGAAAAGAGGGATATAAGCGGCTTATGGTCGGTTTCCAATTCAAATTTTAGCCCAAACAGATATTGATGCATTTTCTTTACCCCATAAACTCACGCTAACGCTTCTTTTTCGATCATGCTGTAGGACCTCTCAGCCTTAGACAGACTTCTGGATGCATAAGCAACCAGTTGCAATTTCCCAAATTCATTAGTTTGTTGCAACACACACCCGACCCCGTACGACGAGACATCACATGCTAGTACCAAACACTTACAAGGATCATACAACACAAGCAATTTTTTTGAACATAACAGCTTCCTAGCTTTCTCAAAGGCATTTTCTTGGCTTTTATGCCATACCATTCATCTCCTTTACTCAGTAAAGAGTGCAGGGGTTCTAACAACCCGGTAAGAAGTTCCCAAAATAGTTCAAGAGTCCGAGAAACGACCGCAGCTCCATCATGTCTGTGGTCTTGGTGCGTTTTTGATTGCCTCCGTCTTCGAATCGATGGGCCTGATGCGGTCTGCCGTGATTCTTCTCCCCAGGAACTCCACTTCAGGCACCAGGAAAATGCACTTCGAGCATTTTAGCCTGAGCCCCACACGATTAAGCCAACTAAGAACCTCCTCCTGGTTCTGCAGGTGCTCGCCAGTGTCCCGACCTGTAACCAAGATGTCGTCCTGGAAGACCACGGTGCTTTCCGTGTTCCTCTGGAATATCACCGCGGCCGATCGAATCCCAAATGAGCATCTGTTGTAAATGAAGAGACCTTTGTGCGTGTTGATGCAGGTGAGGCCCTTCGATGATTCCTCCAGCTCCTGCGTCATGTAGGCCGAGGTCAAGTCCAGCTTCATGAACGTTTTCTCTCACGCCAGCGTCGCAAATAGGTCATCTGCCTTCGGTAGTGGGTATTGATCCTGCAGTGAGAAACGATTGATAGTTACTTTGTAATCACCACAGATTCTGATGGTGCCATCTCCCTTGAGGACTGAAACAAATGGACTGGCCCACTCATTGAATTCGATCGGCGAAATGATGCCCTCTTGTTGCAGCCTGTCCAGTTCGATCTCTACCCTCTCTCTCATCATGTAAGGTACTGCTCTCGCCTTGTGATGGATGGGTCACGCCCCCGGAATCAAATGGATCTGCACTTTTGCTACTTGGAACTTCCCAATGCCTGGTTCGAACAGCGAGGGGAATTTGTTTAGGGCCTGGGCACATGAGGTGTTGTCGCCGAACGAAAGTGTCCGGACGTCGTCCCAGTTCCAGCGTATTTTTCCCAGCTCCTGCCGAACAGCGTGGGGCCATCGCCCGGTACCACCCAGAGTAGTAACTCGTGCACCACTCCATCATAGGAGACCTTTACGGTAGCACTGCCGATTACGGGAATCAGTTCCTTTGTGTACGTTCTCAGTTTAATACGAATGGGAGTCAGGACTGGCCTTGAGGCCTTGCTGTACCACAATTTATCGAAAGTCTTTTTGCTCATTATGGACTGGCTTGCACCTGTGTCCAGCTTCATGGACACCGGGAGTCCATTTAATTCAACCTTCAGCATTATCGGGGGTCACTTTGTAGTAAATGTGTGCACCCCATATACCTCTGTCTCCTCGATCTGAGGCTCTGGTTTGTCATGATCCACCATGGATCTGTTCTCCTCTGCAACATGGTGGTTTGCAGGGTTAGCAGGGTTTGCAACTCACCTGCACATAAGTTGGAGGTGTCCCATTGCTCCACAGCCCTTGCAAACGTATCCTTTGAAGCGGCATGAATGGAAACGATAATCACCCCCGCAGCGCCAACAAGGTGTTAATGGCCTTGTATTCACCACCCTTGATGATGGACTCTGAGTCATCTGCGGACGTGTAGCTGCGTGTAAGTCCTGCCATGTGCATTTCGATTCAAAAACAACGTTACTTTGTTCACAGTACTTGCAGCAGCACTAGTGTGCTGAGAAATTTGTTTGGTATTGTCACTGGTGGCGATAAACGCCAGGGCTATCGCTATGGCTTTACTCAAGGTTGGGGTCTCTACAGTCAAAGTTTGCGAAGTATTACTTCATGGCCAATGCCAAGTACAAAGAAGTCCCTGAGCATGTGCTCCAAGTGTCCTTCAAATTTGCAATGTCCTGCAAGGCGCCTTAGCTCGGCGACGTAGCTCGCTACTTCCTGGTCTTCAGACCTCTTGTACGTGTAGAACAGATACCTTACCATCAGAACGCTTCCTTTCGAGTCTAGATGCTCCTGGACCAGTGCGCACAACTCATCGTACGAATTGTCTGTGGATTTCGCTGGAATGAGCAGATTTTTCATGAGGCCATACGTTGGTGCCCCGCAAGCAGTGAGGAGGATCACCCTTCATTTGGCAGCGTTCACTTCTCCTTCCAGCTCGTTGGCCAGGAAGTATTGGTCGAGTCGCTCCACGAAGGTTTCCCAATCATCTCCCTCTGAAAATTTCTCCAGGATGCCCACGGTTCTCTGCATTGTTGCGGTCGGGTTCGTCATTTGTATCTCGTCGCCAGTTGTTATGTCTTGAATAAAGAGTCAAACTAGATACTGCAAGCTCAAAGTAAGGTGTGACCATAGTCCTTTATTACAGATCTCAGAGTGCTTCTCCAGCCTGTGAGACCTCCTTATATACAAGTGCTCCCAAGAGATTGTGGGATCCCTTGGGACTCCAGGGGATAAACCCTCTGGTGGTTTGACATGGTATTTACGGGTTTACATACATAACACTTTCCCTCTCCATCCACTCTCTCCTCATTGGAAGAAAACTCTTATCATTGAGAGAAAGCTTCTGTCACCTGTACTTCACCTGCCATCTATTCCACCAACATGGGTGACCTTTATATTGTCTCATCTTGGTCCTCATAATCCCACCATGATCAGCCCCAACACCAGCAGCACCAGGCACACCAGCAGCATCGAAACAACACCAACCTTCCCCTCAATCACCTGATGCTGCATGGGACAGAAGGCATCAGCACATGACCACATTGTTGCCCGGGACACCAGGGATGGCCTCACCATGGCCAGATTTACTTCACTTGACACTGTAGACCTTGGCTGCCACATGATGGGCCAGGTTGGCATCACCCCACACCAGCACTATGAAGCATCCCTGCAATGTCCAAGCCATTTCTTTCACACTCACCACCATTGCGGCGGTTACCATTATGTCTCACCATTCACTGCAACTCACTAAGCCACTTCCAAAAGTACACACAAATCTGTCCAAGAACGCAAAGTGATGAAAATAAAGGTTTGGATGTTTGACAGCACATTAACAGAAAATTTACGTGAACATTGCATAAAACACCCAAGTGTGTTGTTCGTTTTTTTATGATTGCACTGGGAGGAGGATGAGTGCGAGGGGTGGCTAGTGAGATGTGGATGTGATGTTGTACATAGAGAGAGATGGGTGGAAGTGCAAGCTAAGTTGGTGTGATAACAAATGTGCAGGAGTAGGGTAGGGATGTCAGAGTGATGGGGATGTGATGAGAGGCACAGCAGGATGAAGGTGAGTGTGGTTTTGTACTCACATTTCCTGATCTACTGAAATCACTGAAAGGTTTGCGCCACTGCAGCCTGGTCCTCCTGCTGACATCCCTGTTTGTGACTTCCTCTGCAATCTGCAACCAGGCTGTATTGATCTCCTGGGGAGGTCTTTTCCACCCATGAGATGGGAAGAGGACCTCCCTGCGTGCTGTGTCATGGGAGAACCTGGGTGCTACTCTGCACCTCTGTGCAGTCATTGTCAGTGTTTGCAGCACTTCAATGTTGTTGTTGGTGCTGCTGGTGTGCTGCAGAACACTGATAGCACAAATGTCAAAAGTAAGTTGACCATGGTCCCTTTAAGGAAACTGGTTGATGACCTGTCATGACTGACATCAGCAGACCGGCTTCCTCTAATTGGACTGGGAAACGCGCTGGGCGGATTTAACAAGCCCTATTAACGTAAATTTGTTTTAGGCAGTGGGATAGAGCCAGCAGTGAGGTCGGGACCCGCCACCAACATCGTCCGCCCCAGACTCGCTGAGGTGAACGAAATCCCGGACCTTATGGCACCATTTCGAAGAAGAGCAGGGGAGTTCTCTACGGTGTCCTGGCTGATATTTATCCCTCAATCAACATCACTAAAACAGATTATCCAGTCATTATCAAATTGCTGTTTGTGGGAGATTGTTGTGTGCAAATTGGCTGCCGCATTTTCTACATTACAATACTGACTACACTTCAAAAAAGTACTTCATTGACTGTAAAGTGCTTTGGGATGTCTGGTGGTCGTGAAAGGCGCTATATAAATGCAAGTCTTTCTTTTTTTATTATGTGTGTATCAAACTGGGTGAGAACTGGATCAGACTGGGCTATAATTCCCCTGGCTGTCCAAAAAGTTTACTATCCTGATCGACCCATGAGAATAACACCTCAGGCATGGTATCAGATGACTGTTGGCATACATAAGGAAAGAAGAAAGGAAGAATTTGCATTTCTGTAGCGCCTTTCATGACCTCTGGCCATCACAAAGCGCTTCTCAGCCAATGAAGTAATTTTGCATATAATCACTTGAAGTCTTGATATATAGGGAGCCATAATCCAACGAGAGTCGGTGCCTTAAAAAAAGGAGAGAAAGGAACATTTTGAAAAAATGACAAATTGACACAGGGAATAAATTCAGAACTCTAAACCTAGAAAATAACAAGTGCAATATTAACCTACAAATACCTAACACATTTATAGGCCAATATTTTGCTGTTTCAATGCAAGTGTTGCTCCATTTGTTTTAAATTAATTAATGGTTCAGATAAAATAGTGGACAGAATAAATCATGCAAATGTGTTAATCCGTGCGTTCAAACTCCAGCCAGTGACCAGTGACAATCTAAAGCATGGAACTCGGTCCTATCTGTGCTTACATCTGATTCGTTGCTGACTTTATTGCTGCATTTAAGGTCTTCCAAAATGAAACTGGATCCTAGAGTCACGTTAATATGAACACAAACTCTAAGACAAGAGGACATGGACTCAAACTTAGACTAAGAAAGATGAATTAAGATACAACTGCTTCATACAAAGAATGACGAACAGAGGCAATAGTCCTCCCAGTGAAAATGCTATAAGCTTTAAGAGCGACAATGGTTTGACAATGGAAATCCTCAGGGAAGCAATATAATAGGGAAAGAATCTGTGACGTGTAGATGCTGGGAATTCTCTCCCAACTCCCTGAGGCAATGAAGCAGGTTTTCAGAGACCATGGAGACCCATGTTTCGCCTGGCTGGGGAGTCTAGAACCAGGGGTCACAGTCTCAGAATAAGGAATCAGCCAATTAGGACTGAGATGAAGAGAAACTTTTTCACTCTGAGCATGGTGAACCTTTGGAATTCTCATTACCCAGAGGGCTGTGGAGGCTCAGTCTTTGAATATATTCAAGATAGAGATCGATAGATTTTTGAATATTAAGGGCATCAAGGGATGTAGGGAAAGTGCAGGAAAGTGGAGTTGAGGTTGAAGATCAGCCATGATTTTATTGAATGGTGGAGTAGGCTCGAGGGGCTAAATGGCCTACTCCTGCTCCTAATTGTTATGTTCTTATGTTCTTAATACATAGTTTTGACAGACAGGCCTATTTTGTTTTATATTTGTACTTGGGATGTGGGCGACAGTATTTATTGCTCATTCTCAGTTCCTCAAAGGGCATTAAGAGTCGACCATGTAGTTTGGGACAAGAGTTACGTGTAGGCCGAATTGGGTAGGGGTGCCAGATTGTCTTCTCTGAAGAACATCAGTGGGGTTCCAGGGCTATTTTTCTGATGCTAGCCCACAAAGTGCCAGATTTATTAAATTCCTATTTCACAACTCAACACGGTGGGATTTAAACTTATGTCCTCTGGGTTGGCAGTCCAGTACCACAACTACTAGTCCACTGTACCCCTGAGAATAGAGCCCCAAAAAATGGAGTTTAAGAAACCTGTGACCTTTGACACTAGCCCAGTTGATGCGGTCTCTAGTCTTGTATAATTCTACCGTCTTAAGGAAATCTGGGTACGAGAGGTGGGGGAGGGGGTAAGTTTAAGCATGTCTAATTTTGTGCCATGGGTCTCCATGGTCTCTTGAAACCTGCTTCATTGCCTCAGGGAGTTGGGAAGGAAATTCCCAGCATCTACACTTCACAGGTTCTTTCCCTGTTATCTTGTTTCCCTGAGGATTTCCATAATCAAACCATTTCTAGAGGGATAGAATTGAAAAGCAGAGCAGTTGTATTAAACTGGTATAGCACCATGGCTAGGCTACAGTGAACAGTCCTGGGGGCATAAAATTCAGCTCCCCAAAAAGGCCTCTTACTGCCAGAAAGTGGCGGCTAGGCGGCAGAGTCGAGCGGCCGCCGACTCCCAGTCCAATGAAAGCCGTCAGTGAAATTTAGCTGGGGGATTTTTCTAGCGGTCCCCATTTCCACCCCGCTGCTGCCGACCATCCTAAGTGCATCATCAAAGGGCGCACGCCGATCTCCCGCACCTCCATCGCACCTCCCGCGAAATTTACCAGCAAAAATCCACGATCCGTTGAATGGTGTCCCCGACAGCTTTTTCAGTCGGTGCATCTTGTTTTCTGTGTGTGGGACTTGGCTGTGCAGCGGCCATTAAAGGGGAGGGCCAACATTATTTTTTGCCGATTTCCAGGTCGGCCGGACAAATATACTCCTGGGTTCGGGCTGGGCCACCAACAGACAGCGTGGCACCCCCTCCTGAGTGCCCGGCCGAAACCCTCCCTGGTGGCCCAGTGGACCGAACCTAAAGAATCGCTGCTTCTCTTCCCTTTATGTGACGGGGAGAGACGTGGTGACGCACATGTGCAGTGACATCATCACCGGTCCACTACTGACTGACACTGGTGGAGACTCCATCCCATCTCCACTTCCGCCCCTCGAGAATACTTACTGCCCCACTTCCACCCCTCGAGAAAACTTACTGCCCCACTTCCACCCCTCGAGAGCACTTACTGCCCCACTTCCATCCCTCGAGAGCACTTACTGCCCCACTTACGCCCCTTGAGAATACTTACTGCCCCACTTCCACCCCTCGAGAGCACTTACTGCCCCACTTCCATCCCTCGAGAGCACTTACTGCCCCACTTACGCCCCTTGAGAATACTTACTGCCCCACTTCCACCCCTCGAGAGCACTTACTGCCCCACTTCCACCCCTCGAGAGCACTTACTGCCCCACTTCCACCCCTCGAGAGCACTTACTGCCCCACTTCCGCCCCTCGAGAATACTTACTGGCCTACTTCCGCCCCTCGAGAATACTTACTGCCCCACTTCCACCCCTCGAGAATACTTACTGCCCCACTTCCGCCCCTCGAGAATACTTACTGCCCCACTTCCGCCCCTCGAGAATACTTACTGCCCCACTTCCACCCCTCGAGAATACTTACTGCCCCACTTCCGCCCCTCGAGAATACTTACTGCCCCACTTCCACCCCTCGAGAATACTTACTGCCCCACTTACGCGTCTCGAGAATACTTACTGCCCCACTTCCGCCCCATTATGACCGACTTCCGGCCCGCTTAAAAAAAACAATATAGAGTTGAATTTAACGAAAGAGACGATCTCATCCGACGGGGCAGAAAAAAAACACTTCAGGAGCGGGGGTGCGACCCGTTTTGGACGGAGGTGAATTTCGGCCCCCTGGTCGCCATATTATAAAAGGGATGTAGAGGCACTGGAGAAGCTGCAAGACAAATGTATCTGGAGGATACCAGGATGGTCTGTTTCTGTGCTGTACATTCTATGTAATTCTATGTACTAGTGGTTGGCTGGGGTGATGCACGAAGGTGAGACATCTAAAGAATAGGGTGAGCACTTTTTGTTTTGTGTAGGGTTTGTCCTGTTTTAATTTTGTGGGCTATAGAGATTTGGAAAAGGGTGATGCTTCATTGGTGGGTAATTCCTAAATCAGAACACCCAGATCTGTTAGTATCAGCAGTTAACAGGAGCTCCGTGATACATACCTACTCAGCCCACGAATCACAAAATTTGGATTCTCATGAGTTAAAAGCTAACATTCTGCACAATATTTTCTCCGCTTGAAGAGCTATGAAATCACGCACTAATTAGGCACTGAGCCTCTCCAGTGAATCCTTTGCTGGAAATTTATATATGTATTAATGTAATTTTATGGGTCCGTGTATGTGTATATGTGTGTGTATATTTGTGTGTGTGTGTGTGTGTGTATGCATGGGAGAGAGTGTGCGTGTGTGTACATGAGAGAGTTTGTGTGTATGTGAGTGTGCGTGTGTGAGAGTGTGTTTGTGTGTATGCGTGTGAGTGTCTGTGTATGAGAGTGTATATTTGTCAGAATGTGTGTGAGAGCATGTCTGTGTGAGTGTATATGTGTGTGTGTGTGAGAGAGTGTGTGAGAGAGTGTGAGAGTGTGTGTGTGTATGTGTGTATGAGAGTGTGTGTGTGTGAGAGAGTGTGTGTGTTAGAGAGTATGTATGTATATGTGTGTGTGAGAGAGTGTGTGTGAGAGAGAGAGTGTGTGTGTGTGAGAGAGTGCGTGTGTGTATGAATATGTATGTGGGAGAGTGAGTGTGTGTGCGATTGAGTGTGTGAGAGAGAGAGTGTGTGTGAGAGAGAGTGTGTGTGTGAGAGAGTGTGAGTGTGTGTGTATGTGTGTGTGAGAGAGAGTGTGTGTGTGAGAGAGAGTGTGTGTGTGAGAGTGTGAGAGAGTGTGTGTGTAAGAGAGAGTGTGTGTGTGAGAGTGTGAGAGAGTGTGTGTGTGTTTGTATATGTGTGTGGGAGAGTGAGTGTGCGGGTGAGTGTGTGTGAGAGAGTGTGTGTGAGAGAGAGTGTGTGTGAGAGAGAGAGTGTGTGTGTGTGTCAGACAGTGTGTGTGTGAGAGAGAGTGTGAGAGTGTGTGGCCCCAAGTTTCCACATGATTTGCTCCTGATTTTTAGGAGCAACTGGTGTAGAACGGAGTATCTTAGAAATCGGAATTCTCGTCATTTAGTTTGCTCCAGTTCTAGTCAGTTAGAACAGTTTCACTTTGGAACAGAATTTTTTTTTCAAAAGGGGGCGTGTCCAGCCACTTACACCTGATTTCAAAGTTTCGTGAGTGAAAACTTACTCCAAACTAACTTAGAATGGAGTAAGTGAAGATTTTTGTACGCTCGAAAAAACCTTGTCTACACTTTAGAAAATCAGGCGTAGGTTACAAATCAGGCGTAGGGAATGGTGGGGGGGGGTGTTTAAAGGGAAGTTTACAAACATTAAACACTTCAGTTTTACAAATAGAGAGCCATCATCAATAATAAATGATAAATACATCAATAAATCAACCAATAAATCAATCAAAAAAATTAATAAGAAATAATTTTTTTTTAAAATCAATAAATAAAACATTTTCTACTTACCGACTGCAGCACCGGGAGCCCTCCAACAGCGTGCTGGGATGCCCCCCGCTAGTGTGTCTCTGTCAGTGTCTCTATCTCTCTGTCTGTCTGTGTGTCTCTCATTCTCTGTCTGTCAGTGTCTGTGTTTCTGACAGCGAGGGGAGGGGGAGGAGCGGGGTAGAGGGAGAGAGGGAGGGAGCAGAGGGAGGGAAGGGGGAGGGAAGGGGGAGAAGGGGGAGGGATGGGGAGAAGGGGGAGGGATGGGGGAGAAGGGGGGAGGGGGAGAAGGGGGAGGGGGAAGAAGGGGAGAAGGGGATAAAGGGGAGAAGGGGGGAAAGGAGATGGGGGGGAGAAGGAGATTTGGGGGGAGAAGGAGATGGGGGGGAGAAGGAGATTGGGGGGGGAGAAGGAGATTGGGGGGGAGAAGAAGATTGGGGGGGGAGAAGGAGATTGGGGGGGAGAAGAAGATTGCGGGGGGGGAAAGGAGATTGGGGGGGTGGGGGGGAAGGAGAAGGAGAAGGGGGAGGGAGGCTGAAAGGGCCGGGCCCGAGACTTCGGACAGGGTCCGTCCCCAGCACCAGATTTACAGGTAGGTGGCGTTGGGTCGGGTCGGTGGGGTGGTGGGAGGGAGGTCGGTTCGGTTCGGGTCGGGGGGAGGGAGGGAGGGAGGGAGGTCAGGTCGGATCCAGTCCGGAGGCGGTGGGGGGGGGGGGGGGGGGCGCGGGTGTCGGGTCCGGTCCGGGGGCGGGGGGGGGGGGGCGGTGGGGGGAGTGGGTGTCGGGTCCGGTCCGGGGGCGGGAGGGGGGAGGGAGCAGGTGTCGGGTCCGGTCCGGGGGCGGTGGGGGGGGGGGGGGGGCGCGGGTGTCGGGTCCGGTCCGGGGGCGGGAGGGGGGAGGGAGCAGGTGTCGGGTCCGGTCCGGGGGCGAGGGGGGGGAGGAGCGGGTGTTGGGTCCGGTCCGGGGGCGGGGGCGGGAAGCGGGAGTCGAGTCGGGTCGGGAGGAAGCAGGAGCTGGCCATGGGAGGAGCCTTATTCACGCAGCTCCAGTGAGGCCATTTGGCCAGGGCTAGGGGCTGCGTGCTTTGGGCCCCTCCCACACAGTTTCGGGCGCCTGGAGCTACTGCACTTGCGTGCCCACTGTAGCGCGCATGTGCAGAGGTCCCGGCACTGTTTTCGGCGCAGGGACCTCGCTCCGCCCCCTACAGCTCCTGCTGCGCTGCGCCGAGGGCCAGAGGACCTGCAGGGAGGTGGAGAATACAGAGGGTTTTTTTAGGTGCACTTTGTGGCGCAAAAAACGGGCGTCCAGGTCGGGACTGCGCCATTCTAGGTGCGGCTCGAAACTTGGGCCCTGTGTGTGTGTATGTGTGTGTGAGAGAGTGTGTGTGTGAGAGAGAGTGTGTGTGTGAGAGAGAGTGTGTGCGTGAGAGAGTGTGAGAGTGTGTGTGTGTGTATATGTGTGTGGGAGAATGAGTGTGTGAGAGAGAGTGTGTGTGTGAGAGAGTGTGAGAGTGTGTGTGTGTGTATGTGTTTGTGAGAGAGTATGTGTGTGAGAATGTGTGTGTGCGAGAGTGTAAGTATATGTGTGTGAGTATGTACATGTGTGTGAGAGTGTGTGTGTGAGAATGTGTGTGTGTCACTTGATCTAGGTACCAGAAGAAAACCAACAGCCATAAGAAAGATGTTGTATTTATCCAGCACCTTATCACATCTCTCAGAGTGTCCCAAAGCCCTTAAACATACAATGAATTACTTTGAAGTGCCGTCACTGTTGCTATGTAGCCACGGAATCATGACTATATCGCACCAATAAATCAGCGCATTAATAAGTAAAGGTCTATGAAATTTCTTCTGTTTACATGAATCACTTTACAGACTTGAGATCCTCACAATACAGTTTGTCTTGTGCATTTTCTCCAGCAAATAGACTAAGAAATGTAACGCTATCTCAGTCTAACGTCATTGCACCGTGGGATATGGAATATAATTTTAAGCACCTAGTGCATCCAAGTGAGGAATTATGATGATATCAATTGGCTTTGTAGTAATGTCGATGATTCGTTCTCTGTCAACTTTCCAGAACGTTCAGACATTGAGTGTACCTTGGAGCCTCTGCCTTTCTGCATTGGTCAGATCTGCTCCTGGGTAGTGCTCCAATACTCTTTTTAACACCTGATTTATAGCCATTGGCCCAGAAATTCCAGTCGGCTGCTTCCCGCGGACGTTCGGGTAAAAATCTTTAAATAAATGCTCACTTACCTTATCTTGTTGCACCCACGCGAGTTCCTGGTCCTGAGGCCTCCCCTGACTGCGCGTCGCAGCACGTGCATGTCAGGACGTGCGCAGGGCTGGAGCTGGAGTCACATGGTTCTGGACAGCCAATCAGGTAAAGTATGTTCTCATTCATAATAATGGGAACTCCGTAAGTTGGAGTTCCCATTATTGTGAATGAGAAACAGTCCCCAAAACACCCAAAACCAATAATAAAAAATAAAAAAAATACACCACATATTTTTATTAATTTAAATTAAAGTTATTTAGGTATTATAAAAAATATATATTTTTCTGATTTTAAAAAAAGTTAAAAAAAATTATGATTTAAAATAAACTTACCATAGGGGGGAGGGATTTTAACAATAAAATGTATTTTTATAATTTAATTTTAAAATATTTTTATGTATTTTAAAAATCTTATGCCTGTAAAAGTAAGCTATGCGCCCGCTTTTATCAGGCGCAAGAGTTTTGAGGACATTTGCTGGGCAAGATATGGGTAAATACTGCAACCTTGCCCTTGCAAATCTCCTCGCTCCCGAGATATGGAAGATCTGTCAAACTGGAGCATGACAGATCGGAAAAGCCGGCTATCAGCACATACGCTTTGTGCGCTGAAAACCTGTTTTTGCGATGCCTTCCCGGGTCCATACACACTCCGTACGGACCCGGGGAGGCTGGAATATATGACCCATTGTCTTTAAGAAATGGGCAACCTTTTGGGGGCATAAAGGCAATGGTCTTAGGAATCTAGGCTGTGACTAAACAGTAACAAAGTTGTATGGAAATCAATGGCTTGGCCCAAATGGGAGCATGCTGATATTGTTCAGACACAGGATCTAATTGATGGAGAAATCTTAGACAGAGTATAAATTGCTTGCCTCAGAAATTTAAAAAACATTCTGTAGCACAACAAAACCAGTTTGGAATATCCATCAGATGACTTTTATTAGATCCCATTGGACGCTACTGAATGGAGCTGAAACGGCATGGCTAAGTGATGTGCCAACCACAGCTGAAAGCTACTCCGTCTCTTTCAGGTGTTATTCTGCTGTGGGAGAAGGGTTCAAACCAGAGATCAACCTCAGAAGACCAGCGGTATATATGGAACGGTGCCAAGATGTTCACCACTGATGAAGAATTCCAACTGGTTCAGGTTAAGGTTCTAAATCTGATTTATTGCTAACCTCTGCCTTAATAGTGGAAGGAGAGTGATCCCGATTATAGGAACGACCTCATCTCCAGAAGTGACTGTGCTGGGATATGATGCCATGACTACATAGCAACAGTGACTGCACTTGAAAGTAATTCATTGTATACAAAGTACTTTGGGCATCCTGAGAGATGTGACACGGTGCCGTATCAATGCAATGTCATTGTTACAGCTGGTGACCTTCCTTTGGTAGCTAGGTCAAATCCCTCACGCACGCACATGCACAGATAATTTAATGTGTTTGCATACACATATATATTCCAGTAAAGGATCACTGGCGAGGGAAAGCTGGGTAGTTCACTGTGCTGAGATTAACTTAACTCAGTACAAGCCATGCACTGAAGCAGTTTCAGTATCAGAATTAAATGTGTGCCCACTACCCCAGGATTGCTGACAATTTGGTGCCAATCAGCACAATGACCATTGGTGTTGGAAGTGAAGATGTCACTTCTGGTGTAGTATGAGGGTGAGTTTTTAAGGTTGAGGGAGCAACTTGCATTTAGATAGCACCTTAAATGTTGTAAAACATCCCAAGTTGTTTCATAGGAGAGTTGACAAACAAAATTTGACATCAGGCCAAAGAAGAAGTCATTAGGATACGTCACCAAAGTGGAGGAACGCAGAGATCTCGGAGGGTTGTCGACCGGAGAAGGTTTCAGAGGTATGGGCAGGTGAGGCCAATGATGGGATTTAAAAACAAGGATGTGAATTTTTAAATCGAGACATTGCCGGACTGGGAGGCAATGTAGGTCAGCGAGTACAGGGGTAATGGATCAACGGGACATGGTGTGAGGTAGGAAGTTGAGGCAGAGGGAGCTTTCTTCTACATCTAGTTCATTCTGCATCTGATCTGTCAATGCTTTATACAATGCATGCTTCAGCATTTCACGTCCCCCTAAACTTGATAGGAAAGAAAAATAAATGATCTACAGTTGTTAACACAGTAGAATATATTAAGTGAATGTTTTATATTTATATACCAGTAGATCCTTCTGCAGCTTTACTTCATTACTAACAGCGATCTAAGCATTACATGTTCTGTTATGTATGATGAAAGAGTCAGACTGAACACTGTGAGCTCAAAGTAAAGTGTGATCTTAGTCTTTTATTGCAGGTCTCCAGTGTGCCTCTCCAACCTGTGAGGCCTCCTTAAATACCTGTGCTCCCAAGGGATTATGGGATCCCTTGGGACTCCAGGGGATGAGCCCTCTGGTGGCTGTACAGAGTATATACAAGTTTACATATATAAAAATACTCCCCCGCCCAAAGTCAACAGTATAACTATTTACAAGGTGAGTCGATTTGGGCCCTTCTTGCCCTGGTGGATCGTCTCGGGGCAAATGCTGGTATTGGTGAATCGTCTGTTGGGCCTTTGCTAGGCTGCCTGGTGTGGTGAGTCCTGCTGGGCTGCTGTGGGTGATGGGTTCTGCTTCATGGTCAACCTCTGTGTCGGTTGCTACTGATGTGTTTGTTGGGGGGTCAAAAAAGGTAGGATCCAAAGTGGGTTGCTCAGGATAGTCCGTGAATCTGAGTTTGATTTGGTCCAAGTGTTTCCAGTGAATGAGTCCATTCGAAAGTTTGACCCTAAATTCCCTGCTCCCCTCTTTGGCTACAAAGGTGCCGGGAAGCCACTTGGGGCCTTGTCCATAATTCAATACAAATACAGGATCGTTGATTTCAATCTCGCGTGACACATTTGCTCAATCATGATATTGACTTTGTTGGAGCCGCCTGCTCTCTACCTGTTCATGTAGATCAGGGTGAACTAACGAGAGCCTTGTCTTATGGGCTCTTTTCATAAGCAGTTCAGCAGGTGGGATCCCAGTGAGCGATTGGGGTCTCATGCGGTATCTGAGCAGGACTTGGGACAGGCGAGTCTGCAGTGAGCCTTCCGTTACCCTCTTCAAGCCCTGCTTGATGAATTGCATTGCTCTCTCTGCCTGACCATTGGATGCTGGTTTAAACGGGGCAGATGTGACATGTTTAATCCCGTTATGGGTCATGAATTCCTTGAACTCAGCACTGGTAAAACATGGCCTGTTGTCGCTCACCAGGACATCGGGCAGAACGTGCGTGGCAAACATGGCCCGCAGGCTTTCAATGGTGGCAGCGGACGTGCTAGCCGACATTATCTCACATTCAATCCATTTGGAGTACGCATCTACAACCACAAGGAACATTTTACCCAAGAACGGGCCTGCATAGTCGACATGGACCCTAGACCACGATTTGGAGGGCCAAGACCATACGCTTAGTGGCGCCTCCCTGGGTGCATTGCTTAGCTGCGTATGTATTACATCTGTGCACGCGGGACTCTATGTCCGCATCAATACCGGGCTGCCACACGTAGGATCTGGCTATCGCTTTCATCATTACAATGCCTGGGTGGGTACTGTGGAGGTCACTGATGAAGGTGTCTCTGCCCTTCTTGGGAACCACGACCCGATTACCCCACAGAAGGCAGTCTGCCTGTATAGACATTTAATCTTTGCACCACTGGAACGGCTCTATCTCTTCCTGCATTTCAACTGGGACACTGGACCAGCTCCCGTGAAGCGCACAGTTTTTGACTAGGGACAATAAGGGGTCCTGGCTTGTCCAGGTTTTAATTTGCCGGGCTGTGACAGTTGATTGCTCACTCTCAAATGCTTCCATAACCATGACTAAATCTGAGGGCTGCGCCATTTCCACCCCCATGGTGGGCAATGGCAGCCTACTGAGAGCATCGGCGCAGTTTTCTGTGCCTAGCCTGTGGCAGATGGCGCAGTTGTATGCGGACAACGTGAGCGCCCATCTCTGGATGTGGGCCGCTGCATTAGTATTTATCACCTTACTCTTGGAAAACAGGGACATAAGTGGCTTAAGGTCAGTTTCCAATTCAAATTTTAGCCCAAACAGATATTGATGCCTTTTCTTTACCCCATAGACACATGCTAATGCTTCTTTTTCAATCATGCTGTAGGCTCTCTCAGCCTTAGACAGATTCCTGGATGCATAAGCAACCTGTTGCAATTTCCCAAAATCATTAGCATGTTGCAATACACACCAGACACCATATGACGACGCATCATGGTTCATTAGTCATTGAAATTTGGCATGCAGGTACAGCAGGCGGTGAAGAAGGCAAATGGTATGTTGGCCTTCATAGCTAGGGGATTTGAGTATAGGAGCAGGGAGGTCTTACTGCAGTTGTACAGGGCCTTGGTGAGACCTCACCTGGACTATTGTTTTCAGTTTTGTCTCCTAATCTGAGGAAGGACGTTCTTGCTATTGAGGGAGTGCAGCGAAGGTTCATCAGACTGATTCCCAGGATGGCAGGTCTGACATATGAGGAGACACTGGATCGACTAGTCCTGTATTCACTGGAGTTTAGAAGGATGAGAGGGGATCCCATAGAAACGTATAAGATTCTGACGGGATTGGATAGGTTAGATGCGGGAAGAATGTTCCCTATATTGGGGAAGTCCAGAACCAGGGAACACAATCTCAGGATAAGGGGAAGGCCATTTAGGACTGAGATGAGGAGAAACTTCTTCACTCAAAGAGTTGTTAACCTGTGGAATTCCCTACCGCAGGATTTGTTGATGCCAGTTCATTGGATATAATCAAGAGGGAATTAGATATGGCCCTTACGGCTAAAGGGGTCAAGGGATATGGAGAGAAAGCAGGAAAGGGTTACTGAGGGAATGATCAACCATGATCTTATTGAATGGTGGTGCAGGCTCGAAGGGCCGAATGGCCTACTCCTGCAACTATTTTCTATGTTTCTATGTTTCTATCACATGCGAGTACCAAACGCTTACAGGGCGAAGTAATATGGAGTCAGAAACAGATGGTAGAAAGGTAAAAAGCAAGAGTGGAAGGCCGAGTAAACAAAGGCAAGAAACAAAAAGGACCACACTACATCATAATTCTAAAAGGACAAAGGGTGTTAAAAAAACAAGCCTGAAGGCTTTGTGTCTTAATGCAAGGAGTATCCGTAATAAAGTGAATGAATTAACTGTGCAAATAGATGTTAACAGATATGATGTGATTAGGATTACAGAGACGTGGCTCCAGGATGATCAGGGCTGGGAACTCAACATCCAAGGGTATTCAACATTCAGGAAGGATACAATAAAAAGAAAAGGAGATAGGGCAGCATTGCTGGTGAAAGAGGAGGCTAATGCAATAGTTAGGATGGACATTAGCTTGGATGATGTGGAATCTATATGGGTAGAGCTGCAGAACACTATAGGGCAAAAAATGTTAGTGGAAGTTATGTACAGACCTCCAAACAGTAGCAGTGATGTTGGGGAATGCATCAAACAGGAAATTAGGGGTGCTTGCAATAAAGATGCAGCAGTTATCATGGGTGACTTTAATATGCATATAGATTGGGCTAACCAAACTGGAAGCAATACGGTGGAGGAGGATTTCCTGGAATGCATAAGGGATGGTTTTCTAGACCAATATGTCGAGGAACCAACTAGGGGGGAGGCCATCTTAGACTGGCTGTTGTGTAATGAGAGAGGATTAATTAGCAATCTCATTGTGCAAGGCCCCTTGGGGAATGGTGATCATAATATGGTGGAATTCTACATTAGGATGGAGAATGAAACAGTTAATTCAGAGACCATGATCCAGAACTTAAAGAAGGGTAACTTTGAAGGTATGAGACGTGAATTGGCTAGGTTAGATTGGCGAATGATACTTAAGGGGTTGACAGTCGATGGGCAATGGCAGACATTTAGATGAACTACAACAATTGTACATCCCTGTCTGGCATAAAAATAAAAAGGGAAGGTGGCTCAACCGTGGCTATCAAGGGATATCAGGGATAGTATTAAAGCCAAGGAAGTGGCATACAAATTGGCCAGAAATAGCAGCGAACCCGGGGACTGGGAGACACTTAGAACTCAGCAGAGGAGGACAAAGGGTTTGATTAGGGCAGGGAAAATAGAGTACGAGAGAAAGCTTGCAGGGAACATTAAGACGGACTGCAAAAGCTTCTATAGATATGTCAAGAGAAAAAAATTTGTAAAGACAAATGTAGGTCTCCTGCAGTCAGAATCAGGGGAAGTCATAACGGGGAACAAAGAAATGGCAGACCAATTGAACAAGTATTCACTAAGGAGGACACAAACAACCTTCCGGATATAAAAGGGGTCAGAGGGTCTAGTAAGAAGGAGGAACTGAGGGAAATCCTTATTGGTCGGGAAATTGTGTTGGGGAAATTGATGGGATTGAAGGCCGATAAATCCCCAGGGCCTGATGGTCTGCATCCCAGAGTACTTAAGGAGGTGGCCTTGGAAATAGCAGATGCATTGACAGTCATTTTCCAACATTCCATAGACTCTGGATCAGTTCCTTTGGAGTGGAGGGTAGCCAATGTAACCTCACTTTAAAAAAGGAGGGAGAGAGAAAACAGGAAATTATAGACCGGTCAGCCTGACATCGGTAGTGGGTAAAATGAGGGAATCAATTATTAAGGATGTCATAGCAGCGCATTTGGAAAGACGTGATATGATAGGTCCAAGTCAGCATGGATTTGTGAAAAGGAAATCATGCTTGACAAATCTGGAATTTTTTGAGGATGTTTCCAGTAGAGTGGGCAAGGGAGAACCAGTTGATGTGGTGTATTTGGACTTTCAGAAGGCTTTCGACAAGGTCCCAGGCAAGAGATTAATGTGCAAAGTTAAAGCACATGGGATTGGAGGTAGTGTGCTGAGGTGGATTGGGAACTGGTTGTTAGACAGAAAGTAAAAAGTAGGAGTAAATGGGTACTTTTCAGAATGGCAGGCAGTGACTAGTGGGGTACCGCAAGGTTCTGTGCTGGGGCCCTAGCTGTTTACATTGTACATTAATGATTTAGACGAGGGGATTAAATGTAGTATCTCCAAATTTGCGGTTGACACTAAGTTGGGTGGCAGTGTGAGCTGCGAGGAGGTTGCTATGAGGCTGCAGAGTGACTTGGATAGGTTAGGTGAGTGGGCAAATGATTGGCAGATGAAGTATAATGTGGATAAATATGAGGTTATCCACTTTGGTGGTAAAAACAGAGAGACAGACTATTATCTGAATGGTGACAGATTAGGAAAAGGGGAGGTGCAACGAGACCTGGATGTCATGGTAAATCAGTCATTGAAGGTTGGCATGCAGGTACAGCAGGCAGTTAAGAAAGCAAATGGCATGTTGGCCTTCATAGCGAGAAGATTTGAATACAGGGGCAGGGAGGTGTTACTACAGTTGTACAGGGCCTTGGTGAGGCCATACCTGGAGTATTGTGTACAGTTTTGGTCTCCTAACTTGAGGAAGGACATTCTTGCTATTGAGGGAGTGCAGCGAAGGTTCACCAGACTGATTCCCGGGATGGCGGGACTGACATATCAAGAAAGACTGGATCAAATGGGCTTGTATTCACTGGAGTTCAGAAGAATGAGAGGGGATCTCATAGAAACGTTTAAAATTTTGATGGGTTTACACAAGTTAGATGCAGGAAGAATGTTCCCAATGTTGGGGAAGTCGAGAACCAGGGGACACAGTCTAAGGATAAGGGGTAAGCCATTTAGGACCGAGATGAGGAGAAACCTCTTCACCCAGAGAGTGGTGAACCTGTGGAATTCTCTACCACAGAAAGTTGTTGAGGCCAATTCACTAAGGAACAATCCATTCAAAAAGGTGTTAGATGTAGTCTTTACTACTAGGGGGATCAAGTGGTATGACGAGAAAGCAGGAATGGGGTACTGAAGTTGCATGTTCAGCCATGAACTCATTGAATGGCGGTGCAGGCTCGAAGGGCCGAATGGCCTACTCCTGCACCTATTTTCTATGTTTCTATGTTTCTATCATATAACACAAGCAATTTGTTTGAGCACAACAATTTTCTAGCTTTTACAAAGGCATTTTCTATGCTTTTGCCCCATACCCGTAAGTCCCCTTTACGCAATAAGACGTGCAGTAGTTTTAACAGTGTGCTGAGACCCGGTAAGAAGTTACCAAAGTAGTTACGGAGTCCTAGAAACGACCGCAGCTCCATGACGTTCTGTGGCCTCTGTGCCTTCTCGATTGCCTCTGTCTTAGAATCAGTGGGCCTGATGCTGTTCGCTGCGACCCTCCTCCCCAGGAGCTCCACTTCAGGCGCCAGGAAAATGCACGTCGAGCGTTTTAACCTGAGCACCACACGGTTGAGTCGACTAAGAATCTCCTCCAGGTTCTGCAGTTGCTTGACTGTGTCCCGACCTGTGACCAAGATATCGTCCTGGAAGATCATGGTGCACGGGACCGACTTTGGAAAGCTTTCCATGTTTCTCTGGAATATCGCCGCCGCTGATCGTCTTCCAAATTAAGTTTAAAATGAAGAGACCTTTGTGCGTGTTGATGCAGGCGAGACCCTTCGATGATTCCTGCAGCTCCTGCGTCATGTAGGCTGAAGTCAAATCCAGTTTCGTGAACGTCTTTCCTCCCGCCAGCGTTGCAAGAAGGTCGTTGGTCTTTGGTAGTGGGTATTGGTTCTGCAGGGAGAAACGATTGATAGTTGCTTTGTAATCGCCACAGATTCTGACAGTGCCGTCTCCCTTGAGGACTGGGACAATAAGGCTGGCCCACTCATTGAATTCGATCGGTGAAATGATGCCCTCTCTTTGCAACTGGTCTCGCTCAATCTGTACCCTTTCTCTCATCACGTACGGTACTGCTTTCGCCTTGTGATGAATGGGTCGCGTCCCCGGAATTAGGTAGATCTGCACTTTTGCTCCTTGGAATTTCCCAATGCCTGTTTTGAACATTGAAGGGAACTTGTTTAAGACCTGGTCACACGAAGTTTCGTCAGCGGGCGATAGCGCTCGGACATCGTCCCAGTTCCAGCGTATCTTTCACAGCCAGCTCCTGCCAAGCAGCGCGGGACCATCGCCCGATACCAACCAGAGTGGTAGCTTGTGCACCGCACCATCGTGAAGACCTTTAAGTAGCATTGCCGATTACGGGAATTAGTTCCTTAGTATAAGTTCTTAGTTTCGTGCGAATTGGAGTTAAGACTGGCCTTGAGGCCTTGCGGTACTGGAGCTGCGGGTGGATTTACTCTGGAGCATCTGCGATGCTGAGGATGTCGTGAATAGCATGTTTAGTGAGTTGGCCACACCACAGGTAAAGGGTACACAGCCAGATAAGGGATGGGTGACCAACAGGAAGATCATTGGAAGGAAGGTAGTGCAGGGGTCGCCTTCGGTCATCCCCCTGCAAAACAGATACACGGCTTTAGGTACTGTTGAGGGGGATGATTCATCAGGGGAAAGCAGCAGCAGCCAAGTTCATGGCACCATGGGTGGCTTTGCTGCACAGGAGTGCATATAGATGGTGCATATAGGTGTCTACGATATAGGTAAAAAACGGGATGAGGTCCTAAGAGACGAATTTAGGGAGCTAGGAGCTAAATTACAAAGTAGGACGTCAAAGTTACTAATCTCAGGATTGCTACCAGTGCCACGTGCTAGTCAGAGTAGGAATCGCAGGATAGCTCAGATGAATACGTGGCTTGAGGAGTGGTGCAAAAGGGAGGGATTCAAATTCATGGGGCATTGGAACCGGTTCTGGTGGAGGTGGGACCAGTACAAACTGGACGGTCTACACCTGGCCAGGACCGGAACCAATGTCCTAGTGGGAGTGTTTGCTCGTGCTGTTGGGGAGGGGTTGAACTAATATGGCAGGGGTATGGGAACCTATGCAGGGAGACAGAGGGAAGTAAAATAGGGGCAGAAGCAAAAGATAGAAAGAAGAAAAGTAAAAGTGGAGGGCAGAGAAACCCAAGGCAAAAATCAAAAGAGCCAAATTGCAGCAAAATTCGAAAAGGGTAAAGTGTCTTAAAAAGACAAGCCTGAAGGCTCTGTGCCTCAACGCAAGGAGTATTCGTAATAAGGTGGATGAATTAACTGCACAGGCAGAAATTAATGAATATGATATAATTGGCATCACGGAGACATGGCTCCAGGGTGACCAAGGCTGGGAACTCAACATCCGGGGGTATTCAACATTCAGGAAAGATAGACAGAAAGGTGTAAAGTCCTGTCCCCTCTGTACAGATTCACACGAGGCATGTAGTGAAGTCAAGGTCACTCTGGACCTGCACCTTTATTTCACAACTCTGGAATGCTGCATTTGCCTGAGACCTGTCCTTATGTACCTGTCTCTTGCAAGTGCACCCCTGGTGGTAAGGTATGCTGGTGGTTACAGGTCATATCTTATTACAGTCATGTATAGCATGTTAGGATACAGTTATATATAATAATGTAAGCTACATGACATCACCCTCCCCCAAGTTTATTGTCTTTATAGGTTCAGTCTCTCAGGTGGTCTACGCTCTCGCGTGGAGCGTCTGAGTTGTGGTTCAGTTGTTTGCCTTGGTGTTTGTTTTTCTTTGGGTGTGGTTACTGGTATCTTGCCTGGGCTGTCTGTTTCGATTAGTGTGATGGTTGTTGACTCGCCTGGGCTGTCTGTTGGGATTGCCCTTTCCTCAGGTTGTTCCCTCTGTCTGTCCACCAGGTGCGGTGCGAGTTCCACATTGTAGTCTGCCTCTGGTTCCGCAGTGTTGTTGGTAAATCTGCTTTTGACTTGGTCTACATGCCTCCGGCAGGTTTTGCCATTGTCCATTTGTACTACCAGTAGCCTATTTTCTTCCTTGCCCGTTACTGTCCCTGCAAGCCATTTGGGACCCCTGCCATAGTTTAGTACAAACACTTTGTCCCCTATCTCATTCCATCTCCCCCTCGAATTTCTGTCTTGGTACTCAGTCAGCTTACGGCGCTTTGCCTCAATGATTTCATGCATGTCTGGGAGGATTAATGAGAGCCTTGTTTTTAAAGTCCTTTTCAACAACAGTTGTGCGGGGGGGATCCCAGTCAGTGAGTGCGGACGAGATCTGTATGCCAGCAGCAGTCGCGACAGGCGACACTGCAGTGTGGGACCTTGGATTTTGAGCATGCCTTGTTTAATGATTTGCACTGCTCTCTCTGCCTGGCCATTGGAGGCTGGTTTGACCAGTGTCGTCTTGACATGATTTATGCCGTGGCCAATTATAAAGTCTTGGAATTCTGCGCTGGTGAAGCACGGACCATTGTCACTGACCAATATGTCAGGGATTCCGTACGTTGCAAACATGGTTGCGAGGCTCTCCACAGTGGTGGAGGTTGTGCTCGAGTTTAAAATGGTGCATTCGATCCACTTTGAAAATGCATTTAAAACTATGAGGAACATTTTGCCCATGAATGAACCCGCATAGTTTACGTGCACTCGCGACCACGGTTTGGTAGGCCAGGGCCAGGGACTCAGTGGAGCCTCCCTGGGGGCATTGCTGAGTTGGGCACAAATGGTGCACCTTCGGACGCAGAGCTCCAAGTCCGCGTCAATACCAGGCCACCAGACGTGGGATCTGGCTATGGCCCTCATGAGAACGATCCCCGGGTGCTCGCGGTGGAGCTCCCGGACAAATGCCTCTCTGCCTCACAGAGGCATGACTACTCGGCTGCACCACATCAGGCAGTCTGCTTGTAGTGATAGCTCATGCATGCGCCTGTGAAAGGATTTTAATTCCTCGGGGCAGGCATCGCGAGCCTCTGCCCAGTCACCGGTTAGGACACATCTTTTTACTAAGGATAACATGGGGTCGCTGGCCGTCCAGGTACTGATTTGGCGAGCCGTCATGGGCGAACCTGTGGACTCAAAGGCATTGATTTTCATGACTATCTCACAGTCCTGTTCATCAGACCCTTCCGTGGTCGCCAGGGGTAGCCTGCTGAGCGCGTCGGCACAGTTGTCTGTGCCTGGTCTGTGCCTTATGGTATAGTTGTAGGACGCCAGCATGAGTGCTCACCATTGAATTCGCGCCGAGGCGTTGGCGTTTATTGCCTTGCTCTCGGATAGGAGGGACGTGAGGGGCTTGTGGTCGGTTTCTAACGCGAACTTGGGCCCAAAAAGTTATTGGTGCATCTTTTTGACACCGTACACGCACGCGAGCGCCTACTTCTCTACCATTCCGTACCCGCGCTCCGCCCGCGAAAGTGACCTGGAGGCATAAGCTATGGGTTGTAATTTGCCCGCACTATTGACATGTTGCAAAACGCACCCGACCCCATACGCTGACGCATCGCATGTGAGAACTAGCTTTTTACCTGGATCAAAGAAAGTCAAAACACTGTTGGAACACAGAAGGTTGCGTGCCTTATTGAAGGCGTGTTCCTGGGCGTCCCCCCAAAACCAATCGCACCCCTTCCTAAGTAGCACGTGGAGAGGCTCCAGCAGCGTGCTTAAGTTCTGCATAAAGTTCCCAAAGTAATTGAGTATCCCGAGAAAGGCGCACAGTTCTGAGACATTCCGGGGTCTGGGTGCCAGGCAAATTGCTTCTGTTTTGGACTCTGTTGGGCGGATTCCATCAGCGGCAATCCTTCTGCCCAAAAATTCAATCTCGGGTGCGAGAAACAGGCGCTTGGATTTCTTGACTCGTAGGCCTTAGTACTTCCTCCAAATTACGGAGATGGGAGTCGGTGTCCCTGCCCGTGATAAGTATGTCGTCTTGAAATACAACCGTCCCCGGGATGGACTTGAGCAGACTCTCCATGTTGCGCTGGAATATGGCAGCTGCCGACCTGATGCCGAATGGGCATCGATTGTACATGAAAAGGCCTCGATGTGTGTTGATGGTGGTGAGTAGCTTGGATTCCTCGGTCAATTCTTGTGTCATATACGCAGATGTAAGGTCGAATTTTGAGAAAAGTTTACCTCCAGCCAATGTGGCAAATAAGTCCTCCGCTCTCGGCAGCGGGTACTGGTCCTGTAGGGAGACTCTGTTTATGGTAGATTTGTAGTCCCCACAGATTCGTATGGATCCATCAGGCTTCATGACTGGGACGATGGGACTTGCCCAGTCGCTAAATTCCACAGGTGATATAATGCCTTCCCGCATAAGCCTGTCTAGTTCGTGTTCAATCTTTTCCCTCATCACACAGGATACAGCTCTGGCCTTGTGATGGACCGGTCTAGCATCCTGTGTGTTGTAGATTTTGACTTTGGCCCCTTTGAAAGTGCCCACACCTGGCTGAAAGAGATGTTCAAATCACTTTATAACTGTTGAGCAGGAGGTCCGTTCCTCTCATGACATGGCATGGACATCATTCCATTTCCAGTTTAGTTTTGCCAGCCAGCTTCTCACCAGCAGTGCTGGGGGGTCTCTGGGGATAATCCACAGGGGAAGTCGGTTCACTGTCCCTTTGTGTGTGGCAGAAAGCATGGCGCTGCCGAGGACTGGTACGATTTCTTTGGTATAGGTCCTTAGTGTCGACCCTTGTGAGTTTTGGTCTGTCTCTTTTATGCGGCCACAGTTGTTCAAATTGTTGAGCGCCCATGAGAGATTGACTCGCTCCCGTATCCAGCTCCATGTTGACAGATATCCCGTTGAGTAGGACCCTCATCATTATAGGAGGCGTCCTGTTGTAGGAGCAGCGGCCATTGATCGTGTTGACCCGCTGTGTCCCAGGTACTGTCCCCACCATCTTCTGGTCCGCTTTCCGACCCATCTGATTCGTATGCCAGCCGAGCTGCCGTTTTTTTGCACATGCGGGCCAAATGCCTTGTATATTTACAATTTCTGCAAACAGCCTGCTGAAATCGACATCCCCTTGATGAGTGCCCACCCCCACATCACCAGCACAGACCTGTTCCATTGTTCAAAGAGTTCCCAAAGAATGAGCTGCGTCTGGCTGATCTCTCTTGAGCTTCTCTCAGTTTGTCGTTGATTACTCGCATAGTGGATTGATGAGGTGTGAACGGCCGTTCCTGTGGCCCTTGATGGCTTCTGCCTGCTATCGAGAGCCTGTTCTCCCGGTTTTGTCTGTGTGTGGGGGTAGCAGCTTGATGTCTTCTGCCTGCTGTCGAGAGTCTGTTCTCCTGATTTTGTCTGTGTGTGGGGGTAGCAGCTTGTTTAGTGCTGTGACCTTCTTGTTCCGATATTTCGCTAGTTGTCGTACCAGCATTGTAAATCAACCTCGTTTCTTCTTCCCCTACCAAGAATGTCTGTGCAACCAGTGCTGCTGCCTCTAAGGTCAGGTTCTTGGTCTCTATGAGCTTTCGGAATATGCCTGCATGGCCTATTCCTTCAATGAAAAAGTCTCTCAGCATTTCTCTCTTCAGTTCATCGGAGAACTCACATAAACTAGCCAACCTCCGAAGTTCCGCCACGAAGTCGGGTTTGCTCTGGCCCACACAGCGTCTGTAATTGTAGAACCTGTGTCTGACCATGTGTAGGCTGCTCGCTGGCTTCAGGTGGTCTCTTACAAGTGTGCTCAATTCTTCAAACGACTTGCTTGCTGGTTTCTCAGGTGCCAACAAATCCTTCATTAAAGCGTATGTTTTCGAGCCACAGCTGGTCAAGAGATGGGCTCTTCTCTTGTCTGCCTTATCGTCGCCTAACCAGTCTTTGGTTACAAAGCTTTGCTGGAGCCTTTCTATAAAGTTCTCCCAATTGTCTCCCGCATTGTACTTTTCATCTGATCCGTTGTTTGCCATTCTGTGGATTCTGTAATCTCGTAACCCGTCGCCACTGTAAAGTCCTGTCCCCTCAGTACAGATTCACACGAGGCATGTAGTGAAGTCAAGGTCACTCTGGACCTGCACCTTTATTTTACAGCTCTGGAATGCTGCACTTGCCTGAGACCTGTCCTTCTATACCTGTCTCTTGCAAGTGCACTCCTGGTAGTAAGGTATGCTGGTGGTTACAGGTCATATCTTATTACAGTCATGTATAGCATGTTAGGATACAGTTATATATAATAATGTAAGATACATGACAAAAGGAAAAGGAGGTGGGGTAGCGTTGCTGGTTAAAGATGAAATTAACGCAATAGTAAGGAAGGACAATAGCTTGAATGATGTGGAATCTGTATGGGTGGCACTACGGAATACCAAAGGACAGAAAACGCTAGTGGGAGTTGTGTACAGACCACCAAACAGTAGTAGTGAGGTTGGGGACAGCATCAAACAAGAAATTAGGGATGCGTGCAATAAAGGTACAGCAGTTATTATGGGCGACTTTAATCTAGATATAGATTGGGCTAACCAAACTGGTAGCAATACGATGGAGGAGGATTTCCTGGAGTGTATTAGGGATGGTTTTCTGGACCAATATGTTGAGGAACCAACTAGAGGGCTGGCCATCCAAGACTGGGTGATGTGTAATGAGAAAGGACTAATTAGCAATCTTGTTGTGCGAGGCCCCTTGGAGAAGAGTGACCATAATATGGTAGAATTCTTTATTAAGATGGAGAGTTACACAGTTAATTCAGAGACTAGGGTCCTGAACTTAAAGAAAGGTAACTTCGATGGTATGAGACGTGAATTGGTAGAATAGATAGGCAAATGATACTTCGAGGGTTGACAGTGGATAGGAAATGGCAAACAGTTAAAGATCACATGGATGAACTTCAACAATTGTACATCCCTATCTGGAGTAAAAATAAAATGGGGAAGGTGGCTCAACCGTGGCTAACAAGGGAAATTAAGGATAGTGTTAAATCCAAGGAAGAGGCATATAAATTTGCCAGAAAAAGCAGCAAACCTGAGGACTGGGAGAAATTTAGAATTCAGCAGAGGAGGACAAAGGGTTTAATTAGGAGGGGGAAAATAGAGTATGAGAGGAAGCTTGCTGGGAACATAAAAACTGACTGCAAAAGCTTCTATAGATATGCGAAGAGAAAAAGATTAGTGAAGACAAACGTAGGTGCCTTGCAGTCAGATTCAGGTGAATTTATAATGGGGAACAAAGAAATGGCAGACCAGTTGAAAAAACACTTTGGTATTGTCTTCACGAAGGAAGACACAAATAACCTTCTGAAAGTACTAGGGGACCGAGGGTCTAGTGAGAAGGAGGAACTGAAGGATATCCTTATTAGGCTGGAAATTGTGTTTGGGAAATTGATGGGATTGAACGCCGATAAATCCCCGGGGCCAGATAGTCTGCATCCCAGAGTATTTAAGGAAGTGGCCCTAGAAATAGTGGATGCATTGGTGATCATTTTCCAACAGCCTGTCGACTCTGGATCAGTTCCTATGGACTGGAGGGTAGCTAATGTAACACCGCTTTTTAAAAAAGGAGGGAGAGAGAAAACTGATAATTATAGACTGGTTATTCTGACATCAGTAGTGGGGAAAATGTTGGAATCAATTATTAAAGATGAAATAACAGCGCATTTGGAAAGCAGTGACAGGATTGGTCCAAGTAAACATGGATTTATGAACGGGAAATCATGCTTGACAAATCTTCTGGAATATTTTGAGGATGTAACTAGTAGAGTGGACAAGGGAGAACCAGTGGATGTGGTGTATTTGGACTTTCAAAAGGCTTTTGACAAGAGATTGGTGTGTAATATTAAAGCACATGGTATTGGGGGTAATGTACTGACGTGGATAGAGAACTGGTTGGCAGACCGGAAGCAGAGAGTCGGGATAAATGGGTCCTTTTCAAAATGGCAGGCAGTGACTAGTGGGGTGCTGCAGGGCTCAGTGCTGGGACCCCAGCTATTTACAATATTAATGATTTGAATGAAGGAATTGAGTGTAATATCTCCAAGTTTGCAGATGACACTAAACTGGGTGGCGGTGTGAGCTGTGAGGAGGATGCTAAGAGGCTGCAGGATGACTTGGACAGGTTAGGTGAGTGGGCAATTGCATGGCAGATGCAGTATAATGTGGATAAATGTGAGGTTATCCACCTTGGGGGCAAAAACACGAAGGCAGAATATTATCTGAATGGCGGCAGATTAGGAAAAGAGGAGGTGCAACGAAACCTGGGTGTCATGGTACATCAGCCATTGAAAGTTGGCATGCAGGTACAGCAGACGGTGAAGAAGGCAAATGGTATGTTGGCCTTCATAGCTAGGAGCTTTGAGTATAGGAGCAGGGAGGTCTTCCTGCAGTTGTACAGGGCCTTGGTAAGGCCTCACCTGGAATATTGTGTTCAGTTTTGGTCTCCTAATCTGAGGAAGGATGTTCTTGCTATTGAGGGAGTGCAGCGAAGGTTCACCAGACTGATTCCAGGGATGGCTGGACTGACATATGAGGAGAGACTGGATCGACTGGGCCTTTATTCACTGGAGTTTAGAAGGATGAGAGGGGATCTCATAGAAGCGTATAAAATTCTGACGGGACCGGACAGGTTAGATGCGGGAAGAATGTTCCCGATGTTGGGGAAGTCCAGAACCAGGGGACACAGTCTAAGTACAAGGGCTAAGCCATTTAGGACTGAGATAAGGAGAAACTTCTTCACTTAGAGAGTTGTTAATCTGTAAGGGGGGTGGGGGCGGGGGGGTTGGCGGTTGGCAGGTGAGTGTGTGTGGTCTCTATGAGGGGGTCAAGTTCCCTTCTGACCAACTTGAGTGCTTTCAAATTGCTCCCCCTCCCTTGGGTTCTGTACTCTGAATTTTTTTGAGTGGTGTGACAAAAGTGCAGAGGACACCGATTTGATGCAAAAAACTTTGGTTTTATTACAGTCAAGATAATACAGGCCTAAGAAAATACACGGCCAGACTTACAATCACTCTAATAAAGAACAATACAAGGAAAGGTATAAGGTTAAACTTAAAATCACTCTAATAAAGATTAGTACAAGGAAAGGTACAAGGTCAAAGTTATCATCACTCTAATAAAGAACCATACACTACACATTCAAAGGGGGTTGCAGTAAAATTATACCTCCCACCTCCCAATACCTAATTCTAGCTAGGTTAGAATCCAGGGCAGGCAGGGACTTATGCTTACCAATCTTTTTGATTGTTAATGGAAGATGGTGATGTTCTTCCTTCCTTCAGGACTTCAAGACTTCGAGGCTGGAGAAGTTAGTTTACCACTGTCACATTGGTTTCTCTCCTTGTCTTGATGAGGTAGTAGCAACCACCTCTCTCCTCTCTCTCTCTCTCTCTCTCTCTCTCTCTCCTCTCTGCTCTCTCTGTTGAAAACAGTGGGCAGTTATACGATTTCAGTGTTCTAATCTTGCCACCCAATTTGTTCACAATCCTTTGTATAATTTTGGCGGAATTGTTAAAGTTGATATGTCTTGGGTGGGTTGATGTTCTAAAACTGTTTCCTGATGGAAATATTAGTTTGGTAATTGCATTGTCCTTTTGTGCTTAGCCTTTCGCATATAGGCTGGATTGGACCTCTTTGTGATGTATATGCGGCAATGGTTTGTCCAGACCCATGTTGATGGGGAGCTATCTCTGGGTGATTCTCATTCTTCCAGACAGGTTAACTCAGTCCTCACACCCAGACAGTTCCAATAATCAAGTGGACTTCTTTTGTTCCCTAGGTCCACCCACAGGCTTGAATTTATCTTGTAAAAGTTCATAATTCTATTAAAGTTCGTAGTTTCTTCCATAAGCACTTTAGAGTTCCAAACTTTTCGGTAGATAGTCCCAAATTACATTTCCTTTCGAATGAGCCCAAACACAGGGTGGGGGTTTCTTGTGAATTTTGCTCTTTGCAAACCTGTGAAATTCCCTACCGCAGAGAGTTGTTAATGCCAGTTTGTTGGATATATTCAAAAGGGAGTTAGATATGGCCTTATGGCTGAAGGGATCAAGGGGTATGGAGAGAAAGCAGGAAAGGGGTACTGAGGTGAATGATCAACAATGATCTTATTGAATGGTGGTGTAGGCTCGAAGGGCCGAATGGCCTACTCCTGCACCTTTTTTCTATGTTTCTATGTTTCTATGTTTCTTGCTGCATCACAATTTTTCAAAAGTCTTTTTGTTCATGATGGACTGGCTCATGCCCGTGTCCAGCTCCATTGACACCAGGTGTCCATTTAGTTCAACATTCAGCATTATCGGGGGACACTTTGTGATAAATGTGTGCACCCCATGTACCTCTACCTCCTCGGGTTGAGCCTCTGGTTCGTCGTGATCCACCGTGGATCTGTCCTCCTCTGAAAAGTGGTGATTTGCAGGATTAACGGGATTTGCAGCTCGCCTGCACATACGTTGGAGGCGTCCCATTGTTTCACAGCCCTTGCAAACGTACACTTTGAAGCGGTATGAATGGAAACGATGATCACCTCTGCAGCACCAACAAAGTGTTAATGGCCTTGCATTCATCACCCTTGATGGTGGTCTCTGAGACATCTGCATTCGTGCAGCTGCAGGCACGGGGGCCTGCCCTGTATGTTGTGATTTGAAAACAACATCACTTTGTTCACAGTACTTGTAGTAGCACTTATGTGCTGAGAGATTTGCTTAGTATTGTCACTGGTGGCAATGAACGTCTGGGCTATCGCTATGGCCTTACTCAAAGTTGGGGTCTCTACAGTCAAAAGTTTGCGAAGTATAGTTTCGTGGCCAATGCCAAGTACGAAAAAGTCTCTGAGCATGTGCTCCAAATGTCCTTCAAATTCGCAATGTCCTGCAAAACGTCTTAGCTTGGCGACATAACTCACCACTTCCTGGCCTTCAGAACTTTTGTAGGTGTAGAACCGGTACCTCGGCATCAGAACGCTTTCCTTCGGGTTCAAATGCTCCCGGATCAGTGTGCACAAATTATCGTACGATTTCTCCGTGGGTTTCGCTGGGCGAAGCAGAATTTTCATGATGCCATACGTTGGTGCCCCGCAGACGGTGAGGAGAATCTCCCTTCGTTTTGCAGCATTCTCTTCTCCATCCAACTCATTTGCTATGAAGTATTGGTCGAGTCGTTTCACAAATGTTTCCCGATCATCTCCCTCCGAGAATTTCTCCAGGATGCCCACTGTTCTCTGCATCTTTGGATTCGTTATCTGTATCTCGTCACCAGTTGTTATGTATGAATAATGAGTCAAGCTGAATAGCTCAAAGTAAAGTGTTACCGTAGTCTTTTATTGCAGGTCTCCAATGTGCCTCTCCAACCTTAAATACCTGTGCTCCCAAGGGATCCAGGGGATGAGCCCTCTGGTGGCTGTACAGAGAATATCCAAATTTACATATATAACATGTTCCATGGGAGAAAGTATTTAGAAAGACGTTTATAAGAGATTTCTACAGAGTCAACAAAGTAAGCATTTTGATTCGTTCCAGGAAAATAAATGAATACATTGCATTTCCTTTACCCACTGCAGGTATTTAGGTAAATGCATTTATATCTTTGCAAGTCATACGAAAGATCCGCTCTTCACCACTATCATTGAATAATACAGCACAGAGGAGGCCATTCGGCCCATCATGCCTCTACCAGCTCTTTGCGCAAAAGCACTTAATCTCCCCTCTGGTTCTTTTGCCAATTATAAAGAAAGAAAGACTTGGATTTATATAGCACCTTTCACGACCATCGGATGTCTCAAAGCCAATGCAGCCAATGAAGTATTATGTGAATTCTGGGTCCTCTGGTTACTGACCCTCCTGCCAGTGGAAACAGTTGCTCCTTATTTACTCGATCAAAACACCTTGCAATCCTGAGCACCTCTGTTAAATCTCCCCTTAGCCTTCTCTGCCCCAAGGAGAACAATCCCAGCTTTTCTTTCTACCTGTTTAGGTATGGATTGTTATAGCAAAGGCCAAAATATAAACCTTATAAAAAGATTCATCGCATTCGCAAATTTCCTTCTTTACCAAACAGTTCTACAACAACACTCTGTCGGTTCCCCAGGGCAAGGAGCTTGGCAGGAGTACCTGACTGGGGAAATCATTCTTAATGTTACTCAAAGATTCTGCTTAAATAAACATGTTCAAGTTCAAGACTTCTATTCAGAATCTGATTCCACGCCTGAATAATGAATAGTCCTTGCAGAATTTCTGCTGCTTCTATTAATCTTGTGTATTTTTCTGATTGTTTTTGAGTTCTCTCTGACATAAACATAAATAAAAGCAATGCAGCTGGTGTAACCGTTTACAAACATTTAAAGATTTCCAAGTGAAAAGTTTCATTTGTCACATTTGTAACGTGCTACATTTGTTCAATAAACAACCCACTTCATCACTTTATCTGTCACTCCCTCTTCAGTTCATCACTTTCAGTCTAGACATCTAGTCGCTCCCTCTTCAGTTCATCATTTTTGCTCTGGATGTCTAGTCGCTCCCTCTTCAGTTCACTTTCAGTCTCATCATCATAGACAGTCCCTCGGAATCAAGGATGACTTGCTTCCACTCCTGAAGTGAGTTCTTTGGTGGCTGAACAGCCCAATACGAGAGTCACAGGTGGGACAGAAAGGATGGGCGGGACTGGTTTTCCGCACGCTCTTTCCGCTGTCTACGCTTGATTTCTGCATGCTCTCGGCGATGAGACTCGAGATGCTCAGCGCCCTCTCGGATACACTTCCTCCACTTAGGGCGGTCTTTGGCCAGTGACTCCCAGATGTTAGTGGGGATGTTGCATTTTATCAGGGAGGCTTTGAGCGTGTCCTTGTAGCGTTTCTGCTGCCCACCTTTGGCTCGTTTGTCTAGACGTCTAGTCGCTCCCTCTTCAGTTCATCACTTTCGCTCTGAATGTCTAGTTAATTTCGCAGATTCTCGTTTTTCAAATTTTGTCGGATTTTCATGGCTAATATTTGAGACATGTAATTGTTAAGTATGGAAGAAATCCACCAGACTGAGTATAGTGAGCTAAAACTGATGTGACCTTAGTCTCTTTAATACAACTCCAGAATGCCTAAGCAGCATGGCAGACAACCTTTTATACTCCCTTGCACGAGGTGTGCAGGTGACCCTTGGGCCTCCAACTGTTGCACCCTCTGGTGGCAAGTCTTACACAGTTACAATGTTTACATACATAACATCACTCCCCCGCAAAATCTTTGATACAAATTATTTACAAGTTGAGATGATCCGGGGCGTTACGCTCCCTGGTTGATCGCCTGAGTTTAAACTCTGGCATGGGTGAGTTGGTCGGACCATTGTTGCACTGCGGCGCGGCTGGTCTGACAGGACTGTTGGGATTGGTGGGTTCATCCTCTTGATTGACAGCGAGGTCGATTGCTGGTTGGGTGTGTGTTGGTGGATCGATGATGGTGATTTGCTCTTCAGGTTGTTCCTGGTTGTCGGTGAACCGCAGTTTGGTCTGAGCCAAATGCTTTCTGCATGTTTGCCCATTCAATAGTTTGACTATAAACAGTCTATTCCCCTCCTTGGCCAAGACAGTGCCCGTGACCCATTTAGGACCATGACCGTAATTAAGGACAAACACAGGGCCATTAACATCAATGTCACGTGAATGAGCTGCGCGATTGTGGTACATGTTTTGCCGGTGACGTCGGGTTTCCACATGATCATTTAGATCCTGATGGTCTAGGGAGAGCCTGGTTTTGAGTGCTCTCTTCATTAACAATTCTGCAGGGGGAACCCCAGTGAGCGAGTGGGGTCGCGTCCGGTAGCTGAGCAGAACCCGAGATAAGCGAGATAAGGAGCCTTCCGTCACGCGTTTCAAGCTCTGCTTGATAGTTTGGACTGCCTATTCCGCTTGACCGCTGGATGTGGGTTTAAACAGGGCAGACCTGACATGCTTCATGGCATCGCGGGTCATAAATTCGTTGAATTCTGAGCTGGTGAAACACGGTCCATTATCACTGACAAGTACGTTAGGCAAGCCATGAGTGGCGAATATAGCCCGGAGGCTTTCAATGGTGGCATTTGATGTGCTGGATGACATGATTTCGCATTCAATCCATTTAGAGTAAGCGTCCACTTCAACTAAAAACATCTTTCCGAGAAAGGGGCCAGCAAAATCTATGTGGATCCTGGACCACGGTTTGGAGGGCCATGACCACAGACTCAATGGAGCCTCCTTGGTGCATTGTGAGCATGTGTTGCACTGGTGTACGCATGACTCTAAGTCCGAGTCAATGCCGGGTCACCAAACATGCGACCTGGCTATAGCCTTCATCATGACTATGCCTAGTCATGATGAAGGCTATAGCCAGGTCGCATGTTTGGTGGCCCGGTGGGCATTGTGTAGGTGGGTATTGTGTAGGTCACGTATGTAAAGTCCTTACTCTACAGCATGAAACCACATGAGGCACATTCTGGGGATAAGGTCACTCTGTGGCCTCAACTCTTTATTTACAGCACTCCACAAGTGATGACCATGTGTGGGACCTCCCTTTATATACCTGGTAGATCAGGTAAGGAGTGTCTCCCACAAGTTCACCCCTTGTGGTCAAGGTGTGCATCTAGGTTGTGTGTATACAGTAATATGGTGGTGTTACATTGTGGTTACATACATGACATCACTTTTTCCCCCCAATGTCTTGTTAGGATCGTAGGTTTAGTCTTTCAGGTGGTCTACAGTCCCTCGTGGAGCGCCGCAGTTGGGGCTCTGGTTGTTGGACACTGACGTGAGTGTCTGTCACCTGTGGTGATTCCGGCCTGTCCGGGCTGACCGCAGGGACTGTGCATTCTTCTGATTGCTCTTGTTGCTCGTTCACTGGCGGTGGTGTGAGCTCCATCTCATGGTCTTCTTCAGGGAACCTTTTTTTTACTTGGTCCAGATGCTTACGGCATATCTGACCATTGTTGAGTTTTACCATGAGGACCCTATTCCCCTCTTTGTCAATTACAGTATCCTCAAGCCATTTGGGCCCCATGGTGTGATTGAGGACGAATACAAGATCATTTATTTCTATACATCTCCCCCTCGAATTGCGGTCATGCTTCTGGTTTTGTGACTTGCTCTTGCCCTCAACTATATTGGTTATGACTGGGTGAATGAGGGTCAACCGTGTTTTGAGTGTCCGTTTCATAAGTAGCTCTGTGGGCGGGACTCCCATGAGCGAGTGCGGTCAGGATCTATAGGCCAGCTGGAGGCACATTGTAGGGAGGGTCCTTGAATCCTGAACATACCTTGCTTAATGATTTGGACCGCACGTTACGCCTGGCCGTTGGAGGCCGGCTTGAACGGCGCAGTCCTGACGTGGTTGATGCCATTGCCCGACATAAACTCCCGGAATTCGTAGCTTGTGAAGCATGGGCCATTATCACTAACCAGGATGTCCAGCAAGCCATGGGTTGCAAAGATCGCATGTAGGCTTTCCACGGTGGTGGATGACGTGCATGAATTCAGAATGATGCACTCGATCCATTTCGAGTATGCATCAACCACAATACGGTACATCTTTCCCATGAACGGGCCCACGTAGTCAACATGAACGCATGACCATGGCCTGGTGGACCAGGGCCACGGGCTGAGCGGGGCCTCCCTGGGGGCATTACCCAGCTGGGTACACGTCGTGCACCTGCGAACACAGTGTTCCAGGTCTGAATCAATTCCAGGCCATCAAACGTGTGACCAGGCAATGGTCTTCATCAGCACAATGCCTGGGTGCTCGCTGTGGAGTTCCCTGATGAATGCCTCCCTGCTCTTCTGGGGCATAACTACCCGGCTGTCCCATAGTAGGCAGTCGGCTTGGATGGAGAGCTCATCCATCCGTCTGTGGAACGGTCTGACCTCCTCAGGGCATGCTCCGTGTGCGGGCGCCCAATCCCCAGTCAGGACACATTTCTTAATCAGGGATAGGAGGGGATCTCTGTTTGTCCAGATTTTGATCTGGCGGGCTGTGATGGGGGAGCCTGCGCTGTCAAAGGCATCGACAGCCATGACCATCTCAGCGCTTTGCTCCGCTGCCCCCTCAGTGGTGGCCAGTGGAAGCCTGCTGAGTGCGTCAGCGCAATTTTCAGTGCCGGGCCAGTGCTGGATGGAGTAATCATAAGTAGCCAGCGTGAGAGCCCATCGCTGTTTGCGGGCTGATGCGTTGGCATTGACAGCCTTGCTGTCTGACAACAGGGATGTTAATGGCTTGTGGTCCGTCTCTAATTCAAACTTCCTATCAAAGAGGTACTGATGCATTTTTTTTACACCATAGACACATGTGAGCGCTTCTTTCTCGACCATCCGATATCCCCGTTCGGCTTGAGAGAGCGACTTAGAGGCATAAGCCACAGGTTGTAGTTGACCCTCAGCATTGCCCTGCTGCATCACGCACCCAACCCCATAGGACGATGCATCACATGTCAGAATCAATTTTTTACAGGGGTCGTACAGGGTCAACAACTTGTTTGAACAAAGTAGGTTTCGCGCCCGATCAAAAGCCCATTCCTGACAGTTCCCTAAAACCAATCACTACCCTTACGCAGGAGCACGTGTCGCGGCTCCAACAACATGCTCAAGTTCAGCAGAAAGTTCCCGAAATAATTCAACAGTCCCAGAAATGAACGCAACTCCAATGTGTTGCAGGGTCTGCGTGCTCGTCAAATCGCCTCTGTTTTGGATTCGGTGGGCCGAATCACATCTGCAGCAACCCTCCTGCCCAGAAACTCAACCTCAGGAGCTAAAAACACACATTTAGACTTCTTGAGTCGCAGGCCTACCCGGTCCAGTCGGCGTAGCACCTCCTCCAGGTTGTGGAGGTGTTCCTCGGTGTCTCGACCCGTGATGAGGATGTCGTCCTGGAATACGATCGTTCCAGGAATGGATTTAAGCAGGCTTTCCATGTTTCATTGAAAAATCGCAGCCGCTGATCGAATGCCAAACGGGCACCTGTTCTAAACGAACAGTCCCTAGTGCGTGGTGATGGTGGTCAGTAGTTTAGATTCGTTGGCCAGTTCCTGGTTCATAGAGGCTGAGGTGAGGTCCAACTTTGTGAACAGCTTGCCGCCTGCCAGCGTGGCGAAAAGGTTCTCCGCTCTCGGGAGCGGGTATTGATCTTGTAGGGACACCTGATTGATGGTGGCCTTGTAGTCGCCACAGATCTTGACAGAGCCATCTGCTTTTAGGACGGGTACGATGGGGCTTGCCCAGTCGCTGAATTCAACAGGCGAGATGATGCCCTCTCTCAACAGCCGGTCCAATTCGCTCTCGATTTTTTTCCCGCATCACATACGGCACCGCTCTGGCTTTGTGGTGCACTGGCCTGGTGTCCGGGGTGATGTGTATTACTACTTTGGTGCCTTTGAAAGTCCCGACGCCAGGTTGGAATAGTGAATCAAATTGTTGTAGGACTTGTGAGCACGAACTTTACTCCACAGATGATATTGCGTGAACATCCCCCCATTTCAAGTTCATCTCGGCTAACCAGCTCCTCCCCAAAAGTGCGGGACCATTGCCCGGGACAATCCAGAGCAGCAGCCGACTCACTAGCCCTTTGTGTATGACAGCCAACATTGCACTGCCTAGCACCGGAATGATTTCTTTAGTGTAAGTCCGTAATTGTGTCTCAATACATGCTAATTTGGGTCTACTGGCTTTAAGTGGCCATAGCTTCTCAAATTGCTGAATGCCCATGATTGACTGGCTGGCCCCAGTGTCCAGCTCCATGCATACTAGGATGCCGTTTAATAAAACCGTCATCACCATTGGTGACGTTTTGGTGTATGAACTGTGAATATTTGCCACATGGACCCACTGAACCTCGGCGTGCATCGATTTGCCCCAAAAGTTGTCCTGCCTCAAAGGACCCTCTTCTGGTCTCTCCACCTCATATTAGTCTGGTTGCAGGCTTCCTGCACATTCGAGCTAAATGGCCAGTTTTTGGAGACAAATTGTTGAAATCTGCAAGATTTGGCTGAATGTTTTCCATCACACCTCCAGCATGAGCTAAAGCTTCCATTGTTGGGGACAAAGGGACACTGGCCAGGCATTTCGCGCTGACTGTCCCTTTGACTGCTCTTAGGTACCCTATTGGTGGGTGTCAATGGCCCCATCCCAGGCCGCATTGTCCGCTGTGATGGCGTGAATGTCCGTTCAGCCTGCAATTGTCTCTGTTGAAGTCCTACTCTGGGGTGTACTGCTGCCTGGGGAATGTCAGACTGCCCCTGCCAGCCTGCCGGGCTCTGAGTCGCATTGATGATGTTGGCTCCCTGACCCATCTCTTCCTCCCCTGCCATGAAAGTTTGAGCTAAGAACTTCCAAGGTCAAATCCTTGGTCTCAATTAATTTGCAGAAAATTCCCGCATGATCGATGCCCTCGATAAAGAAGTCCCTTAGCATCTCCCCCATGCAGGCATCTGTGAACTTACAGAGGCTGGCCAAACGGCGGAGGTCCGCTACGAAATCCTGTATGCTTTGTCCTTCACGACGTCGGTGGATGTAGAATCTGTATCGGGCCATATATGCTACTCGCCGGTTTGAGGTGCTCCCCAATCAGTTTGCTAAGTTCTTCAAAGGTTTTGTCCGACAGCTTTTCGGGTGCTAGTAAGTCCTTCATGAGAGCGTAAGTCTTTGGTCCGCAGCTGGTCAAAAGATGAGCCCTTCGCTTGTCGGCCGCTGCATCCCCCAGCCATTCTTTCATAACGAAGCTTTGCTGAAGCCTCTCGACAAAATCGTCCCAGTCTTCCCCAACACAGTACCATTCCTTTGCACTATCGGTGGCCATTTTCGTGGGTCGTGAGTTCCCGTTTCTCGTCGCCAATGTAAAGTCCTTACAACATGAAACCACATGAGGCACATTCTGGGGATAAGGTCACTCTCAACTCTTTATTTACAGCACTCCACAAGTGATGATCCTGCGTGGGGCGTCCCTTTATATACCTGTGTGATCAGGTAAGGAGTGTCTCCCACAGGTTCACCCCTTGTGGTCAAGATGTGCATCTAGGTTGTGTGTATACAGTAATACAGTAGTGTTACATTGTGGTTACATACATGACAATGTATAAACATTTCCCAGCCTTTTTTTTTGGCAAAACCACGTGATTACCCCTTAAGAGACAATCCGAATGGATGAACATTTCACCTTTGCCTGGTGAAACGGCTTAATTTCATTTTGCATTTCCCCGGGAACGGCCGACCAGCTCCCATTGAGGACGGAACGTTTTACACATGTTAGCACAGGATCCTGGCTGGTCCAGGTCCTGATCTGGCGAGCAGTGACGGGTAATCCCTCGCTCTCAAAAGCACCCATGACCAGAATCAAGTCTGTGGGCTGCGCCATTTCCAACCCGGTAGCGGGCAATGGTAGCCGACTGAGGGCATCAGCACAGTTCTTCGTGCCTGGTCTGTGGCGGATAACATAGTCATAGGCAGACAATGTTAGTGCCCATCTTTGGATGCGGGACAAAGAATTGATGCTTGTACCTTTGCTTTCTGAAAACAGCAAAATGAATGATTTATGGTCGGTTTCTAGCTCAAACCGAAGTCCAAATAGGGTATTGGTGCATTTTCTTAACCCCATATACACATGCTAATGCCTCTTTCTCGACCATACTATCGGCTCTTTCAGCCTTAGACAGACTTCTAGACGCGTATGCAACCGGTTGAAGTTTGCCTGATACATTGGTTTTCTGTAACACACAGCCGACCCCGTATGAAGATGCATCACAAGTTAGTACTAATCATTTACATGGGTCATATAGTACAAGTAACTTATTCGAACAAAGTAGGTTTCTGGCCTTCTCAAAGGCTGTCTCTTGAGATATAGCCCAAACCCAGTCGTCACCGTTACGTAGCAACATGTGCAATGGTTCCAGCAAAGTGCTTAACCCGGGTAGAAAATTAGCAAAATAGTTGAGGAGTCCCAGGAATGAACACAGCTCCATCACATTCTGTGGTCTGGGTGCATTCATGATGTCCTCTGTCTTTGAATCCATTGTTCTGATGCCGCAATCTTTCTCCCAAAAAATGTGCCCACTAGCACCAGGAAAACACACTTGGAGCGTTTCAGCCTGAGTCCCACTCTGTCTAGTCGAATTAAAACCTCTTCGAGGTTGTGCAGGTGTTCGGTGGTATCACGACTGGTGATCAGGATATCATCGGTGCGCGGAACAGATTTCAGCAGACTCTCTTTATTCCTCTGGGAGATGGCAACAGCCAAGCAAATCCCAAAAGGGCACCTGTGGTATTTAAACAGTCCTTTGTGCGTGTTACATGGAAACATAGAAAATAGGTGCAGGTGTAGACCATTCGGCCATTCGAGCCTGCACCGCCATTCAATGAGTTCATGGCTGAACATGCAACTTCAGTACCCCATTCCTGCTTTCTCGCCATACCCCTTGATCCCCCTAGTAGTAACGACTACATCTAACTCCTTTTTGAATGTATTTATTAAATTGGCCTCAACAACTTTCTGTGATAGAGAATTCCACAGGTTCACCACTCTCTGGGTGAAGAAGTTTCTCCTCATCTCGGTCCTAAATGGCTTACCCCATATCCTTAGACTGTGACCCCTGGTTCTGGACTTCCCCAACATTGGGAACATTCTTCCTGCATCTAACCTGTCCAAACCCGTCAGAATTTTAAACGTTTCTATGAGATCCCCTCTCATTCTTCTGAACTCCAGTGAATACAAGCCCATTTGATCCAGTCTTTCTTGATATGTCAGTCCCACCATCCCGGGAATCAGTCTGATGAACCTTCGCTGCACTCCCTCAATAGCAAGAATATCCTTCCTCAAGTTAGGAGACCATAACTGGACACAATACTCCAGGTATGGCCTCACCAAGGCCCTGTACAACTGTAGTAACACCTCCCTGCCCCTGTATTCAAATCTCCGCGCTATGAAGGCCAACATGCCATTTGCTTTCTTAACTGCCTGCTGTACCTGCATGCCAACCTTCAATGACTGATGTACCATGACACCCAGGTCTCGTTGCATCTCCCCTTTTCCTAATCTGTCACCATTCAGATAATAGTCTGTCTCTCTGTTTTCAGCACCAAAGTGGATAACCTCACATTTATCCACATTATACTTCATCTGCCATGCATTTGCCCACTCACCTAACCTATCCAAGTCACTCTGCAGCCTCATAGCATCCTCCTCGCAGCTCACACTGCCACCCAACTTAGTGTCATCTGCAAATTTGGAGATACTACATTTAATCCCCTCGTCTAAATCATTAATGTACAATGTAAACAGCTGGGGCTCCAGCACAGAACCTTGCGGTACCCCACTAGTCACTGCCTGCCATTCTGAAAAGTATCCATTTACTCCTACTCTTTGCTTCCTGTCTGCCAACCAGTTTTCAATCCACGTCAGCACACTACCCCCAATCCCATGTGCTTTAACTTTGCACATTCATCTCTTGTGTGGGACCTTGTCGAAAGCCTTCTGAAAGTACAAATATACCACATCAACTGGTTCTCCCTTGTCCACTCTACTGGAAACATCTTCAAAAAATTCCAGAAGATTTGTCAAGCATGATTTCCCTTTCACAAATCCATGCTGACTTGGACCTATCATGTCACCTCTTTCCAAATACGCTGCTATGACATCCTTAATAATTGATTCCATCACCACTACCGATGTCAGGCTGACCGGTCTATAATTCCCTGTTTTCTCTCTCCCTCCTTTTTTTAAAAGTGGGATTACTTTGGCTACCCTCCACTCCATAGGAACTGATCCAGAGTCTATGGAATGTTGGAAAATGACTGTCAATGCATTCGCTATTTCCAAGGCCACCTCCTTAAGTACTCTGGGATGCAGTCCATCAGGCCCTGGGGATTTATCGGCCTTTAATCCCATCAATTTCCCCAACACAATTTCCCGACTAATAAAGATTTCCCTCAGTTCCTCCTTACTAGACCCTCTGACCCCTATTATATCCGGAAGATTGTTTGTGTCCTCCTTAGTGAATACAGAACCAAAGTACTTGTTCAATTGGTCTGCCATTCCTTTGTTCCCCATTATGAATTCCCCTGATTCTGACTGCAGGGGACCTACGTTTGTCTTTACTAACCTTTTTCTCTTGACATATCTATAGAATCTTTTGCATTCCATCTTAATGTTCCCTGCAAGCTTCCTCTCGTACTCTATTTTCCCTGCCCTAATCAAACCCTTTGTCCTCCTCTGCTGAGTTCTAAATTTCTCCCAGTCCCCGGGTTCGCTGCTATTTCTGGCCAATTTGTATGCCACTTCCTTGTCTTTAATACTATCCCTGATTTCCCTTGATAGCCACAGTTGAACCACCTTCCCTTTTTTATTTTTACGCCAGACAGGGATGTATAATTGTTGTAGTTCATCCATGCGGTCTCTAAATGTCTGCCATTGCCCATCCACTGTTAACCCCTTAAGTATCATTCGCCAATCTATCCTAGCCAATTCACGCCTCATACCTTCAAAGTTACCCTTTTTTAAGTTCTGGATCATGGTCTCTGAATTAACTGTTTCATTCTCCATCCTAATGTAGAATTCCACCATATTATGGTCACTCTTCCCCAAGGGGCCTCGCACAACGAGATTTCTAATTAATCCTCTCTCATTACACAACAGCCAGTCTAAGATGGCCTCCCCCCTAGTTGGTTCCTCGACATATTGGTCTAGAAAACCATCCCTTCTGCACTCCAGGAAATCCTCCTCCACCGTATTGTTTCCAGTTTGGTTAGCCCAATCTATATGCATATTAAAGTCACCTATGATAACTGCTGCACCGTTATTGCATGCACCCCTAATTTCTTGTTTGATGCCCTCCCCAACATCACTACTACTGTTTGGTGGTCTGTACACAACTCCCACTAGCGTTTTCTGCCCTTTGGTATTCTGTAGCTCTACCCATATAGATTCCACATCATCCAAGCTAATGTCTTTCCTAACTATTGCATTAATCTCCTCTTTAACCAGCAATGCTGCCCCACCTCCTTTTCCTTTTATTCTATCCTTCCTGAATGTTGAATACCCTTGGATGTTGAGTTCCCAGCCCTGATCATCCTGGAGCCACATCTCTGTAATCCCAATCACATCATATCTGTTCACATCTATTTGCACAGTTAATTCATCCACCTTATTATGGATACTCCTTACATTAAGACACAAAGCCTTCAGGCTTGTTTTTTTAACACCCTTTATCCTTTTAGAATTATGATGTAGTGTGGCCCTTTTTGTTTGTTGCCTTTGTTTACTCGGCCTTCCACTATTGCTTTTTACCTTTCTACCATCTGTTTCTGACTCCATATTACTTCGCCCTGTCTCGCTGCATAGGTTCCCATCCCCCTGCCATATTATTTTAAACACTCCTGAACTGCATTTGCAAATGTTACCCCCAGGACATCAGTTCCAGTCTTGCCCAAGTGCAGACTGTCCCTTTTGTACAGGTCCCACTTCCCCCAGAACTGGTTCCAATGTCCCAGGAATTTGAATCCCTCCCTCTTGCACTACTGCTCAAGCCACGTATTTATTCTAACGATCCTGTTCCCTCTACTCTGATTAGCATGTGGCACTGGTAGCAATCCAGAGATTACTACCTTTGAGGTCCTACTTTTTAATTTAACTCCTAGCTCCCTAAATTCAGCTTGTAGGACCTCTTCCCGCTTCTTACCTATATTGTTGGTACCTACATGTACCACGGCAATTGGCTGTTCACCCTGCCTCTCCAGAATGCTCTGCAGCCACTCTGAGACACCCTTGGCCTTTGCACCAGAGAGGCAACATACCATCCTCGAGTCTTGGTTGCGGCCGCAGAAACTCCTATCTATTCCCCTTACAATAGAGTCCCCTATCACTATAGCCCTCCCACTCTTTTTCCCGCCCTTCTGTGCAGCAGAGCCACTCATGGTGCTATGAACCTGGCTGCTGGTGCCTTCCCCTGGTAAGTCATCTCCCCCAACAGTATCCAAAATGGTATATCTGTTTTGGAGGGAGCTGACCGCAGGGGACTCCTGCACTACCTTTCTGCTCTTGCCTTGACTCTTGGTCACCCATTCACTATCTGTCCCAACCTTTACCTGCGGTGTGACCAACTCACTAAATGTGCTATCCACAACATTCTCAGCATCGCGCATGCTCTAGAGTGAGTCCATCCGCAGCTCCAGTGCCGTCATGCGGTCTGTCAGGAGCTGCAGCTGGACACACTTCCCGCACACATAGTAGTCAAGGACACTGGAAGTATCCCTGATTTCCCACATAGCACAGGAGGAGCATGACATGGGTCCAAGCTGTCCTGCCATGACTTAACCCTTAAATTAATTTACTTGCTAAAATTTACTTAAACACCAAACAGCTACTTAGTAGTTTGCTGCCAATTAAATCAATCTAAAAGTCAGTCTAAAAGAGAGTTATACTTACCAGTCGAACAGCCAATCACTTACCAGCTTGGCTGTGATGTCACCTCTCGATTTTGCACCCCTCTGTCTTTGTCTGCAGCTGGTTGGACTGGTCTCTGGGCCTCCATCTCCTACTCTCGCACTCCTTATCAGCTGCTCTAGTGTCAGCACTATAGAAAAAACAAGACAAAACAGCACCTACCACCCCCACTTGCCTGAACTCACCCACTTACCAAACACACGAATGCCACTCTATGCTACTGCACCCCATGCTCTGCACGAGCTGCCTCTTTTTAAACTGTTGATGCACATCAATCTTTTGAAGATTCAGCCAGCACCTATGTCATGTAGGTGGAGGTTAGGTCCAACTTGGTGAAAGACTTCCCCACCCCCGGCTAACGTTGCGAACAGGTCATCTACCTTGGGTAGCGGGCACTGGTCTTGTAATGAGACTCGGTTGATCATTACCTTGTAGTCTCCACAGATTCTGACCGTGCCATCGCTTTTCAACACCGGAATAATCGGACTGGCCCACTCGTTGAACTTGACTGGCGATATGATTCCCTCTCGTTGAAGTCTGTCCAGTTCGATCGCGACTTTCTCTCTCATCATATATGGAACCGTTCAAGCCTTGTGATGAACGGCCCTTGTATCGGGGACTAGATGGATCTCAACTTGGCGCCTGTGAAGTTGCCGATGCCTGGTTCAAATAGCGACGGAAACTTGCTCAGCACTTGGGTGCATGTGGCATCATCCACTGAAGATAGTGCTTTGATGTCGTCCCAGTTCCATCGACTCTTTCCCAGCCAGCTTCTGCCGAATAGCGTTGGGCCATCGCCTGGTACAATCCACAGTGATAAATCATGCACAGCTCCATCGTACGATACCTTAACTGCCGTACTGCCAATGACTGGTATAAGCTCTTTGGTGCAGCTTTTTCTGAATTGGGCTCAGTTTAGACCTTTGTGCCCCACAGTTTCTCAAAAGCCTTCTGGCTCATAATTGAATGACTCGCCCACATATCCAACTCCATTGAAATCGGAATGCTGTTCAATTTGACTTTCAGCATGATAGGAGGGCTCTTGGTGGTTGTAATGTCTGTAAGCTTGTAATGTTTGTAGCTCCACACTATAGATGTGGACGTATTGTGTACTGCAATTGCACAGTTAATAATTAAACAGAACCAAGCAGATTTCCGGAGGCTTCCGAGAGAGCTGCCTGCCATGTTAGGAGCTGTGTGTGCTGTGCTTTGTGAATATATCAGATTTGGTGGCGAGATGGGATTTTTCGGATGATTTAAAGCTTAAATTTTGTTGGGGAAGGATTCAGCCAGCGGACAGAGAGACTTTGGAAGTTTCCATCTTTGGAAAAAAGCTACAAAATCCGAAGTAAAATACAGCACACGGTGTGAACAGCTAGAGATTAAAATGGCAGGTGTAATCGGACATTTAGAGGAATATAGACATGACCGAGAACATTTTAAAGCATATGTGGATCGGCTAGAAATGTATTTCACTGCAAATAACATAATCGAAGTTCCAGACAATGCAGTCCAGAACCGGGCTGTGTTGTAACGTAAGAGAGCGATCTTCTTATCAGAGGTAGGTCCGACATTATACGAAACCCTTGTAAATCTGCTTGTGCCTGACGAGCCAAAGGACACAACGCTTAAAGAGATTTTAATGAAGCTGGAGCAGCGCTATAACCCCAAATCGTAAGAAATTGCTGAAAGCTATCGTTTCGGGATTCGGAATCAAAAGGCTGATGAGAATATCGGTGATTACATCATTGCATTAAAGAAGCTATCGATGCACTGTATTTTGGAAACTTTCAAAACCGAGCATTACGGGATCGTTTTGTTTGTGGGGTGAAAAATGATGCGTTCAGAAGGAAGTTATTGACGACGGATGACTTGACTTTTGAGATTGCTTGTCAGACAGCGAGGGCGATGGGCATGGCCGAACAATATTCCCGAGAATTAAATAATAATTACGGTCATCAGTCAACCGAGGTAAATCACCTGCAGGTTCAAAGTAAAAGACGGTGGGGGCCCAAAGTCTCAGAAACTGGAAATTCTAACAGAGCGTCGAAGTCGTGCTATAGGTGCCTGGGACAACACATTGCTCAAAGTTGTCCATACTTGAAGGCAGAGTGTTTCTTCTGCAGAAAGACTAGGCATCTTGCGAAGGCATGCTGACTGAAGGGTAAACCAGCTTCTAAAGCTATGAGTCCAGCATTCAAAGCTATGAGTAGAAATCCCAAGAGACTACTTAGCATGGAAGAACAACAACAGGACGAGGAGATGTTAGAGTTACACGTCATCAGGAGCACGAGGTTAACGGACAGCGATTCGGAAAGCATCAAAATCCACATAGATGTTGCGGGATTCAAGACACCAATGGAAATTGACACGGGTGCATCCGTGAGTGTAGTACCGGAGTCACTGTACGTCGACAAATTGCATGATTTCCAACTGGAGAAATCCAAGATAGAGCTGCGAGGCTACTCAGGAGAGAAAATTCCTGTGGTAGGTCATATCGCCGTACCAGTGAAATATAAAGATCAATTTCAGAACTTGCCTCTAATAGTAGTGAAAAGAGACAAAACTGCCTTACGAGGAAGAAATTGGTTGAGCTCACTGAAGCTGGATTGGAGTGAGATTTTCTGTGTGGAAGCGAGATTTTCATCAACGGATGAGGTTATTAAGAAATATCCGAAGGTGTTCTGCGAAACGGGCAGTCCGATCCAAGGCTTCAAGGCGAGTGTCAGGGTACAGAAGGACATTAGATCAGTTTACTACAAGCCATGTTCTGCACCATAGGCACTCAAGGAGAAAGTTGAGCAAGAACTCAAAAGACTAGAGACTGAGAACATTATTTGTAAGATAGATCGATGTAATTGGGCTACACCCATTGTTGTTGTACCTAAGTCCGATGGTAAGGTAAGATTGTGTGGTGATTATAAAGTAACTGTAAACCAGGTTCCAGAGGGTAATGTCCCCAATACATTGCTGAATATAGAAGATTTGTTCACAACACTGACAGGTGGTCAGATCTTCTCAAAACTGGATCTTACGAATGCCTACTTACAGCTTGAACTAGATGAGGGGTCCAAGTCATGTTTGACTATAAATACTCATCTAGGCCTATATCAATTTAATAGGTTACCGTTTGGAGTATCTTCTTCCCCTGCCATATTCCAAGGGGTGATGAACCAGATTTTGCAAGGTATTGAAGGGGGAGTATGTTATTTGGATGACATACTAATTTCAGCACCAAATAGGCAAATTCATAATAACATATTGAATGAAGTCCTCAAACAGCTAGAGAAGCACAGAGTATGAGTGTCTGCTTGTAAGTGTGAGTTATTTAAAAACTCAGTGGAGTACTTAGTGTACAGAGTAGACAAAGATGGTTTACATCCAACCATGGAAAAATTGGATGCAATTAGAAATGCACCCACTCCCAGGAATGTCACTGAACTTCGTTCATTCTTGGGTCTTTTGAACTATTATGGGAAGTTCCTACCAAATTTGGCTACAGTATTACATCCACTGAATGAACTTTTGAAAAAACTGGTCCATTGGAAGTGGTCAAAAGAATGCGATACAGCATTCAAGGAGTGTAAAAGCAAATTGGTGGAGAGCACCATGTTAGTTCACTATGACATATCTAAGGAGATTAAGCTAGCATGTGATGCCTCTCCATATGGAGTTGGGGCAGTGATCTCTCATGTATCATGTAGTGGGGAGGAGAGACCAATAGCTTTTGCTTCACGCACTCTCAGTGCCAGTGAGAGTAATTATGCGCAAATTGAAAGGGAAGCTTTGGCATTAATTTTTGGGGTCAAGAAGTTTCACAAATACTTGTATGGTTGTAAGTTTACCATCGTTACTGACCATAAGCCCCTAACAGCAATCCTCCATCCAAAGTCCCCAGCTCCAACATTAGCTGCAGCTAGAATGCTGAAATAGGCTTTGAGTTTGTCAGCATATACATATGATATTGAATACAGACGATCAGCTGATCACAGTAATGCTAATGCAATGTCTAGATTGCCTTCCCCATCACAAGTTACACCCGAAAGGGAAGAAGTGTTTTATTTTTCATATATTGATGAACTGCCAGTCACAGCTGAAGAGATTGGTAGAGCAATCAAACGTGACCCAGTGATGTCAAAAGTGTATGATTATATTGCAAATGGATGGCCAAACCAGGTAACAGACAAAGATACACATCCATTCTTCATTCGTAGGAATGAATTATCAGTTGATAAAGATTGCATCATGTGGGGTGCAAAAGTGGTTATATCAAATAAATTCAGGTCCAAATTATTAGGAGACCTCCATGACCAGCACCTGGGAATGTGCTTGACCAAGAGTTTTGCATGCAGTTATTTATGGTGGCCAGGTCTTGATAAAGATATCGAGTACATCGTGAGCCAGTGTACAACATGTCAATCGGTTAGCAAGCAACCACCACCAGTACCATTACAGCCATGGAAATGGCCTCCCAGGGTGTTGCAAAGGCTACATATTGATTTTGCTGAGTTAGAAGGACAACGATTGTTCATTGTGATTGATAGCCATTCGAAGTGGGTGAGGTGTTCCCAATGTGGAAAATAACAATAAATAAAACATTGGACATTTTACGAAAATTATTTTCTTCATTTGGCCTCCCTGAAGAGATTGTTTCGGATAATGGACCACAATTTCGTTCAGAAGAATTTGCATAATTCATGAGCAAAAATGGTGTGAAACATACCAAGGTTCCACCATACCACCCTGCTTCGAATGGTGCAGCAGAACGCACTATACACATTGTAAAACGTACCCTCATAAAACAAATGTTAGATCCAAATCCAAGGACACGACAGTTGTCATTGGATCACAAATTGGCTAATTTTTTGATTACATATCGAAATACTCCTCATACTACTACTGGTAGAGCACGAGCAGAGTTGTTTCTCAAACGACAGCCACGCACCAGATTCTTGTTCTTAAAGCCAAATTTGGCACAGTCTGTAGAAAAGAGACAATTAAGACAGAAAGAGAATCATGATAGAGGTAGAGTAAAAGAGAGAAGTGTGAAATTAAACCAGAAGGTGAGAGTGAAGAACCATCAACATAAATTGTTAATGTGTTTACCAGGAAGAGTGGTGAAGATATGTGGTCCTTGCACATTTTGGTAAAGATGTTTGATAATGGACAGGTTAGGTTTATTCATATTGATCATATTTTACATACAGACATGGAAGGAGTTGAAGGTGGGAATGATTCAATTATTTCTGACTCATCTGACAGTTTTGATACACCAGTAGCAAATCCTAAATCCAATGTGCTAGAAAGAAATCCAGGAGAGAATCAGAATGAAAGTCTGAGTCCGAGTCAGGAAAACAAAGAGCCTGAAGTTACAATGAGTTCAAATGAAAATCAAGGAAATTCCGTGGAGGAAAAAGTTCCTCAGGATGAGCCTCGAATGAGTTTGGATTCAACACCATGTTTGAAAGGTTCTGTACGAGAGCGAAGGTATCCTCTTCGAAACAGAAAACAAGTGGTAAAGTTAAATTTGTAAATATGGAAAAAAAATAAGTTTACATCCTGTGTTATGTATAGACATGAAAGTTATGTATGATGTTTGTTATAATAACTTCTTCATTAAGGAGGGAGAAGTGTAATGTCTGTAAGCTTGTAATGTTTGTAGCTCCACACTATGGATGTGGACGTATTGTGTACTGCAATTGCACAGTTGCTAATTAAACAGAACCAGGCAGATTTTCGGAGGCTTCCGCGAGAGCTGCCTGCCATGTTAGGAGCTGTGTGTGCTGTGCTCTGTGAATATATCACAGCGGTGAAGGTGTGTATCACATACACTTCTTCCTCGGGTTGAGTTGCCTCTCTTGTTTGTTCTGCCTGATCCACGCCGGATCGATCATCCTCTGCTGACTTTGCCACGTGGTGAGTCGCAGCACTCTTGCACATTCGCTGGAGGTGCCCCATTGTTTCACAGCCTTTGCACATGTAGTGCTTGAATCGACATTGATGGGTCGATGATTACCCCCGCAGCGCCAACATGGTGCTAATGGATTTGCATTCACGCCTGATGGCGGACTCTGAGTCATCCTAGCTCTTGCAGCTGCAGATGTGTAGGCCCTGTCATATGCAGTTCTGCCTGCTAACGACGTTATTTTATGCACAGTACTTGCCGCTGGGAAGATATCTGTCTGGTATTATCGCTCATGGATATGAATGCCTGGGCTATTGTGATGTCGTTGCTCAGGTCTAGGGATTCGCCGGACAGCAGCTTGCGAAGAATGACCTCGTGGCTGATGCCAAGCACAAAAAAGTCCCGCAGCATTTCCCCCCAAAATCCACCAAATTCGCAAGTTCCCGCAAAGCGTCTCCGGTCGGCGACAGAACTCGGCACGTCCTGGCCCTCGGCGTGGTAGTGCGTGTAGAAGCGATACCTTGCCATTAAGATGCTCTCCTTCGGCTTGAGGTGGTTCCGAACCAGCGAGCACAACTCTGTACATGTCTTTTCCGATGGTTTCTCCGGTGCTAGCAAATTCTTGATGAGGCCATATATTGTGGACCCACACACGGCGAGGAGCTTCGCCCTGCGCTTGATCGCTTTATCGTCCCTATCCAGCTCATTGGCCATGAAGTATTGGTCGAGACGCTCAATGAAGGCTTCCCAATCATCATCCTCTACAAATCTCTCTAAAATACCAACGGCAGCCATGACCATGTGAAAGTTCGTAATCTTTTACTCGTCGCCAATTGTTATGTATGGAAGAACTCCACGAGACTGAGTATTTTGAGCTAAAACTGATGTGACCTTAGTCTCTTTAATACAACTACAGAGTGCCTAAGCAGCATGGCAGACAACCTTTTATACTCCCTTGCACGAGGAGTGCAGGTGACCCTTGGGCCTCCAACAGTTGCGCCCTCTGGTGGCAAGTCTTACACAGTTAAAATGTTTACATACATAACAGTAATATAGTCAGGGTCACTGGTTTATGGTGCCTTGTTCCAGGCCTTGAGCAGACTAACCAGCGGTTCTTAAAGCGGTCATTGTACCAGAGTACTAACCAGCATACTAATCTTAAATAAAGGAGACCATGAAGGTATGAGGGCAGAGTTGGGTAAAGTGGACTGGGAAAATCGATTAAAGTGTAGGATGGTTGATGAACAGTGGTGTACATTTAAGGAGATATTTCACAACTCTCAAGAAAAATATATACCAGCGAGGAGGAAAGGGTGTAAGAGAAAAGATAGCCATTCGTGGCTAACTAAAGGATGGTATCCAATTAAAAACAAGGACATACAAAGTGGCCAAAACTTGTGGTAGGACAGAAGACTGGGAAGCTTTTAAAAGCCAGCAAAGAACAACTAAAAGAATGATTAAGAAAGGGAAGATAGACTATGAAAGTAAACTAGTGCAAAATATAAAAACAGATAACAAAAGTTTCTATAGGTATATAAAAAAGAAAAGAGTGGCTAAAGTAAATGTTGGTCCATTAGAGGACGAGATCGGGGAATTAGTCATGGGGAACATGGAGATGGCAGAAATTCTGAACAAATATTTCATATCAGTCTTTATGGTAGAGGACACTAGCAATATTCTGACAGTGGATAGTCAAGGGGCTATAGGGGGCGAGGAACTTAACACAATCACAATCACTAAGGAGGTGGTACTCAGTAAGATAATGGGACTAAAGGCAGATAAATCCTCTGGACCTGATGGCTTGCATCCTTGGGTCTTAAGAGAAGTAGCGGCAGGGATTGTGGATGCATCTGTGGTTGGGAAGATGTTGGAGTCCATTATTAAAGAAGCAGTAGCAGGACATTTGGAAAAGCAAAATTTGGTCAGACAGAGTCAGCATGGATTTATGAAGGGGAAGTCATGTTTGACAAATTTACTGGAGTTCTTTGAGGTTGTAACGAACAGAGTGGATAAAGGGGAACCAGTGGATGTGGTATATTTGGACTTCCAGAAGGCATTTGACAAGGTGCCATATAATAGGTTACTGCACAAGATAAAAGCTCACGGGGTTGGGGGTAATATATTAGCATGGATAGAGGATTGGCTAACTAACAGAGAACAGAGAGTCGAGATAAATGGTTCATTCTCTGCTTGGCAACCAGTAACTTTGGGGTGCCACAGTGCTGGGACCCCAACTATTTACAATCTATATTAGCGACTTGGAAGAAGGGACTGAGTGTAACGTAGCCAAGTTTGCTGACGATACAAAGATGAAGGAAAAGCAATGTGTGAGCAGGACACAAAAAATCTCCAAAAGGACATAGACAGGTTAAGTGAGTGGGCAAAAATTTGGCAGATGGTGTATAATGTTGGAAAGTATCAGGTCATGCACTTTGGCAGAAAAATCAAAGAGCAAGTTATTATTTAAATGGAGAAAGATTACAAAGTGCCGTAGTACAGCTGGACCTGGGGGTACTTGTGCATGAAACACAAAAGGATAGTATGCAGGTACAGCAAGTGATCAGAAAGGTCAATGGTATCTTGGCCTTTATTGTAAAGGGGATGGAGTATAAAAGCAGGGAAGTCTTGCTACAGCTACACAGAGTATTGGTGAGGCCACACCTGGAATACTACGTGCAGTTTTGGTTTCCATATTTACAAAAGGATATACTTGCTTTGGAGGCAGTTGAAAGAAGGTTCACTAGGTTGATTCCGGGGATGAGGGGGTTGACTTATGAGGAAAGGTTGAGTAGGTTGGGCCTCTACTCATTGGAATTCAGAAGAATGAGAGGTGATCTTATCGGAACGTATAAGATTATGAGGGGGCTTGACAAGGTGGATGCAAAGAGGATGTTTCCACTGATGGGAGAAACTAGAACTAGAGGGCACGATCTTAGAGTAAGGGCCCACCCATTTAAAACAGAGATGAGGAGAAATTTCTTCTCTCAAGGGGTTGTAAATCTATGGAATTCAATGCCTCAGAGAGCTGTGGAAGCTGGGACATTGAATAAATTTAAGACATAAATAGACAGTTTCTTAAACGATAAGGGGATGAGAGATTATGGGGAGTGGGCGGGGAAGTGGAGCTGAGTCCGTGATCAGATCAGCCATGATCTTATTGAATGGCGGAGCAGGCTCGAGGGGCCTTATGTTCTTATGTTCTTATGTATTGGAGACCGTTCAAAAAAAAAAACAGAGTCTTTTTCACTAAGTTTTTGGAGGGGCCCAAGGAAGAGCGGGATGGCCTCAAAACAGCACAGGCCTCACATCAGAAAATGTCGAGCAGGCAGCCCAATAGCGCTGGCAGAAAACGCTGGCCATTTTGAGGGCTGGTACACATTGCCATGCTGCCGGTGGACTGCTGGCGCCAAACAAGTGTGTTCTCTGGCCACAGTTTGCTGGCTCTGGGTTAGTGCAATATTGGCTGAGCTGGCAGATAGGTCCTATATAGATCATTAGCATATTAAAAAGACCTACTGCCTGGCACGAGGTGAGCAGTCTGGCCAACCAGCAGTAGGCTCCTTTCGGGAGCGGGAAGCGAGGCGATAAGTGCAGCTCAGCGATTTGAACTCCGCCATTGCCAGTTTGTGTCGGGCTGCCTGAGTTAAAATCAGCTTGATAGTTGGTTGCTCTTCAGTTACTTTACACTCATGTAGCGCATTGACCAGTTGGGCCAAATGACCTTTTTCTGTGCTGTATCATATATACAATACACTGAAGGAACAGCATTCTCCTGGATCACCTACAGTTCCAAAGCTCTTGAGTTGCAGTGCTCCTATACTATGAGAGAGAACTGTCCCAAGCTGACACCAGAGGAACTTGTCCATGTGTGGAACAAGTTTTGAGTGCGCACTGGATCTGAGAACTCTTGTGTTATAAACAGTGTTATGATGCTTTAGTGAACTTCTCCCACCTACTGTAATGTTACAAAGTCTAGGTTAATCTTTATAATGGCATAGGAATTGTTGGTTGTTCTAATTCCTGAGCCAACACCACAGGCACAGAAAAAGAAAGGGGGAATGGGTGAGACTAGTTCCAGGACTTGGAATGGAGAACTGAGGAAGGACTAAAGGCAATGTAAACTCTCAATTTTACTATATTCACTGTAACTGTGTAAATATGAAGTCGAAGTGGACGTTTAAATTTCAGTTACTCTATATGACCATTCTAAACTAAGTGATATTCAAACACAAAATGCTCTATTCCACCCCAACTAGTTACTCGCTCAACTAATTGGCTGAGCTAGAACAATCATAGAATCATAGGGCCCGAGTTTGATCAAGCCAAGTTCCACCCATTTACCGTCGAAAAGACCGCTAAGATCCTGACGGTACTTTGGGCAGGAGTTTGTGAAAAAAGAAGGAAAAAAGCGCCCGGTGGAAAAAATGGGCATTGCACGCGATTCTGGGCGGTAGAGGGCAGTAGGTGGGATTCTGGGCGGCAAATGCAATCCTGGAGAAGGTTACGCTGAGGCTGGAGTCGGGCCCAGGGAGGAGGGAACACATTAAAAAAAAAGTTCAATAAATATAAAACAAAACATCGCAAAACCTTCAGAGGACGCTTTCAAACAAAATCGCTGCAAAAGAATTAACGAAAATATCTCACTAACCTTTTCTTGCAGGTCTTCATACCTACCGTCCAGGTAAGACCTGCTTCCACAAGGCGGTCTGTTTTCCTGCAGGAGCAGAGGACCGCTCGGATGAATCTCGGGCGAGAGCGGGTGGGAGGACTTTTTCGGCGTTGCATGCCGGCGCATGCCAGCGGACACTCCCCAGGGGTCCTTTCAAACCGTTGGCGTGAGGGCTTCACCAAACTCGCACGGAAGGGAGAGCGCCGAGAAAACGGGGAGACCACTGCGAAAACTCGCCAGCAGCCGGCGGTAGGGACATCAATTTCAGGCCCATAGAATTATACAGCACAGAAGGAGGCCATTCGGCCCATCGAGTCTGTGCCGGATCTTTTGAAGAGCAATCCAGTTAGCCCCACTCCCCCGCTCGTTCCCCATATCCCTGCAATTTTTTCTCCTTAAAGTACTTATACAATTCTCTTTTGAAGGCTATTATTGAATCTGTATCCACCACCCTATCAGGCCGTGCATTCCAAATCCTAATTACTCGTTACATAAAAAAAGCTTTCCTCATGTCGCCTCTGGTTCTTTTGGCAATCACCTTACATCTGTGCCCTCTGGTGATTGGCCCTTCAGCCATTGGAAACAGTTTACTTTTTTTACTTTATCTAAACCCTTTATGATTTTAAACACTCTATCAAATCTTCTCCTCTCCTTCTTTGCACTAAAGAGAACAACCCCAGCTTCTGATAGAACAAGATAAAAGTTCATGGGGTTGGGGGTAATATATTAGCATGGATAGAGGATTGGCTAACTAACAGAAAACAGAGAGTCAGAATAAATGGTTCATTCTCTGGTTGGCAACCAGTAACTAGTGGGGTGCCGCAGGGATCAGTGCTGGGACCCCAACTATTTACAATCTATATAAACGACTTGGAAGAAGGGACTGAGTGTAATGTAGCCAAGTTTGCTGATGATACAAAGATGGGAGGAAAAGCAATGTGTGAGAAGAACACAAAAAATCTGCAAAAGGACATAGACAGGCTAAGTGAGCGGGCAAAAATTTGGCAGATAGAGTATAATGTTGCAAAGTGTGAGGTCAAAAAATCAAAAAGCAAGTTTTTATTTAAGTAGAGAAAGATTACAAAGTGCCGCAGTACAGCGGGACCTGGGGGTACTTGTTCATGAAACACAAAAGGATAGTATGAACGTACAGCAAGTGATCAGGAAGGCCAATGGTATCTTGGTCTTTATTGCAAAGGGGATGGAGTATAAAGCAGGGAAGTCTTGCTACAGCTAGACAGGGTATTGGTGAGGCCACACCTGGAATACTGCGTGCAGTTTTGGTTTCCATATTTATGAAAGGATATACTTGCTTTGGAGAAGGTTCACTAGGTTGATTCCGGGGATGAGGGGGTTGACTTATGAGGAAAGGTTGAGTAGTTTGGGCCTTTACTCATTTGAATTCAGAAGAATGAAAGGTGATCTTATCGGAACGTATAAGATTATGAGGGGGCTTGACAAGGTGGATGCAGAGAGGATGTTTTCACTGATGGGGGAGACTAGAATTAGAGGGCACGATCTTAGAATAAGGGGCCGCCCATTTAAAACAGAGATGAGGAGAAATTTCTTCTCAGAGGGTTGTTAATCTGTGGAATTCGCTGCCTCAGAGAGCTGTTGAAGCTGGGACATTGAATTAATTTAAGACAGAAATAGATAGTTTCTTAAACGATAAGGGGATAAGGGGTTATGGGGAGCGGGCAGGGAAGTGAAGCTGAGTCCATGATCAGATCAGCCATGATCTTATTGAATGGCGGAGCAGGCTCGAGGGGCCGTATGGCCTACTCCTGCTCCTATTTCTTATGTTCTTATGTTCTCATGTCTATTCATGTAACTGCAATCCCTCATCCCTGGAATCATTCTAGTAAATGTCCTCTGTACCCTCTCCAAAGCCGTCATGTCCTTCCTAAAGTGTGGTGCCCAGAATTGGACACAAATAAGATTATAGTCATTTAAAAAAAAGTCATTAGAAGCTTTGTTATGTGTAAAAAGATATGTTAAAAATAAAATCTACACAATTTACTGAAAGCTCAAAGCTTTTTCAGGAAGCTGAACAGATCTTAATACAGGTATATGAAGTCACATGAAAACATAGTGCAGCTGTATTTTTCAATGCAGTAAAAGTGCTTAAATATTCAGCTGAGGCCGAACTAGTGTTTGATAGAGGTTTAGCATAACTGCCTGCATTTATACTCTATGCCTCTATTTATAATGCCCAGGTTCCCAAACACTTTATTAACTGCATTGTTAACCTGCCCTGCCACCTTCAAAGATTTGTGCACCAACACCCCGGGTCGCTCTGTTCTAGCACCCCATTTAAAATTGTACCATTTAACATATATTGTCTCTCCTCATTCTTCCTACCAAAATGTATCACCTCACACTTACTGCGTTGAATTTTATCTGCCATGTGTCCGTGCATTTTACCAGCCTATCTATGTTCTCTTGAAGTCAATTATAACGCTTCCAAGTTTCATGTCATCTGCAAATTTCAATATTGTGCCCTGAACTTAGATACCCTCTCTTAAAGTGCTTGGGGCTGCAATGTATATACCGCAGGTGCTGTCGCCCAACATACACAGCCTCAGGCTTCAATGACCGCTTCCTTTAAGGGAGGGAAGGAGCCTGTGAAACCGGCAGTGCTGTATGGAACATTGCTCAGTGCTCTGCCGATATCATCCCTCTCACTCTCTTTAGTGCTCTAAGGGAAGTGACTTAGAGCTCTATTTCCCTCTTGGAGCGCTAAAGCGGAAGTTCCCATTGGAATCAATTGTGTAGCGCTCGGTGATACTTTTGAGCTCCCGCCAAAGTTATCGCCCCAAAGGGGACGCTACGCAATTTCTAGCCCTAGAGCATTAGCTAAGATGGCAGTCATCCATGTTTCTTTATTATTCTGTCATGATTTGGAATGCACTGCCTGAATGGATGGTGGAATAGTTCAATAGCAACTTTCAAAAGGAAACTGGATCTCTACTTCAAAAGGAAAAATTTGCAGCGCTATGGGGAAAGAGCATGGGTGTGAGACTAATTAGAAGCTCTGTCATAGAGCCGGCACAGGCATGATGGGGCAAATGGTCGCCTTCTGTGCTGTATGATTCGATGTAATCCTGTCCAAATCTAATTTTTTCAGTATGGGAAGCAAATGGTTCCACTCTCCTGTAGAAAATGCTTCCTCAGCATTCAGTAGGATGGATGTAGCAAGGCTCTCCTCAGCCTCCTGGGTAATCGTGCACGATATAAGAATTCTTCCCGCTCTGCATGGAATATCTATTTTTCATAAACCGCACTTAGCTTGCAGCCACAAAATTTCTCAAATGCCTCTTCCAAGTAGCGTGCTAAAGCTTTGCCAACATTTGGACCTTGACAAGGCTTGTGGGTCTACAACTCCCACATTGAGTGAAATCTTTTCCTCATTTTATTATTACAGTTATGGGAGCTTGATTCAATGTGGGAGGTAAACACCTCATTCACCTTCAATAGGCTTGAAGCTACTGCATCACTCAATACGGTTCAACTGGCAACGTGCCGCCTCTGGTATGAGCAATCCTTCTAAGAAAGGAAAAATAAACGCCGATTGAATTAATGCAAACATTGTTTTTCTAAGAAAACAGGGATACATTGAGAGTTTCTTCAATACAACCTGAACAGCTTCAAAGTAGTTTAGTGCTTTCAATATTAATATGTCACTAAAGTTATTGGTAATTAACCAGCTCCCTGAAAGGGGATAATCTCCCCTACTTCTGTAGAATTTAATCTGGTAGAACTCAGAAGTGGAAAAACTTCTGAACTCCCACTATTATCATGCATCAAATAGCACAAACTTCCTTAATCCAATGAGAAGGGGACTGAGGTTATAGAGCTGTTTGATGTGTTTTGATTGTCAAGGCGGTGTAAGCGGTTTTGATCCGAGCCCAATGGCTAGATGGACGATTCGAATTGCCCCGCCTTACGAGAATTCTATACCCGGGGATTATTATTCGGAGTGTAAATGGAATAAATCACGGACAGGAATGCTTCGGTGAAAAATCGCATTTATTTATTTGGTCTAACATATACTGGCTAAAACATGCACTACTAAAGAAAATCACTGACTCTGTGGAGAATAAGATCCAGGATAAAACAACATACAGTACAACACTGAGGACCGGTGACATGCAGTAATTTCCTTGTTGCTATGGTGGAGACTAACTCCCCTCTACCAGTGAATTACCCAGTCGCATGAAGCTCCCTCCCCAGAATATTCCGAAAAAGCTTCACTTCCAAGAAAATTCTGAGCCCTTTACACCCCACTCAGCTCACCAACGCTCTGGTTACTGGCTTGGGACACTCGCAACCATGCTCACCAGTTGGTCTCGATCGCTCAGCTGGTCCTTCTTCTTGTCACGTCAGTCTTGGTCGTGCGAGAGAGAGAGGGGACACGCTCGAACACTGGAGATCGCTCCAGAATGCTAGAGAATGGTGGAAAAGTCTATCTTTAAAGGAGTCCTGCTGCCCTTATCTCTCCTGCCAATCTGTGAAATCCTTGTGCTTCTAAGTATCCAGTGCTTAGTCGGTGATGGACCATCAGACCCATGTGTATTGAACTGATGGCCATGGGTCCGGGACATCTCTCGGTTTTTGTGTAGGGAAGAACTGGCCCCTCTTGGTTTGGCCAGTCTAGTCGGTCCATTGTTCTGCTTCTCGTCTGAGATGGAGGTGAGAAGTGCCTTTGCATATTAGAGTGGTTTTCCAATAGTTTATGCATGCCTCAGATATCTGAGCCCCTTTCCTTTTGCTAGGGCTTACCCGTACATTCTGGATGACTGACAGTTCTTTGTCACAGCCAATTGCCATGCAGTCTCTGATGTTTTAACACACCAGCCTTTTCTCATGTCTGCACAGGGTGACCCCATCACAAGGAAAGTACCCTCAGAGAAAAAAAACCCATAAAGTCCACGAAATATTCTCGACTGAGTCCATTCTTTAAACAGAGACTTTCTGATCTATTCAGCTGGTAATAGAGGGAATTAAGTGTTGCCTTTAACATAAGAACATAATAATATAAGAACATAAGAAATAGGAGCAGGAGTAGGCCATTTGACCCCTCGAGCTTGCTCCACCATTCAATAAGATCATAGCTGATCTGATCTTAGCTTCAACTCCATTTCCCTGCCCGCTCCCTATAATCTTTGACTCACTTATTATTCAAAAATCTGTCTATCTCCACCTTAAATACATTCAATGGCACAGCCTTCATAGCTCTCTGGGGTAGAGAATTTCACATGCTCATGACCCTTTGAGAGAAGAAATTCCTCCTCATCTCTGTTTTAAATGGGCGACCCCTTATTCTGAAACTATGCCCCTTAGTTCGTGATTCACCCACGAGGGGAAACATCCTCTCTGCATCTACCCTGTCAAGCCCCCTCAGTATCTTATACGTTCCAATAAGATTACCTCTCATTCTTCTAAACTCCAATGAGTATAGGTCCAACCTGCTCAACTTTTCTTCATAAGACAACCCCTTCATCTCAGGAGTCAACCTCGTGAATCTTAATTTGCTTTTTTATTTTTTCTGCCAAAGTGGATAACCTCACATTTTCGCACATTATACTCCATCTGCCAAATTTTTGCCCACTCACTTAGCTTGTCTATATCCCTTTGCAGATTCTTTGTGCCTTCCTGACAACTTGCTTTCCCACCTATCTTTGTATCATCAGCAAATTTAGCTACATTACACTCGGTCCCTTTATCCAAGTCATTAATATAGATTGTAAATAATTGAGGCCCCAGCACTGATCCCTATGGCACCCCACTAGTTACAATTTGCCAGGCTAAAAATGACCCATTCATCCCAACTCTCTGTTTTCTGTTAGTTAATCAATCCTCTATCCATGCTAATATGTTACCCTCAACCCCATGAGCTCTTATCTTGTGCAGTAACCTTTTATGTGGTACCTTATCGAATGCCCTCTGGAAATCCAAATACACTACATCTACTGGTTGCCCTTTATTCACCTGCTCATTACATTCTCAAAGAACTCCAGCAAATTTGCGGTTTAGAAGACAAATAACGAAGTGGAGGTCAACAGATGGTGTTTGAGGGGAGTCCATAATGAACTAATCATGTAACGGATTCTGGATGGATTGAGTTTGCTAGGTTGAGTGGCCTTGGCTTACACCCAGATTGTCCTATATGAAGCAAAACTTGGGTTTATTTTCTTTCTATTTCATGAATGCAATTTTTTTTACAAGTTGCGCTCTTTCAGTGGCTCGGTGGCAGCACTCTTGCCTCTGAGTCAGAAGGTTGTGGTTTCAAATCTCACTCCAGGGACTTCAGCACATAATCTCGGCAGATACTTCAATGCAATATTGTGGGAGGCACTCTTTCTCAGATGTGCTGACTTTTGGGTAAGACATTAAACCGAGGCCCTGTCGCCCTCTCAGGTAACACTATTTGAAGAAGAGCAGGAGAGTTCACCTCAATATCCTGGCCAATATTTATCCCTCAACCAACAACTAAAATAACATCAGATTATCTGGTTATTATCACATTGCTGTTTGTGGGACATTGCTGTGCGCATTTGGCTGCCACGTTTCCTACATTATAACAGTGACTGCCCTTCAAAAGTACATCGTTGGCTGTGAAGTGCTTTGGGATGTCCTGAGGTCATGAAAGGTGTTATAGAAATAAAAATCTTTATTCTGTCTTTTAGATAGATTACAGACATCAGGGTCTTCACTGGATGAGTGGTGCTATGGTGGAGAAAGGATTCCATAACTGCTTCTGCCAGATTATCGGCATTGTGGCGAAGGTGAACATTTACCCCATCACTCCATATTTCCTGAGGCCAGGATCGTGGGGGGAGCAACAATATCCACAATTTCAAACTGCAAGTTGAAGCCAATCGGGGATTAATTAAATTCTGTATGGTGCATGAGTAAAGCCTCGATAACACCAAGAAAATTCATTCATAAGTGAATGTGGTGTGAATTGGTTCCAGAGATGATGGTCTCTATTGTGTTCCTAACACAGATGAGGCTGCACACAGGGAGGTTAAAGTAACAATGACCTCAGTCTTTACTAAGACATTCCAGAGTGAGGAACAGGCCTTAGGGGCCAGCTTATATATAGTGCTCCCAAGGGATGCTGGGATCCCTTGGGACTTCAGGGGATGCGCTCCCTGGTGACGGAACATGGGAGTGCATGCTTTACAGATACACAACATCACTCCCCGCCAAAGTCAAAGTGAAAATTATTTACAAGGTGAGGCGGTCGGGAGCCTTTCTTTCCCTGGTGGACTGCCTCGGTACAAATGTCTGTTCTGGTATGTTGGCTGTGTCCTCGCTGGGCTGTCGTGTTGTTGGCCCTGCAGGGCTGCTGGGTGAGCCTGGCTTTGCTGGGCTGTTGGGTGTGATGGGTTCGATTTCCTGGTCTGGGGTGGTGTCGTTGATCTTTTGGGTGTGTGTTGTGGGCTCGAAAAAGCTGGTGTCTGCTGTGGGTTGTTCAGGGCAGTCTGTGAACCGCAGCCTTGTTTGGTCCAGGTGCTTTCTGCACATTTGTCCATTGTCTAGTTTGACTACAAACAATCTACTCCCTTCTTTAGCTATCACCGTGCCCACGATCCACTTGGGACCATGTCCATAGTTTAGCACATACACAGGGTCATTCAGATCAATTTCCCGTGACACAGTGACGTAACCATCGTTTATATTTTGTTGCTGCCGCCTGCTCTCTACCTGATCATGCAGGTTGGGGTGAACCAGCGATAGTCTGGTTTTAAGTGTCCTTTTCATGAGTAGCTCAGCCGGGGACACCCCTGTGAGTGAGTGGGGTCTTGTGTGGTAGCTGAGCAGTACTCGGGACAGGCAGGTTTGGAGTGAGCCTTCTGTGACTCGTTTAAGGCTCTGTTTGATGGTTTGTACTGCCCACTCTGCCTGCCCATTGGAGGCTGGTTTAAAAGGGGCCGAGGTGACATGTTTGATCCCATTGCGGGTCATGAATTCTTTAAATTCGGCACTGGTGAAAAATGGCCTGTTGTCACTGACCAGTATGTCAGGCAGGCCGTGGGTGGCAAACATGGCCCTCAGGTGGTGGCAGTGCTTCCCAACATTATTTCACATTCAATCCATTTTGAAAAAGCATCCACCACCACCAGGAACATTTTACCGAGAAACGGGCCCGCATAGTCGACATGGATCCTCAACCATGGTCTGGAGGGCCAGGACCATAAACTTAGTGGTGCCTCTCTGGGCGCGTTGCTCAACTGAGCACACACGCTGCATTGTCGTACACAGGACTCTAAGTCAGAGTCGATACCGGGCCACCACACGTGGGATCTGGCTATCGCTTTCATCATTACTATACCCAGGTGTGTGCTGTGGAGATCCGAGATGAACGTCTCCCTGCCCTTTTTTGGTAGCATGACGCGGTTACCCCACAGCAGGCAGTCTGCTTGAATGGACAGCTCGTCCTTTCGCCGCTGGAATGGCTTGTTTGGTTCTTGCATTTCAACGGGGATGCTGGCCCAGCTCCCATGCAGTACACAGTTTTTTACTCGGGACAGCAGAGGATCTTGGCTGGTCCAAGTCCTAATCTGGCGGGCCGTGACAGGTGATTTATCATTTCCAAACGCTTCCATGACCATCAACAAGTCTGCGGGCTGTGCTACCATCAACAAGTTTGCAGGCTGCGCCATTTCCACCCCCGTGGTGGGCAATGGTAGCCAACTGAGAGCATCCGCACAGTTCTTAGTGCCTGGTCTGTGACAGATGGTATAGTTATACACTGATAGCGTGAGTGCCCACCTTTATATGCGGGCTGAGGCATTAGTATTTATCTCCTTGTTTTCAGCGAACAGGGATATGAGGGGCTTGTGATCGGTTTCCAGCTCAAATTTGAGGCCAAACAGGTACTGATGCATTTTCTTTACCCTGAACACACACGCTAATGCCTCTTTCTCAATCATGCTGTAGGTTCTCTCGGCCTTAGACAAGCTCCTGGAGGCATAGGCGACAGGTTGCAACTTCCCCGCAACGCTAGCTTGTTGTAATACACACCCGACTCCGTACGACGACGCATCACATGCTAACACAGGTCTTTTACACGGGTTATACAATACAAGCAGCTTGTTGGAGCATGCAATGTTTCTGGCTTTCTGAAAAGCAATTACTTGTTTTTTTTCCCCATACAAAGTTCTCACCTTTACGTAATAACACATATCGGGGCCCTAAGAGGGTGCTTAACCCCGGTAGGAAGTTACCAAAATAGTTGAGGAGTCCCAGGAACAACCACAACTCTGTGAAGTTCTGTGGCCTGTGCGCGTTCCTGATAGCCTTTGTTTTGGCGTCTGTGGGCCGAATGCCGTCCGCCGCGATCTTTCTCCCCAAAAACTCCACTTCTGTTGCCATGAAGATGCATTTCGACCTCTTCAGCCGCAGTCCTATGGGATCCAGTCGCTAGAGGACCTCCTCCAGGTTTTGTAGGTGCTCGACGGTGTCCCGACCCATGACCAATTATGTCGTCCTGAAAAACCACTGTGCATGGAACCGACTTGAGTAGGCTCTCCATGTTTCTCTGGAAGATCGCTGCAGCCGACCAAATTCTAAACGGGCATCTGAAGTAGATGAACAGTCCCTTGTGCGTGTTGATGCAGGTGAGGCCCTTCGAAGACTCCTCCAGCTCCTGCGTCCTAGGCCGAAGTCATGTCGAGCTTGGTGAACGTCTTGCCTCCTGCCAGCGTCGCAAATAGGTCGTCTGCCTTAGGTAGCGGTTATTGGTCCTGTAGCGAGAAACAGTTAATAGTTACTTTATAATCGCCGCAAATCCTGACCGTGCCATCGCTTTTGAGTACAATCGGGCTGGCCCACTCGCTGAATTCCACTGGGGAGATGATGCCCACGCGTTGCAGCCTGTTCAGCTAGATTTCCACTCTCTCCCTCATCATGTGAGGTACCGCTCGCGCCTTGTGGTGAATGGGTCGTGCCTCTGGGACTAAATGGATCTGCACTTTCGCCCCGGAAAAGTTTCCAATGCCTGGCTCAAAAATGGAAGGAAATTTGTTAAGAACCTGGGTACATGAGGCCTTATCAACATGTGATAGTGCTCGGATTAAGCGAATTTTGCCCAGTCATCTCCTTCCAAGCAGTGTGGAGCCATCGCCCCGGACAATCCAGTTTGTGCACCATGCCCTCGTAGGTGACCTTGAGCATGGCGCTGCCCAGGACAGTGATAAGCTCTTTGTTGTACATTCTCAGTTTCGTGTGGATGGGGCTCAGGGCTGGTCTGAGTGCCTTGTTGCACCACAGTCTCTCAAACATCTTTTTACTCATGATGGATTGGCTAGCGCCAGTGTCCAGTTCCATGGCTACGGGTAAGCCATTCAATTTTACATTTAGCATTATAGATGGACATTTCGTCGAATATGTGTGCACCCCGTGTACTTCAGAATCTGCCTCCTCTCTCTGAGGCTCGAAATTGTTTTGATCCACCATGGACCGATCCTCCTCTGCCACGTGGTGGTTAGCAGGTTTTGCAGAGCTTACTGCTCGTCTGCAAGCTCGTTGGAGGTGCCTCATTGTTCCACAACTCTTGCAAACTTACCCTTCGAAGCGGCATGAATAGGCTGAATGGAAGCCTCCACAATGCCAACAAGGTGTGAATTGCCTTGCATTCATCCTTTGTTACGGACTCTGAGTCATCTGGGTCACCTGAGGCCTGCTGGCAGTTGCAGACTCATGGTTTCTGCCCTGTACATTTCTGTTCGCAAACACAGTTCCAGTTAATTTATGAACATTGCTAGCACTTGTGTGCTGAGAGATTTGTTTGCTGTTATCACTGGTGGACATAAACGCCTGTGCTATCGCAATGGCCTTACTGAAGGTCGGTGTCTCTACAGTCAAAAGTTTTTGTAGGATGGTCTCGTGGCCAATGCCCAGTACAAAAACGTCTCTGAGCATTTGCACCAGGTAGCCATCAAACTCACATTGTCCTGCAAGTCGCCTTAGCTCGGCAATGTAGCTCGCCACTTCCTGACCTTCAGATCGCTGGCACGTGTAGAACCAATACCTCGTCATCAGCACGCTCTCCCTCAGGTTAAAATGCTCCTGAACCAGTGTATACAGCTCCTCATATGACTTATCTGTGGGTTTCGCTGGAGCCAGAAGATTCTTCATGAGGCTGTAGGTCGGTGCCCCGCAGCCCGTGAGGAGGACCACTCTCTTTTTTGCAGCGCTTCCTTCTCCATCCAGCTCATTGGCTACAAAGTACTGGTCTAGCCATTTGACAAAGGCTTCCCAGTCCTCACCCTCCGAGAACCTCTCCAGGATGCCCGCAATTTGCTGCATCTTTGCGTTGGATTCCTATACTCGTCGCCAGTTATTGTGTTCCTCACACAGGTGAGACTGCACACAGGGAGGTTAAAGTAACTGTGACCTCAGTCTTTATTGAGACACTCCAGAGTGAGGAACAGGCCTTAGGGGCTGGCTTATATACAGTGCTCCCAAGGGATGCTGGGATCCCTTGGGAATTCAGGGGATGCATTCCCTGGTGGCGGAACATGGGAGTGCGTGCCTTACAGGTACACAACAGTCTCCTACACAAGTACTTACAGAAACATGCACACTTTCACATGCCCGCACTCCTTCACTCACTGGTGTTGTACTCGGAGGCTGGGATAATTGCAGCTTTCAAGACTGAGGTCAATGGATTTTTGTTGGGTAAGTGTATCAAGGGATAGGCAGCTAAGGCGGGAAAATGGGGTTGAGGTGCAGATCTGCCAACATCTGATTGAATGGTGGAGTCGAAACTCCGCAGCATGCGGGAAAACCCGATCTTCCGAGTTTCCCAACAGAAGCTCCGTCCCCCTCCCCCCTCCACGCAGCTTGCCCCTGTCAAGTTTCAGCCCCATGTATTCTATATCATTGGAGAAAAGATGTCAAAGTCTGTACAGCAGCATAACAAAGGGATCGAGTTTAAACATTGCCTGCCTGGGAGAAACCAGGGCATTTAAAAAGATGAGCAGGTTATTTCGACTGCTTGAAACTAGACCCTTTCTCGCCATTTCCCATTTGAACCTGCAAGCTTCAGTAGGCGAATGATGTGGCTGCCTAAAGCAGGTGCCAGATTCCTGAATCTATGCAAGTTGGGGTCCTATTGCGTCATTGAGGCCGCTGGAGCTTTCCCACCAGTAGGGTCACTAATCGTCCAGGATTGGCCTGGGGTCACCAGGAATTGAAGCTTAATCTCCAGGACACTGCCGCGTGCAACCCCGGGAGAATTATCAGAGGGGCATTCAAAAAAGTTGTGTTTTTTTCCTTTTCTTTGAACACATCTGTTATAAAAGTATCGGCGAATGGAAAAAAAGACAGTTTGACTGAGTCAAGCATCATCCAATCGCCTAATGAAGAGTGTTTTCGCTTTCCAATTGACCATGGGATGGCGGTGTGCAGGGAGGATGGACATGTTGGATGACCACTGGAGGAAAGTTGGGGGCTCTCCTTACCCCGGGCCCTATCGGGACCCCCACACTGCCACCTCCCAACAAGCTGGCGGGGTCCTTGGCCCTTGACCGACTGATCGTTCTCTGCCGGCAGCCAGTCCTGGAGCAGGCAGGAAGTGGACCGGTTAAATGGGAGTTAAGATATCATGGGCCTCAAAGTGAGGAAGGACGTTCTTGCTATTGAGGAAGTGCAGTGAAGGTTCGCCAGACTGATTCCAGGGATGGCTGGACTGACATATGAGGAGAGACTGGATCAACTGGGCCTTTATACACTGGAGTTTAGAAGGATGAGAGGGGCTCTCATAGAAATGTATAAGATTCTGACGGGACGGGACAGGTTAGATGCGGGAAGAATGTTCCCGATGTTGGGGAAGTCCAGAACCAGGGGACACAGTCTTAGGATAAGGGTTAGGTCATTTAGGACTGAGATGAGGAGAAACTTCTTCACTCAAAGAGTCGTTAACCTATGGAATTCCCTGCCACAGAGAGTCGTTGATGCCAGTTCATTGGATATATTCAAGAGGGAGTTAGATATGGCCCTTACGGGATCAAGGGGTATGGAGAGAAAGCGGGAAAGAGGTACTGAGGGAATGATCAGCCATGATCATATTGAATGGTGGTGCAGGCTCGAAGGGCCGAATAGCCTACTCCTGCACCTATATTCTATGTTTCTATGTTTCTGTGTTCTGCCTGCCCGAAACCCACCCACGGTTAAAATCAACCCCAAATTGTTATCTTTGAGATGTAGACTGGTTCTTGGAAAGGGACGGGATGCACTCAGTAATATGCCCCAACCAGTACCCCCAGCAGTGGTTTTGTTACATGTCTTGTCACACGGTTATGGTGGAAGCTTTTCTGGATAAAGAAAAACTTGCATTTCCAAAGCGCCTTTCATGACCTCAGTGCTTTACACCAAATTAAGTACTTCTGAAGTGTAATGAAGGAAATGCGGAAGCCAATTTGCCCACAGCAATGGGGCAAATGACCAGATAATCTGTGTTCAGGTGTTGGTTAAAGGATAAATATTGGCCAGCACATTAGAGAGAACTCCGCCGCTCCTCTTTGAATAGTACCATAGGATCTTTTGCATCAAACTGAGAGGACAGGCAGGGCCTTGCTATAATGTCGCAATTGAAAGATGCCCTTTTGAGAGTGCAGCACTCCCCCAGTACTGCCCTAGAGTGTCAGTCTAGATTATGTGCTCAGGTAACTGGAATGAGACTTCAACCCATGACCTTCTGACTCAGAGACGAGCGTGCTACCACTGGGCCAAGACTGGTACATTAACTGCTGCCACATGAAGCTGTTCACGGTAAGTCAGCTGGTACACTGTTACAATTGCAGAGCGTTGCATCATGGAATGTGTAATGTATTTGCTACTACTAGAATTTAGCTGTGTTAAATCTGAACTGATGCTTTCGGCCTCGAGATCTTATTCTATAAGTAAGCATATTCTACAGTCAACTGGAGGTTAACTGCTGCTGACGAGGGAAGTTTACAGATTACCAGGTATGTGTACATTTCTGGCTCTAGGTCAGAAGAAACCAGCATAAAACACATGCCTTATTTTCTCCCTTTTTATACTTTGAGTGTTGTGTCTAAATTATGACAGACATGCTTTAAAACATTTCATAGACTCATCGAAGGAGGCCAATTACATAGAATGACATGGAACCTGCAGCACAGCAACAGGCCATTCGGCCCAACTGGTCCATGCCGGTGTTTATGCTCCACACGAAACTTCACCCACCCCTCTTCATATAACTCAATTAGCAAAAACTTGTAGGGGATGAAATTTCCCTCAGTGGGAAATTGGGGAGGGGACTTCGATTTAGCCAAAGATTTACCGCCCTGCGGGGCTCAGAGGGAAGAGCTAGAAAATTCAGCTATTTTACTCTGATACCGCCTCCCAGCGCTTTGGGGTGCTGTTGGAGGCAGTCTAGGGGCGGGTTTGGGTCGGAGTGGAGCAGTGTCCATCAATGCAGCGCTGACATGTCGCAACGTCTCTCACCTTCACTTAAAGGGGAGGGACGCTGTCAGGCCTAAGTGGAATCTGTCATGTATGTACATTCTGTTTGTACATACCAGATGGTGTCACTGTTGGAGGCCACTGACAGCACACACATGGTGCTGCTCTGGTATAAAAGGCCAGCCATTTTGTGAGTCAGGCACTTTGAGCCTAAATAAAGCAGAGCAAAGGTTGTACCTTGCTTAGTTAAACAGTACTCAGTTTGAACCTTATTGCATACATAACAGAACCCACTGGGCCTGTGGCTCGGCACCCAAGAGGGGGTGTCAAGCTGCCTATTTGTAGCCCGGTCGAACCAGCGGCCGCCATTGTCGGGCCGACTCAGGTGTCGCCAACAATTAAAACAAAATGGCGGGCACGGCGGTGCGCCCTCCCCTTTAAGGGCGGCCGCACCGCCCAGCCACTGGCAGCTTCCTGCCGCGCGAAGCTGTTTGGGATGGTCGCACCCCCGCAGGCCAATTTCCCTCGTGAGGCATAAAAAGGGGTCACCGCCGGGCTTTAAGGGGTTGGCGCGCCGGGCAGGGCAGAAACATAGGGTGCGGCGGAAACCCATTCCCTTCCCCCTTCCGGCCCGAAGGCAATTGCGAATGGGTCGGCCCTGCTGCCTACCCTCGGTTGGAAAGGCCTTGCCATTACCACCGCTCAGAAGGGCGCAATTTCCCTTCCCCCATCGTGTGTTTATCTAGCTTCCCCTTAAATACATCTACACTATAAAAAACATTCCTATCAGGGAATTGAACCCCACTCTCCCAGCTGACAGGTGGAGGTACTTCGCACTCCACTAATAAAGATGAATGGGGTCTAATGAGGAAGAATGGCCTATGTTCTCAAATAACTATTCACTCAGTTCCCTTCCCCTGCTTTTTCTTTTCCCATATTCTTTTAATTTTTCTTTTTCAAATATTGACCCACTTCCCCTTTGAAGGTGTTATGAATTGTCCTTCCACCATTGTTTCAGAGGGCATGTAAAAATATATTTTGAATAGATGAATTGAGGCACTGTAGTTCACATCTTCAAATTTCACACTCCATGATTTGGTTTTGAAGAGAGTAAGGCGCCAACACTATCGATCAGCACATTCAGCGCAGTGTTAAGACCCAAACCTCCTAGAGCAGGCTTAGGGATAAGTGGGCAACAACGGTGACAGATCAAGTGGTGAAAATTATTGTCTGGCTAATGGAATTCAAAGGATGCCAGTACTGCTCAAAGTAACATAGCTTTATTGCTTCCTCTCCCTTTCATTTCAGTGTTTCACGTTACCTGGTTAAAATTAAAAAAAAATGCATTTAAACATCTGCTCATTAAAGTCCTTTCATATTAAAGAGCAAATCAGTTGAAAAGTACTAACAGCGCAACACTTATACGTACCATTTACTCCTGTTTCTCCATGTTATTTGGGGTTGTTTAAATGTGCACTTGTGTCTCTTTGTGAACCTATTCAATTTGTAATGTGAAACTTCAACATACTTTTCAATAAACTCAATTGGTACTGGATTATGTTTTATTCTTTATGGCCTATAGAATGAGAGATACAGACTAAAAGTGCAAATACAGTAGAATCTCTATTGGGCTCAATTTTGGCCCACCCCTTTTTTCGGCGCACTTACCGGAGATGCGCCGCTTTTCTCCGTTCAGAAGTGCGGCGAAAAAATTCCTCCCCACTTTGGCCACTGTCCGGCCTCTCCCCGGTCGTCGCGCAGCGTGGCCAGTCGAGTCGGGGTTGGAGCCAGCGTCCTGCACTGAAAACAGTGCCGGGACAGCTGCATATGCGCATTGGAGTCGGGTCGCGATGTCCGTGCATGCGCAGTAGTGCCGAAATTTGGCAATCGGCCATTTTTAAAAGTAATCATAGCTGCTTGTGTTTTGCAGTTTGCTTGCTGCAGCCTGTTGCAGCCTGTCCGGTGAGTTTGCTTTCTGCAGCCGCTGTGTGTGCTCCGATGTCGGCAGTTCAAACACTCCCGCCCCTAGCCCTGGCCAAGTGGCCTCCTGGTGCGTTGTCGTCCCACATCTATCCCAGGCCGAGTGGCCTCCCACACCAGACGGCCCACTGCCTTCCCGGGCCGAGTTTTCAGATGAAGGTAGGACTTCTATTTTTTATTTGTTATTGAATGCTTAGTACTTTTTGTGCTTTGTTTAGTGCTTTGTAAGTCTTGGTGCTTTAGGTGCAGGTCCTCTCCACTTCCCTTCCCGCCCCTATCCCAGGCCTCCGATGTACCTACCTGTGCTGATTTCTTAACTCTCCGCAAGGGTTTTCTGAAGTGGCCACATGCGCTGGCCTAAGTAGATTTGGAGTAACTATTAGCTGGCCAAAATGGCCTAAATGGCCAAAACTGGCGTAGGTGGCTGGTAATGCCCCCTTTTGAGAAAAACTAAACTAAACTAAAAAAATCGTAACTAACTCACTTACACAGGCGCAAATTGAATGTGGAAAATGGGGATTTTTAAGATATGCCAGAAAAATCAAGTTACTCCAAAAAAAAACGGAGCAACTCCTTGCCAAAATTGAGCCCATTATCTCTACTCTGATTATCCACCAGAATGTTCCTAGAATCCAACAGCACAGAGCCCATTCGGCCCACCATTCCTATGCCAGCTCTTTGAAAGAGCTGTTCAATTATTCCCACTACTCTTGCATTTTTTCCCATAGCCCTGCAAATCTTTCCTTTTCAAGTATAATTCCTTTTCTGAAAGTTACGATTGAATTTGCTTCCAACAAACTTTCAGGCAGTGCGTTCCAGAGCATAAAAGCAATTCTCCTCAACTCCCCTCTGATTCTTTTGTTAATTATCTTAAATCTCTGTTCTCTGGATACCACCCCTTCTGAAGGACAGAGCCCTGCGTCAGATAGCCCATCATTGTAGCTTCTTGTGTTGTAGATATTTCACCTCCTTTTCTCGGTGAATAATACTGTCTTGGTGAATAAATATGTCTCTTGTTACTGGCACTGTGCTTTCCATCTTGTGCCAACAGCATTACTTCACCATACCAGTGAGACCACAATTTAGAGACTCCCCATTTTTGTTATCTCACCATTTCCATTATCGACCAGGGAGGTTCCCCTCCATTATGGCAGATAACGGAGGCTCCGCTGTGCGAAGAAAATATATAAAATGTTAAACGGAAGTTTCTTGCAAGAGTACAGACACAAAGGGATTCATTTTAACTTTTGCCCGGTGGTGTAAAACGGGCAATATCGAATTGGCCGCCCATTTTCACACTCCACGATTTCCCCTTCCATTGACTTCAAGGGAAAGGAAAATCGGCCAAAGTTAAAATTACCACTACAAAGGGCAATCGATGGATACTGATCAAGAACAAGGCCACTTCCTAGCCCAGAAACGCTGGCACCAAAATAATACCCCTATCAGCAGCCTAGTAGCTCTGTATTTTAAGTGAAGCGGCCTACAGGGTTATTGGTGTAGTCAGGTAAAACAGCTGTGAAACTAGGAATGAATCAAAAGGCAATAGTGCCTGCAGTGACACATCAATTCTATGTTATCAATCAAATGCATATTTTTTCTGTATCTTTTATATATACGAATACAGCAACTGGTGTGACCATTAGCCTGAAATCCTATTGTTAGAATGGTTTGCTCCACTTTGTATTATTGAGGTCAAAGCGAAAGGTCCCATTGGAGCTTTGCTGTCTTACAATTAGTTAAATATATAACTTATTAACTACTACTAATGATGAATGTCTCCTGTATAAATGGGATAGAATTCCTGTGCACGTATTCTACTTGTGTCAGTATCAGTGATTGGTTGTGTATGCGATATTAAAAGCTTGTTTATTTTAATTCCTAAATTAGCCTAATAAAAGTTTTAAGGATATAAAGAAAGAATAACTTGCACTTCTATAGCACCTTTCATGACCCAAAGTGCGTCCCAGCCAATGAAGTACTTTTGAAGTGTAGTCACTGTTCTAATATCAGAAACGCAGCAAACAACTTGGGCACAGGAAGCTCTCACAAACAGCAAAGATATAAAGACCAGATAATCTGTTTTAGTGATGTTGGTTGAGGAGTAAATTTCGGCCAGGGCACCGGGGATAACTCCCCTGCTCTTCCGCAAAGTAGTGCCAGGAGATCTTTTACGGAAACCTGAGAGGCCAATCAACTATCAAGGCTGCTTCATCTTCAGACCATGTGCAATCTGTTCTCTAATGAGTCTCCACACCACCCCGACCCCCATTTTATCTCTTGAAGAGGGGCATCGACAACACGTGAACATCCAAGAGGATAAAGTTCCATGAGGTTACTTTCTGACCCTCAATGGTAATGAAGCAAAACTTTGCTCCCTAAATGGAGTCTCACAGCCCATACTATTTACCTCTGGCTAGTTATTTTCACGAGGTAGGTCATGTAGTGTATGAAATGATACAATGAACTCCGTACTGTGAGCCAGTGACTCGGTGTAACCTGGTCAGTCTTTAATGGCTTCCGGAAGTGAAGATACAAAGGTGAAATTCAGGTTATATACCGGGCCCAGCACGAGGGCACCTATGACCCGAGGACCTCCGATGGTACTGCCCCCTGTTGGTGGGCAGACCTTATGTACATACATAACAGGTCATCTGTCATCCTCACAGCAGAGGAACCTCAATATGCCACAATTCACCAGATCTTTTATGTCTATCATTCCAATACTGCCATTTCTAAATAGATCCAGCTCTTTTTTGAAGGAGTTAATAAAAAAAGCTTTCGGCTAGTAATAATAGTGCTTCCATAAAGGGGAAGGAACTTTTGTGTTCAAAGTACTCCCCCTTTTATACTGAAAAATTACTTGCAACATTTCTGTTGGACATTTTTTGAAGTAATGTCCAATTAATCAACCACGTGGAGACCCTAGAGTTGAGTTCCCTTCCCTGCTGTGCTGCAATGGTGACATGGATTGGCTGCATCCTAGACCGCCTCTATCGGAAACAGTGGAGTCGTGACTTTGGACTGTTCTCCGAGCCACACTGGAGCTGAAGATGCCCCAAGAAACCGGCCTGTAATGTTCATGGCCCAAGGACTGATCTTCTAGGTTCTGCATGCTCTCAGGCTGGTCCAAATCTGTGACCTCCACTGTTTACATTGGAGCCTCAACCCTGTCAATGACATCACAGGAGTGACCTACCAGGAAGGCCAATGCACCTGAGCTTTTTCATGGAGCAAATTGAAGTGAGGTTTTCTTAAAAATGCCAAGCAGCAATCCTGTCTGTATATTATTCTGCTGTGCAACAATAGCGGAGGATATGAACCAAAAAGTACTGCTCTTTCCCTATTAAAGAGCATTCACTGGTGTCCTGTCTCTTGCTCAGTTATGGACTTGGCAAAGGGGGGAAACCCTATCTTAGGCAGCATTTTTAATTTGGATTTATATAACGCCCTTCACAACCTCAGGACATCCAAAAAATGAAGTACTTTTGAAGTGTAGTAACTGTTATAATGTAGGAAACGTGGCAGCCAATTTGCGCACAGCAATGAGATAAATAAACAGGTAATCTGTTTAGCGATGTGAGTTGAGGGATAAATATTGGCCAGAATACTGGAGAGAACTCTGCCTGCTCTTCTTGACATGGGATCTTTTACATCCACCTGAGAGGGCAGATGGGGCCTCAGTTTAACATCTCATCTGAAAGACAGCACCTCTGACAGTGCAGCACTCCCTCAGCACTGCACTGGAGTGTCAGCCTGGATTATGTGCTCAAATCTCAGGGGGTGGGACTTGAACCTACAACCTTCTAACTGAAAGGTGGGAGTGCTAACAACTGAGCCAAGGCTGACACCAGGTTAGTGCGAGTTCAGCCAATACAGACTACACCATATTCATACCCTCGGTATACTTAGTTATTGGCGGATCCATAACCTCCAAGTTCACAAAGCTGGAGTACGAAGGTGGCACTACTTACACTGAAAACTGTAAAATAACAATAGATGCTTGGGCAAAGTACTAGAAGACAACCATTGTCTGTATAACTGGACCCCAATGAGTGGCAATACCTTCAGGATTGCGAGGAGGGAGCCGAGAGAAAAAACAGAGGCGAAAATTGCAGGGAAATAAAACAAACACAACCTTAGGCAGAAAAGATAAAAAGTGCAACTCTTGGAAATCTGACCTAAAATCAGAAAAGGCTGGAAACATACAGCAGGTCGATCAACTTCTGTAAAGAGAAAAGAGGTGGTAATGTTTCAGAAACCCTTTGTCGGCACTAACCTGCTTTCATTGGCAGTATGAATTCCAGCTTTCCTTGTTACAACTGTGCCACCGATATGACCTTCTAATTGTTTCTGCTTTAATTTGGGCAATAACTAGGGAAGAATGCAGATCAATGGAACTGGGAAAAATGTACCACCACAACTAGGATTATGAACCTCATTTATTTTTGTTGACGCTTTATTAAGCGCAATGTAAGTCATGCCAACACTACGCCACTGCACTGAAAATGCAATTATTGCTCCAGATTGTTCATGAAGAGGCTGCCACTGTGTGCTTATTTGCATGGTCTGAACAATGAGCAAAATAACATCATAGGAAGATAAGAACACGAGTAGGCCATTCAGCCCCTCGAGCCTATTCTGCAAATGAAGCATTTACTGGGAGAAATGCCCTACTTTTGAAAACGGCCTCACTCTGTAACTCATTCACTTTAACGGCAGTACAAAGCTGTATTTTGCAATGAACTCTCTGCATTGTTTCTGCAGTAATGAGGAAGGTGACACAGAGAGGCTGTTTCATAGGGGCATGCTAATCTCCCGACACCACTGTTTATTTGCAAAGTTTAACCAATGCAATGAAACCAAAAGGAAGAGAGAGTACAATTCAGAGACGATCATAAGTTGCAGGTCAAATGAGACAATGGAATGGCGAGAAGTCCCAGAATAGGAAAAGGTCACAACATTGAATTTAATCTCATGAAAACGCACTGGAGCAACCCCATTACTGTGCGAGCTCATCAAGCCCAGAGGAGCAGACATTTGCCAATCAAATGGGGAGTGCCAAAGATGTGGCTAGGAGAGTCCTCTGAAGACAGAAGGATGCAATGACCAACCGAGCTTCAGGCCGTGTGCCCACTAAGAATGGATTAACAGAACATATAGGATTGTCTTCAGGTATAGTGTGATCAACTAGTATGATCCCTTTTAAGTATAGTGTAAATTGCTCAGCATCCTCGATCAGGCCAACATCCCCAGCGTCGAAGCACTGACCACACTTGACCAGCTCCATTGGGCGGGCCACATTGTTCACATGCCTGACACAAGACTCCCAAAGCAAGCGCTCTACACAGCAAGCGAGCCCCAGGTGGGCAGAGCAAACATTTCAAGGACACCCTCAAAACCTCCTTGATAAAGTGCAACATTCCCACCAACACCTGGGAGTCCCTGGCCAAAGACCACCGTAAGTGGAGGAAGTGCATCCGGGAGGGTGCTGAGCACCTTGAGTCTCGTCGCTGAGAGCATGCAGAAAACAAGCGCAGGCAGCGGAAGGTGTGTGCGGAAAACCAGTCCCACCCACCCTTTCCTTCAATGACTGTCTGTCCCACCTGTGACAGAGACTGTAATTCCTGTATTGAACTGTTCAGTCACCTAAGAACTCACTTTTAGAGTGGAAGCAAATCTTCCTCGACTTCGAGGGACTGCCTATGATGATGATGATGAGTGTAAAGACTGGTGTAGTGAAGATTGGTATTATCAGAAGGCTTCCTTCAGGTACTGTCAACGGCATTAATAAGGACTCCTCCAGGTATAGTTTGGCCTAACGTTGGCAGATCCTCCATCCCTGGTGCAAACCTGACTGAGTGCATCCTGAATCCTGGGGTCTCTGAGTAGGGGTCCCAACCACATTCCAGGAGTCTGATGCTGTGACCACAGAGGATTTTACTGAAAGAAAACTCAAACCATTTGTAATCATCGAAAGCCATCAGTGTGCATGAATTTCCACCCCCTCTCCCTGGGCTGGAATCCATCTGAATCTCCAGAGGCAATGTGGTGCTGCTCAAAAGCGTTAAGCTTCCCATGTTATTCCAACTGGCTCCAGCTTGATCCAGTTACACGACAGGTGCACCTGATGGCCTCAAACAGAATAAGTAGGAAAGCGGCGGGGGTTTAAGGCTCCAATTAGCTAATGGAATATTAAGGGAACACAGGGTCCCAAGTCGCCTTCGGTGCATCAACTGAAGATTTTAAAGGGAACGGCTTTAGGTTAAACCAACGGCTTCGCGGTATCACCCCATGGGAGACAACTCAACTGGCAGGCTGCCTTCTAATGGAGCCAAGTGATGGACAGGTGACTAAATGGGTCCATCATCGCACAATCATATATCTCGGAAACTATTTACCCACTCAGCAACGGCTGCTGTTGCACATCGAGTCTGACTGACCTGCACATTTGTGACGATTACTCTGTCACCCTTGGGTTGATGAGGGGGCTACGGGGGGTTAAATGAGAGGGAAATGAACAGGGAACAGGATAGACTGGTCTTAATTAGCATTGTGATATTGGGGGGACAGCAGACACATTAACACCACAAACACAGAACTAAAGTGCTGCTTCATATTTACTGCATTTTGTGCAACTTTGAGATTGACAATCCCCAAAAGGAGGTCACAACAGACACAGTTAAATAAATAAACATGGCCTACAGGTCTTGCTCTGGAAGTTTCACCTGTCTTCTTCTTTTTGCTATGTGTCAAATTTTGTTTCATTACGTTCCTGTGACGCGCCTTGGAGTGTTTTACTACATGAAGGGTACTAGAAACTACAAGTTGCCGTTGTATATGTATTTACTGCTCACAGTTTCTCATTACAGTTGTTAAGTGCAGAACTAAGTCACACAGACCAGGGAGGTTACAGGATCCATCAGATCTGCTTCTGGGCTGAGTGGCGTTAATCAACCCTTCAGGAATTAAAGACTAATATTCTGGACACTCCTGCAAGCAACCCTGGGAGTAAAATCAGAGGGACATTTTTTTTTCATTTTCTTTCAACACTTTAGTTATAATATTGGAGATGGGAAGAAAGGCTGTTTGACTGGGAGAGGCGGTTGGAGGTGGAAGGTCATGTGATGAAATCTCCAGGAATGCGGCCAATCAGAATTGGAAATCCTAGGGCTGATTGAGCTTGTCTCAGCCAGGTTAGCAGTCAAGATGCTATAGTTGGCCTCTATAGTAGGTGACCTTAGGTTAGCAGAAGAGCCTCGAGAATGCATTGCCAGCTGGTGTGGTGGAAGCTGACTCTCTGTACGCCTTCAAAAGGGAGCTGGACCCGTTCTTGACTGGGACGGTGAGTGCATCATATAGAAGGCAAGTGTCTTTTTAGATAACACTTGGTCCGTGTGATCTCTGGGACTGATTTCCATTGCCTGAGGGGGTCAGAGAGAAATTTTCCAGTGTATTTTTCTCTTATTGGCCCGCTAGGTATAATTTGGCCCAACGATGGTAGATCCTCCATCCCTGGTGGCGGTGGGAGTAGGGGGGGGGGGGGCGGGTGTCATGTATGTACGTTCTGTTTGTAGCCACCAGATGGCGTCATTGTTGGAGGCCACTGCGCAGCACGCACATATGGTGCTGCTCAGGTATAAAAGGCCAACCATTTTGAAAGTCAGACAATTTGGGCCGAAATAAAGCAGAGCCAAGGTTGTACCTTGCTTCGTTAAACAGTACTCAGTTTGAACGTTTATTGCATACATAACATTTGGTGACGAGAATACAAGAACCTTTGTTTGCAAAATGAGCACGATTGGATTTTTAGAGTGATTCATGGAGGGAGAAGGTTGGGCAGACTTTGTGAGCCGTTTGAACCAGTACTTCGTGGCCAATAAAATGAAGCGGGTCAACGATGCAGATGGGCGCCGGGCCGTGTTCCTCACTGTGTGCGGTTCAAAGATCTACGGTCTGATAAAGAATCTACTCATGCCTAGTGATCCAACAGAGAAAACGTACGGGAAGTTGTGTACATTGATACGGGAGCACCTCAAGCCAGACGATGGCATCATCATCTTGAGATACAGGTTTTATACACACGTTCGATCGGAGGGCTAGAGCGCGGCGGAATTTGTTGCCGACCTGAGACGTCTAGCGGGACCGTGAAAGTTCGGAACAGTGTTGGCAGACATGCTGCGGGACTTAGTTGTTATCAGTATCAACCACGAGGTGATCCTGCGCAAACTTCTAGCGGTGGAGCAGTTGAATTTAAAAAGGGCCATCCAGATCGCTCAATCATGTATGACGACGGACAGGAGTCGAAAGAAAATAGCGGTGAAGAACCGAACCTCGGCAAGTACTGTAAATGCAATTGATTTGGCGTTTGGCAGAGCGGCACATGGCAGGGCCATTACTTTTCAGCACAGGAACAATGGGGTTGGCCCATTCATTAAATTCAATCGGTGATATGATCCCTTCACGCTGGAGTCTGTCCAGTTCAATTTGGACCTTCTCCCTCATCATAAACGGCATTACCCGAGCTTTATGATGGACGGGTCTTGCATCTGAGTCCACGTGGATCTGCACCTTGGCTCCCATGAAGTTTCCGATACCCAGTTCGAACAGCGAAGGAAACTTGCTCAATGCTTAGGCACATGTATCTTCCTCCGATGACAACGCCTTTATGTCATTCCAGTCGCATCTGATTTTCTTCAACCAGCTCCTGCCGAGCAGCGTTGGGCCATTGCCTGGAACAATCCACAGTGGTAACTCGTGAACCGCACCGTTATATGACACATTCATTTGTGCACTGCCAATCACATTTATCAGTTCTTTGATATACGTGCGCAGCTTGGCGTTAACAGGGCTCAGCCTGGGCCTCACAGTCTTAGTATCCCACAGCTTATTAAATGCCCTCTCGTTCATGATCGATTGACTCGCCCCTGTGTCCAGTTCCATCAATACCGGTATCCTATTAAACTTCACATTAATCAAAATTGATTTACTCTTGGTTATGAAGGGGTACAGTCCATACATGTTCCAAGATGACATCCTGATCACCGGTTGTAACTCCAAGGAACATCTGAACAACCTGGAAGAGGTTCTACTGCATTTGGATAGAGTGTGACTCAGACTGAAATGCTCGAAGTGCGTCTTCATGGTACCGGAGGTCGAATTCCTCGAGAGCAAAATCGCCGCTGATGGCATCAGACCTACGTGAAAACCAAGGCCATCAAGAATGCACCAAAGCCACAGAATGTGACAGAGCTGCATTCGTTCCTGGGTCTACTCAATTACTTTGGTAACTTTCTACCTAAATTGAGCACCTTACTAGAACCTTTGCACATGCTATTGAGAAAAGGCGATAACTGGGTGTGGGTCGCATCGCAAGACAGAGCTTTCGAAAAAGCCACCAATCTGCTTTGCTCGAACAAGCTGCTGGTAAATTATGACCCATGTAAACGTTTAGTTTTGGCCTGTGACACAACGTCATATGGAATTGGTTGCATACTCCAACAAGCCAATGAGTCGGGGAAACTTTAACCTGTCGCGTATGCATCCAAAAGTTTGTCTAAAGCAGAAAGAGCCTACAGCATGGTAGAAAAAGAAGCTTTAGAAGTGTGTACGGTGTTAAAAAGATGCGTTAATACCTGTTCAGTTGGACGTTCGAATTAGAGACTGATCACAAGCCGCTCATTTCATTGTTTTCCGAGAGCAAAAGTATAAATACAAACGCTTCATCCCGCATTCAAAGGTTTGCGCTGACATTATCTGACTATGATTATATCATTCGTCAGAGACCTGGCACAGAAAATTGTGCTGATGCTTTGAGCCGGTTGCCGTTGCCTACACCGGAGGTGGAAACGCCACAACCAGCGGATCTAATGTTAATCATGGATGCTTTTGAGAGTGAAGGAACCCCTGTCACGGCTCAACAAGTTAACCAACCAGCCGGGACCCGATTTTATCAGTGGTAAAGGGTTGCATCCTCAAAGGGGAATGGTCTGCCATACCTATGCAAATGTACATTTGTTGCAAGGACGAACTGTCTATTCAAGCAGATTGCATATTGTGGGGCAATTGTGTTGTAATGCTCAAGAAAGGGAGAGAGAAGTTCATGCATGAGTTACACAGCACACATCCTGGTATAGTGATGATGAAGGCCATCGCCAGGTCCCAGGTAACCAGGAATTGGTGGCCAGGAATTTATTCTGAGCTGGAAGCATGTGTGCATCAGTGCAACACCTGCAGGCAGCTCAGCAAAGCAACCAGCGGAATTGCCGCTGAGTCTGTGGCCGTGGCCATCCAAACCTTGGTCCAGGATCCATGTAGATTTTGCAAGTCCCTGTCCTAGGCAAGATGTTTTTAGTGGTGGTGGATGCTTATTCGAAGTAGATAGTATGCATAATCATGTCATCCAGCACGTCCACGGCAACCATAGAGAATCTCAATGTCATGTTCACGACACATGATCTGCCTGACATTGTGGTGAGTGACAATGGGTCGTGCTTCACCAGTCAGGAGTTTCAGGAGTTTGTGAAACTTAATGGCATAAAACATGTAAGGTCAGCACCATTCAAGCCTGCATCCAACAGACAAGCTGAACATGCAGTACAAATTATCAAGCAAAGCATGAGGAGAGTAACCCAAGGGTCACTGCAGACCTGCTTGTCCTGCATACTGCTGAGTTAGGACAAGACCCCACACACTCACAGGGGTCTTGCCTGCTGAACTCATGATGAAAAGAGGTCTTAAGAACAAGCTATCTCTGGTACACCCAGATTTAAATAATCATGTTGAATACAGAAGACAAAGTCAACAAGGATACCACAATCGGGCAACTGTGTCACGCGAGATTTCTGTTAATGATCCTGTATATGTGTTGAACGATGGTCAGGAAAATCCCCGAGGTGAATTTCGATCGTGGCGGCCATGCAGCCGCTCGACTCCACCACCTGGCTGCTGCTTTCTGGCAGTAAGTGGCCTTTTTGGGAGGCTGAAATGTTTGTCATGATGCTCTGACCATCATGTTGTGTGGAAGGCTCAATAGAACAGCTGGTCTTTTTCTGCCCTTCTATTTCAAATGTTAGGGAGGAGGGGAGGGAGAAGAAAAGTAACCAGAGAGAGGACATTTGGTCCATTTTAACATTGGAATAAAAAAGCTTATATTTCTATGCATCTCAATCTGTAAAATGAGTCCGGGAATGAAACCATTCTGAGCGTTGGTCACTGTTTGCAGGGACAACTTCCTGACATCTGTTTTAAACTTTGTTTTACCTGTTCCCCTTTGTTCTAGTGTCGTGGCACACCTCACCTTGTACACTTCAATAAGAGCCCCTCTCAGTCACCTCCATTCATGGTGAAAGTGCCACTGCCTCCAGTCTTGACCTATAACTTAATCTCTTGACATTAGTCACCCGCCCCTCGGCTCTTCGCTCTGCACCATCTCCGTGGCTTGAATGATTCCCTTACATCAGCAACTGAGCCCATCAAGGGAGCTCAGGGTTAATGTTCCGTGATTTAGAAATCAAACCCTACTAAAGTATCCTGTACAAACTACTGCATTACATCTGAAATTATAAATGCAAATTACTAATGAGTCAAACCATTAAAGTAAGCTTGTGTGATTTAGACTGTGTGCGCAACATATGTTTTGGGCTCCTGCACACCAAATGTGATGTAATATGGTGAGACTTTGTCGTGTTTCCATGCAAAATGAAGCTGAAATGATTATTCAACTAGGATATGTAAATGTCTCCTGTAAAGTCATAATTTATCTGATATCCCACGCACCTATGCTAAATACTTAGTTAGCTTATGTTGTGTATGGAGAAAGAGTCAGACTGAACACTGTGAGCTCAAAGTAAAGTGTGACTGTAGTCTTTTATTGTAGGTCTTCAGAGTGCCTCTCTAACCTGTAAAGCCTCCTTAAATACCTGTGCTCCCAAGGGATTATGGGATCACTTGGTACTCCAGGGGATGAGCCCTCTGGTGGCTGTACAGAGTAAGTATAAGTCCACATATATATAACAACACTCCCCCCGCAATAGTATAACTATTTACAATGTGAGTAGATCTGGGACCCTTCTTGCCCTGGTTGATAGTCTCGGTGTGAAAGCTGGTGTTGTTGAGTCATTTGTTGGGCCCTTGCTGGGCTGCTGTGCAGCTGGTCTTGCTGGGCTGCCTGGTGTGTTGGGTCCTGCTGGGCTGCAGTGGATGATGGGTTCTGCTTCGTGGTCAACCGTGATGCCGGTTGCCACTGATGTGTATGTTGGGGGATCAAAAAAGGTAGGGTCCAAGATGGGTGGCTCAGGTTAGTCCGTGAATCTGAGTTTGATTTGATCCAAGTGTTTCCGGTGAATGAGTCCATTTGAAAGTTTGATCCGAAACACCCTGCTCCCCTCTTTGGCCACGACAGTGCCGGGAAGCCACTTGGGACCTTGTCCATAATTTAATACAAATACAGGATCATTGACTTCAATCTCACGTGACACATTTGCGCTATCATGGTATGCACTTTGTTGAAGCCGCCTGCGCTCTACCTGTTCATGTAGATCAGGGTGAACTACCAAGAGCCTTGACTTAAGTGCTCTTTTCTGAGCAGTTCAGCAGGTGGGATCCCAGTGAGTGAGTGGGATCTCGTGCGGTAGCTAAGCAGGATTTGGGATAGGCGAGTCTGCAGTGAGCCTTCAGTTACCCTCTTCAAGCCTTGCTTGATGGTTTGCACTGCTCTTTCTGCCTGACCATTGGACTCTGGTTTAAACGGGGCAGATGTGGCATGTTTAATCTCATTGCGGGTCATGAATTCTTTGAACTCAGCACTGGTAAAACATGGCCCGTTGGCGCTTACCAGGACATCGGGTAAGCCGTGAGTGGCAAACATGGCCCGCAGGCTTTCAGTAATGGCAGCGGATGTGCTAGCCGACATTAACTCACATTCAATCCACTTGGAGTATGCGCCTACAACCACAAGGAAAATTTTACCCAAGAACGGGCCTGCATAGTCGACATGTGCCCTTGACCACAGTTGGGAGGGCCAAGACCATAAACTTAGCGGCGCCTCCCTGGGTACGTTGCTTAACTGTGAGCATGTATTACATCTGTGAAGGCAGGACTCTAAGTCTGCATCGATGCCGGGCCACCACACGTGGGATCTGCCTATTGCTTTCATCATTACGATGCCTGGGTGGATACTGTGGAGGTCATTGATGAAGGTGTCTCTGCCTTTTGAGGATCAATTCTCAATTGCCCCACAGAAGGCAGTCTGCCTGTATAGACATTTCATCTTTGCGCCGCTGGAACGGCTTTATCTCTTCCTGTATTTCCACTGGGACACTGGACCAGCTCCTGTGAAGCACACAGCTTTTGACTAGAGATAATAAGGGTTCCTGGCTTGTCCAGGTTTTGATCTGCTGGGCAGTGACGGGTGATTGCTCACTCTCAAATGCTTCCATAACCATGGCTAGATCTGCGGGCTGCACTATTTCCACCCCAGTGGTGGGCAATGGCAGCCTACTGAGAACATCGGCGCAGTTTTCTGTGCCTGGTCTGTGGATGATGGCATAGTTGTATGCAGACAATGTGAGCACCCATCTCTGGATGCGGGCCGTTGCGATGGTATTTATCCATTTACTCTTGGAAAACAGGGATATAAGTGGCTTATGGTCAGTTTGCAATTCGAATTTTAGCCCAAACAGATATTGATGCATTTTCTTTACCCCATAGACACACCCTAATGCTTCTTTTTCAATCATGCTGTAGGCTCTCTCAGCCTTAGACAGACTCCTGGAAGCATAAGCAACCGGTTTCAGTTTTCCGAAATCATTAGCTTGTTGCAATACACACCCGACACCATATGACGACACATCACATGCTAGTACCAAACGCTTACATGAATCATACAACACAAGCAATTTGTTTGAGCATAACAATTTTCTCGCTTTTACAAAGGCATTTTCTTAGCTTTTGCCACAAACTCATTCGCTCCCTTTTCGTATGAAGACATGCAGTGGCTCTAGCACCCAGTAAGAAGTTACCAAAGTAGTTCAAGAGTCCCAGAAATGACCGCAGCTCTGTCATCTCGGTGCGTTCTCGATTGACTCCTTCTTTGCGTTGGTGGGCCTGGTGCCGTCCGCCGCAATCCTTCTTCCCAAGAACTCTACTTCAAGCACCAGGAAAACGCACTTCGAGCGTTTGACCAAGATGTTGTCCTGGAAGACCTCGGTGTGCGGGACCAACTTTAGTAAACTTTCCATGTTTCTCTGGAACATCGCCGCCACTGATCGGATTCCAAATGGGCATCTGTTATGAACAAAAAGACCTTTGTGCCTGTTAGAAACATAGAAACATTGGTGCAGAAGTAGGCCATTCGGGCCTTCGAGCCTGCACCACTATTCATAAGAACATAAGAACATAAGAATTAGGAACAGGAGTAGGCCATCTAGCCCCTCGAGCCTGCTCCGCCATTCAATAAGATCATGGCTGATCTGGTCGTGGACTCAGCTCCACTTACCCGCCCTCTCCCCGTAACCCTTAATTCCCTTATTGCTTAAACATCTATCTATCTTTGACTTGAAAACATTCAATGAGCCAGCCTCAACTGCTTCCTTGGGCAGAGAATTCCACAGATTCACAACCCTCTGGGAGAAGAAATTCTTTCTCAACTCGGTTTTAAATTGGCTCCTCCATATTTTGAGGCTGTGCCCCCTAGTTCTAGTCTCCCCCCACCAATGGAAACAACCTCTCGGCCTCTATCTTGTCTATCCCTTTCATGATTTTAAATGTTTCTATAAGATCACCCCTCATCCTTCTGAACTCCAAGGAGTAAAGACCCAGTCTACTCAATCTATCATCATAAGTTAACCCCCTCATTTCTCGAATCAGCCGAGTGAATCGTCTCTGTACCCCTTCCAAAGCTAGTATATCCTTCCTTAAGTAAGGTGACCAAAACTGCACGCAGTACTCCAGGTGTGGCCTTACCAATACCTTATACAGTTGCAGCAACACCTCCCTGCTTTTGTACTCCATCCCTTTCGCAATGAAGGCCATCATTGCATTTGCCTTCCTGATTACCTGCTGCACCTGCAAACTAACCTTTTGGGATTCATGCACAAGGACCCCCAGGTCCCTCTGCACCACAGCATGTTGTAATTTCTCCCCATTCAAATAATATTCCCTTTTACTGTTTTTTTTCCCAAGGTGGATGACCTCACACTTTCCGACATTGTATTCCATCTGCCAAACCTTAGCCCATTCGCTTAACCTATCCAAATGTTCTTGTAGCCTCTCTGAGTCCTCTACACAACCCGCTATCCCACTAATCTTAGTGTCATCTGCAAATTTTGTTGCACTACACTCTGCCCCCTCCTCTAGGTCATCTATGTATATTGTAAACAGTTGTGGTCCCAGCACTGATCCCTGTGGCACACCACTAACCACTGATTTCCAACCGGAAAAGTACCCATTTATCCCGACTCTCTGCTTTCTGTTCGCCAGCTAATTCTCTATCCATGCTAATACATTTCCTCTGACTCCGCGTACCTTTATCTTCTGCAGTAACCTTTTGTGTGGCACCTTGCTGATCATTCACCTCAGTACCCCTTTCCTGCTTTCTCTCCATACCCCTTGATCCCTTTAGCCGTAAGGGCCATATCTAACGCCCTCTTGAATATATCCAATGAACTGGCATTAACAACTCTCTGCGGTAGGGAATTCCACAGGTTAACAACTCACTGAGTGAAGAAATTTTTCCTCATCTCAGTCCTAAATTGCTTACCCCTTGTCCTTAGACTATGTCCCCTGGTTCTGGACTTCCCCAACATCGGGAACATTCTTCCTGCATCTCACCGGTCCAGTCCCGTCAGAATTTTATATGTTTCTATGAGATCCCCTCTCACCCTTCTAAACTCCAGTGAATACAGTCCCAGTCAATCCAGTCTCTCCTCATATGTCAGTCCTGCCATCCTGGGAATCAGTCTGGTGAACCTTCGCTGCACTCCCTCAATATCAAGAATGTCCTTCCTTAGGTTAAGAGACCAAAACTGAACACAATAGTCCAGGTGAGGCCTCACTAAGGCCCTGTACAAATGTAGTAAGACCTCCCTGCTCCTATACTCAAATCCCCTAGCTATGAAGGCCAACATACCATTTGCCTTCTTCACCGCCTGCTGTACCTGCATGCCAACTTTCAATGACTGATGTACCATGACACTTAGGTCTAGTTGCGCCTGCCCTTTTCCTAATCTGCCACCATTCAGATAATATTCTGCCTTCGTGTTTTTGCCACCAAAGTGGATAACCTCACATTTATCCACATTATACTGCATCTGCCATGCGTTTGCCCACTCACCTAACCTGTCCAAGTCACCCTGCAGTCTCTTAGCATACTCCTCACAGCTCACATCACCACCCAGCTTAATGTCATCTGCAAATTTGGAGATGTTACACTCAATTCCCTCATCCAAATCATTGATTTATATTGTAAATAGCTGGGGTCCCAGCACTGAGCCCTGCAGCAGCACCCCACTAGTCACTGCCTGCCATTTTGAAAAAGACCCGTTTATCCTGACTCTCTGCTTCCTGTCTGCCAACCAGTTCTCTATCCATGTCAGTACATTACCCCCAATACCATTTGCTTTAATTTTGCACACCAATCTCTTGTGTGGGACCTTGTCAAAAGCCTTTTGAAAGTACAAATACACCACATCCACTGGTTCTCCATTGTCCACTCTATCAGTTACATCCTCAAAAAATCCTAGAAGATTTGACAAGCGTGATTTCCCTTTCATAAATCCATGCTGACTTGAACTGATCCTGTCACTGCTTTCCAAATGCGCTGCTATTTCATCTTTAATAATTGATTCCAACATTTTCCCCACTACTGATGTCAGGCTAACCAGTCTATAATTACTCGTTTTCTCTCTCCCTCCTTTCTTAAAAAGTGGTGTTACATTAGCTACCTTCCAGTCCATAGGAACTGATCCAGAGTCGATAGACTGTTGGAAAATGATCACCAATGCATCCATTATTTCTAGGGCCACTTCCTTAAGTACTCTGGGATGCAGATGATCAGGCCCCGGGGATTTATCGGCCTTCAATCCCATCAATTTCCCTAACACAATTTCCCGCCTAATAAGGATTTCCTTCAGTTCCTCCTTCTCACTAGACCCTCGGTCCCCTAGTATTTCCGGAAGGTGATTTGTGTCTTCCTTCGTAAAGACAGAACCAAAGTATTTGTTCAGGGTCTGCCATTTCTTTGTTCCCCATTATAAATTCACCTGAATCTGACTGCAAGGGACCTATGTTTGTCTTCACTCATCTTTTTCTCTTCACATATCTATAGAAGCTTTTGCAGTCAGTTTTTATGTTCCCTGTTGATGCAGGTGAGGGCCTTCAATGATTCCTCCAGTACCTGCGTCATGTAAGCTGAAGTCAGATCCAGCTTCGTGAATGTCTTTCCTCCCGCCAGCATTGCAAAGAGGTCGTCGGCCTTTGGTATTGGGTATTGGTCCTGCAGGGAGAAACAATTGATAGTTACTTTGTAATTGCCACAGATTATGACGGTGCCATCTCCCTTGAGGACTGGTCCACTCGCTGAACTCGATTAGTGAAATTATGTCCTCTCTTTGCAGCTGGTCTAGCTCGATCTCTACCCTTTCTCTCATCATGTATGGTACTGCTCTCGCCTTGTGATGGATGTGTCGTGCCCCCGGAATTAGATGGATTTGCACTTTTGCTCCTTGTAATTTCCTGATGCCTGGTTCGAACAGCGAAGGAAAGTTGTTTAAGACCTGGGTACATGAAATGTCGTCAGGGGGCGATAGCGCTCGGACGTCATCCCAGTTCCAGCGTATCTTTCCGAGCCAGCTCCTGCTGAGCAGCGTGGGATCATCGCTCGGTACCACCCATAGTGGTAGTTTGTGCACCGCGCCATCGTGGGAGACCTTTACGGTAGCACTGCCGATTACAGGAATCAGTTCTTTCGTGTAAGATCTTAGTTTCGTGCGAACTGGCGTTAAGACTGGCCTTGAGGCCTTGTTGCACCACAACCTTTTGAAAGTCTTTTTGCCCATGATGGACTGGCTCGCGCCCGTGTCCAGCTCCATTGACACCGGGAGTCCATTTAGTTCAACATTCAGCAGTATCGGGGGACAATTCGTGGTGAATGTGTGCACTCCATGTACCTCTGCCTCCTCGATCTGAGGCTCTGGTTCGTCGTAATGCTCCGTGGATCTGTCCTCCTCTGCAACAGGGTTGTTTGCAGGTTTAACAGGCTTTGCAGCTCGCCTGTACCCTCGCTGGACATGTCCCATTGTTCCACAGCCCTTGCAAACGTACTCTTTGAATTGGCATGAATGGAAATGATGATCATCTCCGTAGTGCCAACAAGGTGTTAATGGCCTTGCATTCATCACCCTTGGTGGTGGACTCTGAGACATCTGCGGACGTGCAGCTGCAGGTATGTGTGACCTGCGCTGTACATTATGATTCGAAAACAACATCACTTTGTTCACAGTACTTGTAGTAGCACTTTTGTGCTGAGAGATTTGCTTCGTATTGTCACTGGTGGCAATGAACGCCTGGGCTATCGCTATGGCCATACTCAAGTTTGGGGTCTCTACAGTCAAAAGTTTGGGAAGTATGGTTTCGTGGCCAATGCCAAGTATGAAAAAGTCTCTGAGCATGTGCTCCAAATGTCCTTCAAATTCGCAATGTCCTGCAAGGCGTCTTAGCTCGGCGACATGACTCGCCACTTCCTGGCCTTCAGACCTTTTGTAGGTGTAGAACTGATACCTCACCATCAGAACGCTTTCCTTTGGGTTCAAATGCTGTCGGACCAGTGGGCACAAATCGTCATATGATTTCTCCTTGGGTTTCACTGGAGTGAGCAGATTCTTCATGAGGCCATACGTTGGTGCCCCACAGACAGTGAGGAGGATCGCCCTTCATTTGGCAGCACTCTCTTCCCCATCTAGCTCGTTGGCCACGAAGTATTGGTTGAGTCGCTCCACAAAATTTCCCCAATCATCTCCCTCCGAGAATTTCTCCAGGATGCCCACTGTTCTCTGCATCTTTGGGTTCGCTATCTGTATCTCGTCGCTAGTTGTTGTGCTTGGAGAAAGGGTCAGACTGAACCCTGTGAGCTCAAAGTAAAGTGTGACCTTAGTCTTTTATTGCAGGTCTCCAGACTGCCTCTCTAACCTGTGAAGCCTCCTTAAATACCTGTGCTCCCAAGGGATTATGGGATCCCTTGGGACTCCAGGGGATGAGCCCTCTGGTGGCTGTACAGAGTAAATTCAAGTCCACATATATAACAGCTTGCATCAATTGTAAAGTGTCCAGCCTTCTTTTGCCCAACCTACGCCTGATAACTATCCGAAGAAGTCTCAAGGGTGGACTGATGGTTGTGGGAGGAACTGCTAACGATGAAAAGCATGGGTGAGTTATGGGGATGGATTCATATTCTGGAGTTTCACTTGATTATTGGGGAGGGGATGGGAGATGGGGAGAAATATTCACAAAACCGTTGAACGATAAGGGAGTGAAGGGTTATGGGGAGCGGACAGGGAAGTGGAGCTGAGCCCAAGATCAGATCAGCCATGATCTTATTAAATCAAGAGGCCAAAGGCCTACTCCTGCCCCTGTTTCTTATGTTCTTATGTTCTTCCTTTAGGACAATAAATAAGTGGGATAGAATCAATGACAGGGTGGATTGTACATGGTCCAGAGAAGGAATAATTGGATGGCCCAATAACCTTTGCTCTCAGTTCAAGCTTTCCTATACTTTTATGACTAAAAGCATACAGAAGTTTTTTTAACTTTGTACAAGAAGCTTAGGATGTGGTTATGGGAAGTGGGCAGGGAAATGGTTTGTTGCAGGTAAATACAATGACAATCGAACAATTCTGTATGAGGCGGTGGGGTGGCGGGGGGATGCTGAGTAATGGGGCGTTCCTGGTCGGAGACTGCTGGGGGTTTGTGGGGAAGGGTATAAGATTCTCTAAGATGTTACAGCAGCAACAGGCTCTCGCAGTTGGGCGCTGGTCTGTTTGTGGGAGTTTGGGGTGGATGGGTGGGAGATGGTCCTATAGGAAGGCCTCATATCTCTTGGTGTTTCTCCAGCTCCATGCTATTCAGTCTCACTGACAGGAACATAGGAACAGGAGCAGGGCATGCAAGCCCTCAAGTCTAATCCCACCATTCAATTAAACCATGGCTGATATGTGCCTCAACCGCATTTACCCGCCTTTGACCCATATCCCCCGATAGCCTTACCAATAAAAATCTGTCAGGCTTGGAAGTTTCAATTGTTTCCCAGCATCCACAGCTTTTTGGGGCAGAGAGTTCCAGGTATCCACTACCATTTGTATGAAAAGGTGATTCCTATTTCCCTTGTAAATGGCCGAGCTCCAACTTTAAGAATATGTCCCCGCATTCTTGATTCCCCCACCAGGGGAAATAATTTCTCTGCATCTACTCTGTCAAAACCTTTTGATCATTTTAAGCACCTCAATCAGATCACCCCTCAAGCTTCGAAACTGAAGGGAGTATTATCTACGTTTATGTAACTTGGTCTTGTAGTTTAACCCTTTAAGCCCTGGTATCGTTTGGATGAAACTCAGAACCCCTCCAAGACCAATATATCCTTATCGAGGGGTGGTACCCAGAGCTGAATGCAGTATTCTCAATGGGGCCTGCCCAAGGCTCAATACAACTGAATCATAACGTCCTCTCCTTTGTATTCCAGCCCTCCCTTGAGATAAATTGCCATGGGGTGGGAAGATCTCCTTACTGCCAGGATTGAGATCTGTGTGAGCTTATGAATAGTCAAAGCTTCTTTCACTGGCTGCCAGCAGGCTGAGTTTGCATGGACTTGGATCCGGGGGAGGAGGAAGGACCAGAATGTGTGTAGAAGTATGCTCTTGTGAACATAGTTCCGCCATCACTCATCTGCCCAGGTTAGGTGTGTAATATATCCTTACGGCATCACTAAGAAGCGCACTACACACAAGATGACTCTCAACAGAAAAACTGGTCATCATGTGACTTTGCCACATGATGCTTTTATTATTTACATCAGTAGTTGCAGTACATCAGTAGTCCACTAGGTGAAGCAGTAGTCCACTAGGGGGAGCTCTATATTACACTTCTCCCTCCTTAATGAAGGAGTATTCATAACAAAATAATCCTCATACAATTTGCATAGTTATACACATCAAAAGGTATGGACTTATTTTTCCATATTTACAAATCAAACTTAACCACTGGTTTTCTGTTTCAAAGATGATACCTTCGCTCTTGAACAGAACTTTCAAAACGTGATGTAGAACTTAGATTCATTCTAGGCTGAGCCTGAGGAGAATTTTTCTTCAAGGGCAATCCTTGACCTACATTTTCACTCTGTACGACTTCAGACTGTTTGTCTGTCTGACTCAGACGCAGACTTAAATTCTGACTTTCTCCTGGATTTGTTTCTAGTACATCTGATGTAGGATTTGCTACTGGTACTCTACTTGTAACAAGACTATCTGACTCATAAGAAATAATCGGGTTATTCCAATTTTCAACTCCTTCCACATCTGTAGGTAAAATTTGATCAATGTGAACAAACCTAACCTTTCCATGATCAAACACCTTGACCAAATATGTGCGAGGGCTACATATCTTCACTACTCTTCCTAGTAACCATTTATGGTGATGGTTCTTCACTCTAATGTTCTGATTCAATTTCACACTTCTCTTACTCTACCTCTATCGTGATTCTCTTTCTGTCTTAATTGTTGCTCTTCTATAGACTGCGCTAAGTTTGGCTTTAACAACAAAAACTTGGTTTGTGGCTGTCATTTGAGAAACAACTCTGCTGGCGTGCTACCAGTAGTTGTACGTTGAGTAATACGATACGTATTTCGAAAATTTGCTAGTTTTGTTCCAACGACAACAGCCATTTCCTTGGTTTTGGATCCAACATCTGTTTGATGAGGGCGCGTTTTAAAATTTGTACAGTGCGCTCTGCTGCAACATTTGAAGCACGGTGGTATGGTGGAACTTTGGGATATTTCACACCATTTCTGCTCATGAACTGTCCAAATCCTTCTGATCAAAATTGCAGCCCATTATCAGATGCAATTTCTTCTGGGAGGCCATATGAAGAAAACAATCTTCGCAAAATGTCTAATGTTTTAGTTGTTATTTTCCGCATCGGAAACACCTCTACCTACTTCGAATGGCTATCAATCAAAATGAACAATTGCTGTCCTTCTAACTCAGCAAAATCGATATGTAACCTGTGCCACACCCTGAGAGACCATTTCCATGGCTGTAATGATACTGATGGTGGTTTCTTGTTCACCGATTGACATGTTGTGCAGTGATTAACGATGTACTCTATGGGCTAGACTTTCCACTGATAATCGCTGGGCTATCGCCCATCTATCACCCAAATAGGCAGGCTATCACCCATTTTAGCTTAAATGTGGAAAGTTGGCCCGGAACATCGCCCACTGATCGCCAGCCCAACTTTCGGCACACTTAAATCTGCTATCGCTGATGTGATCGCCCAACGCAACTTTCGTCACATCGTCCACACATCGCCGGACTGATCGCTTGCCGAGAGGATCGTTGGAGATCGCAGGAGAAAAGCTGCTCCCAGTGGGCACTATGAGAAAGAAATGATTGGACAGAAATCAGTGTAAGCCACAATTCAGGTTAAAAACAGTTTTGCAGTGTGGACAGGAGTTGTGATTGCTAAACTGTTCTATTCAAGTTCCATCTGGGGCATGACAAGGGGAAACAAAGCTTTACTAAACTATTGGACAGAAATCAGTACAAGCCATAATTCAGGTTAAAAACAGTTTTGCAGTGTGCACAGGAGTTGTGATTGCTATGACAAGGGTTAACAAAGCTTAACTAAACTATTGGACAGAAATCAGGAGGAGACCTTACACCCAACGCACTTACAGGGAAAAGCGATCATACCCGAACTTGTCTGATAACATGTGCCTTAGGAGGCTCCGCTTCCAAAAGGAGGTCATCCTGAGATATGCCAGCTCATCAAGGGAGATCTGCAGCCTACCAGCACCATCAGGGCCGCACTGCCCATTGAGATGAAGGTTACTGCGGCACTTTCCTTCTAGGCATCGGGCTCCTTTCAAGCCTCAGCTGACGACATTTATGGTATCACTCAGCACGCCACACATTGCTCCATTCGACAGGTGACTATAGACTTTATAAACTTCCTGGCCTGACTTGGCCATTGTTTTCCAAAAATTGTATTCCTGTTTTACCTTACGTTCATAGAAGGCACTGCATGACAAACAGTCAACGAACAATAAATTTAAAAACAATTAAGAACAGCACCAACAACAATAACAATAACAATAATAACAATAACAATCCCTCCTCCCTACCTGCGGCCTTGCTTCCCTCCAGATCCTTTACCCCCCCGTTTCTGAACCCCCCTTTTAATCCCCGGGCAACGGCACCAGGATGACTTGCAGTCGGCGACCTCAAGGCCTGCTGCTGTGGGGTTGGTGATGGTGGCAGAATCCTCTCAGGGGGTGGAGGAGGAGAAGACGTTTCTGACTTCCGAGCCAGAAGGAAGTTCTTCCTCCCGACTCGCATCTATGCTGGTGATTGGTGGGACGGCACCTTGGAGTGCAGTGCCGTTCTCCCGACACTATCGCAAGCCGCAAAGCATGGACGGCGGCGGTCTGTTGGTCCATTGTCACAATCATGCGCTCCATACTATCCAATATGTGAGCGGACATTGTGGCAATGTTCCCGGTCAACCCGTCAAACTCCTGGAGGAGCTCTTGACTGAGGTTGATGCTCTCCCTGCATAGCGCAACCATGTCCTTATTCGGATCTGCCCGTCGCAGCGTGTGCCGATCTCGCTGACTCAACCTCCATGGGGTCGGCGTGGGCACTGTTGGACGCCCTGGGGTCACCTCCTGCAAGCCGCTTGGGCCCGCTACTTCTTCTGTCGAAGGTGACAACGAAGTGGCCACCGGTACAACCGTCACTGGGCTGCACGGAGCACCCTCCTCTGTTTCCATAGCATCTCCTTCCTCCTCTGGCTCGGTGGTCACCTCCTCTTCTTCCTCCTCTCAGCACCTGTGGTGATGACCACCTGCCATGGGACAGGGACAGGTGCGGCCTCCCTTTGTGCCTGTGGAGTTGGGTGACCTGCAGAACATAATTGAGCTTATTGAGCTTATTAGAACAGAAGGGTACACATTCTTGCGCTGCACTGGCATACGTAGCAGGAGCAGCACTACTAAAAGAAATGTGACCGAGAGACGTTAGATATTAATACATCATAAGGTAGTACATATGGTAGTACATCTATGTGGAATTCACTGCTCCAGAGAACTGTGGAGGCTGGATTAGTGAATATATTTGAGGCGGAGATAGACAGACTTCTAAATGATAAGGGAGTGAAGAGTTATGGGGAGCGGGCAGGGAAGGGGAGCTGAGTCCATGATCAGATCAGCCATGAACTTATTAAATGGCGGAGCAGGCTTGAAGGGTCAGATGGATACTTCTGCTCCTATTTCTTATGTTCTTATGTTGTTAACCTAAGAGTAGTGCAGAAGCCGCATGCATAACATGACATCATTCATATATTATAATGAAATGCCGTTACATTACTTTGAATTATTATTGCTTTACACATTACTCACGTGATACAAGAGAGGGCTCTGCACCACCATGGGTGGTAGCCGAGCGACAGTGGCTGTCAACCAGTGCCGCAACGCATTCCTCCTAGTCAGTGAGCGTACATAACTGTGCGGGCCCTCCTCCTGTGTGCCTGCACTCCGCATGATTCTTAGATATCTTTCTCTGCAAACGTGACAAGAGCATGGCATAAGCTAATTGACTAGGTACTATCATGGAAGGAAAACAGGTTCCAACGTTATATGCTAATACGGTTTGTATCCACAATTGATGCATGGTTATAACAAAGATAATGTTTAGGATCTAATGCTTGACACAAACATCTTGAATACAATCTCCATGAAGGGCCCCCGGGGGGGCGGCGGGGGGTGGGGTGGGGGGGGGGGGGTGCGGCGGATGGGAATCAGGACAGCTGGTGAGCTCGACAATGACAGGAGCTAATGTCCCAAAGTGTCCCAGGGCAGACAGTGAGCCAGGGCAGCTCTCCCTCAGTCTGGCTCACTGTGTAAGTGACAGCAGCCAGAGAGACTGACACAGTCTGGGTAAAGTTGACTGGACGCCTCATTGCTCACTTGTGCCCCATCCATCTTCGTAACCTGTTATGTATGCAACCCTATGTAACCAGCATTCTACCACCACCAGAGGGCGTATCTGTTGGAATGCCAAGGGATCCCAGCATTCCTTGGGAGCACTGTATATACGCAGGCCTCCCATGCTGTACCAACACTCTGGAGTTAGAATAAAGAGATTAAGGTTACACTTACTCATGTCTACAGTACTCAATCACGTTACTTTATTATGGATATAACAACTGGCGACGAGATAACGAACCATCACGCAAAAATGCAGAGAACTGTTGGTATCCTGGAGAAATTTTCAGAAGGGGATGATTGCAAGGCCTTCGTGGAGCGACTCGACCAATACTTCATGGCCAACGAGCTGCAAGGGAATGAGAATGCTGCCAAATGAAGAGCGATCCTCCTCACCGTCTGCGTGCACCAACCAATTGCCTCATGAAGAATCTTCTTGCTTCGGTGAAACCAACAACCAATTCGTATGAAGAACTGTGTACATTGGTCCGGGAGCACCTAAATCCGAAGGAGAGCGTTCTGATGGCAAGGTATCGATTTTACATGTTAACGGTCTGAAGGCCAGGAAGTGGCGAGCTACATCGCTGAACAAGGCGCCTTGCAGGACATTGCGAATTTGATGTATTCCTGGAGCAAATGCTAGGAGACTTTTTTGTGCTTGGCATTGACCATGTGGTTATCCTTCGCAAACTATTGACTGTTGAAACATCGAACCTGAGCAAAGCCATATCGATAGCCCAGGCATTTATGTCCACCAGCGATAACACCAAACAAATTTCGCAGCATAAAGATGTTTTGGCAAGTAATGTACACAAAGTAACATCGTTTTCAGGCAGGAATGTACACAACCTTAGATGACTCAGAGTCCACCATCAAGCGTTAATGCGAGGCAGTTAACACTTTGTTGGTGCTGCGGAGGTGATCATTGAGCCCATCAATGCTGCTTCAAACACTATGCGTGCAAAGGCTGTGGAACAATGGGACACCTCCAGCGAATGTGCAGACGAGCTGCAAACCCTGCAAACCACCACATTGCAGAGGAAGACCGATCCATGGCAGATCAAACTGAACTAGAGACTCAAACCAAGGAGGCAGAATTGTATGGGGTATACACCTTCACCACGAAATGTCCACCGATTATGTTAAAAGTTGAACTGAACGGAATTCCAGTATCCATGGAATTGGACATGGGTGCGAGTCAGTCTATCATGAACAAAAAGGCCTTCGACAGGCTGTGGTGCAACAAGGCACACAGGCCCAAGCTGAGCCCCATTCACACCAAGCTGAGCCCCATTCACACCAAGCTGAGAACTTAAACTAAAGAGCTAATCCCTGTAATTGGCAGCGCAGCAGTAAAAGTCTCCTACGATGGAGCAGTGCACGAACTCCTACTATGGATAGTACCAGGAGATGGCCCCACACTGTTCGACAGAAGCTGGCTGGGAAAAATCCGTTGAAACGGGGATGACATCGGAGCACTTTCGTCCGTCGACGATGCCTCAAGTGCCCAGGTTCTGAGCAAGTTTCCATCGTTGCTTGAGCCAGTCATCGGAAGTTTCTCAGGGGCGAAGGTGCAGATCCACTTGGTTCCCGGTACATGACCCATCTACCACAAGGCACAGGCGTTGCCATATATGATGCGAGAGAAAGTGGAGATCGAGCTGGACAGGCTGCAATGAGAGGGCATCATCGCACCGGTTGAGTTCAATGAGTGGGTCAGTCTGATTGTTCTGGTTCTCAAGGGCGATGGCCAGGTCAGAACTTGCAGGGACTATAAAGTAACGATTAACAGTTTTTCGCTGCAGGACCAGTACCTGCTACCCAAGGCAGATGACCTATTTATGATGCTGGCAGGAGGAAAGACGTTCACCAAGTTGGACCTGACCTCGGCCTACACGATGCAGGAGCTGGCGGAATCTCCGAAAGGCCTCACCTGTATCAACACGCTCAAAGGTCTGTTCATCTACAATAGATGCCCATTTGGGATTCAATTGGCTGTGGCTATTTTTCAAAGGAACATGGAGAGTCTGCTAAAGTCGGTTCCGCGCACCGTGGTTTTCCAGGATGACATATTGGTCACAGGTCAGAACACCATCGAACGCTTGCAGAACCTGGAAGAGGTTCTAAGTCAGCTAGATCGTGTGGGACTCAGGTCGAAATGCTCGAAGTGTGTTTTCCTGGTGCCAGAGGTCGAGTTCGTAGGGAGAAGACTCGTGGTAGACGGCATCAGACCCACCGATGCCAAGACGGAGGCCATCAAGAACGTGCCGAGACCACAGAATGTGACGGAGCTGCGGTTGTTCCTGGGACTCCTCAATTATTTTGTTAATTTCCTACCCGGGTTAAGCACCTTGCTAGAACCTCTACATGTGTTGCTACGCAAGAGTGATGACTGGGTATGGGGGAAATCACAAGAGACAGCTTTTGAGAAAGCCCGAAATCTATTATGTTCCAACAAGCTGCTTGTCCTGTATGATCCTTGTAAACGTTTAGTGCTAGCTTGCGATGAATCTTCGGATGGGGTCGGGTGTGTGTTACATCAAGCAAACAAATCGGGAACATTGCAACCAGTCGCTTATGCATCCAGGAGTTTGTCTAAGGCCGAAAGGGCATGATTGAAAAAGAAGCTCTGGCATGTGTTTACGGGGTAAAAAAAATGCATCAGTATCTGTTTGGGCTTAAGTTCGAGTTAGAAACTGACCATAATCCGCTCATATTGTTATTCTCAGAGAGCAAGGTATCAATACGAATGCCTCTGCTCGCCTCCAAAGCTGGGTGCTTACGCTGTCTACATATAACTATGTAATTTGCCACAGGCCAGGCAAAGAGCACTGCGCTCACGCCCTCAGTCGGCAACCATTGCCCACCACCAGGGTGGAAATGGCACAGCCTGCAGACTTGCTCTTGGGGATGGATATATTTGAAAACGAAAAGTCACCCGTTACGGCCCACCAGATTAGGACCTGGACCAGCCAGGATCCTTTACTGGCCCTTGTAAAAAAACTGTGTCCTCCATGAGAGCGGATCCAGCATTCCAGCGGAGATGCATGAAAAGATCAAGCCATTCCAGCAGCGTAAAGACGAAATGTCTATACAGGCGGACTGTTTTGTGTGGGGTAATCGCGTGGTTTTGCCCAAGAAAGGCAGGGAAACGTTCATAAGTGACCTATATAGTACCCACCCAGGCATAGTAATGATGAAAGCCATAGCCAGATCCCATGTGTGGTGGCCCATTATCGACTCAGATTTGGAGTCTTGCATGCGCCAATGCAACACTTGCTCTCAACTGAGCAATGCACCCAGGGAGGCACCGCTAAGTTTGTGGTCATGGCCCTCCAAACCGTGGTCTTGGATCCATGTTGACTTCGATGGCCCAGTTCTAGGCAAAATGTTTTTGTTTTTTGTGGAGGCTTATTCAAAGTGGATTGAGTGTGTAATAATGTCTGTAAGCACGTCCACTGCCACCATCGAAAACCTATGAGCCATGTTTGCCACGCACGGCCTGCCTGATGTCCTTGTTAGCGACAATGGGCCGTGCTTCACCAGCGCAGAGTTCAAGGAATTCATGACCTGCAATGGGATCAAGCACGTCACATCTGCCCCATTCAAGCCCGCATCCAACGGCCAGGCAGAACGGGCAGTCCAAACCATCAAGCAAAGCTTGAAATGCATGTCAGAAGGCTCCCTGCAGACCCGGCTGTCCTGAGTGCTGCTCCACTACCGCACCAGACCCCACTCGCTCACCGGGGTTCCCCCAGCCGAGCTGCTCATGAAAAGAGCGCTCAAAACAAGGGTTTCTCTCATCCACCCTGATCTCCATGATCACATGGAGGGCAGGCGGCATCAACAAAGCATGTACCATGATCGCGCAAATTTGTCACGCGATATTGAAGTCAATGACCCTGTATTTGTACTCAACTATGGACAGGATCCCAAATGGCTTGCTGGCACTGTCATCACCAAAGAAGGGAGTAGGGTGTTTCAGGTCAAACTCGCAAATGGACTAACTTGCAGAAAGCATTTGGACCAAATCAAACTGCGATTCACAGACAGCCACGAGCAACCTGAAGAAGACACCATTAACTTCGACCCTTCGACACTCATACAAGTAGCAACCGACATCATGGTTGACCACGAAGCTGAACTAATTATCCCCAGCAGTCCTGAAAGGCCAGCTGCGCAGCAGCCCAGCGAAGAACCAACCAACTCACTTGCACCTACATTTGTACCGAGACGATCGACTAGGGAGCGAAAAGCCCCAGATCGTCTCACCCTGTAAATAAGTGTACTATTGACATTGGGAGGGAGTGATGTTATGTATGCAACCCTATGTAACCAGCATTCTACCGCCACCAGAGGGCGTATCTGTTGGAGTCCCAAGGAATCCCAGCATCCCTTGGGAGCACTGTATATAAGCATGCCTCCCATGCTGTACCAGCACTCTGGAGTTAGAATAAAGAGACTAAGGTCACACTTACTCACGTCTACAGTACTCAATCACAATACTTTATTATGGACATAACATAACCCAAAAGGAGACAGTGCCAAAGTTAGACCTAAAGGATGCAGGTTCCGAGCCCTGTCCAGATCTTAGCAGGGAATCTATGCAAGAATAACCAGCTTACTTTCAATTCGGGAGATTTACATATGTGTATCATTACAATTTAAAATCTATTTAATATTTACTCTTGCCGAAGCAACAAGGCTATTCCCGCGCTCGCGGCACTGGTCCGACCCCCTTGCCTCGGTGGACGCTGCTGAGACCACATCGCCGATCTCGCGCCGCAGTTTGTAGTAGGCCCAGGGTGGAGGTTTCCCACGCCCACCCCGGATTAGTTGGGCCCACAGAGAATGCACCTCCCCACCGAGGGCCTCGTTGGCCTCGTCGGAGAAGGGTTTGGCCCTCCTCCTACCCTTCACCTCCTGGCCACTCTCTGCCGAGTCTTCTATGTTGGACATATCTTCTGTCTCTGTACCTCTTCAATTCTTTCACTCTCTCTCTAGCTCCCTCTCCTCTCTGTCCCTCCAACCTCTCTTCTCTCTCTCTCCCTCTCTCTCTCTCCCTCTCCTTACCTTCTGCGCATTCCCGGATGACCCCTGACCTCCCGAATCGCGGGAAACGTTCTTTGCAAAAAAACCCGCATGCGCAGATAAGCCGTTGCTAGGGACGCCGTGCCTTCCACATTGCTGAGGCCCAATCCAAATCGCTAAGCTATCGCCACCCCCCCCAAAAAGCCGAAAGTAGCGATCAGAAAAATGAGCGATTTTCCAGTGATCCTGAAAGCTGAAACATTGCTATGGCTGGAACATCAGACATTTTTTGGGCCCTAGTGATCTGGGTGGAAAGTCTAGCCCTATATCTTTATCTAAACCTGGCCACCATAAGTAACTGCGTCAAGCACATTCTCAGGTGCTGGTCATGAAGATCTAACAATTTGGACCTGAACTTATTTGGGATAACTAATCTAGCTCCCCACATGATACAATCTTTATCCACTAATAATTCGTTCCTATGAACGAAGTATAGATGAATATCTTCCTCTGATACCTAGTTTGGCCATCCATTTGCTATGTAATCATACATCTTTGACATAACTGGGTCACATTTGGTTGCTCTACCAATCTCTTCGGCTGTGGCTGGCAACTCATCAATGCATGAAAAATCGTTCACTGCTTCTACCTTAGAGTTAATGTTCTCAGTCTCTAGTTTTTTGAGTTCTTGCTCAACTTCCCGAGTGCTTATGATATAGGATGTGGCTTGCAGTAAACTTGTCTAGCGTTCTTTTGTACTCTTACACCTGCCTTGAAGCCTTGGATCAGACTGCCTGTTTAGTGGAATATCTTCAGATAATTCTTGATAACATCATCTTTCGATGCAAATTTTGTTTCCACACGGAAAATCTCATTCCAATCCAGCTTCAGTGATCCAACCAATTTCTACCTATCAAGACAGGCTTACCTCCTGCCACTACTCTGAAAGGCAAGTTCTGAAACTGATCCTTGTATTTCACCAATATGGTGGTAGGTCCTGCCACAGGGATTTGCTCTCCTGAGTAGCTTTGGAGCTCTATCTTCGATTTATTGGAATTCTTTGAGGATTTAACGAGCATGGTGGATAGAGGTGTACCGATGGATGTGGTGTATTTAGAATTCCAAAAGGCATTCGATAAGGTACCACACAAAAGGTTACTGCAGAAGATAAAGGTACGCGGAGTCAGAGGAAATGTATTAGCATGGATCGAGAATTGGCTGGCTAACAGAAAGCAGAGAGTCGGGATAAATGGGTCCTTTTCGGGTTGGAAATCGGTGGTTAGTGGTGTGCCACAGGGATTGGTGCTGGGACCACAACTGTTTACAATATACATAGATGACCTGGAAGAGGGGACAGAGTGTAGCGTAACAAAATTTTCAGATGACACAAAGATTAGTGGGAAAGCCGGTTGTGTAGAGGATACAGAGAGGCTGCAAAGAGATTTAGATAGGTTAAGCGAATGGGCTAAGGTTTGGCAGATGGAATACAATGTCAGAAAATGTGAGGTCATCCACCTTGGGGAAAAAAAACAGTAAAAGGGAATATTATTTGAATGGGGAGGAATTACAACATGGTGCGGTGCAGAGGGACCTGGGGGTCCTTGTGCATGAATCCCAAAAAGTCAGTTTGCAGGTGCAGCAGGTAATCAGGAAGGCGAATGGAATGTTGGCCTTCATTGTGCGAGGGATAGAGTACAAAAGCAGGGAGGTCCTGCTGCAACTGTACAGGGTATTGGTGAGGCCGCACCTGGAGTACTGCGTGCAGTTTTGGTCACCTTACTTAAGGAAGGATATACTAGCTTTGGAGGGGTTACAGAGATGATTCACAAGAATGATTCCGGAGATGAGGGGGTTACCTTACGATGATAGATTGAGTAGACTGGGTCTTTACTCGTTGGAGTTCAGAAGGATGAGGGGTGATCTTATAGAAACATTTAAAATAATGAAAGAGATAGACAAGATAGAGGCAGAGAGGTTGTTTCCACTGGTCGGGGAGACTAGAACTAGGGGGGCACAGCCTCAAAATACGGGGGGAGCCAATTTAAAACCGAGTTGAGAAGGAATTTCTTCTCCCAGAGGGTTGTGAATCTGTGGAATTCTCTACCCAAAGAAGCAGTTGAGGCTAGCTCATTGAATGTATTCAAATCACTGATAGATAAATTTTTAACCAATAAGGGAATTAAGGATTATGGGGAGCGGGCGGGTAAGTGGAACTGAGTCCACGGCCAGATCAGCCATGATCTTGTTGAGTGGTGGAGCAGACTCGAGGGGCTAGATGGCCTACTCCTGTTCCTAATTCTTATGTTCTCATGTGGAAAATCATTCCACTTGTTGAGATATAGTGATTCCGGGACTACACTCATGGAAGCACCAATGTCGATTTCCATGGACATCCTGGTTCCTGCAACTTCTACTTGGATGATGACACTTTGTGAATCGCTGTTAGATACCCTCGTGCCCCTGATGATGTTTGTCTCCAGAACCTCCTTGTCCTGTTGCTTCTTTTCAATGCTATGTAGTGTCTGGCAATTTCTACTTCTAGTAGCATGCTGTAGACAGAGCTAAGCGATCCCACAATCAACGGATCAGATCAAAGTTCTACAGTCCTGCCGCATCCAATCATGAATGGTGGTGGACAATGAAACAACTAATTGGAGGAAGGGGCTCCATTAATATCCCCATCCTCAATGATGGCGGAGACCAGCACACAAGTGCAAAAGACAAGGCTGATGCGGAACAATCATCTTCAGCCAGAAGTGCCTCATGTATGATCCATCTCAGCCTCCTGCTGAGGTCCCCACCATCACAGAAGCCAATCTTCAGACAATTCAATTCACTTCATCTGATATCAAGAAACAGCTGAGCGCACTGGATACAGCAAAGACTATGGACCCCGACAACATCCTGTCTGTCGTGCTAAAGACTTGTGCTCCAGAGCTAACCACGCCTCTAACCAAGCTACAACACTGGTATCTACCCGACAATGTGTAAAACTGCCCATGTATATCTTGTCCACTAAAGGCAATCCAATCCAGCCAATTAATGCCCCATCAGTCTACTCCAATTACTCACCAAAAACCTGCTCAGTTTAGAATCCGCCAGAACCACTCGGCTCCAGACCTCATTACAGCCTTGGTCCAAGCATGGACAGAAGAGCTGAATTCCAGAGTTGAGGTGAGAGTGGCTGCCCTTGAAATCAATTTGACTGAGTCTGGCATCAAGGAGCCTGAGTAAAACTGAAGTCAATAGGAATCAGGGGAAAACTCCCCACTGGCTGGAGTCATACCTAGCACAAAGGAAGATAGTTGTGGTGGTTGGAGGTCAATCATCTCAGTCCCAGGACATTGCTGCAGGAGTTCCTCAAGGCAGTGTCCTGGGCCCTACTATCCTCAGCTGCTTCATCAACGACCATCCCTCCATCATGTCCGAAGTGGGGATGTTCGCTGATGATTGCACAGTGATAATTCCATTCGCAACTTCCATGAAGCATTCCATGAAGCCTTCCATGAAGCAGTCCATGAAGCAGTCCATGAAGCAGTCCATGCCTGAATTCAGCAAGACCTGGATGACATTCAGTCTTGAGCTCATAAGTGGCAAATAACATTCAAGACACACAAGTGGCCAGGCAATGACTATCTCCAACAAGCCAGAGTCTAACCACCACCCCTTGACACTCAACGGCATTACAGACCCCATCATCAACATCTGGAGCAGAAGTCTTCGGCAACAACAGCCGGGATGTTGTCAGGGCCCATAGTCTTTGCTGTATCCAGGGTGCTCAGCTGTTTCTTGATATCATGTGGAGTGAATCAAATCGGTTGAAGTCTGGCTTCTGCAATGATTGGGATCCTCAGGAGGAGGCCGATATAGACCATCCACTTCTGGCTGAAGATGGTTGTAAACGCTTCAGCCTTGTTTTTTGCACTCGCGTGCTGGGCTCTGCCAACATTGAGGATGGGGATATCATGGAGCCTCCTCTTACAATTAGTTGTTTAATTGACCAGAAACTTAACTGGACCAGCCACATAAATACTGTGGCAACAAGACAAGGTCAGAGGCTGGGTATTCTGCAGTGAGTGTCTCACCTCCTTGCTCCCCAAAGCCTTTCCATCATCTACAAGGCACAAGTCAGGAGTGTGATGGAATACTCTCCACTTGCCTGGATGAGTGCAGCTCCAACAACACTCAAGAAGCTCGAAACCATCCAGGACAAAGCAGCTGCTTGATTGTCACCCCATCCACCACTTTCAACATTCACTCCCTCCACCATCGGCATACCATGGCTGCAGTGTGTACCATCTACAAGATGCACTGCAGCAACTCGTCACTTCTTCAGCATCACCTCCCAAACCCGCGACCTCTAGGACAAGGGCAGCAGGTGCATGGGAACACCATCACCTGCAAATTCTTCTCCAAGTTACACACCACCTTCCTTAATTGTTGTTAGGTAAAATCGTGGAACTCCTTCACTAACAACATTGAGGGAGTAACTTCACCACATGGACTGCAGCGGTTCAAGAAATAGCTAACCACCACCTTCTCGACGGCAATTAGGGATGGGCAATAAATGCTGGCTTTTCCAGTGACGCCACATCCCAGGAACGAATAATAAAGAAATAAATTTAAATGGTGAAAAGCTAGATCCAAAGAGATTTTTGGATCATGTACAGAGATCACTAAAATGTGGTACTCAGGTGCACAAAATAATCAAAAAGGCTAATGGAATGTTAGCCTTTACAGTTAGAGGGCTAGAATATAATGGAGAGGAAGTTTTGCTGAAGTTTTACAAAGCCCTGGTTGGACCACACCTAGAGTACTGTATACAGTTCTGGGCACCGCTTCTTAGAAAGAAGAGTAGTGCAGATTCACCAGAATGTTACCAAGGATTAAATTATGAGGATAGATTACGTAATCTAGGCTTGAATTCCCTATAAGATAGGAGGTTAAGGGATACTTTGATTGAAGTTTTTAAGATTATGACGGGAATTAATACGATAGATAGAGAGAAACATTTTCCACTGGTGGGGAAGTCTAGGACAGGGTAACATAACCTCAAAATCAGAGCCAGGCCAATCTGGAAGGAATGGTTGTAGAAGTGTGGAACTTTCTCCTACAGAAAAGCAGTAGATGCTAACCAAGAAGTAGATTTTTGCAGCCAAGGATATAAAAAGATATGGAGCCAAGGCGGGTGGATAGAGTTAGCATACAGATCAGCCATGATCTCATTGAATGTCAGAACAGACTTGAGGGATGAAATAGCTCCTGGCCCTCCCAGCGCGTCCTGTCTCCGGGTGACGACCCCATCCCTGGTCGAAGGGATGTCGCCCTTATCCCGGGCCGTGTGGCCTGACTGCCTTTACCTCTTCCGTGGTGGGCTCGCCCGGCATCTCCTGGGGGCAGGCCCTGCCCGAAGTCCTTGTCGGCGGCGGGGCCCGCCCGACCGGCATCTCCTGGGGGCGGGCCCCACCCGAGCAGCTCTTCAGCAGGCTGTTGGAGGGCTCCCGGTGCTGCAGTAGGTGAGTAGAAACTTTTAATTTTTTTATTTATTGATTGACTTTTTAAATTATTATTTTTATTTATTTATTTATTTTTGATTGATTGATTTAATGGTTAATTTATTGATTTATTTATCATTTATTATTGATGATGGCTCTTTATTGGTAAAAGTGAAGTGTTTAATGCTTTGTAAAATCCCCTAGCTTCCCTTCCCCCCAGCCCCGCCCCCCCCCACCATCTCTCACTACCTGCGCCTAATTTATAAAGTGTAGGCAAGGTTTTTCTGAGCGTACAAAAATCAACACTTACTCCATTCTAAGTTAGTTTGGAGTAACTTCTCGCTGCCTAAACTTGCAAAACAGGCGTAAGTGGCTGGTAATTTGAAATTCAAAAACTGTACTAAAACAAAACTATTCCAACTAACTAGAACTGGAGCAAACTAAAAGCCGAGAATTGTGATTTCTAAGACACTCCATACTAAACTAGTTGCTCCAAAAAAATAAGAGCAAGTCGAGCTGAAACTTCAGCCCTATGTTTCTATATTCTTGCCCCAGCCCTAAGCCAGAAACCCTGTCCCAAATTCCTGGGATGGGGTCACTTGAAGATGTGGGCTAGGCATGTTGCCCCAATAAAGGCACTTCAATGGTGCCTACCCCGAATAGCTGACGGGAATGTTGGAGAATGCCATGCCAACAGCGGAGAGGAGACCCTGGAGCATGCCTAAAGGGAATTTATTTGCTTTTGACGGAGCAAGCAGGAATCTTGGGGAAGGTGATCGATCCACCTCTGGTTTGGGGTCTTCGTAAGGCCAGCAGCAGGTCTCAAGGCAGCTCTCGAGTGGTGTGAGTTCCACTGAGCCCTAGGGGTGGCATAAAGGTTGGAACTCCCAGGATAGCCTAGAAACTCCTCCATTGATGTGGGGAGACAGGGCGAATGGGCATGGCGGGAGGGTGTGTAAGATCCACTGTCTGGCCTCCCTCCAGCAAATGGTGGAACCGGGTTCCACCTCCAATTCCTGCTCCCCTCCCCTCCCCCTATCCAGCACCAGGAATCTCAGGGCCCAAATCTCCACTCTGTTGGGCCTAAACAAACCTCAGGCTTCTACCAGATTTGCAGAAATATACCTCGGAAGAGCAGAGTTGCTGAAAAGTATTGAATATGCCAACAGGGAAATATAAAATCCTGTATAATTCTATCTGGCCCAATTTCTTCTTTTTTTTCCACAGTGCCTACAGGAGGAGATTGATCTCAGTATCTATTTTGCAAAAGTCTATCCAATGAAGGGATAACGCTTCTTTAATACAATTCTGAGGTATACGATCTGCGGGAGTAGTTTATTTTATTCTTTGACCAGTGTTTCATGTTGTTTGGACACAGTCTTAGGGGACGTCTGATAATGTGCCAGAGGACTTGCATTAGAGAGAGAAAAGGAACAATCCTTTGAAGACTGTCCCTGGAAATATTTTGGGGGGGATTCCCAAGGGGGTGGATCAGAAGCCGAGGGGTTCAAACAGCTGCTGAGTGATTGACAGCAATGCTGGTGTCCTTATAGCCAGTAAAAAGCAGCAGCTGATGGAAGCCTCCAAGAGTCAGGGGAAGAAGGCCGGGAAAAGAGGCGAAGAAGAAAGAGACGTGGGATGAAGAACAAGACAAACACAGATGGAAGCGGCCCAGAGGGAAATCAGTCTGTCAACAAACAACAGAAAGCAGGGTGGAAATGCTTTCAGCAGCACTGAAACCCGAGGTCTCAGAGTTCTGCAAATAAATTACTAACTACTTTAGTCAGTGTTTGCAAATTGTTATTGACACCATCAAAGTGACTGAGGCAGTAATTTTCCAGAATTGATGCCGGTGAACATAAAAGCCTCTTGATGGGCTAGACTAAAGAAGCATGGTTGGCACAAAACCAATTTTTTTCTCTTCCCTCTCTCCCTTTAAAAGGCGCTGGCTGCTAAATACAGGTTGAATCCCATTTAACTCTTCGGGTTCTGGGTTTCTCTTCTGCCAGACGCGTGACGTGAGTTACTCCTTCAGTCTTCAAGCGAGCAAGCGAGGCATTAAAGGGCTCGTTACAGGCTCTCCTCTGCTCCCCCAGCCACCCATGGCTCAGTTGGTAAAGATAGTGTGCAACTAAGCCGTACAGACGAGAGGGTACCAGGTGAGCTCCCCCACTCATCTCCCCGCACCCCCACCCCCCCAACCCCCCCACACGCCCTCATTCCAGGCTGGGTTGAATTAAGTGTTCTTAACCAGGATGGCAGTAGGGTTGCTTCAATTCCCTCCTGACATCCCCGGGACAGCAATAGGAAAGTTAGACTGGATTTCCAATTCTGATCGATATCCACTCATCCCCTCCTGGATATTTGTGTGATGCCTTCCCTTGCCTCTCACCCTATCACCCCATCGAGAATGCCAGATACAAGAAGGTTCCTGCCACCCAACGGACCATCACCCAAGAGGAATCAGCACCTTTAGGAGAGATGGGAGGAAACCGCTCAGGGAAAGAAAAGGTCTGATGACTGAAGTACTGCAGTCCATCCTTCGTGGTCCCAATTCATCTCTGCCATTGAGACTAATAAAAGGCCTCGTGCCCAACATTGACTGCGATTTGTTTGAAGGATCAAGTCAAGTCTGAATATCATAGAATCAACTTGGAGAAACCTTGAAGGACCAACGCTGGACACCATGGACAAATCAAGAAGTATTGATCAGGAGATAAACAGCTTAGCTTTTAAAGGCCTTTGGATTGTGGGAGGAAGGGAAGATGACGAGCGTAAAAAATACACTTTATTATAGGCCGGAAAATATTGTTGGCGACAATAATGGACAAATATTTAATGAGTCTTTCGGTCTGCAATAACAAAAACAACTTGAATTTATATACTCCTTTAACATAGTAAAATCTCCCAAGGCGCTTCACAGGACCCATACCAGCCAAATATTGACACCGAGCCAAAGGCAAGCGACCAAACGCATGATCAAAGAGGTAGATTTTAAGGGGCACCTTAAAGGAGGAGAGAGGTAGAGAGGCGGAGAGGGAATGAAATTCCAGAGCTTAAGGCCAAGATGGCTGAAGTACGGCTGCTAATAGTGGATTGAAGAAAGTGGGGGACAGGCAAGTGGCCAGGATTTGAGGAACTTAGAGATCTTGGAGGATTGTAGAGCTGGAGGAGGTTACAGAGATAGAGAAGTCGAGGCCACAGAGGGATTTTAACAGTAGGATGAGAATTTTAAAATGTAGGCATTGTTCAACTAGGAGCCAATATACGTCAGTGAGCAGAAGGATAAGTGAGATTTGATGCAAGTTAGGGATACAGGCATTAGAACTTTGGATGATCTTAAGGTTATGGAGGGTGGAAGAGGAGACACCAGTCAGGAGAGCATTGGAATAATCGAGTCTGAAATCTAATAAAGATGTACATATTTTAAACAGGTTTCATCATCATCCTCATCATAGGCAGTCCCTTGGAATCGAGGAAGACTTGCTTCCACTCCCAACGTGAGTTCTTTGGTGGCTGAACAGTCCAATACGTGAGCCACAGACCCTGTCACAGGTGGGACAGACAGTCGTCGAGGGAAGGGGTGGGTGGGGCTGGTTTACCGCATGCTCCTTCCGCTGTCTGCGCTTGACCTCTTCATGTTCTTTGCATTGAGATTCGAAGAACTCAACGCCCTCCCGGATGCACTTTCTCCACCTCGGGCGGTCTTCGGCCAGGGTCTCCCAGATGTTAGTGGTGATGTCGCACTTTACCAGGGAGGCTTTGAGGGTGTCCTTATAACGTTTCTGCTGCCCACCTTTGGCTCGTTTACCGTGAAGGAGCTCCGCATAAAGCATTTGCTTTGGGAGTCTCGTGTCTGGCATGCGAACTATGTGGCCTGCCCAGCGAAGCTGATTGAGTGTGGTCAGTGCTTCAATACTGGGGATGTTAACCTGGATGAGGACACTGATGTTGGTGTGCCTGTCCTCCCAGGGGATTTGCTTTTGTTGATGGGGGAAAGTCGCATGAATGGGGCAATTTCATCCGCTAATGTTAGCAACTGTCATTTTTAACTTTATTAACCAAGCTACGCTGATTATCACGAGTGCTCAGATTCAACAGGTAGTCAGGGTGACAGGGAAATTCTTTACAACTTCACTGAGTTAGAAAAAAAGCAATAACCTCATATAATGCTATAAAATGAGACTCGAACAGGTGGATCTTTTTAGCCCCAACCACTGCTGCAACTAATTGTTCCCATTGAATGTTCCTCTACTCATGAGAGGAGCCTGTGAAGCTCCCAGTAACTTCTGACCTCCAGTAAAAAGGTGACCTTCATGAGGTGAGACTGATGGAGTGTCAGAGTTCTACCCCCACCCTCCCCATTCCCCGGCAATGGATGAGAGGGCCTATCTGTAAATGGAGGAGACACGGCATAATCCAACACAAAGTGATATCTTACAATATCCCACCACCCTTACTGCACCATGAAAAATAATCTTTTATTAAGTTATTCCTTCTGATGACTGAGGCCATTTGTACTGCTCCTCAGCTGAGATCCCCTAACTCAACACAACCGAGGGACTGAATCATGAAATGTCAACGTAGTTATTTTGCCTGGAAGCCAGTGACCATTGATGACTGGAACAGGGCTTGCTCATCACTTCCAATCTCGGGTAAGATACACAAAATATGTCACCAACAAAACATCATCGTTCATTGTATAAATAGAGTTACCTTAACCCTTCCTTGTATCGCCGTTCTGATTATTTCTCTACTTTCCACTCTAAATACGCCCTAGAAACCATATCTCTGGGCTCACGTGTCCTCCAATATCATTATGTATCCAGATGATTGTATATAAATTCAGTCGTGTTGATTAATTTACTATAATGGTGTGTGGACCAACCTTTCCTTTTATGTTCAAGTCTGGAAGAAAATTAGCTGAGTTGACATGACAATTATGGCTTCATATCTTTAATTAAAAAAATAGCAAAAGTACTTAACCATATGGCATGGAAGCCACCTTAAGTATCATTAGAATAGATGTGAATGTGGGATGGCGTGAATGCAGAGGGTCGAGTGAACTGGAGGTATTCTGAAGGACATGGCTGATTTTAAATAGCGACCTTCTTTATCCTGGCAGAGTCATTGTCAAACACATCAAACAGTGGCTCAGTGGTAGTACTCTTGCCTCTGAGTCAGAAGGTTGTGGGTTCAGGTCCCGCTCTCAAGACTTCAACACAAAATCCTAGCTGGCACTCCAGTACCAGTACTGAAGGAGTGCTACGTTGTCGGAGGTGCCGTCTTTCAGTTGAGACGTTAAACCAACTCTCTCTCAGGTCGACATAAAAGATCCCACAGATTTATTTTGAAGAAAAGCAGGGGAGTTCTCCCCGATGTCCTAGCCAATATTTATTCCTCAACCAACACCACTAAAAACAATTTATCTGTTCATTATGACATTGCTGTTTGTGGGAGCTTGCTGTTCACAAATTGGATGCTATATTTCCTAAATTACAACAGTGAATACACTTCAAAAGTAATTTATTGGCTGTAAAGCGATTTGGGATATCCTGAGGTTGTGAAAGGTGCTATATAAATACAAGGCTTACATTCTTTATATGGTCTAACTGCCATTCTTATCTTACTCCTTGTAATTCCTTGCAGTTTCAACTTGGCACCACAGGGCGGTCACAGCCAATGGTGGTCGAATGCTATCTCAGTCTCACTTAAGCAGGAGGAGCACCTGCAGCAAGATAAATCAATGTAGGTGATTTGTTTCTTCCCCAGAAAGGAAGTGGCCTGTTAAAGGCAGTGCTCCATCTAGTGGCCTACCCAAGAATTGAAAAACTGAGGATGAGAATCAAACCAGAGAGAGAAAAAAAAAATCCAAAATGGGTTAATTTGAAAGTGGGACAAATTGGAATTTCTTCCATCTAATGTGTGTTGAAGTGTAGCTGGCCTGACCCTTTAAGAAAAACTATCTCGCTGGACATGGACGTCATCATTTTATCAATTCACCACAGGCAGAGCACCTTAATGTCACTTTGGTGCAGGCATGGCTCCGTTCATATATCTATGCACCAAAACACTGCGCCCTAGTGTCTCATTGCAGGCCTCCCATATATTCGCTGCTGGAAAGCCGTTAAGGTTTAAAATTCACCTCGTTTATGAAAGTAAAGGAATCACATTGCATAATTGTGATTTGGAAGATCTGAATCTCAGCCATTACAATCCAGAGGGAAAAATGTAAATTAAATAATTCTATATAACCCGCCATAAGGGACAGTGAGAGACTTGACCTCATAACCATCCGGGCACAAGGCAAATAGTCAACCACTTATCGCAGCAATCCACTCCAGAAAAGCAATTTTCTAAACTCAAACCTTTTTTGGCCACTTATGCTCGCATTATTAGCGGATGAAAAAGCAAAGCATTTCAGCGAGACTAGCAATCTGTATAATGTCCCTTGTGTATCTGCTCAAGGAAAGCATCAACTCTTCAGACAAATTAAAGTAGTTCAGTTTGATGCTCAGATGGTAGGATTGGATGGTGCAGTGGGTTAGCATGCTGTCGTTTCATCAAGGAACCCAAGGGTGTTAACCATGGCTCAGTCTCATTCCAGAGACTAGAGCACAAAATCTAGGCTGACACTCCAGTGCAATACTGAGGGACCACTGCATTGTCGGAGGTGCCGTCTTTTGGATGAGATTTTAAATCGAGTCTCCTCCTGCCCTCTCAGGTGGACTGGAGAATTTTGGCTATGAGAAAAGATTGGAGATGCTGGGTCTGTTTTCTTTGGAACAGAGGAGGCTCAGGGGAGATCTTATTAAGGTGTATAAAATTATGAGCGGCCTGGATAGAATGGATAGGATGGACCTGTTTCCCTTTGCAGAGTGGTCAACAATCAAGGGGCATAGATTTAATGTAATTGGGGGGAGGTTTAGAGGAGATATGAGGGGAAATGTCTTCACCCAGAGGGTGATAGAGGTCTGGAACTCACTGCCTGAAAGGGTGGTACAGGCAGAAATCCTCACCATATAAAAAAAAATACTTGGATATGCACATAAAGTGCCGTAACCTACAAGGCTGCGGACCAACAGCTGGAAAGTGGGATTAGGCTTGATAGTTTTTAGTCGGCTGGCGTAGACACGGTGGGCTGAAATGGCCTCCTTCTGTGCTGTAAATTTCAATGATTCTATATTATGAAAAGATCCCACCGCACTACTTCGAAGAAGAGCAGGAGAGTTCTCCCCAGTGTCTTGGTTATCATTTATCCCTCAACCAACATCGCTAAAACAGATTATTGTTGTTTGTGGGACCTTTCTGTGTGAAATTTAGATGTTGTGTTTCCTACATTACAACAGTGACTACACTTCAAAAGTTCACCGTGAACCACCAATGAATAGTTCCTTAATAACTGTAGAATGCAGTGTTTTCAAATGTTTAGATGTGTAACTTTGTGTGTGTTACATAAGTAGCATCAAAGAAATGAGCTCCAAAGGCTGCCGAAGGTACCTCAAATAAATAGAAACAAAACACTAGAAATCTGATGTAAGGTTAGTAAAAGCTTGAATTACAGAACAAATCCGACAGCATTTGAACAGAGAGAAGACAGGTTAACATTTTGGGTGAAGAGCCTTTGTTAGAACTGAGAATTAGTTCTGATGAAGAATCTTCACCCAAAACGTTAGCCTATCTTTTCTCTGTTCAGATGCTGACGGAGCTGATGTGTATCTCTAATGTTGCCTGTTCTTATTTCATGTCCCAGTCTGTCTCTTTTATTTGGCATGCCAGGTCGTCAATTCTCCTAATCTATTTTCTTGTAACACAACAGTTTGTTGGAATAATTTGCTCAACCATTTAGTTTTCCTTTATGTTACTTTCAGCTTTCAAAGTGACCTATTCATGTTTAATTGAAAAACAGGCTTGTAATCTTTGGCTGATTCCTTGCTTAAGCTCAAACAAGAAGAGTTTTGCATCTGCTTTTCATGTCTTTCATTGTAACAGCATCTTTATTTTCTAACTTTTGCTTACATATTTGTGATTTGGCTTCAGTATGCTAACACGGACCATATAGAACGTTTCAGCATATTAACAAAAAGATCATTGGCTTGGTTTTTTTTGGGGGTAATATTTCTCTGCTCATCATAGAAAGGGGATGTTAAGGCCGAAAAATGGAATATGTCCCCATTTTGAGAAGTGGCTCACATGGTAGACCGGTCAGAAAAATAAAAGTCCATGGGATCCAAGGAAAAGTAGCAAAATTGGCTCAGTGGCAGGAAGCAAAGGGTAATGGATGTTTTGTGACTGGAAAGCTATTTCCAGTTTGTAATGTATTTGATTCATGGGTTCTTGCTTAAGAATTCATAGCAACACATTGCTATTAAGAACTAGTTGGTTTATTAACAAAGGTTTATCAAACTACACGTTACCAGTTCATCCACTAGGCTCACAACTGCATACCTCATCATGGATGACCTAGCCACAACTAAATAGGGTTTTATTGAATCTTGTGAACATCATGTGACTGGCTAAGCCACTCACAATGCAACAGCTCTACAAACCTGTGAGCATACTCACCGGTGCATACATTACACAGTGGGGTTCCACAGGGCTCAGTATTATGTCCCTTGCTTTTTGTAATTTAGACTTCAATGTAGGGGCCATGATTAAGAAGTTTGAAGATGATATAAAAATTGGCCGTGTTTGAGATAGTGAGGAAAAAAGTTGTAGACTGTAGGAAGAAATTAATGAACTGGTCAGGTGGGCAGAAAAGTGGCAAATGGAATTCAGTCAGGAGAAGTGGGAGGTAATTTAGGGAGGGCTAACAAGGCAAGGGAGTACACAATAAATTGTAGAATACTGAGAAGTGTAGAGGAACAGAGGACCTTGGAGTGATCTTGGAGTGCATGTCCACAGATCCCTGAAAGTAGCAGAACAGGTAGCTAAAGTGGTTGAGTAGGCATACAGGATACTTTCCTTTATTAGCCGGGGCATAAAATACAAGAGCAGGGAGGTTATGCTTGAACTGTATAAAACACTGGTTAGGCCACAGCTAGAGTACTGTGTACAGTTCTGGTCACCACATTACAAGAAAGATGTGATTGCACTAGAGGGGGTACAGAGGAGATTTACGAGAATGTTGCCAGGACTGGAGAATTTTGGCTATGAAGAAAGATTGATAGGCTGGGGTTGATTTATTTGAAACAGCGGAGGCTGAGGGGAGACATAATTGAGATATATAAAATTATGAGGGGCCTAGATAGAGTTGATATGAAGACTATATCACCGAACAGAGACATCAATAACCAGGAGGCATAGATTTAAAGTAATTGGTAGAAGGATTAGAGGGGAGTTGAGGAGAACTTTTTTTACCCAGAGGGTGGTGGGGGTCTGGAACTCACTGCCTGGAAGGGTGGTAGAGGCAGAAACACTCAGCACATTTCAAAATTACTTGGATATACATTTAAAGTGCTGTAACCTACAAGCCTATGGATCAAGTGTTGGAAAGCGGAATTAGACTGGATAGCTCTTTTTCGGTTGGTACAGACATGATGAGCCGAATGGCCGCCTTCTTTCCTGTAAATTTCTATGATTCTATGCAAAAAAAATTCTATAAATATCATCATCAACAAATTGAGTGGATTTGTGTAGAGGTATGTGCGATGTCTAGCCCCCATCTCCGAGGTGCCAAGTTGTGCCTCGCAGAAGGCAGCACCCCCATCTCCAAGGATACAAACATTATTGCCAAGGAACCAGCCCATATCGCCGAGGAGACAGCCCCTATATCAGATGAACCATGCTTCCATCCTTACTTTCAATGATTGATTGGGGCAGAATGTAAGCATCAAGAAACTTTTCAAGGTAGGGAAAGCTTTCAATTTGCAGTTATTTTGCTGGGCTTCAGTTATTTCCTGAATGAAAGTCTAGATACTATGGTAGCCAACTTCTGTGATATGCCGCTTGCAGGATACCTGCGGCATAAAGTTTGTGGGCAGTGGTAACCTTAACTGCCACTGATAGTCCAGTGTTTGAATATCCTTCCAGGTCTTCATGCACCATCCAAGACAGCTTAGGAAGCCTCCCTGCTGAATGTGAACCTCATTATGCACTGCTCCTTTGAGAGCTCCAGATAGCAGATTCTGTTCCACTACTTCCGCACCCCGGGGTAGCTTGACCTGGGTTTGGTGAGTCTTCGGTCTACGGTCCTGGACCGGACTCTCCTGCAGCTACTGGTGTCCCGGCCAATATTTATCCCTCAACCAATATCACTAATACCAGATGATTTGGTCATTTAGCTCATTGTTGTTTGTGGGACCTTGCTGTGTGCAAATTGGCTGCTTCATTTCCTACATTACAACACTCCAAAAGTATATCAATGGTTGCAAAGTGCTTGGAGGCATCCTGTGGTCATGGCAGGTGCTATATAAATGCAAGTCCTTTCTTTTCTGACGAAGGCACATCAACTTGAAACGTTAACTATGTTTTTCTCTCCACAGATGCTGCCTGATCCACTGAGATTTCCAACATTTTCTGTTTTTATTTCAGACTCCAGCATCCGCAATATTTTGCTTTTGTATTTGTCCTTTCTTTTCTTTCTTTTAGTTCCACAAAGACATAGAATGATATGGCCCTTACATTCATTGAGTCTGAAAGGTGATTGTTGTCTCAGTTGCTCTTATACTTATAGATCTTACCATTCTGCCATAACTCCAATGTAAATGTGAACACGAAAGTCCCCAGTCATTTTGATTTTCCCTATCAGGAAATTGCAGCAATTTCCCAGGCTAGATTGTTAAATAGTCCTTAATGTGCAAGTTTATTTTTCTATTAACAACAGTGAACTTATTTCAGAATGGATGGAATATCCTGAACAGTGGTGAAAACAGACAATGCCAATTTTGACCTAGTTTTAAACTCTCTTTGACATATTTCCCTATGGCCATTACTTTTATCGCCAGTAGGGAAATATATCCCATTCCGTGCTACTAATTTGTTTCTCTTCCTTGTATATCAAGCAAATGCTTTGTAACTGTGAGCATGACTAAACAGTAGCACACATTCCTGATACCTCATTCATATTCTCAGCTCTAGTGCAGTGAAAATTCAGGCCACCCAAAGAAAGATGTGTCAGAGCCAACCTGTTATTATGATTGGCTTCAAAATAGCTGCACAGCTAATTCTAAAGCCAGAGTCAGTACCTGCTTGGCTCCTGCTCTGGTTCAGTTTGCCTGACAGCCAATTTTACAAAAAGTAAATTTTCTAAGTATGTCTCATGAAAAAGTTTAACCCTCCAGTATCAGAGAAACTCTCTTGCCATGTTTGCATAATCTCCGTGTATTCACCGATAAGTTGATAAATAAGAGGGTCTTACTAAGGAGAGAAAAGACAGAGGGGGTAATTTGCAACTTCAGTTAAGGCGATAAAGGGGCAAAGCAGATCACCCACCTGTTAGAGCACCCATTATAGAGTTGGCAGTGATCCACTCTGCCAATTTATCGCCCGAGAAGTGAAGAAAAAAGACTTGCATTAATCTAGCATCCCAGGATGTCCCAAAGTGATTTAGAGCCAACTAAGTACTTTTTGAAGTGTAGTCACTGTTGTAATGTGGGAAACGCGGCAGCCAATTTGCACACAGCAAACTCCCACAAACAGCAATGTGATAACGACCAGATAATCTGTTTTAGTGATGTTCTTGAGGGATAAATATTGACCAGGACACCTAGGATAACTCCCCTGCTCTTCTTCGAATAGTGTCATGGGATACTTTACACCCACCTGAGAAAGCAGACAGGGCCTGTGCACACTCGGAGGCTGAACTCCAAGCCATCGTCAACACCTTCACCGAGGCATACGAGAACATGGGCCTTAGGCTAAACATCCGTAAGACAAAGGTCCTTTACCAGCCTGATCCCACCACACAGCACTTCCCCTCAATTATCAAAATCCATGACAAGGCATTGGACAACATGGACCATTTTCCATACCTCGGGAGCCTAATGTCAGCAAGAGCAGACATTGATGATGAGGTCCAACTGCCTCTAGTGTTCCAGCGGAGCTTTCGGTCGCTTGAGGAAGAGAATGTTTGATGACTAGGACTTCAAATCCGGCATCAAGCTTATGGTCTACAGAGCAGTGGTGATACCCGCTCTCGTCTATGGCTCAGAGACGTGGACTCTCAGAGACAGCAAACACCTCAAAGCACTGGAGAAGTACCACCAGCGCTGTATCCGCAAGATCCTGCACATCCATTGGCAGGACAGATTCACCAACACCAGAGAATGGTGAACCTGTGGAATTCTCTACCACAGAAAGTTGTTGAGGCCAATTCACTAAATATATTCAAAAAGGAGTTAGATGTAGTCCTTACTACTAGAGGGATCAAGGGGCATGGCGAGAAAGCAGGAATGGGGTACTGAAGTTGCATGTTCAGCCATGAACTCATTGAATGGCGGTGCAGGCTCGAAGGGTTGAATGGCCTACTCCTGCACCTATTTTCTATGTTTCTATGTTTCTATCAGTGTTCTCGCTCAGGCCAACATCCCCAGCATTGAAGCATTGACCACGCTTGATCAGCTCCGCTTGAGAACAAGCAGAAACCAAGCATGGACAGCGGAAAGAGCATATGTCAACCCTGGCACCCCATCCACCCTTTCCTTCAACCACTGTCTGCCCCACCCGTGACAGAGATGGTAAGTCCCGCATTGGACTCCTCAGTCACCTGAGAACTCACTTTTAGAGTGGAAGCAAGTCTTCCTCAACTCCGAGGGACTGCCTATGATGATGATTATCATCTCATCCAATAGATGGCACCCCTGAGAGTACAGCATTCCCTCAGCACTGCACTGGAGTGTCAGCCTAGATTTTGGAGTTGCACTTGAACCCACAATCTTCTGGCTCAGAGGCGAGAGTGCTACCCACAGAGCCACAGCTGACACTTGAAGGTGAAAATGATCCCCAGATTGGTCAAGAATCAGACTTCTGGATGAGGGTGACCTCAATCTGGGATCTCCAGTCTCTGTGGTGAATCAAAGCTGCTTTTTATTGTGTTCCGAACACAGATGAGACTGCACACAGGGAAGTTAAAGTAATAGTGACATCAGTCTTTATTTATTCACTCCAGAGTGAGGAACAGGCCTTAGGGGCCGGCTTATATACAGTGCTCCCAAGGGATGCTAGGATCCCTTGGGACTTCAGGGGATGCGCTCCCTGGTGGCGGAACATGGGAGTGCATGTTTTACAGATATACAACATCACTCCCCCCCCCAAAGTCAAAGTGAAAACTATTTACAAGGTGAGGCGGTCGGGAGCCTTTCTTTCCCTGGTGGACCGCCTCGGTACAAATGTCTGTTCTGGTGTGTTGGCTGTGCCCTTGCTGGGCTGGCGAGTTTTTGGCCCTGCAGGGCTGCTGGGTGAGCCTGGCCTTGCTGGGCTGTTGGGCGTGATGGGTTCAATTTCCTGATCTGGGGTGATGTCGTTGATCCTTTGGGTGTGTGTTGAGGGCTCGAAAAAGGTAGTGTCTGCTGTGGGTTGTTCAGGGCAGTCTGTGAACTGCAGCCTCGTTTGGTCCAGGTGCTTTCTGCAAATTTGTCCATTGTCTAGTTTGACGACAAACACCCTACTCCCTTCTTTAGCTATCATCGTGCCCGCGATCCACTTGGGACCATGTCCATAGTTTAGCACATACACAGGGTCATTCAGAACAATTTCCTGTGACACAGTGGCGCGATCATCGTTTACATTTTGTTGCTGCCGCCTGCTCTCTGTCCGATCATGCAGGTTGGGGTAAACCAGGGGAGTCTGGTTTTAAGTGTCCTTTTCATGAGTAGCTCAGCCAGGGGCATCCCTGTGAGCGAGTGGGGTCTCGTGCGGTAGCTGAGCAGTACTTGGGACAGGCGGGTTTGGAGTGAGCCTTCTGTGACTCATTTAAGACTCTGTTTCATTATTTGTACTGCCCGCTCTGCCTGCCCATTGGAGGCTGGGTAAACGGGGCCGAGGTGACATGTTTGATCCCATTGCGGGTCATGAATTCTTTAAATTCGGCACTGGTGAAACATGGCCCGTTGTCACTGACCAGTATGTCAGGCAGGCCGTGGGTGGCAAACATGGCCCTCAGGCTTTCAATAGTGGCGGTGGCGGTGCTTCCCAACATTATTTCACATTTAATCCATTTTGAAAAAGCATCCACCACCACCAGGAACATTTTACCAAGAAATGGGCCCGGATAGTCGACATGGATCCTCGACCATGGTCTGGCAGGCCAGGACCACAAATTTAGTGGTGCCTCTCTGGGCGCGTTTCTCAACTGAGCACAACGCTGCATTGCCGTGCATAGGACTCTAAGTCAGAGTCGATATCAGGCCACCACACGTGGGATTTGGCTATCGCTTTCATCATTACTATACCCGGGTGTGTGCTGTGGAGATCCGAGATGAATGTCTCCCTGCCCTTTTTGGATAGCACTACGTGGTTACCCCACAACAGGCAGTCTGCCTAAATGGATAGCTTGTCCTTTCGCCGCTGGAATGGCTTGATGAGCTCTTGCATTTCAATGGGGATGCTGGCCCAGCTCCCATGCAGTACACAATTTTTTACTCAGGACAGCAGAGGATCTTGGCTGGTCCAAGTCAGAATCTGGTGGGCCGTGACAGGTAATTTATCATTTTCAAACGCTTCCATGACCATCAACAAGTCTGCGGGCTGTGCCACCATCAACAAGTTTGCAGGCTGCGCCATTTCTACCCCTGTGGTGGGCAATCGGAGCCGACTGAGAGCATCCGCACAGTTCTCATTGCCTGGCTTGTGGTGGATGGTATAGTTATACACTGATAGCATGAGTGCCCACCTTTGTATGTGGGCTGAGGCATTAGTATTTAACCCCTTGTTTTCAGCGAACAGGGATGTGAGGGGCTTGTGATCGGTTTCCAGCTCAAATTTGAGGCCAAACAGGTGCTGATGCATTTTCTTTACCCCGAACACACACGCTAATGCCTCTTTCTCAATCATGCTGTAGGCCCTCTCGGCCTTAGACAAGCTCCTGGAGGCATAGGCGACAGGTTGCAACTTCCCCGCAACGTTAGCTTGTTGTAATGCACACCCGACTCCGTACGACGATGCATCACATGCTAGCACAAATCTTTTACACGGGTTATACAATGCAAGCAGCTTGTTGGAGCATAAAATGTTTCTGACTTTCTCAAAAGCAATTACTTGGTTTTTTCCCCATAACCAGTTCTCACCTTTACATAATAACATCTGTAGGGGCTCTAAGAGGGTGCTTAACCCCGGTAGGAAGTTACCAAAATAGTTGAGTAGTCCCAGGAATAACCGTAGCTCCGTGACATTCTGTGGTCTGGGCGCTTTCCTGATAGCCTCTGTCTTTCTCCCCAAAAACTCCACTTCTGTTGCCATGAAGACGCATTTCGACCTCTTCAGTCGCTGGAGGACCTCCTCCAGGTTTTGTAGGTGCTCGACGGTATCCCGACCCGTGACCGATATATTGTCCTGAAAAACCACCGTGCGTGGTACCGATTTGAGTAGGCTCTCCATGTTTCTCTGGAAGTTCGCTGCAGCCGACCGATTTCCAAAAGGGCATCTGTTGTAGATGAACAGTCCCTTGTGCATGTTGATGCAGGTGAGGCCCTTCGAAGACTCCTCCAGCTCCTGCGTCATGTAGGCCGAAGTCAGGTCGAGCTTGGTGAACGTCTTGCCTCCTGCCAGCGTCGCAAATAGGTCATCTGCTTTAGGTAGCGGGTATTGGTCCTGTAGCGAGAAACGATTAATAGTTACTTTATAATCGCCGCAAATCCTGACCGTGCCATCACTTTCGAGTACTGGAACAATCGGGCTGGCCCACTCGCTGAATTCCACTGCGGAGATGATGCCCTTGCGGTCAGCTCGATTTCCACTCTCTCCCTCATCATGTGAGGTACTGCTCGCGCCTTGTGGTGAATGGGTCATGCCTCTGGGACCAAGTGGATCCGCACCTTCGCCCCGGAAAAGTTTCCAATGCCTGGCTCAAAAAGTGAAGGAAATTTGTTAAGAACCTGGGTACATGAGGCCTCATCGACATGTGATGGTGCTCGGATGTCATCCCAGTTCCAGCGGATTTTGCCCAGCCAGCTCCTTCCAAGCAGTATGGGGCCATCGCCCGGGACAATCCAGAGTGGCAGTTCGTGCACCGTGCCCTCGTAGGTGACCTTGACCATGGCGCTGCCCAGGACAGTGATGAACTCTTTGGTGTACGTTCTCAGTTTCGTGTGGATGGGGCTCAGGGCTGGTCTGAGTGCCTTGTTGCACACAGTCTCTCAAACATCTTTTTACACATGATGGTTTGGACAGCGCTAGTGTCCAGTTCCATGGCTACGGGTAAGCCATTCAATTTTACATTTAGCAGTATAGGTGGACATTTCGTCGAAAATGTGTGCACCTCAGCATCTGCCTCCTCTCTCTGAGGCTCGAAATTACTTTGATCCACCATGGACCGATCTTCCTCTGCCACGTGGTGGTTCGCAGGTTTTGCAGAGCTTGCAGCTCATCTGCAAGTTCGTTGTAGGTTCCCCATTTTTCCACAGCTCTTGCAAACATACCCTTTGAAGTGGCATGAATAGGCTGAATGGAAGCCTCCACAATGCCTGATACATCCTTACTATACAGTATAAATGAACAAGAGACCCATACTTGAGAGAAGGTCACTCTGTGACCAGTCACCTTTATTGCCAAGACCTCAAGAGACTAAAGGTGGGTGGAGCTTCCCCTTTTATACCGGAAAGTCCAGGTTAGGAGTGTCTCCCACAAGTTCGCCCCCTGTGGTCAGTGTTCTCAAGGTGTACAACTTCGGTCAGCTTATAGATGGCTTACAATGGCAGTTGACTACATGACATCACTTCCCCCGCAAAGTCTTATTGGGATCACAGGCTGAGTCTCTCTGGTGGTTTACGCTCCCTTGTTGGGGCTCCGGTTGTTGGGCGCTGGCCTGAGTGTCTGCTGTTCATGGTGCCTCAGGCCTGTCCGGACTGCCCACAGTGACTGGGCTCTCCTCCCTTTGGTTCCGGTGTTCGGTCACCTGTGGTGGAGTGAACTCTACGTCGTGTTCTTCCTCTGCTTCTTCTATGGGGTTGCTGAATCTCCTTTTAGTTTGATCCACGTGTTTGCGGCAGATTTGTCCATTGGTAAGTTTAACTACCAGAACCCTATTACCCTCTTTGGCAATCACAGTGCCTGCAAGCCATTTGGGCCCTGCAGCGTAGTTGAGGACAAAAACAGATTAATTGACATCAATACATCGCGCCTTCGCATTCCTGTCATGGTAGTCACATTGTGACTGACGCCTGCTCTCAATAATTTCTTTCATAGTAGGATGTATAAGGGATAACCTGGTTTTAAGCGACCTTTTCATTAGCAGGTAGAACCCCTGTGAGCGAGTGTGGTCGGGATCTATTGGCCAACAAGAGGCGTGATAAGCGGCTTTGTAAGGAACCCTCTTGGATTCTGAGCATCCCCTGATTGATTATCTGCACTGCTCATTCTGCCTGGCCATTTGAGGCCGGCTTGAACGGTGCTGTTCTGACATGGTTGATTCCATTGCCTGCCATGAAGTCCTGGAATTCAGTGCTTGTGAAGCACGGGCCATTGTCGCTGACCAAGATGTCCGTTAGACCATGGGTGGCGAACATTGCCCGTAGACTTTCTACCATGGCAGAGGATGTGCTTGAATTTAAAATGGCACACTCAATCCATTTGGAGTAGGCATCTACTACAACCAAAAACATTTTTCCCATGAAAGGACCTGCGTAGTCTACATGGATGCGTGACCATGGCTTGGCGGACCAGGACCAGGGGCTAAGGGGCGCTTCCCTAGGTGCGTTGCCCAGCTGAGCACACGTGTTACACCTGTGAACACAAAGTTCCAGGACTGCATCTATCCCTGGCCACCAAACATGTGGCCTGGCAATTGCCTTCATCATGACAATGCCAAGGTGCTCATTGTGAAGTTCTCTGATAAACACCTCTCTGCCCTTCTGGGGCATGAATACTCGATTTCCCCACAGTAGGCAATCGGCCTGAATCGAGAGTTCATCTTTGCGCCTATGAAACGGTTTAAACTCCTCAGGGCATGCCCCATATGTGGCTGCCCAGTCCCCATTCAGGACACATTTCTTAACGAAAGAAAGTAGCGGGTCTTTATTTGTCCAGACTTTAACCTGACAGGCTGTCACAGGTGAGCCTTCGCTTTCGAAAGCTTCAACAGCCATGACCATCTCAGCAGCATGCTCAGTTGACCCCTCAGTGGTGGCTAGTGGGAGCCTGCTGAGTGCATCGGCGCAGTTTTCAGTGCCCGGTCTGTGCCGAATTGTGTAGTCATAGACGGCTAACGTGAGTGCCCACCTCTGTATGCGGGCCGATGCATTCGCATTTATGGCCTTGTTGTCGGCCAAAAGGGACGTTAGGGGTTTGTGATCTGTCTCCAGCTCAAATTTCCTGCCAAACAGGTACAGGTGAATTTTTTTTACTGCATATACACATGCTAGCGCTTCCTTTTCTACCATCCCGTAGCCCCTTTCTGCCTGGGACAGACTTCTGGAGGCATAAGCTACCGGCTGTAACTGACCATTGGCAGTCACATGCTGCAACACACACCCGACCCCATAGGACGATGCATCGCACGTTAAAACTGGTTTCTTATACGGGTCATATAATGGTAACAGTTTGTTGGAGCATAACAAATTGCGTGCTCTATCAAAAGTCCTTTCCTGGCTGTCCCCCCAGACCCAATCGCGATCTTTGCAGGAGCACATGTAGCGGCTCTAACAGCGTGCTCAATTTGGGATGAAATTTGCCAAAATAGTTCAGGAGCCCCAGGAATGAACGCAGCTCCGTCGTGTTATGGGATCTGGGTGCTCTCTGGATCGCTTCCGTTTTGGACGCAGTGAGTCTGATCCCGTCTGCTGCTACCCTCCTCCCAGGAATTCTACCTCTGGAACTAAGAAGACGCACTTCACCTTTTTCAGTCGCAGCCCAACCCGGTCCAGTCTGCATAGCACCACCTCCAGGTTGTGGAGGTGTTCTTCAGTATCGCGACCCGTGATGAGGATGTCGTCTTGAAAAACCACCGTCCTTGGAATCGACTTGAGGAGGCTTTCCATATTTCACTGAAAGATCGGGGCGGCCAAATGAATCCCGAATGGACATCTGTTATACTCAAACATCCCCTTGTGTGTCATGACGGTGGTCAGCTTCTTCGAATCACTCGCCAGCTCCTGGGTCATGAAAGCAGAGGTCAGGTCCAATTTTGAAAAAAGTTTGCCACCGGATAGCGTCGCAAAGAGGTCCTCCGCTCTCGGTAATGGGTACTGGTCTTGAAGTGACACCCGATTGATGGTGGCCTTGTAATCAAGGCCACCATCATATCCTCACCGACCCATCCGCCTTGAGCACCGGCACGATCGGGCTCGCCCAGTCACTGAATTCGACTGGCCTTCTCTCAGCAGGCGGTCCAATTCGCCTTCTGTCTTTTCCCGCATCATGTACGGCATCGCTCTGGCTTTGTGATGTACTGGCCTGGCGTTCGCGTTTATGTGAATCACTACCTTGGTCCCCATGAAAGTGCCGATGCTGGGTTGAAATAATGAGTCAAATTTGTCCAGGACCTGTGAGCATGATACTCGCTCCACAGAAGAAATTGCATTGTCATCGCCCCATTTCCAGTTCATGACAGCAAGCCAACACCTCCCCAGTAGTGCGGGACTGTCCCCCGGGACAATCCAGAGTGGCAACCTGTTCGCTGAACCTTTGTGGGTCACGACTACCATGGCGCTGCCTAGCACCGGAATGATCTCCTTTGTATATGTCCGTAGCAGTGCGTCAATCGGCAATAATTTGGGCCTCCTGGCCTTGGACACCCACAACCTTTCGAACTGTTTGATACTCATCAGGGACTGGCTGGCCCCCATGTCTAGCTCCATTAATACTGGGATGCCATTGAGGAGCACTTTCATCATTATCGATGGCGTCCTGGTATATGAACTGTATATGTGCTCCACATGAACTCTCTGAACTTCAGCTTCCAGCGATTTCCCCCAGTATTCATTTGACCTCGTAGGGCTTACATCGGGCCCGTCCTCCTCGTACATCAACCTGGCTGCAGGCTTCCTGCACATACGCGCCAAGTGACCGCTGACTTTGCAGTTTCTGCAGGTATGTTGCTGATACCTGCAAGCTCTGGCTGGGTGTTTGCCTCCATACCTCCAGCATGAGCTGAAGGCCCCATTGTTGGAAATAAAAGGTCCATTACCAGTCGATTGTCTCTGACTGTCTCTGTAACTGTCCTTAAGCTAACAGGTGTTGATGGCCCCATTACTGGTCGCATTGTCCCTTGCGATGGCATGAATCGCCGTTCAGCTAGCCATTGTCTCTGTTGAATTCCCCCTTTGGGTTCGACTGCATGCTGAGGCATGTCCGATTGCCCCTGTCTGCCTAGAGAACTGTTTGCCACGTTAACAATGTTGACTCCCTGGTCGTTTGCCGCATTTGAGCCAAGATTTTTGCCATAAATCATTCTGGTCTCTTCCTCCCCTGAGATAATTGTCTGGGCTATCAGAGCCGCTGCTTCAAAGGTCAATTTTTTGGTCTCAATCAGTTTCCTGAAAACCCCAGCGTGCCCGATGCCCTCAATAAAAAAGTCTTGCAGCATCTCTGCTCTGCATGCATCTGGGAACTTACATAGGCTCGGCAATCGGCGGAGATCTCCCACGAAGTCTGGAACGCTTTGCCCTTCTCGCCGCCGGTGCTTGTAAAACCGGTTTCTCGCCACGTGCATGCTGCTCGCCAGTTTAACGTGTTCCCCGATCAACTTACTGAGCTCTTCGAACGTCTTGTCCGCTGACTTCTCTGGTGCTAGAAGGTCCTTTATCAGGGAGTAGGTTCTGGATCTACAAACCATCAGGAGATGAGCACTGCGTTTGTCGGCCGAATTCTGTCCCAACCATTCCTTAGTGACAAAACTTTGCTGTAGTCTCTCAATAAAGTCGCCCCGATCATCACCAACACAGTAGCTCTCTTCTGTGCTGCTAGTGGCCATGTGCGCGTGGTTTAAATCCCAGTTTCTCGTCGCCAATGATATGTCCTTACTATACAGTATAAATGCACATGAGGCCCATACTTGAGAGGTCGTCACTCTGTGATGAATCACCTTTATTGCCAAGACCTCAAGAGACTGAAGGTGGGTTGAGCTTCCCTTTTTATACCGGAAAGTCCAGGTTAGGAGTGAATCCCACAAGTTCGCCCCCTGTGGTCAATGTTCTGAAGGTGTACAACTTATACATGGGTTACAATGATAGTTGAATAGATGACAATGCCAACAAGGTGTGAATTGCCTTGCATTCATCCTTTGTTGCGGACTCTGAGTCATCTGGGTCACCTGAGGCCTGCTGGCAGTTGCAGACTCATGGTTTCTGCCCTTTACATTTCTGCTCGCAAACACAGTTCCAATTAATTTATGAACATTGCTAGCACTTGTGTGCTGAGAGATTTGTTTGCTGTTATCACTGGTGGACATAAACGCCTGTGCTATCGCAATGGCCTTACTGAAGGTCGGTGTCTCTGCAGTCAAAAGTTTTCGTAGGATGGTCTCATGGCCAATGACCAGTACAAAAAAGTCTCTGAGCATCTGCTCCAGGTAGCCATCAAACTCACATTGTCCTGCAAGTCACCTTAGCTCGGCGAGGTAGCTCGCCACTTCCTGACCTTCAGATCGCTGACACGTGTAGAACCGATACCTCGCCATCAGCACGCTCTCCCTTGGGTTAAGATGCTCCTGAACCAGTGTACACAGCTCCACATACGACTTATCTGTGGGTTTCACCAGAGCCAGAAGATTGTTCATGAGGCTGTAGGTCGGTGCCCCGCAGACCGTGAGGAGGATCGCTCTCCTTTTTGCATAGCTTCCTTCTCCGTCCAGTTCGTTGGCTACAAAGTACTGGTCTAGCCATTCGACAAAGGCTTCCCAGTCCTCACCCTCCAAGAACTTCTCCAGGATGCCCACAGTTTGCTGCATCTTTGCGTTGGATTCGTATACTCGTCGCCAGTTATTGTGTTCCTAACAGAGATGAGACTGCACACAGGGAGGTTAAAGTAACAGTGACCTCAGTCTTTATCAAGACACTCCAGAGTGAGGAACAGGCCTTATCGGCCGGCTTATGTATAGTGCTCCCAAGGGATGCTGGGATCCCTTGGAACTTCATGGGATGCGCTCCCTGGTGGCGAAACATGGGAGTACATGCTTTACAGATACACAACATTTTTATGTTGGGGTTGGTAGGTGCAAGGGCTGCTAACTCCCGGCACACTGGTCTCGTGCAGCCGATGGGAACACTGAGGTAAATGTGGCAGATTAGTTGCACAGCGGCTTCTGGGAAGTGCTGGTATCAAACAGCTGGCCTTAACACACCGGGCAGGCCTACTCTGGGGTTGGTGAGACTGGGAGCTGTTGGCCTGAGAATCCCCACTAAACACCACGCGGCCAAAATTCCCCTGTTCTGCGGCACCCGTTAGCATGAAACTGTCTTCGCCCGGGGGGGGAGGCGGGGGGGCGGGGGGTGATGGCAAGCAAAATTGCGCAGGAGTAAGCGGAGACGCGAACACAGTAGTGCTGCGCCTGCGCTCGTATCTATCCGGGCCATTGCGCCTCTGGCGATGACGTAATCACCGTATGCGCCAACCCCTTTGCATCCCGCAATGGCCCCTTCATGTCGCGAGGTGGAAATTGGCCAGTACACCTGGCAGGACTGACCTCCGCTCCCGGCGCGGAAGTTAAACGGGAGGTGCTCTGCGCCGCTTGCCGCCATTTCTTTCCCTTCACCTGATTCACCGGTCGACCCATTCTGCTTTGCTACCACATGCTCCATGCCGCCAACATGCAACCTGGCACTCGGTCTCAGTGCCGGGCTGCAGCCACAGCACAACGCAGCCCTGGTAGCCCAGTGGAGGCCTTGAAATGGCCGAGCAGAGTTCGCAGCTTCCCCTCCCCTTTACCGGAAGGGGAGGGGCTAGAAACATGTAAGTGCTATGCGGAGATGCTGCGTAGTGACCCCAGAACGCGCCCCAAAGGGACGTGGAGCGTACGACATTGCGCTCCACTTCCTGTAGGGGTGGTACCCGCAACGTCGTGGTTGGGGATGGACTTTCGCACCAGGTACAGGAAGTCCTGCCTCCGCTCGGTTACCCAAATGGGGCGTAACCCAATTTTTCCCCCGGCTATGTAAAAGCAACAACAACTTGCATTTATATAACACCTTTAGTGCAGCAAAACATCCCAAGGTGCTTCACAGGGGCGTAATTAGACAGGTGAAAATTGACACCAAGAAGCCAAAGAAGGAGAGATTAGGACAGGTAACTAGAAGAACAACCATACACTTCAACCCTCCACCATTACTGCATCTAATTATTTCTTAAATGTTTCTATGAAAATGTCAAGTAACCCAAAGATCCTGGCCTGGAAATTTGGCGGGGCAAAGTGAACAGTCACCTGCAAAAAGTATGCAGGCAGCCGGTATTCAGGTGTTGCCTGCTGATTTACGTTAGCGCAGCGCAAAACCCACAGTGTAACACTTTGTTTCAGGTAGTAGTCTCATGAGCAGGCCCAATGTACCGTGGCTGCAGCATCCCTGGAGCAAGGCAGTATTCTCTTAAAGCTGGCCTGTCAATTTAGAAAGCAGAATCGATCCCTTAAAGAGGAACTGCCTTCCAAAATTAATTTTTTAAAAATCATTTAAAAATAGGCAGTCTTTAGCCCTTGGAGCTCAACTGCCTTCTGGAAAAAAATAACATTAATAATAATTCCGAAATGGCTGTCTTCAACTCTTAAAGTTGAATTGTATTCCGGATGTAGAAAAATGGTAAAAGTGCTTCAGCACTAATATAGAAACATAGAAACATAGAAAATGTGTAGGAGTAGGCCATTCGGCCCTTCGAGCCTGCACCACCATTCAATAAGATCATGGCTGATCGTTCACCTCAGTGCTCCTTTCCTGCTTTCTCTCCATACCCCTTGATCCCTTTAGCCGTAAGGGCCATATCTAACTCCCTCTTGAATACATCCAATGAACTGGTATCAACAACTCTCTGCGCTAGGGAATTCCACAGGGTAACAACTTTCTGAGTGAAGAAGTTTCTCCTCATCTCAGTCCTAAATGGCTTACCCCTTATCCTTAGACTATGTCCCCTGGTTCTGAACTTCCCAGAACATTCGGGAACATTCTTCGTGCATCTAATCTGTCCAGTCCCGTCAGAATTTTATATGTTTCTATGAGATCCCCTCTCATCCTTCTAAATTCCAGTGAATACAGGCCCAGCCGATCCAGTCTCTCTTCATATGTCAGTCCTGCCATCCCGGGAATCAGTCTGGTGAACCTTCGCTGCACTCCCTCAATCGCAAGAACATCCTTCCTCAGATTAGGAGACCAAAACTGATCACAATATTCCAGGTGAGGCCTCACCAAGGCCCTGTACAACTGCAGTAAGACCTCCCTGCTCCTATACTCAAATTCCCTAGCTATGAAGGCCAACATATCATTTGCCTTCTTCACCGCCTGCTGTACCTGCATGTCAACTTTCAATGACTGATGTACCATGACACCCAGGTCTAGTTGCACCTCCCCTTTTCCTAATCTGCCACCATTCAGATAATATTCTGCCTTTGTGTTTTTGCCACCAAAGTGGATAACCTCATATTTATCCACATTATACTGCATCTGCCATGCGTTTGCCCACTCACCTAACCTGTCCAAGTCACCCTGCAGCCTCTTAGCATCCTCACAGCTCACACCGCCACCCAGCTTAGCGTCATCTGAAAACTTGGATATATTACACTCAATTCCTTCATCTAAATCATTAATGTATATTGTAAATAGCTGGGGTCCCAGCATTGAGCCCTGCGGCACCCCACTAGTCACTGTCTGCCATTCTGTAAAGGACCCATTTATCCCAAATCTCTGCTTCCTGTCTGCCAACCAGTTCTCTATCCACATCAGTACATTACCCCCAATATCATGTGCTTTAATTTTGCACACTAATCTCTTGTGTGGGACCTTGTCAAAAGCCTTTTGAAAGTCCAAATACACCACATTCACTGGTGCTCCCTTGTCCACTCTACCAGTTAAAATCCTCAAAAAATTACAGAAGATTTGTCAAGCATAATTTCCCTTTCATAAATCCATGCTGACTTGGACCGATCCTGTCACTGCTTTCCAAATGCGCTGCTATTTCATCTTTAATAATTGATTCCAACATTTTCCTCACTACTGATATCAGGCTAACCGGTCTATAATTACCCGTTTTCTCTCTCCCTCCTTTTTAAAAAAGTGGTGTTACATTAGCTACCCTCTAGTCCATAGGAACTGGTAAACATAAACATAAATATAAACGGAATATAAACATAAAAACGCAGCAATCCAGCTTTGTGCAGGGGGCAATACTGAAAGAGAGCTCTTCTATGCACAGGGGCTAGGAGGCCCTCCAGAAAGAACGATGTGGAACTAGATCACCAAGGCTGTCACTGCCAGCAGTGTTGCCCCTATGACCTGGCTCTAGTGCCCAAAAAAACTTCAGGACACCAGAGCAGTGGTCAAGGTCAGTGAATGCACCTTTAAAAGCCGTCTCTTACCAACTGCACCACTAGCTCAGTTCCATTAGCAACTCCTCAGATAATAAAGCAGTCCATTACCAAATGCAACAAGACCAGGATCGAATAAAAAAAAATCACACACTGCTCATTGCATGACCTCCCCACCCCATCACTCACGTACCAACAATCTATACCAAGGACTAGGAAGACGAGGATGAGGAGAATGAGGAGGATGAGGAGGAGGAGAAACACTACCAGCCACCGGCCAAGGTGGAAGGCCACCAGGCGTGCTGCAGCCATTGGGGCAGCACTGCGTGACATCAGTTGGATAGGCAAAGTCACACACAAGACAGTCACTAAGGGAATGCACAAAGCTAATTCGTTGATTTTGTGATGTCATATTGGATGGATAAATGTATGAATTTCGATTGGAAATTTTGCTTTGTGGTGGCCCTTATTTCAGCATTGTGGCCAAGAGGACGCTGTGCTGGTCAGTAACAGAGGGAAGGTAAGGTGTGGGACAAATGTTGAAAGGGGAATTCGGGTTATGGTCACTGGAACTGAAATGCGGACGATTCCATCCTGGATATTCCGGCCAGAAAGGGGCTGTCTGGATTGCATCCTTCCTTCTGCTTCCTCCTCTTCTGCTTCCTTCTCTTCTGCTTCTTCCTCATCCTCCTGCGAGCGGGTGCTGGAAGGTTGAAATAAAAGCAGAAAATGCTGGAAATACTCAGCAGGTCAGGCAGCATCTTGACCCGAGACGCTGATCCTGTTTCTCGCTCCACAGTTGCTGCCTTACCTGTTGTGTATTTCCAGCATTCTCTGTCTGCTCAGAGGCCTTCATTTACCATCTGAAGCCTTGCAAGCATCCAGCAGCACTCCCTGCACACTTTAAAAACTTTTAACATTATAATATATGTGGGTAGAACAAATGAAGGACAGAGTCGCGATGAGTCATTAGTCCATGTGCTTGTTTTATTAGGCCAGAGCGAACTGAGCATGCTCATATCAAACCATGTGATGATACATTGCACTGGATTCCCCTCTCAAATACAACAAAACTATGGCCCCACCTTTCTCAGCATTACATGTACCATATAACAAAAACTCCTGACATTTTAAAAAAATGAACTACAAATCCAGTTTAATAACAGATTTGTAGAGCCTTCCTGATCTCCTTACAGAAGGTTTTGGTGTTGAACCAATTTTTGGGCCGTTTTGTTTTGATTCCGAACTCAAGGATGTTTCTATCACAGACTTGGTTGAACCTAGTACTTTATTTACTGAAGCCTGAACTGAGTCAAACTCATGTATGTGTTCATGATCAAGTGGTTCAAGATCACTGTCTAATCCAGCCAGTAAACAAAGCTTCCTGGATGTTCAGTATGAAGTTTGGCCAGAATTCGATCTCTCAAAGAAGTAGGTACCACCACTCTGTTTCCCCACTTGATACAACCTTGCTCACAAGACAATTCAGTATGATGATTATGGAATGGTTTCAATTTTGTGTCCATACACGGATGAGTCCAACCATTCAAGGTGTTTTCATACACCCTTTTCAGTACTCAGTCCTTTTGAGTCATATCTGCAATCTCAGTTGCATTCATGGGAAAGTCTTTGGGGCCGTAATTGCCTCATGCTGCGTCCGGGGATGGTAACCTTTTGGGCCCGGATCAGTTATCACCTATGCGGGAAGTCCCACCCCTGGCGTGGAATTGCCCTTTGCACCCCTCAAACGAGGCAGAGCCCTGTCTCAGGCGCTCCATCTCGTTGAAGGGGCCCTCCTGAGGCATCAGCACCGCACCACAACGTCCCTCACCTTTAGTTAAAGTTTAAGGGCCACCAGTGACAATCTCGACCGGGCAATCCAAGGAGGAATGCTGGGCTGCATGATGGCAGCCCGGTCGAGATGAGGGCCTCCATTGTACGGCCGACGAAAGAGTTGGCCGACATAAAGAAATGACGGCCTGGGGGGGCGCGTGGCCCCACCTTTAAGGGACGCCCCGTGGGGATGTTTGCGCCTTGCGAAATGGGCGTGTACATGGGCCGCACTAGCCTCGTGTCCCATGAGGCAATTTTCCCCACCGGGCGCAAAGGGGTCGGCGCTGGGTGGTGAGGTCGGCACGCACGCTGAAGACGTCATTGCTGGGTGCGCGCCGGCCTGGGGTAACCGCGCCCACTCCCGGGCAATTGCAACCATTAGCGCCTCCTGGTGGCGCTAATGAGGTACAAAAAAGGGGTAATTTCAGCCCCTTGGTCAACTGCACCTAGCTTGAAAATAGCACCTCGCTCCCAACACATGAGTCCTCATGTAACGACCTGGACAATGGCATCTGCGATTGTGTTCCTCTTTGAAGTGTGATATTCAACCGCATCATCATATTGTGACAACAACACTGCCTAACGATGCATCCTTGATGCGGCCATTGCAGGGTTGGCCGATTTGGGCCCCAATGTTGCTGGGAGCGGGTTGTGATCAGTTAGCAGTGTAAACTTTCCGCCAATCAGGAACTGTTGGAATTTCCTGATGTCAAACATTATGGCGAATGCTTCCTTTTCAATTTGCGCATGGTTTATTTCGCTCTTTGTGAGGGTTCGTAATGCGAACGCAATTGGTTTCTTTTGGCTTATGACAGCTCCTACACCGTAGCTGGAAGCATCACATGCTAATCAATGTCACGCTATGTGTCTTGGTGCACAAGTAGAGCACTGCTAGAGAGACTTCTCTTACAAGCGTCGTAAGCTTCCTGTTGTGCTTTTGTCCACCTCCACTGGACATCCTTCTTGAGGACTTGTGCAATGGAGCTAACATGGTCGCTAACTCAGGCGATAAATGCACGTAGTACTGGACCATTCCAAGGAAAGATTTTAACTCAGACACGTCCTGAGGCTTTGGAGCATTGATGACAGCATCAACCTTTTCCTTCACTGGTTGCAAGCCATTTGCACCAACTTTCAGACCAAGGCACACAACCTCGGGCTGCACAAAAGCACATTTTCTCCTTTTCAATTTGACATCGTGGGAATTCAACCTTTGAAGCACTAAATCTAATACTTCTAGATTTTCTTCCTCGCTGCTTGTTGCGATCAGCACATTGTCTTGATTGCATAAGCAATTTGGGACTCCTTGCAAAATGTTACCCATCGTAGCCTGGAAGATTTTACACCATCCAGCATCTTGGTGTCTGGGCACAGTCCCTTGTGTGTGTTGAAGGTGAGATACTGTCGACTCTCTTTGTCAACATTCAGCTGAACATTCATGTGACAGGTCAAGCTTGGGGAAAACCTTTGACCCAGAGAGTGCTGTATACAAATCTTGCGATGTAGGTAATGGGTACTGCTCATCGTCAACTGCTTGGCTGATAGTAACTTTGTAGTTACTGCATAAGCAGACAATTTTGCCTGCCTTTGGCACTACCACCACAATCGGGCTAGCCCATTCACTTTTGTCAGTTTTTACGAGCACTCTGTTCTCTCTGAGCTTCGCTAGTTTTTCCTCCATCTGATTTTCAACGCATAGGCAAGCTTTATGTTGGACATGGTGCGGATATGCGCATCATAACCAGTAATGCCTTTGCAACTGTCTGTGAACATGCTTTTGTACTTCTTTGAAGCACTTACACGGAAGATGATTTTCCAGTCCAGTTTTCATTTTCTCAACCACTCTTTGCCCATGAGATTTGGCCTGTTGTTGTAGTTCGCTACAATCATAGGCAGCTTTACTGACTGGCCATTGTGTGGAACTATACATTCCATTTGTCCATATGTCTCTAGAATTTCTCCGGAGTAGGATTTTGGCCCCAAGTTTCCACATGATTTGCTCCTGATTTTTAGGAGCAACTGGTGTAGAACCGAGTATCTTAGAAATCGGAATTCTCCACATTTAGTTTCCTCCAGTTCTAATCAGGTAGAACAGTTTCACTTTGGAACAGAATTTTTTTTTCAAAAGGGGGCGTGTCCGGCCACTAACGCCTGATTTCAAAGTTTCATGAGTGAAAACGTACTCCAAACTAACTTAGAATGGAGTAAGTGAAGATTTTTGTACACTTGAAAAAACCTTGTCTACACTTTAAAAAATCAGGTATAGGTTACAAATTAGGCGTAGGGAACGAGGTGGGGGGGGGGGGGGGGGAGGGGGTGGAAGGGAAGTCATTAAATTCTACAATCAATCCTTAGTTATACTTATACAAATATATCCAACCTGAATAAAAATTTATAAGCAAAGAAAAGATTAAATAAACCATGTTCCTACCTGTGTGAAAGTGCTTCAGGCAGGCCTTTCAGGCAGCGGTGTGGCGTCAGTGTCTCGACGGCAGTGGTAGCAAGCTTCGAGCTGAGCTGCAGTGCTTGAGGCAGGCCTTCATTCTCTTTGTGGCTGGCCGCGAAGAAGCAGCACCGGACGGACCCGAGGCCATTCGGCCATGAGATATGAGCGGTGTCAGTGGCTGGCCGGCAGCCGAAGAATCAGCGGACCGATGTGAGGCCATTCGGCCATGAGATAGCAGCGGCGTCAGTGGCTGGCTGGCAGCCGAAGAATCAACACAGGACACACGCAGCTCATTAAGGTTCTTGAGGCCATTCAGCCACGCTTTAGGGGCGGCGTCAGTGGCTGGCCGGCAGCCAAAGATACAGCAGCAGCCTTCGAGCTGTGAGGGGGACTGAGGCCATTTGGACAGGGAGAGGCAGCCACATAGAAAGTTTTATATTTAAATTTGCATAATGGGTGCTGCATTGTCAACACCACATATTATGCAATGATTTGCCATCAATTCACTGCATAGGAGAGAATTGATTAGAGCTCACCGCACCAGGAACGTCGTAGCCCATAGGTTGATGGGCAGGAGACCTTACCCACATCGACAATATCGAACCAGGCGCTCGTACCTGGACATGAGTGAGGCTGATTGTGTGAAAAGGCTGCGTTTTCGCAGAGAAGTTGTCACTGAGATCTGTGATATGGTGAGAGCAGATTTGCAGCCCAGAAGCAGAAGGACAACTGCCTTGTCTGTTGAAGTGAAGGTAACAGCTGCACTTTCTTTCTATGCCTCGGGATCGTTTCAGGCTACAACTGGAGATCTGTGTCACATCTCTGAACGTGCAATACATGCCTGCGTTTACCAGGTCACGGCTGCACTTCATGCGCGAAGGAATGACTTCATCAATTTCCCAATGACCGCACAAGCGATCCATGAGAGGGCTGTGGGCTTCTTCAGGATTGCCGGCTTCCCAAAGGTACAGGGCTGCATTGATTGTACCCACATAGCCTTGCGAGCACCCGTGGAGGAATCTGAGCAGTACCGACATAGGAAAGGTTTCCACTCTATCAATGTGCAGCTCGTGTGTGACGACAAGCAGCGCATCATGTCAGTCGATGCGAGATACCCTGGCAGCACCCACGATGCGTTCATCCTACGCGACAGCGTTCTATCTGACATGTTTGAGCAGCAGCCAGAAGGGCAGAGCTGACTACTGGGAGACAAAGGGTACGGCCTGACCACCTGGCTCATGACGCCCATACGCGTGACACGGACAGAAGCTGACCGTCAATACAACATTGCGCACATTGCGACGCGCAGCATCATTGAGAGGACCATTGGCATATTGAAACAGCGATTCCGATGCCTGGACCATTCCGGAGGACAGTTGCAATACTCTCCTCAGATTGTCGGTCACTTCACTGTTGTGTGCTGCATGCTTCATAACTTAGCCATCATGAGGCAGCAGGAGCTGGTAGTGGAACCCGAAGACCGACGTGAGGGTTCAGTGCATGATGATAGTATTATGGAAGACCAGGATGTGGATGGTAACGACAATCAGGAAAGCATGCAAGTGCCTGATGCCGGAGCACGAGGTCGGAGGAGGGCCGTCCATCGTGCCCCTTTAACGATTGCTCGAGACTTGCGCCAGCAGCTCATCCGTGAACGCTTCAACTACTGATGCCTGAGGGTCTGCGACCAATTTTGCATATGGACATGTTTATTCTTTGCAGCTGTTCCTACGTTGTGTTGTGTTAATGGAACATGAAACAGTTTTAATGAAAAAATATTTTATTGAAAAGTTAACGTCACTCTAATAAAATATTTGTTGTATCAAACTATACTTTTTAATATGACTCTTGAAGATCACTTAAAAACTTTAAGATCATTTATAAACTTGTAAAGTTACAAAACTTACAAAACAGTTTCATTGTGAAAAATCTTACACTCTGAAGAACACTTAAACTTCAGGATCACTTTTCACTTTTTAGGTGCAAAATTAAATAAGATACAAAAAAATGTGAGAGCATTTACACGATAAGATGACTTAAAAAACATAAGATCCCTTATAAGTTGTAAAGTTACAAAACTTACAAAACAATTTCAATTTGAAAAACGCTACTACAGCTACATCAAGAACAAGAACAAAAGCAGCAAAGAAAGGCTGCAACCATGTCTCATCCATATCTCAGTGAATGTTCACTTCCTCATGGGGGTGTCATTTGATTGGCTGGGCTGTGTGCCCTTATTGCAGCAGCTACCTCAACCAGGCCCTCCCTGACGGCCTGTGCCGACACTTGCATGCCCTCCCTGATGGCCTGTGCCGTAATTTGCATGCCCTCCCTGATGGCCTGTGCCATCGATTGCACTCCCTCGGACATTCCCTCCCTAAGTTCCCGTGTCATTACTGCTATTTCTCCCGTCAGGACCGTCAACTCTTCACCTACTGCATTGACGCCACCGATGAGTGATCGGGTAAGCTCATTGGTCTCCATACCCAATGCCACAACCTGAGCCACATCTGTTGCATGCTGCATCTCAGGAGAGCGTGTCTCCAATCTCCTTCTCCTCTGCCTGGGTCTGCCTCGTGGCACCACTACACTGGAAGGCGCGGGCACGGACGGTGGGATGCTCGATGTGGCAAGCAGCACCACTACACAGGGAGGCGCAAGCTGGGACTGTGGGACGCTCTGTGTTCCAGACGGCTGAACTAGAGGGAGAGGCTCGGGTTGGAATGGTAGGACGCTCGGTGTTCCAGACGACAGCACTCGAGTGCGAGCCGTGGACTGGGATGATGGACGAATGGGTGTAAACTGCTCCATGATATCAGCAGCAACACTGGGACCCGAAGCGTCGGAATCAAAACCATAGTAGGTGGAACCAGAACCTATGCGAGAGGGAGGCGCAGGCTGGGACGGTAGTGCACTGACTGTAGAATGCTGCATTATACCAGCAGCACCACTGGGACCCGCATCATCGGAAGCGAAACCATGGAAGGTGGAACCAAGACCTATTCTAGGGGTTGAAACTCTGATGCCCCTTGATGGGGGCTCATAAACATTAAATTGGAAGCTCTCCCCTGCAGACATTTCAGTCATCGCTGCCATCATCCAGTCTGGATCGTCCGCAGCTGGTTGTACTGGTCCTTGTTCTGTACCCTCAGGATCCTCAGGGTTGGCAGCAGCAGCATCGTCATCATCATCATCATGTTCTGCAAAATACATCAGAACAGTCAAATGCTTAACAGCAAGGGAGGGGGCCGGGTGGGTGGCATGAGTACTCTCACACATAGCAGGCCAGGCAGCAGGTTGATTTAAAGGGCCATGATGCATTTACAGGACTTACCCTCTTCCTCGCGTGCGGGCCCAGCTTGTGCTGTACCGATTGCTTTACTCCATGTCTGACTCATCATAGCAGCTACCCTTTGTTCCAAGGGTGTCAGTGGATGCAGATTGGGCACACCTCCTCCTGTCCGAGTTGCCTCCCTTTTGTTGTGGGCCAATTTCTTCTGCAAAGAATAAAATATAACTTTTTACAGAGTGTGTCAGTCTGCAAGGTGGGACATACAGATAGCCAGATTACAATTACGATTAAATTAAAAATGGGAAATATTACTTACACTAACTACTTGACCAAGGTCGTGCCATTTCTTTTTACACTGACTTCCAGATCTCCTGGTATGCACCACTGCGCAGTAATCTTCTGCAACTTGGTTCCAGCGTTTCTTCATTTCTTTTGGTGGCACTTTTATGCGACCTCTGTTGCTGGTATCTAGCTCCTGCCATCTCTGCTCAATTACGTTGACTAATATCTCCACTTCCTCATGCAAGAAATTCTTTGTTCTTGGTGGACGTTGATCCATTGCAAAGTTGAATTGGCACTCTTATTTCTCCAAACACACAGTCCTTAATTTGCATGCACCAATGCAGCACTGGTTCTGCAAGTTTAGCAGTGAAAAGCTGAACTCACTGATTTCAGCAGGTAATTTATTCAGCAGTGCTGCTAAAAACACTCCCTCACACACAGAAATATCAAAAAAAATTAAATTACAAGCCTTTGCAGGGGTCCAAGAAACAAATCTTCACTTTTTCTGCAGTATTTTAAAAAATGGCTGAGTGCCAATTTTGTGTGAGACTGCGCGTGCGCGCACGCTCCAACACGCACGCGCAGGGCTGCCGGCACCACGAAGGCTAATTTAAATTGTACCCGCCCCCTGCTGCTTAGAAAATCGGCGCGAGTGTTAGGCTCCGCCCCCTGCTGCGAAGAGCGCGTCGCGCCAAGCAGACATCGAGCTCCAAGGAGCTCGAGAATATCGGAATTTTTTTTAGGCGCCGTTTTCGGCACGAAAAACAGGCGCCCAGCTCGGAGGTGCGCCGTTTTCGCCGCGGCACGAAACTTGGGGCCTATAACTCTACAGTACTCTTTGTAAGTGGTACTTGATTAAACTTACTCTCATATGTGTCTTTAGTCATGATAGAGCATTCCACCACAATGGTTCTTACTTCCTGCTTTAGATCTAGCTCTGCAAGCTGTTAAAATATGGCCTTGCTTTTGGCAGTGAAAACACTTTGCAATTCTGTATTGGCAGGACTGCAGTGAGTGATTTCCATTGCAGCAATAATAATTTATTGAACTGCTCTCACTGACATGCTTTGGACTTAGTCTTACAGCTTTAGGTTCAGCGGTGGCTTTGTGACTGTCAACCTCAGCTACACTAGTCACTTGAGTTGGACAGAGCTCCCTAGCATTCTTGGATGTCATCTCTATAGATGGGGTAATTTTGCATGCTATGTCAAATGTTACGTTCAGAGTGTTAAACAACATGGGGCTAGATTTTACACTTTTGTACAGATCGCCCAAAAATGGGCATTATTTCTGGCGTGGGCGGTAAAAATGGGTTTTCAGATCGCCGGCTTGTTGCCCATTCTCAAAGCCCCTAGCCTCCATTTTTGAAATTGGGCGTTACCGCGAGCGATATGAAATTGGCGTTAGCATTAAATCTCTCTGTCCTTCTGCCGTAAAGTGTCACCGTCCTTAGCAACGGCATGGCAACACTTGATTTCCGCGATTCAGGATGTCAAGGGTCATCATGACATGTGCAGAAGAGGAGACAGAGAGCGAGGGAGCTCAGAGGTACTGAAAGCGTGTGTAACTGTGGTGTGTGCTTGTTTGGCTGTTGTGGGAGGCATGACGGAGATTCACCAGCAGCAAAAAGTCTACTCAGCATCAAGAACATAGTTGGCACTGAGTTTTTGTCCAATAAATAAGATACAACATGGAAGGGATGGAGGAGGCCCTGGAGCTGTTGGCAGGAACACTGGTGGCAGAGGGCTCCCAGTGTTCCCGGAGCGCATTATTGCACCCCAAGTGCCGTACCTTCATTGCCAACGACTCGAGAGCCAGGAGCAACATCTTGCTTCTGGCTCAGAGCATGATCCCACCTCGGAACCATCCTCTCCCGTATCCTTCCAAACAGCGGTTCAACAGTCATCCCCCCACCACCTCCAATCAAGCATCGCCTGAGAAGCTCCTTGGCCATGTGACTTGGAGTCAGGAGGGGAAGGGGTAGAAGTGGGGAAGAGAAGTGGAGGTGGGGGGGGGGTGCGGTGAAGGGTTGTTTTTTTACAGAAATACTTATGATTTCAGACAAATGTTCGGTTTAAATGTTTTTTATTTAACAAAACCTTGTTGCGTATTTGCTCAGATAGCTGCACCGTTACACGCTGGTGATTCCTTAACTTCAATCAACTTAAACTTTAACTGTCACCAAGGTGATGCCCACAGTTGATGTATGACCTGCACACCCAGCAGTGTGTCAGCCTCGTAAATACCACCAACGTTCTTTCAGACAAAGCGTTCGTTTATGAGCTCCTGACGTAAGAGTCTTGCAGCTATCATGCCACCATGGGTCCTTTCCTGCGGTCTACATGGGGGCGGGGGCATGGCTTCAGCATCAGCCTGATTGTCTGGGCTGATATCAGCATCCACTTCCTCGTCCTCCTCTTTCTCTCTCTGGTGAGGTGGACTGTCAGACTCATCAGGCAATTCTTGTCCCCTCCTGATAGCCAAATTGTGCAGCATGGAGCACACCATGACGAATTGAGCTACCTGCTCAGGGTGGTATTGGAGCTCGCCTCCTGAGTGGTCCAGACATCTAAAGTGCTGCTTAAGCATGCCAATGGTTTTCTCCACGATATTGCGAGTGGCTCTGTGGCTCTCGTTGTATCGCCTCTCGGCTTCGGTGTGGGTGTGACGCAGGGGGGTTATCAGCCAGGTGGCGAGGCCATATCCTTTGTCACCAAGCATCCAGTATTGACCTTGTGGCTGATTGTTAAATAAGTCAGATACAGTGCTCTCACGCAGGATGTGAGCATCATGGATGCTGCCCGGAAATTTAGCATTCACTGCCATAATAATTTGCTGGTGGTCGACAATGAGTTGCACATTCAGGCAGTGGAATCCCTTGCGGTTCCTGAAAACCTCTGCATCCTGAAAAAGTGCCAGCATTGCGATGTGCGTACAGTCTATTGCTCCCTGCACCTTGGGGAAGTTAGCAATTCGGTAGAATCCTAAAGCCCTCTCAGTCTGAGCCCCCCTGGTCATAGAGAAGTTGATAAAGTCCATCCTGCGTGCGTACAGGGCTTCAGTGACCTGTCTAATTCAGCAATGTGTGGCATGCTGAGACAGACTGCAAATGTCGGCAGCTGAGGCCTGAAAAGAACCCGACGTGTAGTGACTTTGACCTCAACAGACAGTGCAGTACTGATGGTGCTGGCAGGCTGCAGATCTCCCCTTATGAGCTGGCATACCTCCACGATAACCTCTTTATAAATGCACAGTCTCCGAAGGCAAGTGGTGTCGGGCAAGTTGAGGTAAGACTGCTTCTCCATGTACTTGCGGAGAGTTAATGTCTGGTCCTCCTCATTAGTCTGGCATATCTTACATTGGGCACATAATGCGGTGGAGCGTACCTTCTGCCATCGCGAGTCTGCAGCATGTAATTGGTCATCAAGAGAGGGTGAGAAAGAACAGGCCCCATTCCAATAGTTATCTGTTTTCCACCGATTGGTCACAAAGAATGAATGTTCCAATGAAGACACCTATTAAATTTCAATCGATCACATTATGATAAAGATGTTTGTTCAGATGTTCACATCACCTCCGAAGACCTCCAGAGTACATCTGAACATGCCCCCCCAAGGTTGAAGCAGAGCAGCCTTTTAAATGATGCGACATGTGACTTAGAATATGGCGTCCATAATGCTGTGATTCGTTCAGAACAGTTCCACTTTTTCTGAGTGGTATTTTGAGCAAGCGATATTGTGGGCGAATTGTGTGCGAGGTGGTGAAAGTGGGCAATCTCCTGGGCATTAGTTTTGGCAAATGGGATCTCCTTACGACAAAAAATAGTGGGTGGTCGGTATTATTGAATCTCGGCGTTAATTACATGCAGAAACTAACACTGGGTGATATTATGGGCGTTGATTTCGCCCATTCTGATGATTCCGCCCCAAAAAGTGGGCGGGTGATATTATTTTTTCCCGGCGTTACGCACATGGGGAAAGTAATGCTTGGCGATAAGTGTCCAAAAAATGGGCATCAGTTTCCATTTTGTGGCTAAATGGGCAGTATCTGGGCTTTATATGTCATTTAGTGGTAAAAATGGACGTTAAGTGGGCGTTGTGCATGCAAATAAAGTGGAACATCTAGTCCATGGACTGTGTGCGCTCATCCACCAGCCCACACACAAACATATCTCGTAATGCACGATCCAAAAATGTGTTGTAGTAACAATGCAAAGACAGGTTCTTAAGAGCTACAATGTGCTCACTGATGGTTTCACTTTTTTGGTTTCCGGTACCAAACTTATAGCTCTCAGCTATTTCTAACGGCTTTATGTCAAAATGATCCTCGAGTTTCTTGACAATGTCTTCAAAGGACGCATCTTTCACTTTCCCTGGTGTGAGTAGGTTTGTCAATGTTCATCCTTCACTTTCCCTGGTGTGAGTAGGTTTGTCAATGTTCATCCTTCACGTTCCCTGGTGTGAGTAGGTTTGTCAATGTTCCGTAGACATTTGGCCAATCTCCGTTAGAAAAATTGCTTTTTTCCTTTCACGAATTGATTTATTTTGAGCTTGAACATTCTCATCTGCATCTTCGGTCTCAATAATGTTATTGCCCCTAAAAAACATCTCTGTCTGCTCAATGTAAGAACTGAATGGTTCCCGAGCTCGGTCATACATGCCGAGGCTTCCAATGAATCCTGTAGGCATGGCTATAATTGTCCTGATCTCGTCAAACTATCTGTGTACCTATGGGAATCAACGCCGCTGTTGCTGTGTATACAGACACGTGAAGGCGAAACACAAACAATTCTGCATCAACATTAACAGTAAAACATCGCAAAAAATCAGTTTAGGTGTCACAAATTTACCTGAAACTTGTCCACTCGAAGGGTGAACACTGTGTCCTTCCATGATCCCTAAATAAGGCTTTGGTATCCCATTCTCGTCGCCAAAATGTGATCTATGTGGGTAGAACAAATGAAGGACTGAGATACGATGAGTTGCCAGTTCATGTGCTTGGTTTATTAGGCCAGAGTGAACTGAGCATGCTCATACAAAACCGTGTGATAATACATTACAAACATCTATTGCACTGTCACTACTTCAATAAAATATAAGAAAAGTCCAAAAGCTTAAATCCAAACTTACCTGAAAGATGTATGTGTCCCTTTAAGAAACACTGACTGCGTCTCTGCAGGGCTACTTCACGCACGCTTTTATGTGCGTGCTTAGGACCCAGTGTAATGGTGAGCGAAAATGTCTAAGTTAGCAGTCATGGCATCAAGTCAAGTGTTGCACGTTGATTGATGCCATGCTCTTCTAATTTACATTTCAGAGGCCAGTGCTGTCAATGGCCCTTATCGAAATGACGGCTGCCGTGTCCCATGCTGGAAGCAGCCAGAAGCGAGACGGCCGCCATTTTTCCAAGAAAACCAGCATTAAAGGCTAGCACTAACATAAGCAATTCCTAAGCCTTATTGCGTGGTTGACCCTTGATGCCCCCTGAGATGCTATTGTACAAACAATTGGCATGAATCCATGAGGTGTCCATTATCACTTTTTCATGGCAATTGGGAAGGGCAATAAATGCGACACATTTTTAAAAGACACACCAAGATCCAACAGTAATGGGATGAATCAATTCTACCTCCTGAATTTCCCTCTCCCCTGCAGGGGAATATTGTGACCTCTGATCAGTGTTTCCCCACTCAGCCTGGCTCTAACCAGGCACTGAGAGGAATGGGGAATGTAACCTTCGTCCTCCCACCAGGTCAGTACTCTAAAACTAAACGCCACTCATAAATAATACCGCAACAGTAAATAACGTTTCTTCATGAAGTGTTCTTTGAATAAATATGAAATAATGGCTAACTTGGCAGTGAGCTGGAAGTCTGTAATCTAATCAAGGCTTGAGATGATGTCATGAACTGTAGGAAAAAAGCTCCAGTCATTAATAAAAGCCACTTGAACTCGACGGTTAGATTACACCCTTTAACTCACTCCTTGACATGTGTTACTTCCTATAATATTTACATTTTTTATTTTAAATGGGAAATTAGAACTGTTGCTTCATACTGTGTCGGGGGAGATTTTGGGTCTCATTGGTATTACAATACACATTGATATTAACCTTCTTCCCAAAGTCATTGGTGAAATATTACCAAAGAATATTTCATTGTTAACGTCACATAAATTCCATATACAGTCCAATGAATTACAGCTCTAAGAATAGCCTGTTGTTTCAAGATTTGGACACAAAATCTAGACAATACAGTATACCAGTCAGGGTGTTTTAGTGCTTTAGTGGTTCCGGTCGATGCTACAGGTTCAGTGGGCCTATTTGAAGGAGAGCAGGAGGTTTCCCTGGTGACCTGACCGTTGTTCCTCCCGATATCTGGACATTCATCACAATGCTTTTGTGGGGTCTTGTTGTTACACAGTCACTGCACTTTATTTATGTGAACCAGTCTAGGGGGCCGAAATTGCCCAGTGCCCGAAACGAGACGCACGTACTGTTTTCGGTGTGTTCTGGCCGCCCCAATTCATGGGACGGCCAAACAGTTGAAATTCAGAGTTTGGGGTGTTTTTCAGGCGGGACAGAAGTGGGGGCAGGGTGGAGTGGCCGTCACTAGCGGGGCGGAAGTGGGGGTGGGGCTACTGCAAACTCTGCAGCCACTTTAGTGGCAAACACTGGGCCACCAGGGAGGGTTTCCGCTGAACACGCGGCTATAATTGCCGGCCCGACCTGGCAGTCGGCCGACAAAAAAAATGACATGGCGGCCTCGGCAATGCGCCCTCCCCTTTAAGGGCAGCTGTGCTGCCAAGCCACAGAGAGTGTGCACCAACAACAAAAGCTGTCGGGGGCACCAACTGGCGGCAGGGCCGCTCCCGCGGGGCAATTCCGAGAAAGGGGCAATTTCCTGAGGGGCAGTTTTGGGAAGGGGTCCCCGCCAGTCGCCAAGGGGATGGTGCGTGCATGCCACAGTGGGAAAATGGGCGGAAGTCCCAGACACCACTCCAAAACTGAGGAAGGGCAATTTCCAAAATGGCGGCCCCTCCGCAGAGACTCGCCGGCCATACCTCATCGCCTCGTGGCTGCCGCTTTCAGGCGGCCAGAGGCCTTACAGTAAGGGGCAATTTCAGCCCCTAGGACCAAGGCCTTTCTTACAACATAAGATTGTTGTTGACACAAGATATTTTGGTAAAGAGATTTCCATGTTATATTTGGGTGCTGTGACATGCCCGGACTCTTTAAGAGACACACTATTCTTATTAAGATGCACTTGCACTGTTGGAGCGAACTCCCAGGAGTCTCAGCACCTTGGAGGGAGTGCAACGAAGGTTCACCAGACTGATCCCTGGCATGGGGGGATTGACCGATGAGGAGAAATTGAGCAGACTAGGCCTATATTCCCTAGAGTTTAGAAGAATGAGAGGTGATCTCATTGAAACGTACAAAATTCTTGCAGGGAGGATGTTTCTCCCACCAGGAGTCACAGCCTCAGAATAAAGGGTCAGCCATTTAAGACTGAGATGAGGAGAAATTCCTTCACTTAGAGGATGGCGACTCTTTAGAATTCTCTACCCCAGAGGGCTGTGAAGGCTCAGTCGTGGAGTATGTTCAAGACAGAGATTGATAGATTTTTGAATATTAAGGGAATCAAGGGATATGGGGACAGTGCAGGAAAGTGGAGTTGAGGTCGAAGATCAGCCATGATCTTACTGAATGGCAGAGCAGACTCGAGGGGCCGAATGGCCTACTCCTGATTCTATTTCTTATGTTATAATCATAGGGGCTGAAATTCCCCTTCTGAGAAAGACCCATTAGCACCTCAAACCGGCGGCCATGCTCCGGAGTCCAGTGGTCGTCGAGTTCTCATGAAATGGCCACTGAGATAGGTATTCCCCAGACGCAGCTTAGCGGCAGTGAGCAGCACCACACCTCATCCCCCTACTTCCGCGGCGGTGATAGACAGCACCCCATGTGCACCATCACTGAGCGCACCGCCGAGGTCCTGAACCGGAAGCCCCATTGCCCTTAAAATGTTGTCCGGCCACCAAGAGTTGGATTTTTCGAGTGGTGCATGGTTGGTGATTCACACCGCCGGAGTGGCTTAAAGGGTTTGTGATTTAGTTGGATTTATTGTTGGTGACTTTGTTGTGTTCTTTGAGTAGCAGTGCAAGGCTGCAGTGCGCACTGCTTAGCGAATGCTGAAGGCACCTTCCACCTGCAGAGCAGAGAGGCCTCTTTGAGGAGGCTGTACTTGTGGAGGCCTTGGAGATGGGGGCAGTGCTTAAAGGCTAAAGCCTCCTGCGCATTGTGCATGACGCTGAGGCATGGAGGAGAAGGCAGCGCCGGGGGCAACGGCTGCAGAGGCAGCGGGCAAGGGCCGCAGGCATCATTGTGGACCAGCATGGAGCGGGCCAGGGAGATGGCTATAGAGATGTGGCAAGAGAGGTGCTACACTGAGGTCCTCAGCAAGGGCCTCCACCAAGGAGCAGAGTCTGATACACCGAGCCCTCTCACCAGATAATGGGCAAGCAGCCCAGGAGGCAGCCTGCACAGGAGCCAGATGCTGGTCAGCACCAGCCTGCAGAGCTGGAGGAGGCAGAACAGCAGCAGGGAGCAGCCAATGAGACACCTCGCATAGCAAGACGGCCACACGGAAGTGGGGGTGAGAGGGTCTTCCGCCAGCAATTTCCATACGCACATATGAGTGATGATCAGTGCCTTCGCAGACTGAGATTCCGGAAGGACGTTGTCACTGAGATCTATAATCTCCTGCAGCCGGAATTGGAGCCACAGACACGGGTGAGGACAGCCCTGAACATGGCATCAAAAGTCACTATCGCCCTCAACTTTTATGCCACAGGCTCGTTCCAAGCTGCCATTGCGGACATCTGGAACATTTCCCAGTTTATAGCCCACACAGCGATACGAGAGTTCACAGATACTCTTTATGGGAGGAGGGCCGACAACATCTCCTTCTCCATGACCAGGGAGAAGCAATTGGAGCGCTAGACTGCATTCATCCGCATTGCAGGCTTCTCCAGGGTCCAGGGGGTGATTGACTGCCCCCATGTTGCTCTCAGAGCATCAAACCAGGCTGCAGAGCAAACCAGAAACTGCAAGGGCCTCCTGTCCCTCAATGTACAACTGGTTTGCGACCACAAACTGCAAGATAATGCATGTGGATGCCCGGTACCCTGGCAGCGTCCATGACTCTTTCATACTGCGCCAGAGCGGTGTGCCACGCTTCTTCACTGGTCCCAATGAATATAGCGGCTGGCTCCTGGGTGACAAAGGCTACTGAGCACGTGGCTCATGACTCCTCTGCAAAACCCGAGAACTGATGGGCAGGTTGCCTACAATGAGAGTCTGACGGCCACCAGGGTAATAATCGAACACACTATAGGCATTCTGCAGCAGAGGTTCCGTTGCCTCGACCACTCAGGGTTGTGCTGCAGTACTCGCCTGAGCGTGTCTCCAGATTTACGATGATCTGCTGCATGCTCCACAACCTGGCCATCCTGAGGGCACAACCATTAGAGGACGACGCAGAGTGGTACCTATACAGGAGGAGGAGGAGGAGGCCCATGAGGAAGAGGAGGAGGAGGCTCAGGAGGAGGAAGAGGCCCATGAGGAGGAGGAGGACGCTCAGGAGGAGGAGCAGGAAGCGGGTTGGCAGCCACGCAGGAGGGGGCATCCCCATCCTAACCCTGTAAAGGAAGCACAACGCCATCTCATTGCCCACTTCACGTAAGTAAATGCCCACTTAAGCCTGCATCTGGCCATGTCCATGGGACAACCTGTGAGCCTTCTCACAAATGACAGACCTGATCTCAAATTCCGTACTAAATAAAGATTTATTACAAACCAAACAATGGGTCTCAAAACACTCACATCATCCATTATCACCCTTGTCTAACTCCTTATTACCCCTCTCACACAGATGCCATCCTTACAGTATGCCGCAGTGTCTCCCCTGTGGCTGTCTCATGGCTTTGGGAAGGTAGCTCTGTGTGTGTAGAGGAAGCTGCAGATCTCCTTCTCGGATGCCCTCAAATAGCTCTGGCCCTGGAAGGCATCCTCCTGTGCACCTTCAGTCGGAAGTGGCTGGGGCGAAGTCATGGTTGGCAGCAATTGCACACTGGCATCTCTCGGCTCAGGGCTGATGTAAACCGGAGAGCCCACATCAGTATCCTGGTCCGAGGAGCCAGCGCCACTCCCCCAGGGCAGTACCCACCCTCTCTCACCAAGCTGCTGGCACCGTTAGGCCCCCGGGGGACCCAGCTGTAATGGCAGCAGTCAGATGTCACATAGCTTCCAGCTGAGACAGCAGCCACACTCTGAAAGCCGTCAGAGATGACAGCAGTCAGACACTCTGTGCCCTGTTGCCCAGAGTGCATGAGAGCATTCTGAGCTTCCAGGGCAGCGGTCATCCTGTGCAAAGAACGGTCAAGACGAACGCAAGACACAGCTACAAAACCTACCCTTTAAGAAGGTCAGGGAGCAGCTGTTGTGAGCATGATGGTTTGCATCAAATGGATAGGAGGGGAATTTCATGGTCCAAACTCCACTCCGCAGGCACACCACTGAAACCAGCCCTTACCACTGAGAATTAACAATCCGCTCCTTTTCGGGCCGAAAAAGGGCAATTTCTATTTTATTAACACAGCATCCATATTGGCGGTAATGGACGGTCAAATGTGCTGCGTTCGCCCTGTTTCAGGCGGGGGGCAATTTTGGCCCCATAGAATCAGAGAAATTTATAGCACGGAAGAAGGCCAATTTGGCCCATCGTGTCCACACCGGCCAACAAAGAGCTATCCAGACTAATCCCACTTTCCAGTTCTTGGTCCATAACCCTGCAGGTTACGGCACTTCAAGTGCACATCCAAGTACTTTTTAAATGTGGTGAGGGTTTTCGCCTCTACCACCCTTTCAGGCAGTGAGTTCCAGACCCCCACCATACTCTGGGTTAAGAAATTTTCCCTTAATATCCTCTAAACCTTCTACCAATTACTGTAAATCTGTGCCCCCTGGTTGTTGATACCTCTGCTAAGGGAAACAGGTATATAAAAACATAAAAACATAAGAAATATGAGCAGGAGTAGGCCATATGGCCCCTCGAGCCTGCTCCGCCATTCAATAAGATCATGGCTGATCTGATCATGGACTCAGCTCCACTTCCCCGCCCGCTGCCGATAACCCTTTAACCCGTATCGTTTAAAACACCCTCTATTTCTGTCTTAAATTGATTCAATGTCCCAGCTTCCACAGCGAATTCCACAGATTTCTGAGAGAAGAAATTTCTCCTCATCTCTGTTTTAAATGGGCGGCCACCTTATTCTAAGATCATGCCCTCTAATTCTAGTCTCCCCCATCGGTGGACACATCCTCACTGCATCCACCTTGTCAAGCCACCTCATAATCTTATACGTTTCAATAAGATCACCTCTCATTCTTCTGAATTCCAATGAGTAGAGGCCCAACCTACTCAACCTTTCCTCATAAGTCAACCCCCTCATCCCCGGAATCAACCTCGTGAACCTTCTCTGAACTGCCTCCAAAGCAAGTATATCCTTTTGTAAATACGGAAACCAAAACTGCACGCAGTATTCCAGGTGTGGCCTCACCAATACCTTATATAGCTGTAGCAAGACTTCCCTGCTTTTATACTCCATCCCCTTTGCAATAAAGGCCAAGATACCTTTGATACGTCCTATCCAGTCTATCTAAGCCCCTCATAATCTTATACCCCTCAATCAGGTCTCCCCTCAGCCTCCTCTGTTCCAAAGAAAACAAACCCAGCCTATTAATCTTTCCTCAAAGCTAACATTCTCCAGTCCAGGCAACATCTTCGTAAATCTTCTCTATACCCTCTCTAGTGCAATCATATCTTTCCTGTAATATGGTGACCAGAACTGCACACAGTACTCTATTTGAGGCCTAACTAGTGTTTTATACAGTTCAAGCATAACCTCCCTGCTCTTGTATTCTATGCCTCAGCTAATAAAGGCAAGTATTCCATAGGCATTCTTAACCACCTTATCTACCTGTCCTGCTACCTTCAGGGATTGCGAACATGCACTCCAAGGTCCCTTTATTCCTCTACATCTCTCAGTATCCTACCATTTAATGTGTATTCCCTTGCCTTGTTAGCCTTCCCCAAATGCATTACCTCACACTTCTCTGCATTGAATACCATTTGCCACAGTTCTGCCCACCTGACTAGTTCATTGATATTGTCCCGCAGTCTACAGTTTTCTTCTTCATTATCAACCACACAGTCAATATCAGCTGCAAACTTATTAATCATACCCCCTACATTCAAGTCTAAAAATCATTGATATATACCATAAAAAGCAAGGGACCTAGTACTGAGCCCCGTGGAACCCCACTGGATGCAGTCTTTCAGTCACAAAAACACCCACAGAGAATTCCTGTCTCTGAGCCAATTTTGGATCCAACTTGCCACTTTGCCCTGGATCCCATGGGATTTTACTTTTGTAATCAGTCTGCCATGTGGGACCTTATTAAAAACCTTGCTAAAATCGATATACACTACATCAAAATGTTCTTGGACTATTCAACCTAGAAAGGAGACATCTGAGAGATGATCTTTTCGAGCTATACAAGATTGCCAAAGATATGGCTAGTTACAGGTATGGATAGTTAAGGGTATAGATATTTAATAATATGGATAGTTAATTATATGGATCATTAGGGTATAACTAGTTAAGGGTATAGATACTTTAAAGTATGGATAATTCAGTGTATGCAAGATGGTTATAGATAAAGATAGATTTTCGTTTCATACTTGGCATGTGGGCATGGTAGGCAAGGCCGATATTTTTGCCCATCTTTAGTTGCCCTGAGAAGGTGGAGTTGGGCAACCACTGTGGGCCTGGCATCACCTATAGGCCAGACCAGGTAAGGATGGCAGGTTTCTCTCTCTAAAGGAGATTAGTGAATCAGATGGTGTTTTACAAAAACTGATCACTTTAACTGATACCAGTTTTTTTACTTCCAGATTTAAAAAACTGAATTCAAATTTTCATTTCATCCTCACTTTCTTCAGATTTTTAGCTCAGGCAACTGGATTGCTACTACACTACTATACCCTTTTAGAATTTTATTTTATATTAAAATATGAGATGGGACAAGGGGACACAGTTTCAAACTAATAAAAGGCACATTTAAGATTGATATTATTCTTCAAACTAAGAAGATGAATACATGGAATGGACTCCCAGATAGAATTGTGGAGCCAAAAATATTGGAATCATCTAAGAAAACAACTTGGATGCTGCAATGGGGGACTGTAGAGTCTTTGTGGATGGCTGCACTCAGCTGAGGCAAGTGACTTTCTTCATCCCGAATTAACTTGTGTGTGTTCATTTATGAGCACCTTGAGTCTCGTCATCAAGAGCATGCAGAAAGCAAGCGCAGGCAGCAGAAGGAACGTGCGGCAAACCAGTCTCCCCACCCACCCTTTCCTTCAACCTCAGTTTGTCCCACCTGTGACAGAGACTGTAATTCCCATATTGGACTCTTCAGTCACCTGAGGACTCACTTTTAGAGTGGAAGCAAGTATTCCTCAATTTTGAGGGACTGCCAATGATGATGATGATAAGGACAGAATAGGGCTTGGCTATCATGCCCTCCAGAGACTGAATTAACTGCCAGTGCCCATTGTCTGCTCTCACACATAAATGGCCACTGGGCTGAGGTCCTGCAAATGCACCATTCCCAGGGGAGCTGTACTCCAGCAAACTACCCACCGCTTCAGGAGAAGAGGCAAGGGATAATGCGAGTGAAAAGCCTAGGCTTAGGTTTATACTCAGGGTCTGTAATGGTCTGAGTTCAGCGGGGGATAGGAATTTTGGATGCTCGTGCACTTCAAGGATTATAGGGAGAGGAGGTTTTCTAATCAAATATCTGGGCAGGGCTTCTGGAGATGGTCATTTTAACACCGACTTTTACTGCCCTGTAAACCTGCTTCTTTTTGCAGCAGTTATAATAGTTTGCAAATTCCACCACAGACAGAGGAAAATCTGTTGCAGTGATTGACTAAAAACAGACATGCATCCAATTAATGTGTTGGGGAAGGAGAGAATGCAAATCCAATAACTTCAATCACACTGAATACCTACAGGGTGGTCTGTGTTGCAGTTAGGAGTTGCAATGATCAATCTTACTGCAGTTGCTGACTAACTACGCAATAGATATCCTCTTGTTGCTCCAAGAACTGTAAATTGAAGACCAGCCCATTTCCTCCAGGCCCATCGAGGCCTCTGTTGGGGCTTTACTAGCATTGCCAACTCTGGTTGAACTCCTGGAGGTGTAATCACATGACCTCATGCCTCCATAACCCCACCCCCACACTCCTGCCATTGCTCAGTCAACATGTCCATATTTGCCTTCCCACGGCCAATCGGAAAGCAGGTAGACCTGATTGGATGATTTTTGACTGTCAGTCACACAGGCTTTTCCCCCCAGTCAGATATTTTTATTACCAATAACCAAAAGTGCTTAAAAAATAAATTTTTGATGGACCATAAGATTTTTCTCCCGGGTTGCTTGCAGCAGTGACTTGGAGATTAGACTTTAATTCCTGGAGGCTCCAGGGTAATTCTGGAGGGTTGGCAACCTTAAACCTTAATAGTGTGAGGCCTACAGCCTAGCATTGGCTTCATCAATTTGATGTCAACCATTAGAACTGCTACAGTCTCTGTGCATGGGGGTCAATGTGCTAACGGCCTTAAAATGGAGTCAGTAGCCTTACTGGCCCATCAGCCCTCATGAGGAGGCTGACATTTGGAAAGCGGCCTACCGCTGGGCAGCCCAAGTGCTTGCCTGTAACAAGCGGTAAGCCCTTTTCCCATTCCAAATCGGGGTCCTATTGGCATAGTTAAGACCCCGACTGCAATTTTAAGGGACACGTGGAGCTTGTGACACGAACGCTCCTCCCACCTGTACTGGCATTCCAATCGCAATGTCCTTGCTGTCCTCCCACCTCGGTATGGTGTTTTCAACCTCCCACCCCACAACGCTGACACACCTCTGGGCCTCTTCCGGCATCCTAGCAGCCACCATTGCTGAGGCCCAGGAGCTGGCAAGCTTCACCAGGATGACATGTTTCCGTCCGCAGCTCGCCCGCCAGATTCAAATGAGTCCCGGGAGCCTCAAAATCGCAGCGGCCTTGTCCAAAAATCGACTCCCTCAAGTGTCGTTGACACACAATCCTACATCATTGCAGGTTCCTTGGGTGCTGTGCCGGGTCCCAGAACAGTTGTGCTTCTTGTTGTCGTTGGCTGTGGTTGCTGGTGCTTTGTAGCTGTGTGTTCCTTAACTCCAGATGGTCTTGGTTAATTGGTAGAGATAAGTGCATACATTAGTGCTACATCACTGTAGCTCTACGACAGCATCAGCTGTTACGTACACACTCATCTGATGACAATTATTGCACGACATAAGGCATGAATGGAGCAACAGTGATGTTGCCCTGCTCCATTCATGATGCCAGGATGCCGATTAAGTGAGACTTTCCTCAAGGCACAACAAACTAAAGGGAAGATCCTCCCTACAGCAACAGTAAATTACCCGACAACAGCTCTCACGGTTCCTTCCATAGTTATGACAGAACAGCTGGGACCTAATCTCTGCAACATCTGTCAATCTCTACAGCTGCCGAGGGACTTCCTCCAGTGGTTCTCCTGGTTCATGCTGTTGAACGCAATCATCTCCTTGGTGGTTTTATTCACACACTTGAACCTTTTCCTCACCCCTCCTGCCGGGTTCGCTGAGATGTTCTTCGCCCGCTTGTGTTGCTATATGGGTTTGAGGATTGTGTGAAATAGCTGTTTGCCTAACCACAACCTCCTCCCCAATCAGGGGCCACCTTCTGCTCAGTAAAACACTCACTCTTGCTTGTCTGTGACACGCGTGACCATTTTCAATCAGTTCTGCTGATATCATTCTCGCCTGGTGACTTTAGAAAGCAGGAAAAACTTGCATTCATTTACCACCTTTAACAATCCCCAAGAGTGATTTTGAAGTGCAGTCCCTGTTGTAATGTTGGAAACACCTGCCAAATTACACACAGCAAGCTCCCCCAAACTGCATTGTAATAATGACCAAATCATTTGCTTTAAGTGCTGGTTGAGGGATAAACGTTGGCCAGGACACTGGAGAACTTTTATGTTCACCTAAGAGAGCAGACAGGTTCTCAGTTTAATATCTCATCCTAAAGACAACACCTCTGACAGTGCAGCACTCCCTCTGTACTGCACTAATTGTCATCAGATGGGTGTGTACGTAACAGCTGATGCTGTTGTGGAGCTACAGTGATGTAGGACTAATGTATGCACTTATCTCTACCAATTAACCAAGACCATCTGGAGTTAAGGAACACACAGCTACAAAGCACCAGTACTCCCTCAGTACTGCACTGGGGGTATCAGTCTGGATGTTTTGTTCAAGTCTCTGGAGTGGGGCTTGAACCCACAACCTTCTGACTCGGGGGGAGCAAGTGTGCTGCCCATTGAGCCACAGCTGACACTTCAGAGTGGATGAGTAGATTATTTACTGCTTGTTGAAGTATTAGTCTGTGCACTGATTGGATGTCTTGCTTTACCTCCTGCTACCAGAATCCGTGGCTTGGAACTCACAGCATTCCCTGCAGGGCAGTAAGTAAAAGTATTTACTGCAGTAATGCCTTAATTCCAGCAGATCAGAATATTGCCTCCTATTGTTTAAACATAACTAAAGAGTGCTAACTGCAGTCACTGTGTGATAAATATTGTACGAAAGACACTAATAAATAACTGAGATTGTGTAATAAACAATGGAACAGAAAGTGAATGGATGTGGAAACAGATGGCTCATCAAGTGTACTGCCATGGAACACAAATTAAATAGAGGTGCCGATAGGTGCAGACAACAACAGATGTGCCTCGAACCGATGTTCAGTACAGACTAGTGCCAATTTATATTCAGCAGTTAAAATAAGCTGGAATGCACGTTGATGCATTCCAGCCCTTAAGCAATCCAAGGCCAGTAATGCCTTCCAACCCCCGAACTGCCTGTGAGAAGGTTTGACTTTCAGCCTTCAAAGCCACTTTCTCCACATTACCCGAGACAGTAACGCATTAGTTGTCTCAAATTGAGCTTACAAGTAGTAAGTTGCGTGGTTAGAATGCCTGGCATTACGGTTTAAATCCGATTCAGTCCGATATGCGAGATTTTCCTCCTTCTGTGCATGTTACCCGATCTGTCGCTCGACTCCCGATCTGCCAACTCCTACACAAGCGACCAACCTGCCACTGTACCATGGACACAGCCAATGGAATGGGAGTTGGAGACTGTGACCAGCTGCAACCTGTCGTCAGTCAGCAGTAAGGGAAGGAGAGCTGTACTCTGCATGGCAGATCTTTAAAGGAAAGATTGGTCTTGAGAAAGTAGCATGAGGGAGGGAGGGGCGGGAGGGAGGGAAAGGAAAGGAAGAAAAGGAAAGGGAAGGAAGGAAGGAAGGAAGAAGAAAGGAAGGAACCATTCCATTGAAGTATTTTTGAAGGGTTGTCAGATGTAATGTAGGTAGCGCAGCAGCCAACTTATGCACAGAAAGCTCCCACAAACAGCAATTAAATAAATGTCCAGATCATCTGTTTTAGGTGTTGGTTGATGGAAAAGCCACTGGGAAGAACTCCCCTGTTCTTCTTCGAAATAGTGTCATGGGATCTTTTTATTCACCTGAAAGGGCAGACAGGATCTTGGTTTAATGTCTCATCTGAAAGACGGCACCTCTGGCTGTGCAGCATTCCATCTGTACTGAACTGATGTGTCAGCCTGGATTATGTGCTCAAGTTCTGACTGAAAGGCAAGACAGCTACCCGTGAGCCAAAGGCTGTCACCAGGTTAGTGCCAGTTCAGCCAATTCAGGCTACACCACATTCATACCTTAGGTATAATTAGTTGCTGGGGGATCCATAAACTCGTGCCAAGATCACGAAGTTGGTGCATGGAAGCGGCACTAGTTACACTGACCGCTGATATCTGGCAGGAGCCACCGAATTCCTGAACACCAGCACACACATTTTCCTTATTATTCAATTGCTGCCATTTGGTATCTATTAAGTATTTTTTCCACTTGTTCTCTGGAGAAAGAGAAGTTTGATTATTGACACAGTGAGAACGGAGTGAGGAGGAAGAATGTGTATTGTTGGGAGAACATTTTTTCCAGCATGTGCTTGCTATGGCATAAACACAGCCAGAAAAATGTTAACTGGTCACGAATTGTGGCAAAATTGTTAATCAAATCATACAGAGACTGGGGGAATCTTCCCGCTGGGATCAAAATATCACTATCACACAGAGACCAGGGAAATCTTCCCGCTGTGCTCGGAATATCGCTATCATAGAAATCATAGAGTCATAGAAATTTACAGCACGGAAGGAGGCCATTTCAGCCCATTGTGTCCGCACTGGCCGACAAAGAGCTCTCTCATTTTCCAGCTCTTGGTCCGTAGCCTTGTAAGTTACGGCATTTCAAGTGCACATCCAAGTACTTTTAAAATGTGGTGAGGGTTTCTGCCTCTCCCACCCTTTCAGGCAGTGAGTTCCAGACCTCCACCATCATCATCATAGGTAGTCCCTCGAATCGAGGATGACTTGCTTCCACACCAAAAACTTCACAGGTGTTTCAATATTCCAGGCCCCGAACGAAGGGTGGAAGATGCCTATGCGTGAATTTTTTTAATGTGCCACCAGCCACATAGGCTTGACAGAGCTAGGTCTTGGTCCAGTGGCAAGGATTAACAAAGATGACTGGAGACCAGCTCTGCTGCACAGATCTGCACGGATCTAGTGCACGCACATATGGCAGTGTGGACTGACCCGTGCTGCCCCAGGGCCCTCACCTCTGTTGGGCCCCAAACTTGCGCATCTCCTGGGCCCCGATCACGTCCCTCTACAATCTCTCGCTGCTCCTTCGCCCCGACCTCACCGCTCCTCTGCTGTTTGCCGCCTCTCCCGCTGTACCTGCCCACGCTCCAATCGTCGACCTGGATCTTGGTGACATCCAATCCAGTCGCCCTCTTCACTGCCATCGCTCTCCTGCTCCAGAACGTGCTACTCCCTGGAGTGGTACGCTGCCATGCTGCTCCTCCTGCTCCCCGGCCTGCTCCGATGGTGCTCGCAGGTCAGGGCCCATGCAGACCTCCAGCACCCTCTGGGTGAAGATAATTCCCCTCAAATCTCCACTAAACCTTTTACAAATTACTTTAAATCTATGCCCCATGGTTGTTGACCCCTCTGCTAAGGGAAAAAGGTCCTTCCCATCCACTCTATCTAGGCTCCTCTTAATGTTATACACCTCAATAAGGTCTCCTCTCAGCCTCCTCTGTTCCAAAGAAAACAAACCCGGCCTATCCAATCATTCCTCTTGGCTAAAATTCTCCTCTGTACCCTCTCCAGTGCAATCATATCTTTCCTGTAATATGGTGACCAGAACTGCACGCAGTACTCTAGCTGTGGCCTAACTAATGTTTTATACAGTTCAAGCATAACCTCCCTGCTCTTGTATTCTATGCTTCGGCTAATAAAGGCAAGTATTCCGTATGCCTTCTTAACCACCCTATCTACCTATCCTGCTACCATCAGGGATTTGTGGACATGCACTCCAAGGTCCATTTGTTCCTCTACACTTCTCAGTGTCCTTCCATTTATTATGTATTCTCTTGCCTTGTTAGCCCTTCCCCAATGCATTACCTTACACTTCTCTGGATTGAATTCCATTTGCCATTTTTCCACGCACCTGACTAGTTCATTGATATCTTCCTGTAGTCTACAGCTTTCTTCTTCATTATCGATCACACAGCCAATTTTAGTATCACACAGAGATTCGGAGAATCCACTCGCTGAGGTAACGATATTGCTATCACACAGAGATCGAGTGAATCTTCCTGCGGTGTTCAGGATATCGCTATCACACACAGTCCTGGGGAATATTCCCACAATCACACACAGACCTGGGGAATATTCCTGCTATCACACACAGACCTGGGGAATATTCCCACTATCACACACAGACCTGGGGAATATTCCCGCTATCACACACAGACCTGGGGAATATTCCCACTATCACAGAGATTGGGGAATATTCCCGCTATCACACACTGACCTGGGGAATATTCCCGCTATCATACACAGACCTGGGGAATATTCCCGCTATTATACGGAGACCTGGGAAATATTCCCGCTATCACACACAGACCTGGGGAATATTCCTGCTATCACACATTGAAATATTCCCGCTATCACATGGAGACCGAGGGAAATTGCGTTTTCGGGGAATCTTTCTGCCGTGTTCAAGATATCGCACTCACATGAAGACCGGGTGATGTCACTATCTCAGAGACTGGGTGATGTCATTATCACACAGAGACCTGGTGATGAAACTATCACAGAGACAGAGTGATGTCACTATCACACAGCGACCGGCTGATGTCACTATCACATAGTGACCAGGTGATGTCACTATCACACAGAGACCTGGTGATGAAACTATCACAGAGACAGAGTGATGTCACTATCACACAGTGACCGGCTGATGTCACTATCACAGAGAGACCGGGTGATGTCACTATCACAGAGAGACCAGGTGATGTCACTATCACAGCGACCGGGTGATGTCACTATCAATGAGATCGGGTGATGTCACTATCACACAGAGACCAGGTGATGTCACTATCACAGAGACCGGGTGATGTCACTATCACAGAGACTGGATGATATCACTATCAAAGGGACCAGGTGGTGTCACTATCACACAGAGACCAGGTGATGTCACTATCACAGAGATCGAGACCGGGTGATGTCACTATCACACAGATATCAGGTGATGTCACTATCACCGATACAGGGTGATGTCACTATCACAGAGACCGAGATCGGGTGATGTCACTATCACATTGATACCGGGTGATGTCACTATAATAGATACAGGGTGATGTCACTATCAAACAGTGACTGGGTGATGTCACACAGAGACCAGGCGATGTCACTATCACACAGCGACTGGGGTAATTTTTCCGCTGTGCTCACAATGTCACTAACCCTTTCCTACAACTGACTAATTAATGAAAGAGGTAAAGGGCATTAAACTGCGGTGTTAAGGATAATACTTCACAGCTCGAATGTGTAGGTGGGGAAATCTTGGCAATTATGTTATAACTCTATTTCTGACCTACTCTATCTCTGATCTCCACTGCTGTATATCAAGGCTTCACACCAACTGTGGAGCCCTGCAAACCTGCCTCTGTAATGTTTCCCCTATATATGGGATGTTCTCAGAACAAATACTTTTGTGAGCGAATATCTCACGTTTTAAATCACTGTGTAGGAATGTCATTGAAATCACGAAAAGGGTTACACCAACCTAAATCTGGATGTAGCTTGGTATTAATTAAATTCCAGCTCCCCAATGTGGGGAACGTGCATCATCTCCTGTAATGCTGAACCTATACAGACCTGGAATGTCCCAGGTTCTGTCCCTGGCCTGCACTGAGATAATTGATTCCAATTAGGCTTCCAGTTGAAGAGCTCCGGTGTGCTTCAGTGGTCCTGGACTACTGAAGCACAGAATCCGCCAGGGTTCCTGCTCTAGGAATTATACATTTGCCTCTCCGCTACAAACTGCACCTGGATGGTTTGGCCCTGATGCTATTTGTGGACTAATGGTGTGTGGACAGACACACACTGTCTGGTATGACGTGGAGAATGGCCAGTTGGGCAAAGTACTATATGCCCGGCCTGCACCTGTGGAACCATGCCCCAGAAGTTGACTTCAGCAAGGGCGGGTGTGGAGAACTAGAGCCCAGGTTTAGCCTTCCTATGATTATATGAGGCAGAAAAGATCCAAATTGGAAGACACAAGTTGGAACTCTGTATATTGATCACCAAAACTGCTTAAACATCAGTGAATGTACAGTGCTTTGAAGTTTAATCTGTGACTAACACTGAGTCATAATCAGTTGCTGTATGACTGAATACTTTGTTTAGTAAACAGTTATTATTGTCTTATTGTTCCGAGGTATAGTGTCATGGGCTATAGATGTATGACTTAAATAAATGATATAAGCCTTACAAGGTTTATGTCATTTGTTTAAGTCGTACATCTATACTGATTCACTATAAAGATTGATTCACAATTTCATTTGATCTACACAGAGATAGAGGACAGGGGTCAGATAAGGAAGGATTAGTACACTTCATCATCATCATAGGCAGTCCCTCGGAATCGAGTAAAACTTGCTTCCACTCTTAGAATGCTTCCTTAGGTGGCTGAATCATCCAATATGAGAGCCACAGTCCTTGCCACAGGTGGGACAGATAGCCATTGAGGGTAAGGGAGGGTGGGACAGGTTTGCCATGCTTTCCTTCCACTGCCTGCGCTGGTTTTCTGCATGCACTCGGCGATGAGACTCGAGGTGCTCAGCGCCCTCGCGGATGCACCTCCTCCACAGGGCAATTTTTGGCCAGGGACTCCCAGGTGTCAGTGGGGATGTTGCACTTTATCAGTGAGGCTTTGTAATGTTTCCTCTGCCCACCTTTGGCTCATTTGCCATGAAGGAGTTCCGAGTAGAGCGTTTGCTTTGGGAATCTCGTGTCTGGCATGCAAACGATTTGGCCTGCCCAGCGGAGCTGATCAAGTATGGTCAGTGCTTCAATGCTGGGGATGTTGGCCTGGTCAAGGACGCTAACGTTGGTGCGTCTGTCCTCCCAGGGGATTTGCAGGATCTGGCGGAGGCATCGTTGGTGGTATTTCTCCAGCGACTTGAGGTGTCTACTGTATATGGTCCACATCTCTGAGCCATACAGGAGGGCAGGTATTACTACAGCCCTGTAGACCATGAGCTTACCTCTCTCTATAAAGCAGTCTTTTGGAGATGTAAAGAAAGAAAGACATACATTTATTTTGTGCCTTTCATGACCTCAGGAAGACTCAGCCCACAAAGTACTTTGAAGTGTAGTCACTGTTGTGAATGTAGGAAATGCAGCAGTCAATTTACACTTAGCAAGCTTCCACAAACAGCAAAGGACTGAGTGTAACATAGCCAAGTTTGTTGATGATACAAAGATAGGAGGAAAAGTAATGTGTGAGGAGGACACAAAAAATCTGCAAAAGGACATAGACAGTCTAAGTAAGTGGGCAAAAATTTGGAAGATGGAGTATAATGTTGGAAAGTGTGAGCTCATGCACTTTGGCAGAAAAATCAAAGAGCAAGTTATTATTTAAATGGAGAAAGATTGCAAAGTGCCGCAGTACAGCTGTACCTGGGGGTACTTGTGCATGAAACACAAAAGGATAGTATGCATGTACAACAAGTGATCAGGAAGGCCAATGGAATCTTGGCCTTTATTGCAAAGGGGATGGAGTATAAAAGCAGGGATGTCTTGCTACAGTTATTGGTGAGGCCACACCTGGAATAGTGTGTGTAGTTTTGGTTTCCATATTTACAAAAGGATATACAGGCAACTCTCGATTATCCGTACACGGATCTAACGCAGAACCCGCTGCAACGGCACTTTTAAAAACTGTGATTCTGTCCCGTGCACTAAGCATGGATCCAACCAGTAATGAAATATGACTAGGGATGGCACGCAGTTCGGGAGTCAAGCCTATGCAGACGGATCCCTTCTTGATTCCGATTTATATATTTATAAAACTTCCAATCAAACTCGTCAATCAGATTACTGTAACTCGGACCTGGACAGTCTGTCCGCTCATACTGCGACCCATCCTCACATTATCAGATCGAAGACATTGCTCCCAACCCATTCTTTTTGGGCACTGTCCAGATCATCACGCTGGAAGCAAGTTCAGAGGGGCAAAAGATTTATCCAACTCTTCCTCCCTTCCCTGCCGTCTTTACGTTTTCTGACACTTCTGCAACTCTATTCATAGGCAATCACTGAGGGTGCCGCCTGGCCTCGGGGGTAAGTAAAGCCAAGTCTCATTCGACCTCCAGCGGTTGAAGCCTTTAGACTGGCCATTTTAAGAAAAAGTAGACACAGTATAACATGGGTCTCTTCACTTTATATTAAAATGAATAGGTGGACAATCCCATCCTGGAAGCAGAAGCAGAAAAGTACCAAAGTATAAATTTGGGACCCAAACATCCTTGACAAGTACGTGCACTTGCCCTAGTGGCAAAATTGTTTACCCGGAATAGCCCAATCCCCGAGGACCCCGGATAATCGAGAGTTGCCTGTACTTGCTTTGGAGGCTGTTCAGAGAAGGTTCACTAGGTTGATTCCAGAGATGAGGGGGTTGACTTGTGAGGAAAGATTGAGTAGGTTGGGCCTCTACTCATTGGAATTCAGAAGAATGAGAGGTGATCTTATCGAAACATATAAGATTATGAGGGGGCTTGACAAGGTGGATGCAGAGAGGATGTTTCCATTGATGGGGGAGACTAGAACTAGAGGGCATAATCTTAGAATAAGGGGCTGCCCATTTAAAACTGAGATGAGGAGGAATTTCTTCTCTCAGAGGGTTGTAAATCTGTGGAATTCTCTGCCCAGAGAGCTGTGGAAGCTGGACATTGAATAAATTTAAGACAGGGATAGACAGTTTCTTAACCGATAAGGGAATAAGGGGTTATGGGAGCCAGCAGGGAAGTGGAGCTGAGTCCATGATCGGATCAGCCATGATCATATTAAATGGCGGAGCAGGCTCGAGGGGCCATATGGCCTACTCCTGCTCCTATTTCTTCTGTTCTTATGTAATTATCAGATTGACTGTTTTAATAATGTTGGTTGAGGGATAAATATTGTCCAAGACACCACAGAGATCTCCCCTGCTCTTCTTCATCTTTTACATCCATTTGAGAGGGAAGACAATGGTTTAACATCTCATCCGAAAGACGGCACCTCCGACAGTGCAGTACTCCTTCAGTACTGCATCGGAGTGTCAGCCTAGGTTATGTGCTTAAGTGGGACTTAAACCCACAAACTTCTGAGAGGTGAGCCATGGCTTAAACATTCTTACATATAAATGCAAGTCTATCTTTCTTTCTTTCTTTCTTTCTGGCTGAAATTCTGGTTGTTCTTTTATGTATCTAGCAATGTGAAAGGTGCTATAGAAATGCAAGATCTTTCTTTCTGTCCTATTACTGCTGCTGTTATTGTTAAAATGCTGGAGATCTAAATACATTCCGTTTATTTAAGCTCCCTACTAGGTGATATAACCTGTCAATGTCCCTTTAGTGATAGTGGAGGACATTAGTGGTGAAATTCATCACCTCACTGCCCACTGCCGCCAACTGCCTCTCACTGCTGCCGATATTCCTCCTGAAGATCCGCCTAGTGCTACTTTAGTGGGCGGGAGGAGAGAGTCGCCGGGAACCACCTGCTAACGTCAACGGACGATTGAGTGGCACAACTGAGCTCCCGCCCGCCGAGCTCCCAGATTCCTGCGGGCTGGAGTTGGTGGCAGTTGGCGGCAGAACGGGGGTGGGCCACTGCGAGGAGGCAGGTAAGTCTGAATAACCTGGAAAAAAAGGTAAGTGAACATTTTAATACTTTTTTTCAACAGCGACTTACCTGGATGAGGTCCCCTGAAGATTTGTGGTTACTTTTAAAATTTTTTACTGTTGTTTTTTTTTCAGGGCTTCGACCCTCCGTGGGCCCGACTCCATCCTCGGCGGCACTTGAGCGCCAAGTGCCTCTACTGCTCAGATTGGTGGCGTGCGTCGTCCATTTGCAGCCCGCCGACCTGTGAGGGACCTCGGCCAAAGTACTGTCTGGTACCTCGACGGCACTTTGGGCGGCACTTGGGCGAGCGGAGGCCTTGATGAAAATTGACCGCATTATCTTTGATCCTGCACTGAGCTCCTGTGACGACAAGACAACAAAATGGAACACGGAAAGGCAACTTGATCCATCAAGCCCATTCCTTCCACAAACTAACTTATGAAAGGAGCTACAGGTGCAACGTCCCGATCCGGAACTCCGAAAACCGGAATTGTCCGAAAACCGGACATTTTGTGCATAGCTAATGGAGTCGTCCAGAATTCGGAATTATTGTCTGAAAACGGACATTTTTGAGGAAAATCTCAAAATCCGGCATGGATTCAGTCAAGAATTCTAGATTTCAGACAAGAAAATCAAGTCTGAAATCCGGAATTGTGAACCGAATCCATTCTGGATTTTGGGTTTGCTGGATTTCGGTCCTAGCCACTCAAAACCCCGCACGGATTAGGGCAAGGATTCCAGATTTCAGACTATTGATTTTGTTGTCTGAAATCTGGAAAAGCCAAAAAACCGGAATGGAGTCAGTCCCGAGGATTCCGGATTTTAGACATTGTATCTGTATATTATTTCAGGTCTTTTTGTTTTTTTCTTTCTAATGCGCCCGACTGCCACCTGCTTTGCAAAAAATCATCTTAAAATGTCCTTGTCCTTCAAAGGTAATGGATAAAAATCTAGAATACTTATATATTCTCATGTTTTTAATGATTTAACCCTGACCATTAGCTCTCTACAGACCCATCATTAGAAGAAGCATTGTACCCCGTGGATGATTTGATCATCTAGACCGATATTAATCTCCACAATCTTCAGTTCTGATTGCTCCTTGAATTTTCTCTACAATCTTTCATGTCTTCTTTGGCCTCAAACGCTTTTATTGGTGCCAAGAATTCATTTCTTTCCCTCTTGCTCTACGAAATGCACCTTAGAATTCGGAAAATGCTTGCTTTAATTGCCCTTGCCCTTGTGACCAGACTCCACCATCTTGTATCCCATGTGGACTCAGGGAATGGTGCACACTTATTTGTCATACCAAGAGGCAGTACATCGATGTCAACCGACGTTTGAGTTGACCACAGGGGAAAGTAATGTCATGCATTCTAATTCTGACACAGTATCTATACCCAAAACTTTAGCTGGTCTTTTTCTTTTCAGATGCTGATGGGAGGGGCAATCCATTTATGTATTCAATTCCACATATGATGACATTATACTCAGAAACTGCCTAAGGAAAGAAAGACTGCATCCACTCTTCCAAACATCCCTTTGTTTTACTGCAGTGCCAGCTATTTTTGTAAGACATTGTGATGACTTTGATAAGAGTTAAATTATCATCTAGTCATCTGGTCACATTTTCATAAGAGTTGTCCTTGGCTGTGCGTTGTAGCTCAGGTGAAGTGAGTCTAGAATATGAACCAAGCATAACAAGCACCCTCTAAACCAAATTCACAATCAGACTTATCCCGATATTAGCTATTTTGTGGTTAATTTGTGAACACCCAGTGTTTTTAATTCTTTTAATTATTATTTTCCGTTTCCCTTCCTGAAGGCTCAGCAACCATCAACTTCATTGTACGGGTGAAAACTACTGTGTTCCTAACACAGATGAGGCTGCACACAGGGAGGTTAAAGTAACAGTGACCTGAGTCTTTATTAAGACATTCCAGAGTGAGGAGCAGGCCTTAGGGGCCGGCTTATATACAGTGCTCCCATGGGATGCTGAGATCCCTTGGGACTTCAGGGGATGTGCTCACTGGTGGCGGAACATGGGAATGCATGCTTTACAGATACACAACACCACTCCCCCCCAAAGACAAAGTGAAAATTATTTACAAGGTGAGGCGGTCGGAAGCATTTCTTTCCCTGGTGGATCGCCTCGCTACAAATGTCTGTTCTGGTGTGTTGGCTGTGCCCTCGCTGGGCTGACATTGTTAGCCCTGCAGGGCTGCTGGGTGAGCCTGGCCTTGCTGGTCTGTTGGGCGTGATGGATTCGATTTCCTGCTCCGGGGTGGTGTCGTTGATCCTTTGGGTGTGTGTTGTGGGCTCGAAAAAGGTGGTATCTGCTGTGGGTTGTTCAGGGCAGTCTGTGAACCGCAGCCTCGTTTGGTCCAGGTGCTTTCTGCAAATGTGTCGATTGTCTAGTTTGACTACAAACACCCTACTCGCTTCTTTAGCTATCATTGTGCCCGCAAATCACTTGGGACCATGTCCATAGTTTAGCACATACACAGGATCATTCAGATCAATTTCCCGTGACACAGTGGCGCGATCATCGTTTACATTTTGTTGCTGCTGCCTGCTCTCTACCTGATCATGCAGGTTGGGGTGAACCACCGAGAGTCTGGTTTTAAGTGTCCTTTTCATGAGCAGCTGAGCCGGGGGCACCCCTGTGAGTGAGTGGGGTCTCGTGCGGTAGCTGAGCAGTACTCGGGACAGGCGGATTTGGAGTGAGCCTTCTGTGACTTGTTTAAGGCTCTGTTTGATGGTTTGTATTGCCCACTCTGCCTGCCCATTGGAGGCTGGTTTAAAAGGGGCCGAGGTGACATGTTTGATCCCATTGCGGGTCATGAATTCTTTAAATTCGGCACTGGTGAAACATGGCCCGTTGTCACCGACCAGTATGGCAGGCAGGCCGTGGGTGGCAAACATGGCCCTCAGGCTTTCGATGGTGGCGGTGGCGGTGCTTCCTGACATTATTTCATATTCAATCCATTTTGAAAAAGCATCCACCACCACCAGGAACACTTTACCGAGAAACGGGCCTGCATAGTCGACATGGATCTTCGACCATGGTCTAGAGGGCCAGGACCACAAACTTAGTGGTGCCTCTCTGGGCGCGTTGCTCAACTGAGAACAAACGCTGCATTGCCGTACACAGGACTCTAAGTCAGATTCGATACCGGGCCACCACACGTGGGATCTGGCTATCGCTTTCATCATTACTCTACCCGGGTGAGTGCTGTGGAGATCTGAGATGAACGTCTTCCTGCCCTTTTTGGGTAGCACTACGCTCGATACCCCACAACAGGCAGTCTGCCTAAATGGACAGCTCGTCCATTCGCCGCTGGAACGGCTTGATTAGCTCTTGCATTTCAACGGGGATGCTGGCCCAGCTCCCATGCAGTACACAGTTTTTTACTAGGGACAGCAGAGGATCTTGTCTGGTCCAAGTCCTAATCTGGTGGGCCGTGACAGGTGATTTATCATTTTCAAACGCTTCCATGACCATCAACAAGTCCGCGGGCTGTGCTACCATCAACAAGCTTGCAGCCTGCGCCATTTCTACCTCCGCGGTGGGCAATGGTAGCCGACTGAGAGCATCCGCACAGTTCTCGTTGCCTGGCCTCTGTATGACGGTATAGTTATACGCTGATAGTGTGAGTGCCCACCTTTGTATGTAGGCTGAAGCATTAATATTTATCCCCTTGTTTTCAGCGAACAGGGATATAAGGGGCTTGTGATCGGTTTCCAGCTCAAATTTGAGGCCAAACAGGTACTGATGCATTTTCTTTACCCCGAACACACACTCTGATACTTCTTTCTCAATCATGCTGTTGGTCCTCTTGGCCTTCGACAAGCTCCTGGAGGCATAGGCGACAGGTTGCAACTTCCCGCAACGTTAGCTTTTTGTAATACACACCCGACTCTGTACGATGACGCATCACATGCTAGCACAAGTCTTTTACAAGGGTTGTACAATACAAGCAGCTTGTTGGAGCATAAAATGTTTCTGGCTTTCTCAAAAGCAATTACTTGTTTTTTTTCCCCATACCCAGTTCTCACCTTTACGCAATAACACATGTAGGGGCTCTAAGAGGGTGCTTAACCCCGGTAGGAAGTTACCAAAATACTTGAGGAGTCCCAGGAACGAGCGCAGCTCCGTGACGTTTTTTGGCCTGGGCGCGTTCCTGATAGCCTCTGTCTTGGCGTCTGTGGGCCGAATGCCGTCCGCCATGATCTTTCTCCCCAAAAACTCCACTTTTGTTGCCATGAAGACACATTTCGACCTCTTCAGCCACAGCCCTACATGATCCAGTTGCTGGAGGACTTCCTCCAGGTTTTGTAGGTGCTCGATGGTGTCCCGACCCGTGACCAATATATCGTCTTGAAAAACCACCGTGCATGGTACCGACTTGAGTAGGCTCTCCATGTTTCTCTGGAAGATCGCTGTAGCCGACCGAATTCAAAACGGGCATCTGTTGTAGATGAACAGTCCCTTCTGCGTGTTGATGCAGGTGAGGCCCTTTGAAGACTCCTCCAGCTCCTGCGTCATGTAGGTCGAAGTCAGGTCGAGCTTGGTGAACATCTTGCCTCCTGCCAGCATCGCAAGTAGGTCGTCTGCCTTAGGTAGCGGGTATTGGTCCTGTAGCGAGAAACGATTAATAGTTACTTTATAATCGCCGCAAATCCTGACACTGCCATCACTTTTCAGTACTGGAACAATCGGGCTGACCCACTCGCTGAATTCCACTGGCGAAGTGATGCCCTCCCATTGCAGCCTGTTCAGCTCGATTTCCACTCTCTCCCTCATCATGTGAGGTACCACTTGCGCCTTGTGGTGAATGGGCCGAGCCTCTGGGAGCAAGCACCTTTGCCCTGGAAAAGTTTCCAATGCCTGGCTCAAAAATTGAAGGAAATTTGTTAAGAACCTGGGTACATGAGGCCTCATCGACATGTGATAGCGCTCGGATGTCATCCCAGTTCCAGCGGATTTTGCCCAGCCAGCTTCTTCCAAGCAGTGTGGGGCCATCGCCCGGGACAATCCAGAGTGTCAGTTCATGCACCGTGCCCTCGTAGGTGACCTTGACCATGGCGCTGCCCAGGACAGTGATGAGCTCTTTGATGTAATTTATCAGTTTTGTGTGGATGGGGCTCAGGGTTTGTCTGAGTGCCTTGTTGCACCACAGTCTCTCAAACATCTTTTTACTCACGATGATTGGCTAGCGCTCGTGTCCAGTTCCATGGCTACAGGTAAGCCATTCAATTTTACATTTAGCATTATAGGTGGACATTTCATCAAAAATGTGTGCACCCTGTGTACTTCAGCATCTGCCTCCTCTCTCTGAGGCTTGGAATTGCTTTGATCCAGCATGGACCGATCTTCCTCTGCTATGTGGTGGTTAGCAGATTTTGCAGAGCTTGCAGCTCGTCTGCAAGCTCGTTGGCGCGCCCCATTGTTTCACAGCTCTTGCAAATATACCCTTTGAAGCGGCATGAATACGCTGAATGGAAGCCTCCACAATGCCAACAAGGTGTGAATTGCCTTACATTCATCCTTTGTTACGGACTTTGAGTCATCTGGGTCACCTGAGACCTGCTGGCAGTTGTAGACTTGTGATTTGTGCCCTGTACATTTCTGCTGGCAAACACAGTTCCAGTTAATTTATGAACTTTTCTAGCACTTGTGTGCTGAGAGATTTGTTTGGTGTTATCACTGGTGGACATAAACGCCTGTGCTATCGCAATAGCCTTACTGAGGGTCGGTGTCTCTACATTCAAAAGTTTTCATAGGATGGTCTTGTGGCCAATGCCCAGTACAAAAAAGTCTCTGAGCATCTGCTCCAGGTAGCCATCAAACTCACATTGTGCTGCAAATCACCTTAGCTTGGCGACGTAGCTCGCCACTTCCTGACTTTCAGATCGCTGGCACATGTAGAACCGATACCTCGCCATCAGCACGCTCTCCCTCGGTTTAAGATGCTCCCGAACCAGTGTACACAGCTCCTCATACAACTTATCTGTGGGTTTCACCGGAGCCAGAAGATTCTTCATGAGGCTGTAGGTCGGTGCCCCACAGACCGTGAGGAGAACCGCTCTCCTTTTTGCAGCGCTTCCTTCTCTGTCCAGCTCGTTGGCTACACAGTACTGGTCTAGCCATTCGACATAGGCTTCCCAGTCCTCACCCTCTGAGAACTTCTCCAGGATGCCCACAGTTTGCTGCATCTTTGCATTGGATTCGTATACTCGTCGCCAGTTATTGTGTTCCTAACAGAGACCGCACACAGGGAGGTTAAAGTAACAGTGACCTCAGTCTTTATCAAGACACTCCAGAGTGAGGAACATGCCTGAGGGGCTGGCTTATATACAGTGCTCCCAAGGGATGCTGGGATCCCTTGGGACTACAGGGAATGTGCTCCCTGGTGGCGGAACATGGGAGTGCATGCTTTACAGATACACAACAAAAACAATGTTAAGTTTGGATTTATTAAGCAGCGAATCATGGCAATAGGCAAGGCTGAAGCCTTGTGCGGAGAAGAACCTCTGTTAGCTTCTGTGATTGCTTTCTACTTTACTGAAATGGAAGTGGCTCCACTATAAATAAGATCCCTGCTGCAGCATATTTTTCGTGCGGATCTCGAAAATAGAATTATGACGAGTGCCTACTGTAGTTTGCTAAACCTTTTAAATCCCAGATGCATATTTTAGAGTGATATACCTGTGGTGCTGTTTCTGATAGCACAGCAGGACAGTGCAGTTCTGACAATTCAAAGAGTGTACGAAGGAGTATCAACTATTAATGATGTTCTGTGATTTGGGGGATGGGGGCGGGGGAGACGCCAATCTTCAATGGAGAATGAAAGCAAAGTCATGTAAGCTCTATGTGCAATGTATGGTGATTACAATACGGTATTAGTGACATGGGTGATTTTCTGGTTTGTACTCCCTGCGGACTCTACCCTACCCTTCGCTCTGGAGCACTGAATTAGAGTTGGCGACCTTAACATCAGTATAATGGCATTGATGAATCAGCCTCCAAGGTCGCTGTATAAATATACTGGTGTGCAAGATCTGTATATGCTCATTGTGCTATTTATACCACCTTCTATGCCAAGCTTGGAGTTAATAAAAAAAAGAGTAATCTTTTTTTCTGAGATGCTTTTGTTCAGCTGAATAATGCAACATTTCGATAAAAGTGTAAACAGTTTATCAGATCTCTCTGCTCTCTATTTCTCCTTTGCTTTAAAGTCCAATTACAGAGACGAACCTATTTGATATTATTCTCCAATAAGCCCAACCCACAAGATACCATTTATGCAAACCGAATCGTTTGAAAGAATTTGAGATGTCTTGATGCAACTGTCTCGAGTTCTCTCTGAAAGCCTAACAGGTTTGTCAATGTTTGGATCAAGGCATCTGTAAGTAGCTTCTGAAAGATTACCCTTTTGTAATCACTTGTGCGGGAGGTGGGAGGGGGAGTCCGAAACTAGGGGTCATAAATATAAGATAGCCACCAATAAATCCAACAAGGAATTCAGGAGAAACTTCTTTACCTAGGGAGTGGTGAGAATGTGGAGCGCGCTACCACAAGGAGTAGTTTTTTAAAAATTCCTCCGTGGGATGTGGGTGTTGCTGAGGTCAGCCTTTATTGCCTATCCCTAATTGCCCTTGAGAAGATGGTGGTGAGCCTCCTTCCTGAACCGCTGCAGTCCATGTGGTGAAGGTACTCCCACAGTGCTGTTAGGGAGTTCCAGGATTTGACCCAGCAACGAAGAAGGAACGGCAATATACTTCCAAGTATGGTTTTCTTGTAGGAATCTTATTAAAGGATAGAGTTGTGTTAACATATTGGGTATGCACTTGAATGTGTGACTTGGAGGGGAACTTGCAGGTGATGGTGCTCCCATGCACCTGCTGCCCTTGTCCTTCAAGGTGGTAGAGGTCATGAGTTTGGGAGGTGCTGTCAAAGAAGCCATGGCAAGTTGTTGCATTGCATCTTCTAGATGGTACACAGTGCAGCCATGCTGCGCTGCAGGTGAAGGGAGTGAATGTTCAAGTTAGTGATGGGATGCCAATAAAGTGGGCTGCTTTGTCCTGGATGGTGTTGAGCTTCTTGCGTGTTGTTGGAGCTGCTCTCAGCCAGGCAAGTGGAGAGTATTCCATCACACTTTTGACTTTTGCCTTGTAGATGGTGGAAAGGCTTTGGGGAGTCAGGAGGTGAGACACTCGCTGCAGGATACCCAGCCTCTGACCCGCTCTTGTACCCATAGTATTTATATGGCTGGCAATGCTCCATCAGCTCCCTGCTGGTCCCACACAAAACTCTGAATGGGGGAACATTGGTGGCTGGTCTAGTTAAGTCTCTATTCAATAATGATGCCCAGGATGTAGATGGTAATGCCATTGAATGTCAAGGGGAGATGGCTAGACTCTCTCTTGTTGGAGATGGTCATTGCCTGGCACTTGTGAAGTGCAAATGTTACTTGCTACTTATTAGCCCAAGCCTGAATGTTGTCCAGTTCTTGCTGCATTTGGGCATGGACTGCTTCATTGTTAACACAACTCTATCCTTGAATAAGATTCCTACAAGAAAACCAGACTTGGAAGTATATTGCCGTTTCTTCATTGTCTGTGGAGTTGTGAATGGGCTGAACATGAGGCAAGGAGCAAAGATGCATTGAAGAGCTATCTAGATAAGCACATGAGGGAAAAAGGAATCGAAGGTTAAATTGATAGGGTTAGATTAAGGGGTGGGAGGAGGCTCGTGTGCAGCATAAATACTGGCATTGACCTGTTGTGCCGAATGTCCTGGTTCTATTCTGTAAATTCTATGTAATATATTTGTGCAATTTTTCACTGCTGTAAAGAAAGTCATCGTTACTCACAGTGGCCCAAAACGTGACTAAGATGTGTTGTGTAATATCTTTTGTGTCCAGCATCAATTGCCAGTTACTGCAAAGATTTTTTGAATTACAATTTATTTAATAAGAATGATTTTCAAAAGGTGTTTGTTGGCAGGAGTGGGATAGGCAACCCAGCCTTGTTTAGCAACTTGCATTAGACTCTGCCTTTGACTCGAGTGTCCTTGACTCCATCCCACAGCATGATACCCGCCACCACCTCAGCAAAACCCCAACCCTGCACGAGGCAGAAAAGGCCACCCGCCAGCTCAAGAACAGGGCAACGGGAGTGGATGGAATCCCCGCTGAGGCACTGAAGTATGACAGAGAGGCACTGTTGGCACGAATGCATGACCTCATCTCTCTCATCTGGAAGGAGGAGAGCATGCCGGGAGATCTCAGAGATGCAGTAATCATGACCATTTTTTAAAAAGGGGACAAGTCCGACTGCAGCAACTACAGAGGAATCTCCCTGTTATCAGCCACTGGGAAAGTCGTTGCTAAAATCCTCCTCCACCGTCTTCTCCCTTTGGCTGAGGAGCTCCTCCTGAAGTCACAGTGCGGATTTCTTCCACTATGGGGTACAACAGACATGGTTTGTACAGCGCAACATCTGCAAGAAAAATGCAAGGAACAGCACCAACCCTTGTACATGGCCTTCTTTGACCTCACAAAGGCCTTTATCAACCGCGAGCGACTATGGAACGTCCTCCTCCATTTTGGTTGCCCCCAAAAGTTTGTCACCATTCTCTGCCTGCTCCATGATGACATGCAAACTGTGATCCTGACCAACGGATCCATCACAGACCCAATCCACATCCGGACCGGGGTCAAGCAGGGCTGCGTCATCGTGTCAACCCTCTTCTCGATCTTCCTCGCTGCAATGCTCCACCTCACACTCAACAAGCTCCTCAGTGGAGTGGAACTAAACTACAGAACCAGTGGGAAGCAGTTTAACCTTCGTCGCCTCCAGACCAGATCCAGGACTGTCCCAACCTCTGTCGTCGAACTACATTACGCGGACGACTCTTGTGTCTGCGCACATTCAGAGGCTGAACTTCCAAGTCATAGTCAACATCTTCACTGAGGCGTATGAAAGCATGGGCCTTACACTAAACATCCGTAAGACAAAGGTCCTCCACCAACCTGATCACGTCACACAGCACTGCCCCCAGTCATCAAGATCCACGGTGCGGCCCTGGACAACCTGGACCACATTCCATACCTCGGCATTCCATTATCAGCAAGGGCAGACATCGACGATGAGGTTCAACACCGCCTCCAGTGCACCAGCACAGCCTTCGGTTGCCTGAGGAAAAGTGTGTTCGAAGATCAGGCCCTCAAATCTGCCATCAAGTTCATGGTCTACAGGGCTGTAGTGATACTCGCCCTCCTGTATAGCTCAAAGACGTGGACCATATACAGTAGGCACCTCAAATCGCGGAGAAATACCACCAACAATGTCTCCGCAAGATTCTGCAAATCCCCTGGGAGGACAGACACATCAACATTAGCGTCCTCGATCAGGCCAACATTCTCAGCATCGAAGCACTGACCACACTTGACCAGCTCCGTTGGGCGGGCTACATTGTTTGCATGCCCGACGCAGGACTCCCAAAGCTCTACTCGGAACTCCAACACGGCAAGCAAGTCACAGGTGGGCAGAGGAAACATTTCAAGGACACCCTCAAAGCCTCCTTGATAAAATGCAACATCCCCACTGACACCTGGGTGTCCCTGGCCAAAGACCGCCCTAAGTGGAGGAAGTGCATCCGGGAAGGCGCTGACCATTTCGAGTCTTGTCACCGAGAGCTTGCAGAAAACAAGTGCAGGCAGCGGAAGAAACCAAACTCCCCACCCTTTGCTTCAGCGACTGTCTGTCCTACCTGTGACAGAGACTGTAATTCCCGTATTGGACTGTTCAGTCACCTAAGAACTTACTTTTAGAGTGGAAGCAAACCTTCCTCGATTTCGAGGGACTGCCTATGATGATGATCGACATAGTGAAACACCCCAAGGCAGTTCACAGGGGAGTAATCAGACAAAAATTGACGCCGAGACAAAGAAGGAGACATTTGGGCAGGGGGACAATCACTTGGTCAAAGAGATAGGTTTTAAGAAGGATCTGAAAGTATGGGAGGTTTTAGGGAGGGAATTTCACGTGTAGGACTGAGATGGCTGAAAATGCGGTCACCATTCGAAGGAATTTGGGGATGCACAAGAGGAATTGGAGAAATGCAGAGTTCTTGGAGAGTTGTAGGGCTGGAGGAAGTTATGAAATAGGGAGGGGCGAGTGAAGGATTTAAGGATGAGGATGAGAATTTTAAATTCAAAAGTTCAATAATGATATTAAAAAAGGGCAGCTGTAAGAAACCCAGATATCTTTCACTTAGTTGAGTGCAAAAATTCACCCACAAGACAAGTCTGAAACAGAGGAGGTTTGCGTTTAATTAGCACCTCATTTTATCTCTCAGAAACATCTCAAAGTGTGTCACAAACATGAATGACTTTGAAATCTCGTCACTGCTGTTATATAGGCACAGCATGTTCCAACAAACAGCAATGAGTGACCAGTTAATCTGTTTTTTGTGGTGTTGGTTCAGGAAGGAAAGTTGGCACGGACATCCTGCTCTTCTCTAATGTCCATCTGAACCACCAGATGCCAACTTAATGTCTCATCTGAAGGGAAGCACCATCAGCAATGCTGCACTCCTTTGGCACTACTGGAGTATCAGCCTGGATTATGTGCTCAAGTCCTGGGCCTTGAACTCATAACCTTCTGGCTCAGAGGTAAAATGCTACCAACTGGATGAATATATTTTAATCTCCCTGTGGCATGAACAGAAATCATCGAGAAGAAGCGGGGAATAACCAGTCAATTAAGACGTTTTAACTCATCATTTATGAGTTGCTCCTCACATGGAATATAATGACCATTCAACTGGTTCCCATTCTGTACCCCTTATAATTGATGGTTTTAGCTTATAAACGGCAACAGACATACTGAAATGATGGTTTGGAGTTTTCAGCAATAAGCCGTTAAATCATTGAACACCTTGGGTTGGATTTTCGGCTTTTGTGATTTCGGGGCAGTAATGGCGGTGGGGCGGTCCTGATTCCGCCCGGAAAAAGTTCGCGCCCTCGTCTGCAAATTTCGCCAATAAATGAGGTTCCATGATCAGGTGTTACACAAGGAAGTTTGTGTGCCCCAGCCAAAAATCGCGGCATTATAAAATATCACCATTTTGCGCATGCGCAGACGCGTTTCAATTTTCCCAGGCACAGTCAGGACTTTAGGGCGCGGTGGTTTCCTGTGCACATGCGCAGATGACCCGGCCGATTTCTGAGGTTTTGGGAGAGATGGCGCAGCAAGAGGGCAGGCAGCGTGCCAGGAGATTCTCTGCAGAGACTGCTGAGGCCTTAGTGCAGGCTGTTGATCGGAGGTGGTCTGCACTCCATGTGGTTGGGGGAGGGAGGGCTTTGGCTATTATTGCTAAGAGAATTTGGCGGGAGATCGCATAGGAGATGTCAGCGGCGGACATGGTGGCCAGAACTTAGAATTTAGAATTCAGCAGAGGAGGTCTAAGGGTTTAATTAGGAGGGAGAAAATAAAGTATGAGAGTAAGCTTGCAGGGAACATAAAAACTGACTACAAAAGCTTCTATAGATATGTGAAGAAAAAAAGATTAGTGAAGACTAATGTAGGTCCCTTGCAGTCAGAATCAGGTGAATTTATAATGGGGAACAAGGAAATGGCAGACCAATTGAACAAACACTTTGGTTCTGTCTTCACTAAGGAAGACACGAATAGCCTTCCGAAAATACGAGGGGACCGAGGATCTAGTGAGAAGGGGGAACTGAGGGAAATCCTTATTAGTCAGGAAATGGTGTTAGGGAAATTGAAGGGACTGAAGGCCGATAAATCCCCAGGGCCTAATAGTTTGCATTCCAGAGTACTTAAGGAAGTGGCCCTAGAAATAGTAGATGCATTGGTGGTCATTTTCCAACATTCCATGGCTCTGGTTCAGTTCCTATAGATTGGAAGGTAGCTAATGTAACACCACTTTTTAAAAAAGGAGGGAGAGAGAAAACAAGGAATTATAGACCGGTTAGCCTGACATTGGGGGTGGGGAAAATGCTGGAATCAATTATTAAAGATGTAATAGCAGCGCATTTGGAAAGCAGTGACAGGATCGGTCCAAGTCAGCATGGATTTATAAAAGGGAAATCATGCTTGACAAATCTTCTAGAGTTTTTTGAGGCTGTAACTAGTAGAGTGGATAGGGAGAACCAGTGGATATGGTGTATTTGGACTTTAAAAAGGCTTCTAACAAGGTCCCACACAAGAGTTTGGTATGCAAAATTAAGGCATATTATATTGGGGTAATGTATTGACGTGGATAGAGAACTGGTTGGCAGACAGGAAGCAAAGAGTCAGAATAAACGGGTCCTTTTCAGAATGGCAGGCAGTGACTAGTGGGGTGCCACAAGTTTCAGTGCTGGGACTCCAGCTATTTACAATATATATTAATGATTTAGACAAAGGAATTGAATGTAATATCTCCAAGTTTGCAGATGAAACTAAGCTGGGTGACAGTGCGAGCTGTGAGGAGGATGCTAGGAGGCTGCAGGGGGACTTGGATAGGTTAGGTGAATGGGCAAATGCATGGCAGATGCAATATAATGTGGATAAGTGTGAGGTTATCCACTTTGGTGGCAAAAACAGGAAGGCAGATTATTATCTGAATGGTGACAGATTAGCAAAAGGGGAGGGGCAACGAGACCTGGGTATCATGGTACATCAGTCATTGAAGGTAGGCTTGCAGGTACAGCAGGCATTAAAGAAAGCAAATGGCACGCTGGCCTTGATAGCGAGGGGATTTGAGTATAGGAGCAGGGAGGTCTTACTGCAGTTGTACGGGGTCTTGGTGAGACCACACCTTGATTATTGTGTGCAGTTTTGGTCTCTTAATCTGAGGAAGGACATTCTTGCTATTGAGGGAGTGCAGCGAAGGTTCACCAGACTGATTCCCGGGATGGCAGGACTGACATATGAAGAAAGACTGGATCGACTAGGCTTATAGTCAGTGAAATTTAGAAGAATGAGAGTGGATCTCATAGAAACATATACAATTCTGATGGGATTGGACAGATTAGCTGCAGGAAGAATGTTCCCTATGTTGGAGAAGTCCAGAACCAGTGGTCAGAGTCTAAGGATAAGGGGTAAGCCATTTAGGACCAAGATGAGGAGAAACTTCTTCACTCAGAGAATTGTGAACCTGTAGAATTCTCGACCACAGAAAGTTGTTGAGGCCAGTTCGTTAGATAAATTGAAACGGGAGTTAGAAGTAGCCCTTACGGCTAAAGGGATCAAGGGGTAGAGAGAGAAAGCAGGAATGGGGTACTGAAGTTGCATGATCAGCCATTATCATATTGAATGGTGGTGCAGGCTCGAAGGGCCGAATGGCCTACTCCTGCCCCTACTTTCTATGTTTCTATGTTTCTATGTAACTGGCACACAATGCTGCAAGAAGTTCAACGACCTCATGGGAATCGTCAGGATGAGAACCCTTCACATTTATATAGGCCTGCCATGATTCCATAATCAATGTAACACACAATGTGAATTGTTTGATGGAACTGCTCCTTCTCAATGTGTTGAAGGCCATGGTGTGGGTTGTAGAATGTAGCAGAAAGCTGAAGGCTCACCTCACCAGCCATTCCCTCTGCATTCAGGATGCACCTACCCTTTGTACCCTAATCCTTGTCAAGCCTCCTCGCACTCCACTCCCACTGCTGATATGTGTTTCATAAACATTAACCTGAGCCACTATGTTACCTGCCTCTCACCTCCTCCCAATCTTTGAAAAACCTCACTCAACAACCACACAGATTGAAGTGAAGACATTTGCACATCCACACTGTTATGTATGTAACCATAGGCAACCTGTATCATACCGCCACCACAGGGCCTACCTGTTAGAGTCCCAAGGGATCCCAGCATCCCTTGGGAGCACTGTATATAAGCAGGCCTCCCATGCTGTACCAGCATTCTGGAGTTTAAATAAAGGAGCTAAGGTCACACTTACTCACTGTCTACAGTACTCAGTTGCATTACTTTATTATGAGCATAACAATTGGCGACGAGATAACGAACAACCATGTGAAAATGTAAACAACTGTTGGTATCCTGGAGAAATTCTCAGAAGGGATTGATTGGAAGGCCTTCATGGAGCGACTCGACCAATACTCCATGGCCAACGAGCTGGAAGGGGAAGAGAACACTGCCAAACGAAGGGCGATCCTCCTTACCGTCTGTGGGGCAACAACCTATGGCTCATGAAGAATCTTCTAGCTCCTGTGAAACCAACAACAAAATCCTATGAAGAACTGTGTACGTTGGTCTGGGAGCACTTAAATCCGAAGGAAAGCGTTCTGATGGCATGGTATCGAATTTACACATGTCAACAGTCTGTAGATCAGGAAGTGGCGAGCTACATCGTCGAACTAAGGCGCCTTGCAGGACATTGCGAATTCTATGGATTCCTGGAGCAAATGCTAAGAGACTTTTTTGTGCTTGGCATTGGCCATGAGATTATCCTTCGCAAACTATTGACTGTTGAAACACCGAATCTGAGCAAAGCCATAATGATAGACCAGGCATTTTTGTCCACCAGCGATAACACCAAACAAATTTTGCAGCCTAAAGAGGTTTCGGCAAGTACTGTACACAAAGTAACGTCGTTTTCAGGCAGGAATGCATATGGCAGAATGTACACACCTGCAGCTGCACGACCTCAGATGACCCAGAGTCCGCCATCAATCGTTAATGCGAGGCAATTAACACCTTGTAGGCACTGTGCAGGTGATCATTGAGCCCATTAATACCACTTTAAACACTATGCATGCAAAGGCTGTGGAACAATGGGACACCTCCAGCGAATGAGCAGATGAACTGCAAACCCTGCAAATCACCACGTTGCAGAGGAAGATCGATCCATGGAGGATCAGGCTGAACTAGAGACTCGAACCGAGGAGGCAGAGGTGTACGGGGTAAACACCTTCACCACGAAATGTTCACCGATCATGTTGAAAGTTGAACTGAACGGAATTCCAGTATCCATGGAACTGGACACGGGTGCAAGTCAGTCTATCATGAGCAAAAAGGCCTTCGACAGCTGTGGTGCAACAAGGCACACAGGCCCAAGCTTAGCCCCATTCACACCAAGCTAAGAACCTACACCAAAGAGCTGATTCCTGTTATTGGCAGTGCAGAATTAAAAGTCTCCTATGATGGAGCAGTGCACGAACTCCCACTATGGATTGTACCAGGAGATGGCCTCACACTGTTCGGCAGAAGCCGGCTGGGCAAAATCTGCTGGAACTGGGACAACATCCGAGCGCTCTCGTCCGTCGACGATGCCTCATGTGCCCAGGTTCTGAGAAGTTCCTGTCATTGTGTGAGCCAGGCATTGGAAGTTTCTCGGGGGCGAAAGTGCAGATCCACTTGGTTCCCGGTACACGACCCATCCACCACAAGGCACAGAAGTTGCCATATTTGATGCGAGAGAAAGTGGAAATTGAGCTGGACAGGCTGTAGCGAGAAGGCATCATCGCGCCGGTGGAGTTCAACGAGTGGGTCAGTCCGATTGTTCCGGTTCTCAAAGGTGACGGCACGGTCAGAATTTGTGTGGACTATAAAGTAACAATTAACTGTTTTTCGTTGCAGAATCTGTACCCGCTACCCAAGACAGACGACTTATTTGCGACCCTGGCTGGAGGAAAGACGTTCACCAAGTTGGACCTGACCTCGGCCTACATGACACAGGAGCTGGAGGAATTGTCGAAAGGCCTCACCTGCATCAACCCGCACAAAGGTCTGTTTATCTACATCAGATGCCCGTTTGGGATTCGATCGGCTGCAGCAATTTTCCAAAGGAACATGGAGAGACTGCTAAAGTCGGTTCCGCGCACCGTGATTTTCCAGGACGACATAGTGGCCACAAGTCGGGACACCATTGAACACTTGCAGAACCTGGAGAGGTTCTAAGTCGGCTAGATCGCGTGAGACTCAGGTTGAAACGCTCGAAGTGTGTTTTCCTGGCACTAGAGGTCGAGTTCTTAGGGAGAAGAATCGTGGCAAACGGCATCAGACCCACTGACGCCAAGATGGAGGCCATCAAGAACGCGCCGAGACCACAGAACATGACGGAGCTGCGGTCGTTCCTGGGACTCCTCAACTATTTCTGTAATTTCCTACCCGGTTAAGCACCTTGCTAGAACCCCTACATGTGCTACTATGCAAGGGAGATGACTGGGTATGGGGGAAATCACTTGAGGCCACTTTTGAGAAAACCAGAAATCTGTTATGTTCCAAAAAATTGCTTGTTCTGTATAACCCATGTAAACGATTAGTGCTAGCTTGCGATGCGTCTTCATATGGGGTCAGGTATGTTGTGTGCGTTACAACAAGCTAATGAATTGGGAACATTGCAACCGGTCACCTATGCATCCAGGAGTTTGTCGCAGGCCGAAAGGGCTTACAGCATGATTGAAAAAGAAGCTCTGGCATGCGTTTACGAGGTGAAAAAAATGCATCAGTATCTGTTTGGTCTCAAGTTTGAGCTAGAAACTGACCATAAGCCGTTCATATCACTATTCTCAAAGAGCAAAGGGATTAACACCAATGGCTCTGCTCGCATCCAAAGATGGGCGCTCACGCGGTCTGCATATAACTATGTAATCTGCCACAGACCAGGCACAGAGAACTATGCTGATGCTCTCAGTTGGCTACCATTGCCCACCACTGGGGTGGAAATGGCACAGCCTACAAACTTGTTCTTGGTGATGAATGCATTCGAAAATGAAAAGTCACCCGTTACGGCCTGCCAGATCAGGATCTGGACCAACCAGGATCCTTTACTGTCCATTATAAAAAAACTGTGTCCTCCATGTGAGATGATCCAGCATCCCAGCGGAGATGCATGAAGAGATCTAACCATTTCAGCGGCATAAAGATGAAATGTCCATACAGGCGGACTGTCTTTTGAGGGGTAATCGCGTGGTTTTGCCTAAGAAAGGCAGAGAAATGTTCATACGCGACCTACACAGTACCCACCCAGGCATAGTAATGATGAAAGCCATAGCCAGATCCCATGTGTTGTGGCCTGGCATCGACTCAGATTTGGAGTCATGCGTGCGCCAATGCAACACTTGCTCTTAACTGAGCAACGCACCCAGAGAGACACCGCTAAGTTTGTGGTCATGGCCCTCCAAACCGTGGTCTAGGATCCACGTTGACTTTGCGGGCCCATTTCTAAAAATCTATTGTTTTCAGCCTTGAATATACTCAATGACTGAGCATCCACCGCCCTCTGGGTTAGAGAATTCCAAAGATTCACAATCATTTGAGTGAAGATATTGCTCCTCATCTCAGTCCTAAATGGCCAACCCTTTATCCTGTGATTATCCCCCTAGTTCTAAGCTCTCCAGCTAGGAGAAACAGCCTCTCTGCTTCTGCCCTGTCAAGCGCTCTCAGAATCTTGCAGGTTTCAATGAGATTACCTATCATTCTTCTAAACTCCAGAGAATATAGGCCTATCTCAATCTCTCTTCATAGGACAGACGTCTCATCCCAGGAATCACTCTAAAGCATTATTTTCTTCATTACTGTTAATTTGCTCAGGTTAATTTTGCTGAGTCCCCGTCCCTGATTCAATATTAGTTTCCTTGGGATGTCCGACATGCTATCCTCTTCACTGTAAATGCTGATGCATATTTAACATGTCCACCATTTCTTTCTTTTCATTTATAATATCACCTTGTCAGATTTTAAGGGGCTCATTGCTCTTAACCACCATCTTTTTCCCAATATAATAGTTAAAGTTTTTTGTGTTGATTTTGATATCTCTTGCAAGTTGCTTTTCATACTCCTTTTTTATAGCTCTCACTATGTGCTGGAATTTCAAGGGGTTCACGACCAGTTTAGTGCCTGGGCAGGGCGCAAAAATGTTTTTTTTTGGCGCGAAACAAGGCGCACAACATTTTGCGCCTCGGCGGAACTTTTGTCAGTGGTTTTGCGGCGGTGCTAAAACTTAGCATCCGCCCGATATTTTCACCGTTTGGATGACGTCAAGCGGTGTGCAACGCGGCGCCAGTGCCCCGGGCGGAACTTTCGAGCAGATTGCCCGATTTAGCGTCCGCCCAGGAATTCGCCATCAAAAAGCAGTCGCACCCAGGACGCACCCAGCGCTAACGGTGACATCTTGAATACAGAGCAGAAGTTGAGTGCATAAAAGGATTGAGAGAAGAATGCTGCGTTTTTCATACTGAAGTTTTGTGTGAGTTTATAGTTCATTTTAAGGACATTTTAAAAGATGGGGGCTATACTATGTTGGCCGTTATTCCTGGCTGCTTTACTTATACGACATCGAGCTGCAAGAAGGCTTATTGTTAATCATTTTGAACATCATCGAAGAGATCGCAGACGTATGGGGAGGAGGCCTTATCCCCAACGAGTTTACAGGGAACAGTGCTCATACCTGCAGCTCTCTGAGGCACAGTGCATTAGAAGGCTGCGCTTTTGAAAAGAAGTGCTGACAGAGATATGCCAGCTCATAAAGGCAGACCTACAGCCTACCAGCGGCAACAGGATTGCACTGCCCGTCGAGGTGTAGGTGACTGCGGCACTTGCCTTCTATGCCTCCGGCTCCTTTCAGGCATCAGCAGGGTTTGTATGCTCCATCTCGCAGCACGCTACACATTGCAGCATTCACCAGGTGACTACTGCACTGTACTCACGCAGGATGGTCTTCATAAACTTCCCACTGACCAAGGAGGCCCAGAATGAGAAGGCTATAGTTTTTGGACGATTTGCTGGCTTCCCCAAGTTCCAGGCTGCCATTGATTATCTGCACATCACCCTGCAAGCACCCTTACGCAATATATTCAAGACGGAGTTAGGTATGGCCCTTACGGATAAAGGGATCAAGGGGTATGGAGAGAAAGCAGGAAAGGGATACTGAGGTGAATGATCAGCCATGATCTTATAAATGGCGGTGCAGGCTCGAAGGACCGAATGGCCTACTCCTGCACCAATTTTCTATGTTTCTATGTTTCTATGTTTCTAGACAAATGGTTTTTGGTTGTTGTGGATGCTTATTCGAAATAGATTAAGTGTGTAATAATGTCTGTAAGCACGTCCACTGCCACCATCGAAAGCCTACGAGCCATGTTTGCCACGAACGGCCTGCCTGATGTCCTTGTCAGCGACAATGGGCCATGCTTCACCAGCGCTGAATTCAAGGAATTCATGACCCACAATGGGATCAAGCACATCACATCTGCCCCGTTCAAGCCTTAATCCAATGGCCAGGCAGAACGGCCAGTCCAAACCATCAAGCAAAGCTTGAAATGTGTGTCGGAAGGCTCCTGCAGAGCCCCCTGTCCCGAGTCCTGCTCAGTTACCGCACCAGACCCCACTCGCTCACCGGGGTTCCCTCAGCAGAGCTGCTCATGAAAAGAGTGCTCAAAACAAGGTTCTCTCTTGTCTACTCTGATCTCCATCATCGCGTCGAGGGCAGGTGGCATCAACAAAGCATGTACCATGATCGCGCAAACTTGTCACATGATATTGAAGTCAATGACCCTGTATTTGTACTCAACTGTGGACATGGTCCCAAATGGCTTGCTGGCACTGTCATAGCCAAAGAAGGAGTAGGGTGTTTCAGGTCAAATTGGCCAATGGACTAACATGCAGAAAGCATTTGGACCAAACCCAATTATGATTCACAAACAGCCACGAGCAACCCGAAGAGGACACCACCAACTTCGACCCTCCAACACACACACAAGTGGCAACCAACATCACGGTTGACCACGAAGCTGAACTCACCATCCCCAGCAGCCCGGCAAGGCCAGCTGCCCAGCAGCCCAGCGAAGAACCAACCAACTCACCCACACCTGCATTTGTACCGAGACGATTGACAAGGGAGCGAAAAGCCCCAGATCGTCTCACCCTGTAAATAAGTGTACTATTGACATTGGGAAGGAGTGATGTTATGTATGTAACCCTAGGCAACCTGTATCATACCGTCACCAGAGGGCATACTTGTTGGAGTCCCAAGGGATCCCAGCATCCCTTGGGAGTACTGTATATAAGCAGGCCTCCTATGCTGTACCAGTACTCCCGAGATCAAATAAAGGAGCTAAGGTCACACTTACTCACTGTCTATAGTACTCAATTGCATTATTTTATTATGAGCATAACACACACAGTGGCAGCTATTGAACTATGGAAGGCATATGTGCCACAACTGGGGGTGGAGCCTTACTGAACCCTTCTTATTGTTCTTGTTGCAGGCCAGGCTCTCCCCTAAGAGACTGGAGCAACAACGTATAGGAGGCGGACAGCCGCTGCTGCTGGAGCTCACTGAGGAGGAACAGCGAGTCTCGGCCCTGATGGGCACCACAGTTTGCACAGTGGCTGGGGGCCCCCTTCGGGCAGTGAGGGCATGTAAATGGAACATGCAACTGATGTAACTTAATAGACCTCTAATATGAAGTGGTCTAACCCCTTTAGATATACATGTCCAATGCTACCTTCCTTCTATCACCCTGCCCCCTCCACAGCTGCTAACCACACATCTGTTGTTTTCTGCTTGCAGATGACCAATCACAAGCAGAAAACAACACTTCTCGGGAGCCATCTACATCAGGCCACGGGGGAGACGAGGAGGGAGGGGATGAGAGTGCGCTGCCTGAACCTCACAACCCAGCAGTCGCCCCGTCTGCCGACTCTACATCTGGGGACGAAGGCGAATTCCTGGGGTTTGAGAACTCTGAGGTTCCTGGCCCCAGTGGCCGACAGCAACGCCGAGCGGGAGGGGAAGCTCAGAGGCCAGCTCCCTGGAGGGTGAGTCAGCACAGTAGTCCTGCTGAAGAACAGGTAGATGTGGACCTCGACTTGGGGGGTGGCATTTTCCAGGGAGTACACGGAAATGCACCGCGAGCTCATGGGTGCATTTGGTGGGATCCCCAGAGCATAGACGCCACTTGCTGCGAGTGTTTCAAAGGCGGCCTCACACTTTGTCCCTGCATCTCAGGACTCCAGCAAGCCCATTCTTTCCCACTCACAGAGGCAGATTACCTCCAACAGCGACAGTCGAGTGCCAGAGTGTGTGGTGTGTGCCATTGATCACATCGCAGCATCGATCGCATCGCAGGCACAAGCTACGCTGCAGCTTGGTGATGTCATGCGGTCGCTGACTTGTTCCATTCTCCCTGTCTTCCCCACGTGCCATAGCAGGCCAGCAAGTGGTGGAGACACATCGTGCTCCGGATGCTGAGGCCCAGACCCTTCTGAGTATCAGTGGTTCCCAGGAATTGGAAGGTGCTGTCCTTCCTCAGGGTGACAGCATTCCTGCTCTCACCACTGACTTCCATCATGAACCTAACCCGGTCCATACTCGAGCCACCAATGACTGCGTCCGGCAATGATGAGGCACAGCAGTCCCTGGCCGGGCCTTCTAGGCCTCGAGCTGGTCCAGGGCATCGTCATACGCCATCGGCAATATCTGACCCCTTAACTCAGCAACCCTCAAGCAGCCTTGCTGTAGGCAGTGATGCCTCATTGAGGTGGTGCAGCAGGCGTGGGAGGGCGATGAAGGGAAGGGGGGAAATCTCAGGGCAAGTCCCATTAAGGGGTGGGACAACCGTGCAGATGCCTTGCTATATTATGACCATGCCTGTAATAGTTATTTTTTAAAATGCGCTTGTTATTCAGCTGCTTGCAGCAGAATTCTGTTTATTGTGTTTGTTTTTTTTTCCGTTTATTGTATTGTTTGGTCTTGATGGGGGAGATTGTTTGTTACTTGCTTTGATAAAGATGTCATTTTGACCCTTTGCTGTTGGTGTCTTGTGCATCATTCCAAAGATCAGCGTAGATGTGCCTTTGCGGTGGCACAGAGTGTGGTCAGTATAAGCTGCATCCCTCAGCTGCATCCCTCAGCTTCCTCCATTATGAGCTGGCGACGTGCGGCTCTTGCTCTGGCAGCACCTCCACGCTGCCTCCCCCGTGGATGGGGTGCCTGTCCAATCGGTGCCTCGCCAGGCTCCTCTTCATCGTCCTCTCCTCCTGAGGTGGGCCTGCAATTCCCACTGCCAATGCCTGGCCCCTCATGATGACCAACTTGGGTAGCATGCAGCACACCACAATGAATTTGGATACCCATTGTATTGAAGGCTGCCGGCACAGCGGCGCAGGCATTGGAAGCGCTGCTTGAGCACCCCAATTGTCTGTTTGATTATGTTGCGGGTGGCAGCGTGGCTCTTATTGTAGCGCTGGAGGTGTTCCGATCGTCAGGTCCAGGTCGTCGCCGCAGGAAGCCCCGGTCTCCGCCGCAGGAGGAGGCCCCGGTCAAAAATCCATGATTTTTGCAGTGCGACAGCTGCAGGAAAAATGCAGGGAACAGCACCAGCCCTTATACATCGACCTTACAAAGGCCTTTGCTACTGTCAACCGTGAGGGTCTATGGAGCGTCCTCCTCCGTTTCAGATGCCCCCAAAAGTTTGTCACCATACTCCACTTGCTCCACGACGACATGCAGGACATGATCCTTACCAATGGATCCATTACAGACCCAATCCACGTCCAGACCGGGGTCAAACAAGGCTGCGTCATCGCTCCAACCCTCTTCTCAATCTTCCTCGTTGCCATGCTCCACTTCACAGTCGACAAGCTCCCCACTGGAGTGGAACTAAACTACAGAACCAGTGGGAAGCAGTTCAACCTGCGCTGTCTCCAGGCCAGGTCCAAGACCACCCCAACCTCTGTTGTCGAGCTGCAGTACACGGACGACGCCTGCGTCTGCGCACATACAGAGGCTAAACTCCAGGATATAGTCAACGTATTTACTGAGGCGTACAAAAGCATGGGCCTTACGCTAAACATCAGTAAGACAAAGATCCTCCACCAGCCTGTCCTCGCCGCACAGCACTGGCGCCCAGTCATCAAGATCCACGCTGCGGCCTTGGACAATATGGACTACTTCCCATATCTTGGGAGCCTCATATCAACAAGAGCAGGCATTGACGACAAGATCCAACACCGCCTCCAGTGCGCCAGTGCAGCCTTCGGCCGCCTGAGGAAAAGAATGTTTGAAGATCAGGCCCTCAAAACTGCCACCAAGCTCATGGTTTACAGGGCTGTAGAAATACCTGCCCTCCTGTATGGCTCAGAAACATGGACCATGTACAGTAGACACCTCAAGTCGCTGGAGAAATATCACCAACGATGTCTCCGCAAGATCCTGCAAATCCCCTGGGAGGACAGACGAATCAACATTAGCGTCCTCAACCAGGCCAACATCCCCAGCATCAAAGCACTGACCACACTTGATCAGCTCCACATAGTTCGCATGCCAGATACGAGACTCCCAAAGCAAGCGCTCTACTCAGAACTCCTTCACGGCAAACGAGCCAAAGGTGGGCAGCGGAAACATTACAAGGATACCCTCAAAGCCTCCCTGATAAAGTGCAACATCCCCACCGACACCTGGGAGACCCTGGCCAAAGACTGCCCTAAGTGGAGGAAGCGCATCCAGGAGGGCGCTGAGCACCTCGAGTCTCGTCGCCGAGAGCATGCAGAAATCAAGCGCAGGCAGCGGAAAGAGCGTGCGGCAAACCTGTCCCACCCAACCCTTTCCTCAACCACTATCTGCCCCATCTGTGACAGAGACTGTGATTCTCGTATTGGACTGTTCAGCCACCTAAGAACTCATGTTAAGAGTGGAAGCAACTCTTCTTCGATTCCGAGGGACTGCCTATGATGATGATTGTAACAATGCTCGGCTTCCGTGGTGGGGTTGCGGAGAGGGGGGCCATGAGCCAGGTGGCTAGGCCGTATCCCGTGTCCCTGAGCAGCCAGCCCTGCCCTTCCCTTTGTTGTTGAAACATTTGTGAGACACTGCTCGCATGCAAGATGAAAGCATCATGTGCACTCCCTGGATAGCGGGCATTCACTGTGAGGATGCGTTGCGTGTGGTTGCACACCATCTGGACGTTTAGGGAGTGGTATCCCTTTCGGTTACTGAATAACTCTGTGTTGCTGAATGGTGCTTGTAGGGCGACGTGTGTGCAGTCAATGGCTCCTTGAACCGTCGGCAAGCCCGCAATTCTGCCAAACCCACATGCCCGTTCATTCTGGCTCTCCCTGCTCATTGGGAACTTTATGAAGTCCATTCTGCGGGTGTACAGAGACTTTGTGTTGTGGTGAATGCAGCGATATGCAGCGTATTGACAGATGCTGCATATGTCCCCTGCTGCTGCCTAGAAGGAGCCGGAGGCATAGAAAGCCAGCGGCACACTCACCTTTACTGTGACGGTCAGTGCAGTCCTGTTGGCGCTGGAAGGCTGTAGGTCTGCCTGTCGGAGATGACATATTTCTGTCAGCACTTCCTTTCCGAAGCGCAGCCTTCTCACACACTGCTCCTCAGAGAGCTGGAGGTATGAGCATTGCTGCCTGTAAACCCGTGAGGGATAAGCCCTCCTCCCTAGATGTCTTTGGCCTCGCCTCATCTGTGGGCCGACATGGCCAGGAACCCTTCTTCTAGTTTGGCACCACCTGGCAATAGCATAGAGCATGATACGCTGGCGAACTAGTAATGGCCCCATTAAAATCTCTCACTGGCCTTGTAAGGACATTGCAATGGCAGATAAAAGTCCTGTTTGCAAATCAGAGCTTCATGCAGCATGATGTGCGCAATCGTTGCAGTCAATGTGACCTGCGATGTAGGATCCTCATCCCTCCATTTAAATACTTCGCCATTACCGCCTGCTGCATCCTGGGAACGCCTGGTTTTTCAGACTATTCTGGGGACGGGCGTTTAATGATTTCAGTGAAATTAAAAGGTGGGGCGATAAGTTTTTGCGCTGCTGCAAACCATGAGCCGAATTTGCCGGCCAAGCAGTAAAAGCTGGATGCTCGCCGTTACGCCTAGAAACAACATTTACCGAAAATCCAGCCCTTTATGCTTGGATGCTGACTACACGTTGAAGTGTTGTAAATCAATTAGAAATTTAGGATACTGTGCAATATTAATATTTTAGAGTGACTTTATTTTGTATTGTAATTCTATACAATGGGAATGAAGCATAAAAGGTGTTTGCACCAGTTTTTTGCTACAGCTTTCCAAAACTACTCCCAAGTGACCTGCTCTCCCCACACGACCCTACATCTCCCTCAGCTTCAAATGTTTATCCATTAAAATATCCAATGGCGTCTGCCTCAACTACTCCCTTTGGCAAAATGTTCTATTCTCTAACAATGCTCGGTGTAAAAAAAACTTCTCTTAACCTCTCTCTGCACCATGTCAGTAAGAATTTGAAACATATCTTCTTGCCACTGACCACCCTATCAGAAGAAATGGTCTTTTCTTACTCATGCTATCAAAACCTGTATTAAATATCCTCTGAGCTTTCTCGCTCCAGTGGGAAAAGTCCAATGTGGGATTTTATATCAAGAGAAACGAATAAAAAGCTTTAGAATTCTGTGTTCACAGAATCATAAAAATTTATAGCACGGAAGGAGGTCATTTCGGCCAATCGTGTCCACACCGGCCGACCAAGAGCGATCCTGCCTAATCCCACTTTCCAGCTCTTGGTCCGTAGCCCTGTAGGTTACAGCACTTTAAGTGCACATCCAAGTATCTTTTAAATGTGGTGAGGGTTCCTGCCTCGACCACTCTTTCAGGGTGAAGACATTTCCCTTCATATCTCCTCTAAACCTCCCCCCCAATTACTTTAAATCTATGCCCCCTGGTTGTTGACCCCTCTGCCAAGGGCAACAAGTCCTTCCTATCCACTCTATCCAGGCCCCTCATAATTTTATATACGTCAATCAGGTCTCCCTTCAGCCTCCTCTGTTCCAAAGAAAACAGACCCAGCATCTCCAATCTTTCCTCATCGACAAAAGTCTCCAGTCCAGGCAACATTCTTGTAAATCTTCTCTGCACCCTTTCCAGTGCAATCACATCTTTCCTGTAATGTGGTGACCAGAACTGCACACAGTACTCCAGCTGCGGACTAACCAGTATTTTATACAGTTCAAACATAACCTCCTTGCTCTTGTATTCCATGACTTGACTTATAAAGGCAGGTATTCCATATGCCTTCTTAACCACCTTATCTACCTGGCCTGCTAACTTCAGGAATCTGTGGACCTGCACTCCAAGGTCCCATTGTTCCTCTACACTTTTCAGTGTCGTACCATTTAATGTGTATTCCCTCGCCTTGTTAGATCTCCATAAATGAATTACCTCACACTTATCCGGATTGAATTACATTTGCCACTGTTCTGCCTACCTGACTATTACATTGTTATCTTCCTGCAGTCCGTGTTCTTGGAAGCACTTGGTCCTTTCGAATACATAGCATGGGATATTATTTCATCGATTGACATTCCATAAAATGGGGTCTGATTTTAATTACAAAAACTAGAAGGTGATTACATCTATTGGAATGTGGCAGGACCACATAAAGCATTATAGAAACATAGAAACATAGAAAATAGGTGCAGGAGTAGGCCATTCGGCCCTTCGAGCCTGCACCGCCATTCAATAAGATCATGGCTGATCATCCACCTCAGTACCCCTTTCCTGCTTTCTCTCCATACCCCTTGATCCCTTTAGCCGTAAGGGCCATATCTAACTCCCACTTGAATATATCCAATGAACTGTCATCAACAACTCTCTGTGTTAGGGAATTCCACAGGTTAACAACTCTCTGAGTGAAGAAGTTTTTCCTTATCTCAGTCCTAAATGGCTTACCCCTTATCCTCAGACTGTGTCCCCTGGTTCTGGACTTCCCCAACATCAGGAACATTCTTCCTGTATATAATCTGTCCAGTCCCGTCAGAATTTTATATGTTTCTATGAGATCTCCTCTCATCCTTCTAAACTCCAGTGAATATAGGCCCAGTCGATCCAGTCTCTCCTCATATGTCAGTCCTTCCGTCCCGGGAATCAGTCTGGTGAACCTTTGCTGCACTCCCTCAATAGCATGAAAGTCCTTCCTCAAATTAGGGGACCAAAACTGAACACAATATTCCAGGTGAGACCTCACTAAGGCCCTGTACAACTGCAGTAAGACCTCCCTGCTCCAATACTCAAATCTCCTAGCTATGAAGGCCAACATACCATTTGCCTTCTTCAACGCCTGCTGTACCTGCATGCCAGCTTTCAATGACTGATGTACCATGACAACCAGGTCTCGTTGCACCTCCCCCTTTCCTAATCTGCCGCCATTCAGATAATATTCTGCCTTCATGTTTTTGCCACCAAAGTGGATAGCCTCACATTTATCCACATTATACTGCATCTGCCACTAACCTGTCCAAATCACCCTGCAGCCTTTTAGCATCCTCCTCACAGCTCACACCACCACCCAGCTTAGTGTCATCTGCAAACTTGGAGATATTACACTCAATTCCCTCATCCAAATCATTGATGTATATTGTAAATAACTGGGGTCCCAGCACTGAGCCCTGCAGCATCCCACTAGTCACTGCCTGCCATTCTGAAAAGGACCCATTTATCCCGACTCTCTTCGGGTCCTCTCGTCTGCCAAAATTGCTCACTATTCTAGAATCATTCTGGAATTCAAAGATAAACCCGAGCTTCTATTCTCCACTGCTAACCATCTTCTTAAACCCTTTCCCCAGTCTCCACCCTCACCTCTGACAATAAGTGTGAGGAGCTCATTAAATTCTTTGTCTCCAAGATGGAGACCATCCGTTCGACCGCCTCTGCCTCTTCCCTTCCTTCCCCTAGCCCACTGGGCCAAACTTCCTCTAAGGATCGCCCCTACCCTAGTTCTGACTTCACATCTTCCCCCAGTTTCTCTCCAATCTCCCCTCATGACCATTCTGAACCCATTCTGTCCATGAGACCCACTTCCTGCTCCCTTGACCCTATTCCTACCAAACTGCTGATCACCCAACTTTCTTTTCTGGCTCCCATGTTAGCTGACATTGTTAACAGTTCTCCCTCCTCAGGCACTGTCCCCCTCTCCCTCAAATCTGCCGTCATCACCTCTCTCTCCGCAAAAAAACAACCCTCAACTCCTCCATCCTTGCAAACTACTGCCGCATCTCCAACCTCCCTTTCCTCTCCAAAGTCCTTGAACATGCTGTCGCCTCCTAAATCCTGCCCATCTTCCCCGCAGTTCCATGTTTGAATCCCTCCAATCCGGTTTCTGCACCTGCCACAGTGCTGAAACAGCTCTCAACAAAGTCACAATTGACATTCTTGGTGACTGTGAAAAAGGAAAATTATCCCTCTGTCCCTCCTCCTTGACTTGTCTGCAGCCTTCGCCAAGGCCTCTCCACCATCGTCCAGCTGGGTGGGACTGCACTTGCCTGCTTCCATTTTTATTTATCTCATCATAGCCGGAGAATCACATGCAATGACTTTTCTTCCTGCCCCCACATTGTTACCTCTGGTGACCCCCAAGGATCTATTCTTAGCCCCTTCCTATTTCTCATCTACAAGCTGTCCCGGCGAAACACGGCGTCAGTTTCCACATGTACGCTGATGACACCAGCACTACCTCACCACCACTTCTCTTAACCCTTCCACAATCTCTAAATTTTCAGACTGCTTGTCCGACATCCAGTTCTGGATGAGCAGAAATTTTCTCCAATTAAATATTCGGATGATTGAAGCCATTGTTTCCGGTCCCTGCCATAAACTCCGTTCCTTAGCAACTGAGTCCATCCCTCTCCCCAACTTCTGTCTACGGCTGAACCAGACTGTTTGCAACCTTGGTGTCATATTTGACCCTGAAATGAGCTTTCGACCACATATCCGCAGCATAACTAAGACAGCCTATTACCACCTCCGTAACATCGTCCGGCGCCGCCCTTGCCTTAGCTCATCTGCTGCTGAAGCCCTCATACATGCCGTTAATACCTCTAGACTTGACTATTCCAATGCATTCCAGGCTGGTCTCCCACATTCTTCTCTATATAAACTGGAGGTGATCCAAAACTTGGCTGCCCATCACCCCTGTGATTGCTGACCTACATTGGCTCCCGGTTAAGCAAAGCCTCAATTTTATAATTCTCATCCTTGTTTTCAAATCCCTCCTTATCTCTGTAATCTCCTTCAGCCACACAACCCGCCCGAGCTGTCTGTGCTCCTCAAATTGTGCCCTCTTGAGCATCCCTGATTATAATCATTCAACCATTGGTGGCCGTGTTTTCTGTTGTCTGGGCCATAAGCTCTGAAATTCTCTGCCTAAACCTCTTAGCCTCTCTACCTCCCTTTCGGCCTTCAAGACGCTCCTTAAAACCTACCTCTTTGACCAAGCTTTTGGTTACCTGCGCTAATTTCTCCTTATGCAGTTCAGTGTCAACATTTTTTTAATCTCAAGCGCCTTGGGATGTTTCTCTATGTTAAAGATGCTATATAAATACAAGTAGTTATTGTTGTTGGAATTCTGTACAATTGACGATGCGATTGTACTTATAGGATATCTGTTATTGAGCCTGAATACTTGATTCTTAGATAATCAGAACAATCTTATAAATTACTGCGAGCAATATTATTACACAAATGTTTAACACACACATATCAAATTCCGTCTTCTGCTATTTTAATGGAAATATTATCCCCATTCATTTTAAATGGGTTCATGCCTCCGTTAAAATAATGGAGGTCAGTTTGGTATATGCTTGTAATATTGTACAATAACATCATCGGCAGCAATTCTCTGGCTGCCTTTACCAAGTCAACAAGCGCAGGATTATATTTAGAGATGCCAGAAGCGAGAGAGTAATAAAATAAGAATAATAAAAGAGATCCACATACTTTGCAGAGCATTGACCTAACTGCAGGGAACTTGTGGTGTGACTTACAGACAGATTATGGTATTACAAGGTATGGGAACACAGGTATCTGAAATGTCAAATTTCAATGAAATTTATGCTGAATAATGGATACCTGAAAGTGAGTTACAGACCTATAATTTTATGGGGAGATCAAATATCATTGTGTGGTTTTTTTAAGCGAAAGTGAATTTTAAGCGGTACTGTATAAGAATGTCATCTGAACTCAAGATTAGATTGCAGCCTAAGAATTCATAGCCTTGAATCCACTGCCTCATTATCTCTCTTTTTCTCCCTATGAAACACATCTGTTACAATTCAGACATCACACTTTGTGGAAAATACCAGCAAATCACAACTAATATGCAGATAGAGGAAGAACGCCAGCCATTTCTTGCTATTTTTTTCTCACACCTTTAACTAACCTGGCCTCTCCCCTAACAGCAATAGTAATTAGTTTTGAATTGACCTCATGGCAGCCTGTGTGGACCACTTCACTACAGGGAGGGTCTGAGCAGTGGTCTTAACAGGAACAGGCTGGGTTAGCAGCTACACATCACAACTGCACTCCACACGTCTACCTGTGAGCCGCACAACAGGTACTCAGCTCGGAACTACATAGTACTTTGGCACACCCAGCTATCAAACTCCCAGTGTCACATTTTACTCTGTGCTCCTCACTGAGACATCAAGATGACAGACACACTTCAATCAGCAAGGTTCCCTGATCAAATAACAACTAAACCTGTGAGTGATCTCAAGCTTACAAAAATTAGACATTGTGACCTTAAACGTGGATCCACATTAGCAGCAGAATATTGTCTTGTCCATCACATGACACTGTACCCAAACAATGACCATTTACAGCACAGAAACAGGCCAATCAACCCAAATGTCTATGCCGGTGTTTATGCTCCGCACGAGCCTCTTCCCCCCCCTCTCTTCATTTAACCCTATCAGAATATCATTCTATTCCTTTCTCCCTCATGTGTTTATTTAATTTCCCCTTAAATGTATCAATGCTATTCGCCTCAACCACTCCCTGTGGTAGCAAGTTCCACATTCTCACCACTCTCTGGGTAAAGAGGTTTCTCCTGAATTTCCTATTGAATTTATTAGTGACTATCTTATGTTTCGGTCTCCCCACAAGTGGAAACATTTTCTCTATGCCTACCCTATCAAAACCTTTCATTATCGTAAAGACTTCTATCAGATCACCTCTCAGTCACCCCCTTTCCAGAGAAAGGTGTGCCAGTCTTTTCAATCTTTCCTGATAGGTATAACCTCTCAGTTCTAGTATCATCCTTTTAAATCTTTTTTGCACCTTCTCCAGAGCCTCTATATCCTTTTTATAAAATGGAGTCTAGAACTGTGTGCAGTACACCAGTCTTTAGCATAAGCAACATCACAGATTATTTTCTAATACATATAGGTGCAGAATTTGCAGTTGTAATGACGGTGAAACTATCAGTGTTCGTCATCATTGCTGTGTAAAACTGGCAGCAACTTTTGGTGTCCACACATGCGCAGTTAAACAGGGAAACCAGAAGTTTCTGTCAGTGATACCCTGTTCCTGCACAGGGTGGGCTGTTGTAGTCTTCCCAGGCGCTATCAGCACAGAATCAATGATGTGACGTGAATGTTTACTTTTTACGCACTATTCTCACTGTAAAAACCAATTAAAAAAGTTAAGCCTTGTTGAATGAGCTGTAACTGAGTTTTTAATGATCTACTATGTCATAATTACAGCTGATGAACCTCTCTGGCCCTGAAAAACTAATTTTAGAAATGTAGTGTCATTTCCTCCATTCCATGATAAACATTCCAGAGATTTTTAAAATAATAAAAAATATTTTTTATTTCTTTTTATAGTTTGTTTATGATATTTCAACTTCTACCTTAATCCCATGTGTATGTCCCAATTTTTATTTCGCTCTCTGTAAACTGATTAAAAAGTGAATGATAATCAGTCATTTTTACTTCCTGGGTTGCTGCCTGTGAGAATTCTTCAGTCTTATTGGCTGTTCAGCCTACTTGATGACCTCATTGTTCCTGGACACCAAAAACTCCCTATAGCTAGTGCCAGCATAAATTGATGTCGTCATGGAGGAAATCGACACCACAGAGCCCACAAATCTTTTTGGGCAGCTTGCTTTGAGGTCAGCAGCGAATGCCGTCCATTCACCACTGATAACAAAATCCAGGCCATAGCCTGTGTTGTGTTCACAAGCGGAAACAGATTCAATAACAGCTTTCAAAAGAGAATTGGATAAATACTTGAAGGACAAAAAATTGTAGGGATATGGGGCAAAAACGAGGTTGTGGGACTAACTGGATTGCTCTTCAAAAGAGCTGGCATAGACTCGATGGGCCGAATAGCCTCCTTCTGTGCTGCTATGATTCTATGATATTAATTTCCTCATCATGGCATTACTGGCAAGTGAATCATTTGTACCAAATTACAGAGAGATTCTATGTACAGTATGATTTCTAAGTATTATTTATTAAAGAATTGGACACAGGGCATGTGTGCTTCTTTTTAACCCCCCCTCCCCCCTTTGTTGGAAGATGCTGACTTGTTGCTGTTTTATAATTCCATGGGGGCCAGTGGCCGTCCAATTGCTCCTCCATCTGTCAACCATGGCTCAGTGGGTAGTGTTCTCACTTCACAGTCAGAAGGTCATGGGTTCAAGTCTCACTCAGACCTAAGCACAAAACCTAGGCTGACTCCCTCAGTATAGCAGCTAATTTGTGCACTGCAAGCTCCCACAAACAGCAATATGATAATGACCAGATCATCTGTTTTTAGTGATGTTGATTAAGGAATAAATATTAGCCATGACACTGGGGAGAATTCCCCTACTCTTCTTCGAAATAGTGACATGGAATCTTTTATGTCCGCCTGAGAGAGCAGATGGGACCTATGTTTAAAGTCTCATCTGGAAGATGGGACCTCAGAAAGTGCAACACTTCCTCAGTACTGCACTGGAATTTTAGCTTTTATTTTGAGTTCAAGTCTCTGGAGTGGAATTTGAACCCACAACCTTCTGACTCAGAGGCAAGAGTGCTACTCACTGAGTCACAGTTGACACCACTGAAGGAAAGAAAGACAGAGGGAAGTGAGGAGTCCACAGTTATAGAAACATAGAAACATAGAAAATAGGTGCAGGAGTAAACCATTCGGTCCTTCGAGCCTGCACTACCATTCAATAAGATCATGGCTGATCATTCACCTCAGTACCCCTTTCCTGCTTTCTCTCCATACCCCTCTTCTCATCTCAATCCTAAATGGCTTACCCCTTATCCTTAGACTATGTCCCCTGGTTCTGGACTTCCCCAACATCGGGAACATTCTTCCTGCATCTAACCTGTCCAGTTCTGTCAGAATTTTATATGTTTCTATGAGATCCCCTCTCATTCTTCTAAACTCCAGTGAATACAGGCACAGTCGATCCAGTCTCTCCTCATATGTCAGTTCTGCCATCCCGGGAATCAGTCTGGTGAACCTTCACTGCACTCCCTCAATAGCAAGAATGTCCTTCCTCAGATTATGAAGTTTAGGGAAGGAATAAGTTAGAATAGGAGATGCAAAAGAAAATCTCAATTTTCCACACTCTTCAGAACCAATGCCTGTTTCTGGTGAACCCGACAGAGAAATTGGCAATTCTAATTCAAGGGATCAGAAGTACAGCAGTGCAGCTGAGCTGGGTGATAAATTTAACTCAGAACACTTGAAGGACCAGTAAATGTTGAGTCCAATTCTGCCACCTTCGAACACATTCCTTCACATCTAGGTGTGCATCTACATGGTCATTTCTGTTATGTATTGTCCAGGTACATTAAATGCATAAGTACAATGGTGCGCCACAGAGGGCACTGTGGTGGGAGACCCGAAAGTACCTGCAAGACAGAGTATAAAAGGCTGCCCACCACACCTGAGAGGCACTCTGGAGTTACACAATCAAGAGCCAAGGTCACAGCAGTTACTACAACACCAGACTGTGTGGAGTCAGTGATTTGAGTGCTACATACACCACATTGGCGATGAGGACACGGACGAGCTTCATGCAACCATGGCTACTCTGGGCTCGCTAAAGAATTGTACAGTGGGTAATGATTGGGAGGCCTTTACGGAAAGGCTCAAGTACTACTTTATAGCAAACGACCTGACGGGGGACACGGATACACTGAGAGAGAAGCGTAAGGCGATATTGCTGTCCAGTTGTGGCGATGAGGTTTACTGTCTCATCAGGGATTTGCTGGCACCCGCGAGCGCCAAGGACAAGCCATATGAGGAGCTGATTGAACTCATTTGTGACCAACTGAAACCGAAGGAGAGCATCCTCACGGCCAGGCACAAATTCTACCACCACTGCAGACCTGAGGACCAGGATGTCACCAAATATGCTGCGGACATCAGGAGACTTGCGGCGCCGTGTGATTTTGGCACACACCTTGACAAGGCATTGCGAGACGTTTTTGTTATGGGGATTGGCCATGAGGGTCTCCTTCACAAGCTGCTATCCACTGAACCTACAGTCAGCCTGCAGCAAGCCATCAACATCAGCAGGGCATTTATGACATCGACTTGCAGCATCAAGCAGATGATCCACACAGTCTCGAACCCGGCAAGCACTGTCCACAGGATAGCGCCCGTCACGGACAAAACTGCAGAACGTGGCTCTGCCCAGGGCAGAGAGCACGGACCTCGAGGTCCTGGAACTCAAAGTCCGCTGAGGGGGGCTAATCAAGTTGCACCATGCTGGCGCTGCGGAGGAAGCCATGGGGCTCACCGGTGCAGGTTTGCGGAGTATACGTGCAATACGTGCCACACGAAAGGCCACCTTCAGCGTATATGCAAAAGAAACCTGACTCACCGTGTGGCTGAAGAGATGGTAGATGATCCACCATCCAGCGAAGAGCAGGCAGAAGAGGATGAGGCGTTTGGACTGTATACTTGTACCGACAATTCGGCCTCAGTGGTTTTGGAAGACAAGATTAACGGAGTCCCAGTGAGTCTGGAAGTGGACACTGGATCGGGTCAGTCGCTGATGAGTCAGGAAACTTTTGATAAACTGTGGATCAACCCAGCTGCACGACCCAAGCTGGTCCCGGTCACGGCGAAGCTGTGCACCCATACCAAAGAACTGATACCTGTTCTTGGCAGAGCGGATGTGCAGGTATCTCACGGGGGCGAGACGCACGGTTTACCTTTGTGGATCATTGCAGGCGATGGGCTGACGCTACTCGGCAGGAGGTGGATGGGAATGGTCTGTGGGAGCTGGGAAGACTTCATTCCTCCACAGACCGCTGTCCCCTGGGTTCCCAAAGAGCAGCGCCGACCGAACAGGAGGAGAAAGAAGGGCTTCGACGGGCTGCTCCGTGGGCAGAGGCTGGCTCCGGAGGATGTGGCAGTGCGGGGGCCGGTGTGTTGTGGCTCCCGGGTGCGGTCGAAGTGTGGTGGATCCCGAGAGAGAGTCGAGAGTGAACTGGTAGGCAGCAGCAGGCTAGAGTTCAGCAGGGAAAACACCCAGCAAAGCAACCTCGCAAAAGGGTCCGGAGAAGGAAAGCTGTTCATCGGCGGTTTAAATCGCGACACAGACGAGCAGGCCCTGGAAGAAGTGCTCTCCAGGTACGGGCAGATCTCCGAGGTACGAGTGATCAAGGACGCCCAAGCGTCCCGCAGTTTCGGCTTCAGCACAATTGTTTTTGGCCGTTTTTTTTTGCTGACACCTATTCCTTCTTTAAACCCATCCACAACTGCATGAAGAGAGTAACATGTCATGCCAGAAGCCTCTTGGAAATGCAGACAGCATCCTCTGCACTTGCAAAATAGATGTAGAGCAGAAACGGATTCACATTTTCCTTCTCAAACTCGTTCAGCAGTGCAGTCAAGCCACTCACATCCTCAATGGTTCAGTAATTGCAGGAAGCTCCTCATCAACAAAATGAGCGTTTAACCTACGCCTTTTCTGTACCATTTCTTCAGGTACGCTATGTCTCTTTTGGCTTTGGGTCTCTTTTCTGTAATCGGCTGCAACTGTTGGCAGAGTTGTTTCAATGTAAAGGGGCACAGCGAGCTCAAGATGGTGGCAAGCCTCATGACAGCAGAGTTCTGCAGAGAAAGGCAAGTAGAGCACCTAAAATGGCGGCACCCAGTGGAAGCCTCGTGGGAAAAACAAGATGGCGTCTTAAAGGGAAATGTACCCGGGAGTCTTAAAAGGGCCTTACACCATTGGCGGTCCCAACAAAGAGATTTTTGTAAGGCAAGAGCGAGTCTAAATGAGTAATGTGATTTGTATGATGACGTGATTTATGACAAGAGTTAATATTTTGATGCTGAAATGATTACTGTGTTTAAAATGATGGCTATGATTTACGAAAAGAGTTAATACCACAAGGTACAAGTAAAAGGGTTAATGGATCGGTGACTAACATGACTAATGGACTAATGCGATTTCCGATTTTATGTGATTCATGCAATGGTTCAGCGGCTGCAGATGAGCCACAAAAGCGACTACTTTCTGAGAACAGAGGTAACGCACTAGTTGCGATACCCTGTCTCAGCGCAGCAAAAAGGGACTGTATGCCTCGGGCAAAAAGGGACTGTATGCCTCGGGCAAAAAGGGACTGTATGCCGCCACCGTACCTCACCCAGTGGAGCTGGGATTAAATAACTGTTCAGTGTACCCGCAACCTTTTGTTATAATTCTTCAATGCATCTATATGTACCATACAAATGTACTGTCTATGTGTTCCTGCTTTCTGTTGGAGGTAATGCTCGTGTACTTCAACACCCATGTAAGGACTGCTAATACCACATGCTTGCACTGGATCACAAGCATAATCTCTACATGGGGGAGAAGAGGGAAGTGGATGGTCATGAACTCACACTCACAAATCAACCAGGACGAACAATGACAAGGTTACCGGCAATGTGCTTTTGGAACAGGGGGGGGAGTGAGATGTTATGTATTGTCCAGGCACATTAAATGTACAGTTACAATGGTGCGCCACAGAGGGTGCTATGGTGGGAGACCCGAAAGTACCTGCAAGACAGAGTATAAAAGGCTGCCCACTACACCTGAGAGGCACTCTGGAGTTACACAATAAAGGACCAAGATCACAGCAGTTACTACAACACCAGACTGTGTGGAGTCAATGATTTGAGTGCTACATACATCACAATTTCCTTTCTCCATGGAGTTCCTACTTTCACAGTGTCACTCAGCATTACTCTCTCACATAAGCAGAATAATCTCCCAAGTCTTCAAATGCACTTGTGGAAAAAGTCATCCATCGAAGAACTAGGACATACTCAATTCTTATTTCGATCTCTGCCCAAATTGCAAGTCCCACTCCGCCATTACTTGCAGCAATGTTTCTTATTTAAGCAAAATCCACCACATTATCCCCTCTTTTGAACTCGAGCTCTCCCTCGCATGTGACAGAGGTTGCTGTGTTGCACGGTAGAGGCATAGGATTGCACCTTGAGTCTCTTCGCCGAGAGCAAACTGAAGCCAAGCATCGACTGCAGAAGGAGCGCATGGTGACCCAGACACCCCACCCACCCTTTCCTCCAACCACCGTCTGCCCACTTGTGACAGAGACTGTAGGTCCTGCATTATACTCTTCAGTCAGCTGAGAACTCATTTTTAACATGGAAGCAAGTCATCCTTGACTCCGAGGGACTGTCTATGATGATGATGAGGATTACACATAGAATTTATAGCACAGGAATAGACCATTCGGCCCAACTGCTCCATATCGGTGTATATGCTGCACACGAGCCTTCTCCCACCCTACTTCCTCTGACCCTATCAGCTTAACCTTTTATTCCTTTCTCTCTCATGTGTTTCACTAACTTCCCCTAAAATACATCGAGTGATTCTAAGTCTTGCCTTGGTCTTCACCACTGCTATCTTGAACGCGCTGATCGGAGGTGGGATGCAGCTCCACAGATGTTGGCATGCTCCTGTTCGGCACCGAGGCCACCACTAAGTGACAGTGCATGGCGGCAGACTATTCGACCGTGAAGGGCGTCACAGCACTGTCCCCGTCATACGCTTTCCAGCCAGGAGGCTCTGGACAACAATCGGGAGCAGGAAACTTGGCCGCATTTTGCCTCCCTATTCTAGCGATGCTGAAGTCAATTGTAGCAGCCTAAGGAATGCCCCAATCGCGGACTATAAGCCTGAAGATGACAAGAAATAAAAAGCATGGGCAAAGCCAGCACTCAAGCAGTTAAATAAGGACGGAGAGCAGCCCACTACTCTTTTGTTCGATAGCAGCGGTTTCTAATTTATTTATTCATCACTTGGACAAACTGATTGATGCTCGTGTCTGTAGAATCAATCATATATTTATTTCTATTAATTAAATTTACAATGCACCATTAAATATCATTGAAATTTAATGAAAGACATTTCAATTCACAGCAAAAGCTAATTGGTAACGTAATGTTGTGTATCCAAAATTATGAACAGAAGATTTACAAATAAATGAAACAATGAAGTATTAAAAAATATATATAAAACAGTTGGGTCTGCAAGGAGAACAGAAAATAGACGGATAAAAAGGATCCAGTAGTTGTGTACAGCAAGTAAGGAGTGTGAATTATACAATAAATATGTCTAATATATTCATCATGCAAATGCTTTGACACGAGGGCTGCCCTATTTAGATGTGTATGTGATTTTTTCCCCCTCTCTGAATTCCCTTCTTCCCCTGAAGGCATCGATTCTTGCCTGGCCTGATTTCAAGAGTGCCAGCAGCCCTCTGCTACCTCAACCAAAAAGCATATTTGTCAGCTGAAAGAGTGAGCATGGCTGGCTGTTCAGCCGTGGTGGGCATCACAGCTGACCCTATCCTCTCCCCGCCCAAACACACTCGAGTGGCATCACTGCCAGCTCCGGCTAGCTCAGTGGGAACCGCCCTTTCGAACCTGGGACCTTCCCGGTCTGTACAGTAATCGATCAAGGCAGTGGGTGAGCTGACAACCGGTAATTTTCTCGGTAATGTCCCCCAAGACGGAACAGGATACCGAGCCATGTTGCAATGTCGCCGAGGACATTTCCCCAAAGCCAGCATTTCAGCTTGGATCTCAGAAAGAATTATTCACGTTTATGTGCAGATCCTGGATAATTCGATTCCCACACTGATTTCCAGCCTTCCAGTTTAAATAAACACTGGTAGACAAGACTTCAAAATGATAACATTCAGATGCATTCATCGTTCTGACTGTTTTTAATAAAGTGAACATGTTTTTTACACACTGAATGTTTGCTTAAAGTGACAATGTTTTTTAATGTTGGCTGGAAAGTTAAGAAAATAATTTTTTAAACATGAAAATGTTAGACATCGTTGTACAGTTCATGTCAACAGATTGTTCACAGAATCTTACAGCACAGAAGGAGGCCATTCAACCCATTGTGCCTGTGCCATCCCATTAGTCCCACAACCCTGCTCTTTCCCTAGAGCTCCTTTAACCAAGCTTTTGGTTACCTGTCCTAATATCTCCTTCATTCGTTCAGTGTTTGATTACCCCCATCCCCACCCCCACCCGCCCCCGTGAGTCTCCTTGGGACATTTGATGATGTTAAAGATGCTCTATAAATATAAGTTGTTGAAAAGGAAGAATAAAAAAGATACAAGGATATTGGATTCGAGTGGAGAGCTCAAGTTAAAGAGCTAGCACAGGGACGATGGGCTGAATGGCATCCTTTTGTGCAATGATTATGTATATACAATGGCAAATAGATATGCAAGAATATAGCCAGCATGCAGCTGCACATGGAATAATATACAAACTTCTGCAAATCATTTCATGATTTATTGAGCAAGTTTCTTATTTGCCAGTACTGAACTAAAACATAAAAATGCGATTTTCTTCTTGTTAAATCTGCATTTGTCCAGCGTTGTGCAAGATTGCAGTGTTTGTTGTCTCCTTTGACTGTTTGAGAAACAGCAACAGATTCCAGTCATTTTATCTTGTTGCTGTTGTAAATCAGCCAGCGAAACAGTGTGTGACTGCAATGTGGTTCTGTTCACTTTGCAGTAATATGCGGCTGGATCTGCTGTAACTCTTTGAGTGCTCGAGCAAGTTCGAGGCAGGGTGAAGCTCAAAGCCAGGGTCCCCCATATTCTCAAGGGCGTAAATTGTTGTTACTGCAGCTTGCAGTGAGCTAGCCAATAACAATTAAGTTTTATAGAAAATGCTTTTGTGTTAGTAGAAAGGTTTTGCTCTGAATTTTTGGAGAACCTTGCAGCATTTGATCTCTTGGCACATTAAATGCCAGCATTAGTTTTATTCCCACACAACACTGAGATGGTAATATTCACTGTCCATTTGTGTATGAAATGAGCTCGCATATAACATACACTAGGGATTGCACTCATTTCTGAATGTAATATGGTGTTATTATACAATCATACAGTGCAGGAGGAGGCCATTCGACTCATTGTGTTGTTCCGGCTCTCCGAAAGAGCTACCAATTAGTCCCACTCCTCTCCTCTTTCCCCATAGCCCTAAGTTAGAAATAACAAATCAGTTACAAATTTTCACAGTGGGCACTCATTGCATTTTTTTTAATGTGTTTTCTGTTTGCATTGTGTGTTCATCAAAGTGAGGCATGCAAGTAATGAATTAGGGGCCGTTCTGTGCTGTGGAGCCACACTTGGTAAGTCCAAAGTTCAAAATTATTCAAATTCATTTCCCACAGGACCCTTACAGCTGACAGACAGAGAGGGATGTCGCCCCATCACTCTGGGCTGGATTTGAATGAAGGCCCCCTGGGTGAAAAACACGTGCCATAAAGTACATTTTTTATATAAAATGGTGGGTGGTGAATATGAGTTTCTATATTTGGGTGGGTTGGGGTCTGGCATATCTATGTTTGTTTGAAAAAAAGAGAAAGAACTTTCATTTATATCATACCTTTTACGACCTCAGGGCATACCAAAGCACTTTACAGCCAATGAAGTACTTTTGAAATGTAATCACTGTTGTATGGCCATTTTTTTGCACAACAAGGCCCCACAAACAGCAATGAGATTAATGACAAAACAATTTGTTTTGGGGTGGTGTTGGTTAAGGGATAAATAATGATTAAGGACACCAGGGAGAACCTCTGCTTTTCTTCAAATAGTGCGATGGCATCTTCTACATCCAGCTGAGAGAGCAAACGGGGCCTCGGTTTAACGTCTCCTCTGAACGACAGCACCTCCGACAGTGTAGCACTCCCTCAGCACTGCACTGGAGTACCAGTATGAATTATGTTTTCAACACTCTGGAGCAAGGCTTGAACCCACGCCCTTCTCACTCAGAGGCGAGAGTGAGAATTGGCTCCTTCATGATTTTATGTATTTTATGTATGTCAGACTGAGCTGGTGGGGGTTTATGGCGGCTCTATGTCAGTCTTTAGGCTTTTTGATTGATTAAAGGTGACCTCTGAAGATAATGTGCAGTAGATGAAAACCTCATTATGTTGGAAGTTCCTGTCACCTCCAGGATGAGCAAGGTCGGGGACATCAGCTACGGAGGGCAGCCAATGAGCACTAAATAATGCAGTCATGAGGTTAGCTAGATATCTTGCGTTCACTTGAGTACCTTTGGTGATCAGGGTGTATGGGAGGGGTAAAGCCCTTGACAGAGTAGATTTTCCATATTTAGTGGAAGGAATGAGCTTGTTGGGTCCAATGACTTTATCTCATTCCATGTTTCCTTAAACTTTTAAAACAGAAACATATATTTACTTTAGAACTTTACAGAAAGAAGGTAACAGTCGAAATGAACATTAGACAGGAGTTTTTATATGCCACCCTGACATCTGTCTATTAGCCTAAATTATGAATGGCTGATATTTTTGCAAGAGCATACAAATCATTCAGAGCAGGAAAAGGCCACCATGTCCAAAAGACCAGTTTCCTTTTCCGTGATGAAGACCACTTTCTCATCACATTCATCAATCCTCTCTCTAGGAAGGCATCTGATTGGCTCTTGAACCCATTTATACTGTCTGCTGCAATGACCCTCCTGGCAAGTTATTCCGTAGTTTGGATAGAATAGTTCCACTTGATCTGCTTCTCATTCCGAACATCCTAATTTTTCGATGGAAGGATAATGATAAAAATAAGCAGCGTACGAGAATCGAAAGATGTGTTCTCCTCACTCATATGACTGAGGGCAGCCAAGACCCTTTCTGCCAGTCAATATTTTTGACAGCACAGCTCCATCCTAACCTTTTCAGAGAGGCACCATCATCCTCACTTCCCACCCAGATCTTCCAATTAGTGACTGAAGCAGTCTCATTTTCTGCAAGCTTCCCCCAGCCATTTTGACTGTTATATACTACTGCTTTTTTCACCCTGTTGTCAGCTGTCCCCAAGTGTCAGCTGTAGCTCAGTGGGTAGTACCTTTGCCTCTGAGTCAGAAGATTGTGGGTTCAAGTCCCACCCCAGGGACGTGAGCACATAAATCTAAGCTGACACTTCAGTGCAGTGCTGAGGGAGTGCTGCACTATCGGAGGTGCCATCTTTCAGATGCCTTCTCAGGTGGATACAAAGGATTTCATGGCACTATTTCGAAGAAGAGTGGGAGAGTTATCCCCGGTGTCCTAGCCAATATTTCTCCCTCAATCAACATAAGAAAAACAGATTATCTGGTCATTATCACACTGCTGTTTGTGGGAGCTGGCTGTGTGCAAATTGGCTGCAACATTTCTCACATTACAATAGTGACTACATTCTAAAGGTACTTCATTGGCTGTAAAATGCTGTGAGATGTCTGGTGGTCGTGAAAGACGCCATATAAATGCAAGTCTTTCTTTTCTATTATTTTATCCCCTTTACTTTTACTGAATTCTTTCACCAAAATACAAAGTTATTTTGGCTTAAACCTCTCCACCTCTCTACCTCTCTTTCCTTCTTTATGATGCTCCTTAAAACCTACATTTTAAACAAGCTTTTGGTCATCTGCCTTAATTTCCTCTTTTGTGGCTCGGTGTCAAATTTATCTGTTTAGTCTTGTAACACTGCTGTGAAGCGCCTTGGGACCTTTTACTATGTTAAAGGCGCTATATAAATAAAAGTTATTATTATTAGTAATAAAAGAAAATGCTACATCAGCTCCATAAAATGGACCTTTGCCGCCATCTTGTCACCAACTTAATAAAGGCCAAGGAAGTCATTATTTGCTTGTTCTGCCACTAAGCTGTTTAGTTTGCATTATTACATCTCACATTGCTCTGGGTGAAAGATACACTGTTATGAATGTACGTAAACTTCATCAATATGTAAGACTTGCCACTAGGGGGCACACCTGTGGGAGACCTAAGGGTCACCTGTGCACCCTGGTGTAAGCAGGTATAAAAGGTGATTCACCATGTTTCTTCTCCACTCTGGAGTCTGAATAAAGAGACCAAGGTCACAACAGTTTGAGCTTACAATACAGTCCTGTGGATTTATTCTGAACACTACAAATTGGCGACGAGAAGCGGATCACGAACTTTCATGCAGTAATGGCTGCCGTTGGTATTCTTGAGAGATTTGTTGCGGGTGATGATTGGGAAACCTTCGTTGAGCGCCTTGACCAGTACTTAGTGGCCAACAAACTGGATAAGGCTGAGACGGCGATCAAGCGCAGGGCGATTCTCCTCACCGTATGTGGGTCTTCGATATATGGCCTCCTCAAACATCTGCTGGCACCAGTCAACCCAACGGACAAGTCTTACACAGAGCTGTGTACGCTGGTTTGGGAACACCTCAAGCCAAAGGAGAGCATCTTAATAGCCAGGTATTGCTTTTACATGCACTATCGCTCCGCGGACCAGAACATGGCAAGATTTGTCGCCGACCTAAGACGCCTTGCGGGACAGTGCGAATTTGCAGGATCCTTGGGGCAAACATTGCAGGACTTTTTCGTGCTTGGAATCGACCACGAGGTCATTCTTCGCAAACTGCTGTCTGCCGAATCCTTAGATCTGAGCAAGGCTATCAAGATAGCCCAAGCCTTCATATCCACGAGCGATAACACAAAACAGGTATCTTCACAGAATCGAAGCTCACCGGCAAGTACTGTGCACAAAATAATGTTTTCAGCGCAGAACTGTACATGACCGCAGAGGACCGAGAGTGACTCAGAATCCGCGTGGGGCGTGAATGCGTATCCATTAGCACTTTGTTGGCACTGTGGGAGTAGTCATAGAGCTCATCAATGTCGATTTAAACCCTATGTGTGCAAGGGCTGTGGAACAATAGGGCACCTCCAGCGAATGTGCAAACGATCTCTGACTCACCACATGGCAGAGTCAGGAGAGGACGACCGATCCAGCGAGGATCATGCTGAATGAGCAGGAGAGGCAACCTGAGGATGAAGAGGAAGTATGCGGGATACACACCTTCACCATCAAAAGCCCTCCGATAATGTTAAAAGTTGAACTCAACGGCACTCCAGTCTCCATGGAACTAGACACGGGGGCGAGTCAATCAGTCATGAGCCAGAAGGCATTCGAGAGGCTGTGTGGCGACAAAGCACAGTGACCTGAGCTGATCCCGATTCAGGCAAAGCTGCGCACCTACACCAAGGAACTGATACCAGTTATTGGTAGTGCGGACATAAGAGTATCCCATGAGGGAGCAATGCACCATTTACCACTGTGGATTGTTTCAGGTGATGGCCCAACGCTGCTTGGTCAAAGGTGGATGGGGAAGATTCGATGGATCTGGGAAGACCTCAGCATACCTTCTCCAGCGAAGCCCCATCTTCAGCTGAACCAGGCATCGAAGTGCAGATCCATTTGCAGATCCCCGAGGCACAGGCCGCTCATCACGACCACGAGGAGGTAAAGTTCAACCATGCAGCGGTACAGGCGCGGTACCCATCACCCGAATCCGATGATCTCTTCGCGATGATGGAAGAGGCTCCAGGTCGACCATGTGGAGTGGGACTCCGGCCAAAACAATCCGAAAGCATCTTCCCGACACCAGAGGCAAAATCACTTGGAAGGAAGATCGTGGCAGTCGGCATCACAGACATGGACGAGAGTGCGTCCAGACCACGGGATGAGAGTGCGTCCAGACCATGGGACGAGAAGGCATCCAGACCACAGGACGAAAGTACATCCAGGCTACAGGATGAGAGAGCGTCCAGACCATGGGATGTCGCTGCAACAGAACAGAGGCATGTGTTGCCCAGCAAAGAAGATGGGTTTGAGGCAAAGGTAAAGGAAAGGCCGCTGAGAAGACCAGGAACCCACTACATTCCAATAAGTTGTTTGCACTATGTAACCCATGTGAGCGTTCTATCGCGGCCAATGATGTATTAACACTTGGGGTCGGGGGGATCTCACAACAAGTCAAAGTAGCTGGCGAACACCAGCCGGTCGTATATGTATCTGACAAAGTACTTATAACAAGTGATGTGTTATCACACGGGGTCGGGTGTGTTGTACAGCAAGCCAAAGTAGCGGACAAACCCCAACCAGTCGTATATGTATCTAACAAAGTATTCGTAAAAAGTGATGTGTTACCGCACGAGGTCGGGTGCGTTGTGCAGCAAGCCAATAAGTTAACCAAGGCAGTAGCTTGGGTTCACGGGACAAAAAAGACATACCAAAGAGTGTCCCAATATGTGCTTGAGTCAGACAAGCCGCCCATCCCACAGTTTTGAGAGGGCAAAGGCACCATAATCGATGTGTTGTTTCGAGAATGTCTAACACTGTCTGTGCAGTGTAACATGATCCGCCACGGGCTAGGCACTGAGAACGGTGCTAATGCCCTCAGTTGGCTACCGTTGCCCATTATCGGGGTGGAAATGGCGCAGCCTGCAGACCCACTCATTGTCGTGGAAGCGCTAGAAAGCGAGGAGTTAACCGCAACGGCCACCCAGTTTAGGACCTGGACCAGTCAGGATCCCACGTTACCACCGGCCAATGGTGAACCACTAGATGGGAGGTTGCAGCTTATCCGTCGCAAAGACAAAAGGCTCATCCCACCTGATTGCCCCCTATGGGGCAACCCTGCAACGGTGCAAAGAAATGCAGGGAGGCTACACTAGTCAGTGGTCCGGGGCCTCCATACCATGGCCCAGGATCCACGGGGACCACGAGGCCTCCCGCCACTACTGAAAGTCTCAAGACCATATCGGCCATCCTGGGCTTGACAGACCAGTGACAGGTCAGTGACAATAGTCCGGAGTGGGCAGCCCAAATCACAAAGCCAAGCACCACGTGTCACGGTAGACTTCCTACAGACCCAGCTATCCCGGGTGCTATGCAGTCACCAGACAGAATCACTCAGAACCGAGCTTTCCGTATGCTATCAGCAGAGAAGGTACTATGATCACACGGCCCCTCCACGCGACATCAGAATAAATGGTAAACTATGTTCAGGGCCCCAGATGGGCCGCTAACACTGTAGTAGCCAAGGGGGAATGGGGAATGGAGTGTGCGTGATGAAAATGGAGCGTTTGGTTGTGAAACCATGTACTGGGCAAACGCAGAAAGCATTTGGACTAGACCAAACTGCGAACTACAGATAACCAGAAACCACTGTGAAAGGACCTGGTCTCCAGCGACCCACTAACACAATCGAGCTCGCCGTCAACCAAGAGGATGAACCCACCACGCCAGTACTTCAACTCAGGCGATCGACCCGGGGATGCAGGGTGCCAAATTGCCTCAACTTGCAAATAACGTGTACATAAGACTTTGGGGGGGGAGTGATGTTATGTAAACCTCACCAATACGTCAGACTTGCCACTAGGAGGCACACCTGTGGGAGAACTAAGGGTCACCTGTGCACCAGGGGCAAGCAAGTATAAAAGGTGATGCATCATGCTGCTTCTCGACTCTGGAGTCTGAATAAAGAGACCAAGATAACAACAGTTTGAGCTTACAATACAGTCCTGTGGATTTTTTTCTGAACACTACACTACATATACCATCAGCACTAAGTTACTATGAAGAAAATGGCATTCTAACAGTTGGTGACGAAATACTGATTGGTTGGCCATAAGACAGTCCTGTTTTAAAAGAAATACTGAACTTCCTTCCCTAAATATTTTCATTCCAAGTAATAATGTTTTCTAACGTTAGTCTGTAGATCGTGAAGGTGTATCTCGCGCCAAGGAAACCTTTACGTGGTCACGTCAACTGCTGAGGATATGAAACTAGGCTGACTCTGACAGCAGAAGAGAAGCTTCTCTCCCCCTTTCTGTCAAAAAATAAATCGGCACCCTGCTCTATTTATGTCTGAGAGTTAATTCCCAGTGTTTGAACTGCCTCCAAGTACCCGACAGAGTTATCCTGGGCAAGATGACGGAACTTCTGTGAGAGTGTAATGAACTTGCGAGAGATACATCCTCCTTTGTTGACCTGCCAGAATCTGAATGAAGCCAGAGAAAATGCCGCTACTGAAAATAGCATGTTGACAGGCTCAGAAACTGTCTATTGGACTTCATAGTTTCCATTACAGACTTTAACTGCGCACAAGAACCCAGATGTCCTGGGGTCGGCGTTTTGGTCACTTCCTCCTTCTCTGGCTTGTTATTGGGCTAGCGTTGCACCCCCATCGCCCATCCAATTCTCTGGCTTGTTACTGGGCTTGTGTTGCACCCCCATCGACCATCCAATTCTCTGGCTTGTTACTGGGCGAGCATTGCACCCCCATCGCCCATCCAGTACCTTACCCAAGTGACTAGTCGTCTTCCGTGCAGCTGTGCAAAGAGTGTCAGCGGACTAGTTTTTCATGGGGTGCATCATAACTGAACCTGATCGTATTCCTCTATTTACTTAACATCCACATGCATGTACTCAAACCTCTTTCATCAGGAGCTACTGGATAGTGATTAGCAGTGAGATTCCTGGCTGATCAGTTAACCTAGGACAGGCGAGGACCTATCACCTTCTGTTTGGCAGAGAGTGCCTGTACCCGACATATTACCAGGGATCCCTTTGGTCCTTCATGCTAAATGGAAACTCCCCAGGTATTAAATGGAAAAAAATGGATGATTTGAGAAAAAGTTATTAAAAAAATCTGTTTACAAGATGCAAAACCTGTGTAAATCACAAAATATCATTCCATTGTAATTTTTTTTGAATTGCGAAACCGAGGGAAATAACTAAGGTCTCAAGCTGGGGTTAAAAAGAATAGGAGAGAAGATGAGATAAATCAAGAACTGCCAAAACATGTGATGGTCACTGACTGCAGTCCTTCGAAAGGGAGCTTGAGAAGTTCCTGACACAAAAAGACATGTCCAGTCATGAGGACAAGTAGCAACTCAACTGTGACCTTGTTGAGTTGTGGGTACTATGATCTGCTGGAGTTTGATTGTTTTAGGGAGTTCGAGAGAAAATTTACGAAGCTTTTCCTAAATTTACCACAGGTTTTTTCCTCTTTTTTGTTTGGCCTCTCCCAGGAGATTCCATGGTTATGGGTTGGGAGAATGGGTCACAAGGTTTCACCGTTGACCACATGGGGAAGGGCCTGATGGCCTTCTCTCTTGCCCTTCTGTCCGGACATATAGTAGTTCGGTGACAGCTAGTTTTGGTTTTTAAACTTTACAGATTGTAGGAGGAAGCGAATACGAGGGAGGTCAGGAGTAGGAGGGTAGAATTCTGTAAGAGTAGGAGTCTGCAGAAGGAGCCTTAATCTCAACATGGTGAAGATAGAAGGTGGTAGAAGACAATATGTAGAACGCTCTATTTAAACTCCAGCAGCAACAACAGAGAAAGATTCAGGGAAGCGATTCATCTTGTCCATGTGGGCAGTATGAAGTCATTGTGCACTGTGAATCTGATGCAGATTCTATTGAATTACATAGAATTACCCAGAATTACAATGAAGAAAGCACAGAGGCAGGCCAATCTGTGCCAGTGTTTATGCTCCATACCTGTCTCCTCCCATCCCTCTTCATCTCACCCTATCAGCATATCCTTCAATTCTTTACACCCTCGTGTTTATCTAGCTTCCCCTTAAATGAATGGAATATTTCTTTATGAAACAGTTTTGTATGTAGCAGTTGCTATGTTGGTAAACAAACCAGAAAAGTCTGCAGTGATTTAAAACATGTGGGGCCTGTAATTCCGAGCGGAAGCTTCTTTCGGCCGAACGCCTCCGACCGGAGAATTTTTAGGAATTTACTTGGTGGTCCCGGAGACGCCTGGGATTCCGGTGGGAAGGCCTTCTCTTCCCACACTGCGGATCGCGCTCCCGTCCTCGAGGTTCGGACGCAGAAGGTGCAGTCACGTGTGACTGCACAACCAATCAGGTACAGTATTCTCATGTATCTATGAGTTCTCATTGTTATTAATGAGAAAAAAAAAGCAAACGCACTAAACACAACATAAAAAATAAAAAACACACCTCACATAATTAAAATTAATTGAAATTAAAGTTAATAAATGTGTTAGAATAAAAAATATATTTTCCCGATTTTTAAAAAAAGTTTTGAACTTAGGGTTTGAAATAAACTTACCTTAGTGGGCAGGGATTTTAACATTAAAATGTGTTTTGAAATTTTATTTTTGTGTGTATTTTATATGTTTTAAAACTCTTACGCTGAAAAAAGTAGGCTATGCACCTGCTTTTACCAGGCACAAGAGTTTTAAGGATATTCGTTGGGCAAGAGATGGGCAAATACCGCAATCTTGCTCATGCGTATGTCCTTGCTGCCGAGATGCGTGCAATCTGTCAAGCCAGAACTTGACAGATTGGGAAAGCCGGTTTTCAAGCATCGTGCACTGAAAACCGGCTTTTACGATGCCACTCCGTACGGATCCGGGGAGGCCGGGATTTCAGGCCCAATGTTTGTATTTACCAGCAATTTCAGCACACAGCATGCAGCTGTCAACCATACAAATGTGTCCCAAGTCAGACAAAACAGTAACGGAACTTCATGTAACTTAATTCCGAATGGAAGGCTACAGTAACATTGATACAATGTGCACTGGAGAAGTGTTACAGAGTGAATCTGGGGCCCAGAAAAGGCGAGTACGGGCCAGCCCACACTGCGATATGTGTGCGCGCTCGGTCTGTGCAGCAGAGCAGGTCTCCAGTCGTCTTGGTTAATCCTTGCCACTGGACCAATAGCTAGCTCTGTCAAGCCCGTGTGGTGGCTGGTATGCAATGGCCACCACACGTTAAAAAAATCCACACACAGGCATCTTCCACCCTTCAACATGTAGTTTGGGACCTGGAATATTAGGTCCTTCATTGAAACACCTGTGAACTTCTTGACGTGGAAGCAAGTCATCCTCAGTTCGAGGGACTGCCTATGATGATGCTGGAAACACTCAGCAGGTCAGGCAGCATCCGTGGAGAGAGCAACAGAGTTAATTTTTCAGATTGATGACCTTTCAGCAGAACTGCAAGAAGGTAACAGTTTATAAACAAGCGCCAAGCCAGGGGTAAAAAAGTGGTGGTCAGATGGGAGGAAAGATCAAAAGGGAGAGGTCTGTGACAGGGTGGAGGGCAGGAGTGATTAAAAGACAAAGCGGGTGCAAGGCAAATGTAACGTTTCAGGTCTGCGACCTTTCGTCAGAACTGGCACTGGTTCGATATGAACAGATTCTTAAGGAGCACTGAAAGGGGGAGGGGAGGAAAGAACAAAAGGGAACGTCTGTGATAGGGTGGAAGACAGAAGAGATTTGAGAGACAAAAGAAATGATGGGCCAAATTGAGATGGTAATGGCACAAGTTAGGAAACAAAAGATGAGTCTAGATAGGGTGTGAATGGCAGAATAATGACCAGCTGCCATGGGAAACAGAGAGAAGCAAAATAAGGACTTATCATCGAGTTCAACAATTTCAGACCATAAACCTCGACCCACATTTTGTTCCCTTTCCTCCCATTCTTTTTTACAAAAACTCCACCCCCTTTTTTTATTTTTATTTTGTTTGTCTCTCCACAGATGCTGCCTGACCCGCTGAGATTTCCAGTACTTTCTGTTTTTATTTCAGATTCCAGCATCCGCAGTATTTTGCTTTTGTAAATGGGTGATGTATGAGTGTTTAATACTGACACTAGGTGCCTGAAATGGGAAGTGTTCTATCTTTATCTATCTTTATCTAATAAAGTCCCTTGCCTTGTCCTTGCACTGACCATCTATCACTCTCTCCACTCCTAAAGAATGTGGATAAATCTCCTGGAAAGATATTCTGATTTCAACCTCAGTGGAAATAGTGTCAAAAATGCTTCTTATCCAATTGTGTTAAAGCCCTTTTTTCTGATGCTTGGGTTAGCCGATAGATTTCTGAGTTAAGTGGTAAGTTAAACTGATCACACCCGCATTCTTCTCATTGCAAATATTAAGCTGCAAATCATTTAGCTATCTTGCAAAGTGTGGCCAGTATAAATATCCCACTCTGTTAAGCTCAGAAACTGTCCTCTTACTCTAAATATAAAGCAGTGTCTTGTTACTAGTCAGTAAACAGGATTGTTGATGTAGGCAGTGATTCATTACCTCTCAATTCACACCATGATCCTTTTCAGTTTCCTTGGACTTCTCCTGTACTTCTGTACTTCTACTCTTGTGTTTCACCCCCAGCTGCCAGCAAGTTCTTGACGTGATCGGGCTGAATATCACGGAGCACAAAAACCGTGTCCTTTCTCACCACTCACGTAGTCCCTCTGCCTCACGATATAGACTTTGATCTCTGTTTTCTGTCCTTGCTTTGACTGTTGGCATTCAGATCTTGTTTGGTCAGGATCTTACTTACTGGTGGCCCTCCTTCTCTGCTTTGATTCCTAAAGTTACAAATTCCCTGGGCCAGATGGCTTAGGTCGCTGGACGCTGAAGGAGCGTTAGGGTGCTGGCTCCCATCAAAGGGGTCAGTGCACACTATGGGGGGGCCACAGGACTGGAAGTGGCAGCCTTAGTTCAGTGGCAGCACTTGCCTGTGAGCCAGAGGTCATGGGTTCAAGCCCTGCTCCAGGGACTTCAGTACAGTACTGAGGGGGTGCTACACTGCTGGAGGTCCCATCTTTTGAACGAGTCATTAAACTTTAATAGATTTAACAAAAAGGTGTTGAAAATGATATGGGGTTTTGAAATAGAGGGAGAAACTGTTTCTACTGGCATAAGCATCAAAAGCCAGAGGAGAAGAGAAAAACAAAATATTATTTAAATGGAGAGAGACTACAGAATGCTGCGGTACAGAGGGATCTGGGGGTCCTTGTGTATGAAACACAAAAACTTAGCATGCGGGTACAGCAAGTAATTAGGAAGCCAAATGGAATGTTGGCCTTTATTGCAAGGGGGATAGAGTATAAAAGTAGGGATGTCTTGCTACAACTGTACAAGGTATTGGTGAGACCACACCTAGAGTACTGCGTAGTTTTAGCCTCCTTATTTAAGGAGGGATATACTTGCATTGGAGGCAGTTCAGAGAATGTTAATTAGGTTGATTCCTGGGATGAAGAGGCTGTCTTATGAGGAAAGGCTGAGCAGGTTGGAGTTTAGAAGAATGAGAGGTGAGCTTATTGAAACATATAAGATTCTGAGGGGGCTTGACAGGGTAGATGCTGAGAAGGTGTTCCCCCTCATGGGGGAATCTAGAACTAGGGGGCATAGTTTCAGAATAGGGGTCGCCATTTAAGATGGAGATGAGGAGGAATTTCTTCTCCCAGAGGGTCATGAATTTTTGGAATTCCCTACTCCAGAGAGCTGTGGATTCTGAGTGATTGAATATGTTGAATATTGATTGGGCTAACCAAACTGGTAACAATACAGTGGAGGAGGAGTTCCTGGAGTGTATTAGGGATGGTTTTCTAGACCAATATGTCGAGGAGCCAACTAGAGGGCTGGCCATCCTAGACTGGGTGATGTGTAATGAGAAAGGACTAATTAGCAATCTTGTGCAAGGCCCCTTGGGGAAGAGTGACCATAATATGGTAGAATTCTTTATTAAGATGGAGAGTGACACAGTTAATTCAGAGACTAGGGTCCTGAACTTAAGGGAAGGTAACTTCGATGGTATGAGACGTGAATTTGCTAGAATAGACTGGCGAGTGATATTTAAAGGGTTGACGGTGGATAGTCAAAGGCAAACATTTAAAGATTACATGGATGAACTTCAACAATTGTACATCCCTGTCTGGAGTAAAAATAAAACAGGGAATGTGGCTCAACCGTGGCTAACAAGGGAAATTAAGAATAGTGTTAAATCCAAGGAAGAGACATATAAATTGGCCAGAAAAAGCAGCAAACCTGAGGACTGGGAGAATTTTATAATACCGCAGAGGAGGACAAAAGGTTTAATTAGGAGGGGGAAAATAGTGTATGAGAGGAAGCTTGCTGGTAACATAAAAACTGACTGCAAAAGCTTCTATAGATATGTGAAGAGAAAAAGATTAGTGAAGACAAACATAGGTCTCTTGCAGTCAGATTCAGGTGAATTTATAATAGGGAACAAAGAAATGGCGGACCAGTTAAACAAATACTTTGGTTCTGTTTTCATGAAGGAAGACACAAATAACCTTCTGGAAATATTAAGGAACCGAGGGTCTAGTGAGAAGGAGGAACGGAAGGAAATCCTTATTAGGCGGGAAATTATTTTAGGGAAATTGATGGGATTGAAGGCCGATAAATCCCTGGGGCCTGATAGTCTGCATCCCAGAGTACTTAAGGAAGTAGCCCTGGAAATAGTGGATGCATTGGTGATAATTTTCCAACAGTCTATCGACTCTGGATCGGTTCCTATGGACTGGAGGGTAGCGAATGTAACACCACTTTTTAAGAAGGGAGGGAGAGAGAAGGCAGGTAATTATAGACCGGTTAGCCTGACATCAGTTGTGGGGAAAATGTTGGAATCAATTATTAAAGATGAAATAGCAGCACATTTGGAAAGCAGTGATGGGATCGGTCTAAGTCAGCATGGATTTATGAAAGGGAAATCCTGCTTGACAAATCTTCTCGAAGTTTTTGAGGATGTAACTGGTAGAGTGGACAAGGGAGAACCAGTGGATGTGGTGTATTTGGACTTTCAAAAGGCTTTTGACAAGGTCCCACAGAAGAGATTGGTGTTCAAAATTAAAGCACATGGTATTGGGGGTAATGTACTGATGTGGATAGAGAACTGGCTCACAGACAGGGAGCAGAGAGTTGGGATAAATGGCTCCTTTTCAGAATAGCAGGCAGTGACTAGTGGGGTGCCGCAGGGCTCAGTGCTGGGACCCCAGCTATTTACAATATACATCAATGATTTGGATGAGGGAATTGAGTGTAATATCTCCAAGTTTGCAGATGACACTAAGCTGGGTGGTGGTGTGAGCTGTGAGGAGGATGCTAAAAGGCTGCAGGGTGACTTGGACAGGTTAGGTGAGTGGGCAAACGAGAGGCAGATGCAGTATAATGTGGATAAATGTGAGGTTATCCACTTTGGTGGCAAAAACACGAAGGCAGAATATTATCTGAATGGTGGCAGATTAGGAAAAGGGGAGGTGCAACGAGACCTGGGTGTCATGGTACATCAGTCATTGAAAGTTGGCATGCAGGTACAGCAGGCGGTGAAAAAGGCAAATGGTATGTTGGCCTTCATAGCTAGGGAATTTGAGTATCGAAGCAGGGAGGTCTTACTGCAGTTGTACAGGGCCTTAGTGAGGCCTCATCTGGAATATTGTGTTCAGTTTTGGTCTCCTAATCCGAGGAAGGACTTTCTTGCTATTGAGGGAGTGCAGCGAAGGTTCACCAGACTGATTCCCGGGATGGCAGGACTGACATTTGAGGAGAGACTGGATCGACTGAGCCTATATTCACTGGAGTTTAGAAGGATGAGAAGGGATCTCGTAGAAACATGTAAAATTCTGACGGGACTGGACAGGTTAGATGCAGGAAGAATGTTCCCGATGTTGGGGAAGTCCAGACCAGGGGACATAGGCTAAGGATAAGGGGTAAGCCATTTAGGACTGAGATAAGGAGAAACTTCTTCACTCAGAGAGTTGTTAACCTGTGGAATTCCCTACCGCAGAGAGTTGTTGACGCCAGTTCATTGGATATATTCAAGAGGGAGTTAGATATGGCCCTTACAGCTAAAGGGATCAAGGGGTATGGAGAGAAAGCAGGAAAGGGGTACTGAGGTGAATGATCAGCCATGATCTTTTTGAATGGTGGTGCAGGCTCGAAGGGCCGAATGGCCTATTTTCTATATTTATATGTTTCAAGGTGGAGATAGACAGATTCTTGAACTGAATCATAGGTTATGGTGAACTGGCAGGACAGTGGAGCTGAGGCCAAGATCAGACTAGCCATGATCTTATTGAGTGGCAGAGCAGGGTTGCGGGGCCATATGGCCTACTCCTGCTCCTAATTCTTATGTTTTTATGTACTTATGACACAGATTTAAAATAATCGGCAAAACAACCAGAGGGGAGATCAGGAGAAGTTTTGTTGCACACTGAGTTGTTGTAATCTGGAATGCACCATTTGAAAGGCCAGTGGAAGCAGATTCAATAGTAACTTTCAAAGGCAAATTGGATATATACTTGAAAAGGAAAAAAATGCAGAGCTATGGGGGAACGAGCGATTTAGTGCGATCAATTGAATAGCTCTTTCACAGGCACAATGGGCTGAATGGCCTCCTTCTGTGTTGTAAGATTCTATTATTCTATTCTATAAACTGAGGCGCTGCCTGCCCTCTCAGGTGGATGTAAAAATTTCCATGGCACTATTTGAAGAAGAGTAGGAGGGTTCTCCCAAAGTACCAGTCAACATCTATCCCTTGACCAAGATCACTAAAGCAGATTATTTGGTCAATGTTCTCATTGCTGTCTATGGGATCTTGCTGTGCACAAATTGGCAGCCGTGCGTCCTACATTACATCAGTGATTAGAATTGAAATGACTCAATTGTCTGTGAAACGCTTTGTGACGTCCTATGTGGATGTGAAAAGTGCTATATAAATGAAAGTTTTTCTTTATACCTATATTTAAAAAGGGGGTTAAATATGGTGTATAACCCACACCCAAAACAGGTAAAATAATGGAACATACTCTAAGGGGCAGGCATTAGGAGTATCTATGTAAGAATAAATTATTGGGCTGAAAATTCCGTGCGGACCCGAAGAGGCCGGTTCTCGGGACGCGATGCGCATGCACGAAAAACCAGCCTTTCCGATCTGTCAAGATTTCTAAAGACAGATCCTCCGCATTCCGGGCGAAGGACATCTGTGTGGGAGAGATTGGGCTATTTGCCCAAGTCATGCCCAGCGAATGTTCTTCAAACTTTTACCCTGGTGAAAGCAGGCGTTTGGTTACTTTTACCACTGTAAGAGTTTTAAAACATATAAAAAGTTAATTTAAACACTCATTTTACATTGAAAACCATGTCCATTAAGGTAAGTTTATTTTTAACATTATTAATTTTGTGTATCTGTAAAGCATGCACTCCCATGTTCCGCCACCAGGGAGCGCATCCCCTGAAGTCCCAAGGGATCCCAGCATATCTTGGGAGCACTCTATATAAGCCGGCCCCTAAGGCCTGTTCCTCACTCTGGAGTGTCTTACTAAAGACTAAGGTCACTGTTACTTTAATCTCCCTGTGTGCCATCTCATCTGTGTTAGGAACACAATTACTGGCGACGAGTATACGAATCCAACGCAAAGATGCAGCAAACTTTGGGAATTCTGGAGAAGTTCTCGGAGGGTGAGGACTGGGAAGCTTATGTCGAACGGCTAGACCAATACTTTGTAGCCAATGAGCTGGACGGAGAAGGAAGCGCTGCAAAAAGGAGAACGTCCTCCTCACGATCTGCGGGTCACTGACCTACAGCCTCATGAAGAATCTTCTGGCTCCAGTGAAACCCACAGATAAGTTGTATGAGGAGCTGTGTACACTGGTTCGGGAGCATCTTAACCCGAGGGAGAGCGTGCTGATGGTGAGGTATCGGTTCTACATGTGCCAGCGATCTGAAGGTCAGGAAGTGGTGAGCTACGTTGCCGAGCTAAGGCGACTTGCAGGACAATGTGAGTTTGATGGCTACCGGGAACAAATGCTCAGAGACTTTTTTGTACTGGGCATTGGCCATGAGACCATCCTATGAAGACTTTTGACTGTAGAGACACCGACCCTCAGAAAGGTCATTGCGATAGCACAAGTGTTTATGCCCACCAGTGATAACACCAAACAAATCTCTCAGCACACAAGTGCTAGCAATGTTCATAAATTAACTGGAACTGTGTTTGCGAGCAGAAAAGTACAGGGCAGAAACCACGAGTCTGCAACTGCCAGCAGGCCTCAGGTGACCCAGATGACTCAGAGTCCGCAACAAAGGATGAAAGCAAGGCAATTCACACCTTGTTGGCATTGTGGAGGCTTCCATTCAGCCGCTTCAAAGGGTATGATTGCAAGAGCTGTGGAATAATGGAGCACCTCCAACGAGCTTGTAGATGAGCTGCAAGCTCTGTAAAACCTGCTAACCACCACGTGGCAGAGAAAGATCGGTCCATGGTGGATCAAAGCAATTTTGAGCCTCAAAGAGAGGAGGCAGATGCTGAAGTACACAGGGTGCACACATTTTTGACAAAATGTCCACCTATAATGCTAAATGTAAAATTGAATGGCTTACCCGTAGCCATGGAACTGGACACTGACGCTAGCCAATCCATCATGAGTAAAAAGATGTTTGAGAGACTGTGGTGCACAAGGCACTCAGACCCATCCACACGAAACTGAGAACATACACCAAAGAGCTTATCACTGTCCTGGGCAGCGCCATGGTCAAGGTCACCTACGAGGTCACGGTGCACGAACTGCCACTCTGGATTGTCCCGGGCGATGGCCCTACACTGCTTGGAAGGAGCTGGCTGGGAAAAATCAGCTGGAACTGGGATGACTTCCGAGCGCTATCACATGTCGATGAGGCCTCATGTACCCAGGTTCTAAACAAATTTCCTTCCCTTTTTGAGCCAGGCATTGGAAATTTTTCCGGGGTGAAGGTGCGGATCCACTTGGTCCCAGAGGCACGACCCATTCACCATAAGGTGCGAGCGGTACCTCACATGATGAGGGAGAGAGTAGAATCGAGCTGGACAGGCTGCAACACGAGGGCATCACCTCCCCAGTGGAATTCAGTGAGTGGGCCAGCCCGATTGTTCCAGTACTCAAAAGTGATGGCACTGTCAGGATTTGCGGCGATTATAAAGTAACTATTAATCGTTTCTTGCTACAGGACCAATACCCGCTATCTAAGGCAGATGACCTATTTGAGACGCTGGCAGGAGGCAAGGCATTCACCAAGCTCGACCTGACTTCGGCCTACATGTCGCAGGAGCTGGAGGAGTCTTCGAAGGGCCTCACCTGCATCAACACGCACAAGGGACTGTTCATCTATAACAGATGCCCGTTTGGAATTCGGTCGGCTGCAGCGATCTTCCAGAGAAACATGGAGGACCTACTCAAGTCGGTACCACACACGGTGGTCTTTCAGGACGACATATTGGTCACAGGCCGGGACATCGCCGAGCACCTACAAAACCTGGAGGAGGTCCTCCAGTGACTGGATTGCGTAGGGCTGCGGCTGAAGAGGTCAAAATACGTCTTCATGGCAACAGAAGTGGAGTATTTGGGCAGAACGATCGGGGCGGATGGCATTCGGCCCGCAGACGCCAAGACAGAGGCTATCAGGAACGCGCCCAGGCCACAGAACGTCACGTAGCTGCGGTCGTTCCTGAGACTCCTCAACTATTTTGGTAACTCCCTACCGGGGTTAAGCACCCTCTTAGAGCCACTACATGTGTTATTGCGTAAAGGTGAGAACTGGGTATGGAAAAAAAAACAAGTAATTGTTTTTGAGAAAGCCAGAAACATTTTATGCTCCAACAAGCTGCTTGCATTGTATATCCCGTGTAAAAGACCTTATGCTAGCATGTGATGCGTCGTCGTACGGAGTCAGGTGTGTATTACAGCAAGTTAACGTTGCGGGGAAGCTGCAACCTGTCGTCTATGCCTCCAGGAGCTTGTCTAAGGCCAAGAGGGCCTACAGCATGATTAAGAAAGAGGCATTAGCGTGTGTGTTCGGGGTAAAGAAAATGCATCAGTACCTGTTTGGCCTCAAATTTGAGCTGGAAACCGATCACAGGTCCCTCATATCCCTGTTTGCTGAAAACAAGGGGATAAATACTAATGCCTCAGCCCGCATACAAAGTTGGGCACTCGTGCTATCAGCGTATAACTATACCATCCGCAACAGGCCAGGCACCGAGAACTGTGCGGATGCTCTCAGTCGGCTACCATTGCCCACCACGGGGGTGGAAATGGCGCAGCCTGCAAACTTGTTGATGGTGGCGCAGCCTGCAAACTTGTTGATGGTGGCGCAGCCTGCAGACTTGTTGATGGTCATGGAAGCATTTGAAAATGATAAATCACCTGTCATGGCCCGCCAGATTAGGGCTTGGGCCAGCCAAGATCCTCTGCTATCCCTAGTAAAAAACTGTGTACTGCATGGGAGCTGGGCCAGCATCCCCGTTGAAATGCAAGAGCTAATCAAGCCGTTCCAGCGGCGATAGGATGAGCTGTCCATTCAGGCAGACTGCCTGTTATGGGGTAACCGCGTAGTGCTACCCAAAAAGTGCAGGGAGACGTTCATCTCGGATCTCCACAGCACACACCCGGGTATAGTAATAATGAAAGTGATAGCCAGATCCCACGTTTGGTGGCCCGGTATCGACTCTGACTTAGAGTCCTGTGTACGGCAATACAGCGTGTGTGCTCAGTTAAGCAACGGGCCCAGAGAGGCACCACTAAGTTTATAGTCTTGCCCCTCCAGACCATGGTCGAGGATCCATGTCGATTATGCGGGCCCGTTTCTCGGTAAAATGTTCCTGGTGGTGGTGGATGCTTTTTCAAAATGGATTGAATGTGAAATAATGTCGGGAAGCACCGTCACCGCCACCATTGAAAGCCTGAGGGCCATGTTTGCCACCCACGGCTTGCCTGACATACTGGTCAGTGACCAGTGCCGAATTTAAAGAATTAATGACCCGCAATGCGATCAAACATGTCACCTCGGCCCCGTTTAAACCAGCCTCCAATGGGCAGGCAGAGTGGGCAGTTCAAACCATCAAACAGAGCCTTAAATGAGCCACAGAAGGCTCACACCAAACCTGCCTGTCCCGACTACTGCTCAGCTATCGCACGAGACCCCACTCGCTCACAGGGATGCCCACGGCTGAGCTACTCATGAAAAGGACACTTAAAACTAGACTCTCGCTGGTTCACCCCAACCTGCATGATCGGGTAGAGAGCAGGCGGCAGCAACAAAATGTAAACGATGGTTGCACCACTGTATCACGGGAAATTGATCTGAATGACCCTGTGTATGTGCTAAACTATGGACCTAGTCCCAAGTGGATCGCGGGCATGGCGATAGCTAAAGAAGAGAGTAGGGTGTTTGTAGTCAAACTAGACAATGGACAAATTTTCAGAAAGCACCTGGACCAAACGTGGCTGTGGTTCACAGACTGCCCTGAACAACCCACAGCAGACACCACCTTTTTCGAGCCCACAACACACAACCAAAGGATCAACGACACCACCCCGGACCAGGAAATCAAACCTATCATGCCCAACAGCCCAGCAAGGCCAGGCTCACCCAGCAGCCCTGCAGGGCCAACAACACGACAGCCCAATGAGGGCACAGCCAACACACCAGAACAGACATTTGTACCGAGGCGGTCCACCGGGGAAAGAAAGGCTACCGATTGTCTCACCTTGTAAATAGTTTTCACTTTGACTTTGAGCGGGGAGTGATGTTGTGTATCTGTAAAGCATGCAGTCCCATGTTCTGCCACCAGGGAGCGCATCCCCTGAAGTCCCAAGGGATCCCAGCATCCCTTGGGAGCACTATGGAGTGAATAAATAAAGACTGAGGTAACTGTTACTTTAACCTCCCTATGTGCCGTCTCATCTGTGTTAGGAACACAATAAAAACATTTCCAAAAAATATATATTTTTTTCTAAGTCATTTATTTACATTTACTTTCAATTAATTTTAAATATGTGATGTGCTTTATTTTTGCATTATGCTGTGTTTTGGTGTTTTGGTTATTCTCATTGAAAGTAATGGGAACTCGTACAAATGGATTTCCCATTTTTATCAATGAGAATACTGCATAGTGATTGGTGGTCCAGGCTCACGTGACTCCAGCATGTACGTATGTACCTCGAAGTCATCTCCCCATGCGCTGCACAGCGAATCTAGGCCTCCGACCAGGATCTTACGTTCCTCCGGGACCACCAGGTACTTTCGTAGCTTTTTTCGGGTCGGAGGAGTTCGTACGAAGGAATCCTCCGACCCCATAAAAAAAGCCCACATGGATTTAGAAGAGTAAATCCTGCCTGATAAAACTTCCTTGCCTTCTTTCAGGATGTTATAAATAAAGTGGATAGCGAATCTCCCTATAGTCTATTTGGACTTTCAGACAGCTTTTGATATTGTCCCACATGAAAGATACCTAATTAAACTAAAAGCCATACAGGGTGAACATAGGACTTGATAAGAAGCTGGTTAACAAAATAGCAAACAGATTACTGGTGAAAGGTGTTGTATGGTGGGCGGGGCTGGGGGGTGCGGTGGGGGGGGGGGGGGAAGCAGGGGGAGGATGCAGGGGAGCGAGATGTTGAATGAAGTCTCACAGGAATCAAGACCTAAGACTCCAGTTCTAATCTACATTAATGAACTGAATATCAAATGTAACCACAATTGATCAAATTTGCTGCTGACCCTAAAATAGGGAGAGCTTTAGAGACAAGAGGATGCATCAACTGATTTGTTGGCTATGCTAATAGGCAGGTCGATGACAAAGTGCTCTAACCCTAATAAATGTAAAGTATTGTATTTAAATGGTGTACAATGAATTGGGGCTAAATTGGCAGATGGAAACTTAAATCCTTGTGATTAACAGTAAGCTCTTAACTTTTAGCACCCAAACTATAAAAGAACAAAAGCACTTCTAAAGTGCCTTTCATGACCGCAGGGCATCCCAAAGTGCTTTACAGCCAATGAAATGGGTTCTTTCCACTTTCTCCGTATGAGTGAGTGCGGACAATTGATTAGAAATAAATAATTGCATTTATATAGCGCCTTTCACAACCACCGGACATCTCAAAGCGCTTTATTGTCAATGAAGTATGTCATATATTAATAAAGAGTCTGACCAGATACTGTGAGTTCAAAGTAAAGTGTGACCTTAGTCTTTTATTACAGGTCTCCAGAGTGCCTCGCCAGCCTGTGAGGCCTCCTTAAGTACAGATTCCCATGGGACTTCAGCGGATGAGCCCTCTGGTGGTTAAACAGGGTATTTACAGGTTTACATATATAACAACACATCCCCCCCCCCCCCACCAAAGTCAATAGTGTAACTATTTACAGGTGAGTCGATCTGGCCTTGCTGGGCTACTGTGGGTTATGGGTTCTGCTTCGTGGTCAACCGCTGTGTCAGTTGCCACTGGCGTGTGTGTTGGGGGGTCAAAAAAGGTAGGGTCTAATGTGGGTTGCTCTGGATAGTCCGTGAATCTGAGTTTGGTTTGATCCAACTGTTTCCTGTAGATGAGTCCATTTGAAAGTTTGACCCGAAACACCCTACTCCCCTCTTTGGCCAGGACAGTGCCGGGAAGCCACTTGGGACCTTGTACGTAGTTCAACACAAATACAAGATCATTAATTTCAATTTCACGTGACACATTTGCGCTATCGTGATATGTACTTTGTTGAAGCCGCCTGCTCTCTACCTGTTCATGTAGATCAGGGTGGACTAACAAGAGCCTTGTCTTAAGTGCCCTTTTCATGAGCAGTTCAGTGGGTGGAATCCCAGTGAGCGAGTGGGGTCTCATGCGGTAACTAAGCAGGACTCGGGATAGACGAGTCTGCAGTGAGCCTTCAGGTACTCTCTCCAAGCTCTGCTTGATGGTTTGCACTGCTCTCTCTGCCTGACCATTGGATGCTGGTTTGAACGAGGCAGATGTAACATGTTTGATCCCATTAAGGGTCATGAACTCTTTGAACTCGGCACTGGTAAAACATGGCCCGTTGTCGCTCACAATGACATCATGTAGTCCGTGCGTGGCAAACATGGCCTGCAGGCTTTCAATGGTGGCAGCGGACATGCTTGCTGACATTATCACACATTCAATCCATTTGGAGTATGCATCTACAACCACAAGGAACATTTTACCCAAGAACGGGCCTGCACAGTCGATATGGACACTAGACCACGGTTTGGAGGGCCAGGACCATAAACTTAGTGGTGCCTCCCTGGGTGCATTGCTTAGCTGTGAACATGTATTACATTTGTGCACGCAGGACTCTAAGTCTACATCGATACCGGGCCATCACACGTGGGATCTGGCTATCGCTTTCATCATTACAATGCCTGGGTGGGTACTGTGGAGATCACTAATGAAAGTGTCCCTGCCCTTTTTGGTACCACTACCCGATTACCCCATAGAAGGCAGTCTGCCTGTATAGATATTTCATCTTTGGTGTTAATGGCCTAGCACTCATCATCCTTGATGGTAGACTCTGAGACATCTGCGGACATTCAGCTGCAAGCATGTGAGGCCTGCCCTGTACGTTGCAATTTGAAAACAACATTACTTTGTTCACAGCACTTGCAGCAGCACTCGTGTGCTGAGAGATTTGCTTGGTATTGTCACTGGTGGCAATGAATGCTTGGGCTATCGCTATGGCTTTACTCCATGTTGGGGTCTCTACAGTTAAAAGTTTGGGAAGTATCACTTCATGGCCAATGCCAAGTACAAAGAAGTCCCTGAGCATGTGCTCCAAATGTCCTTCAAATTCACAATGTCCTGCAAGACATCTTAGCTCGGCGACATAGCTCGCCACTTTCTGGCCTTCAGACCTTTTGTACTTGTAGAACTGGCACCTTGCCATCAGCACGCTTTCATTCGGGTTAAGATGCTCCCAGACCAGTGTGCACAAATCATCATACGATTTCTCTGTAGGTTTCGCTGGAGCAAGCAGATTTTTCATGTGACCATACGTTCGTGCCCCGCAAACGGTGAGGAGAATCACCCTTCGTTTGGCAGCGTTCGCTTCTCCTTCCAGCATGTTGGCCATGAAGTATTGGTCGAGTCGCTCCACGAAGGTTTCCCAATCAACTCCCTCCGAAAATTTCTGCAGGATGCCCACTGTTCTCTGCATCGTTGTGGTGGGATTCATCATCTGTATCTCGTCGCCAGTTGTTATATATGAATAAAGAGTCTTACCAGATACTGTGAGCTGAAAGTAAAGTGTGACCTAAGTCTTTTATTCCAGGTCTCCAGAGTGCCTCTCCAGCCTGTGAGGCCTCCTTAAGTACAGGTGCTCCCAAGGGATTGTGGGATCCCTTTGGATTCCAGGGGATGATCCCTCTGGTGGCTAAACAAGGTATTTACAGGTTTACATATATAACAAAGTACTTTTGCAGTGTAGTCACTGTTGTAATGTGGAATAGGTGGCCACCAATTTGCAAACAGCAAGCTCCCACAAACAGCAATGAGATAATGATCAGATAATCTGTTTTTGTTATGTCAATTGAGGGATAAATATTGGCTGGGACACCAGGGATATCTCCCCTGCTCTTCTTCAAAATAATGCTATGTGATCTTTTAATTCCACCTGAGAGAGCAGACGGGCCTCGTTTTACTGTTTCATCTCAGCACGGCACTGGAGTGTCAGCCCAGATTTATGTGCTCAAGTCCCTGCAGTGGGACTTGAACCCACAACCTTCTGACTCAGAGGCGAGTGTGCTACCCACTGAGTCACAGCTAACACGATTGTGCGGCTGCTGTAGTCTACGCTCAAGACAGCGTAAAAGCACATGAGTAACTCAGCATATCAGGACTGTCTATGTGCACCAGCACAATCATCGCTCTGTTGTGTCCGACATTAAAAGGACATGACACTGCTCAAGTTGTTCGAATAATGACACAAACCCTTGCAAAGGCTTATCAGGGAGTGAAGTGCTTTACCACGAGTGGCCCAAAAACTGAGTCAATCACAGTTAAGAGGGAATTAAATAAACACTTGAAGAAGAGCGATTTTGAAGGGAATGTAAAAGAGCAGGGAAGTAAGATTAGTGTCGACAGGTCTGATGGGGAAGCCAGCACTAGCACAAGTACGATTGATGAGTGACCTCCTCCTGTACCGAGCGTTCTATGTATGTACATGGGGATGTATATATAAGTGTGTGTGTCTGTGTGTGTGTGTGTTCAAGGATCAGGTCCTCAAATCTGGCACCAAGCCTATGGTCTACAGGGCTGCAGTGATACCCGCCCTCCTGTATGGCTCAGAGACGTGGACCATATATAGCAGGCACTACAAATCGCTGGAGAAATACCACCAACAATGTCTCCGCAAGATCCTGCAAATCCCCTGGGAGGACAGATGCACCAACGTCAGTGTTCTCGATCAGGCCAACATCCCCAGCATCGAAGCACTGACCACGCTCGACCAGCTCCCTTGGGCGGGCCACATCGTTCGCATGCCCGACACGAGACTCCCAAAGCAAGTACTCTACTCGGAATTCCTACACGGCAAGCGAGCCCCAAGTGGGCAGAGGAAACATTTCACAAACACCCTCAAAGCCTCCTTGATAAAATGCAACATCCCCACCGACACCTGGGAGTCCCTGGCCAAAGACCGCCCTAAGTGGAGGAAGAGCATCGGGAGGGTGCAGAGCACCTCGAGTCTCATCGCCGAGAGCATGTAGAAAACAAGTGCAGGCAGTGGAAGGAGCGTGCGGCAAACCAGACTCCCCACCCACCCTTTCCTTCAACCACTGTCTGTCCCACCTGTGACAGTGACTGTAATTCTCATATTGGACTGTACTGTCACCTGAGAACTCACTTTTAGAGTGGAAGCAAGTCTTCCTCGATTTTGACTACCTATGATGATGATGATGTGTGAATGTGTGGATATGCATCTGTGTGTGTGTGTGTGCCTATGTATGTGTGTGTGTGTGTGTGTGTGTGTGTGTATATGTGCCTGTGTGTGTGCCTGTATGTTTGTGTGTGTGTGTATATGTGCCTGTGTGTGTGTGCAAGTGTGTGGTGTGTGTGTGTGCCTGTGTGTGTGTATGTGCCTGTGTGTATGTGTGTGCCTGTGTGTGTGAACGTGTGTGTGTGTGTGTGTGCCTGTGTGTGTGTGCCTGTGTCTGTGTGTGCCTGTGTCTGTGAGCGTGTGTGTGCCTGTGTGTGTGTGTGTGTGTGAGTGAGTGTGTGTGTCTGTGTGTCTGTGTATGTGTGTCTCTGTGTATGTGTGTGTCTGTGTATGTGTGTCTCTGTGTATGTGTGTGTCTGTGTGTGTGCCTGTGTGTCTATGTGTGTGTCTGTGTGTGTGTGTGCCCGTGTGTGTGAGTGTGCCTGTGTGTGTGTATGTGCCTGTGTGTGGGTGTGTGTGTGCCTGTGCATGTGTGTGTGTGCCTGTGTGTGTGTGTGTGTGTGTATGTGCCTATATGTGTGTGTGTGTGTGTGCCTGTGTGTGTGTGCATGTGTGTGTGTATGTGCCTGTGTGGGTGTGTTTGTGTGGGTGTGATGTGTGTGTATGCATGTGTGTGTGTGTGTGTGTATGTGCCTGTGTGTGTGTGTATGTGCCTGTGTGTGTGGGTGTGTGTATGTGCCTGTGTGTGTGGGTGTGTGTGTATGTGCGCGTGTGTGTGTGCATGTGTATGTGCCTGTGTGCATCTGTGTGTGAATGTCTGACCACATCCTCTATATTTGGGAGACCAAACGCAGATTGGACGACTGCTTTGCGGAGCAACTCCGTTCAGTCTGTAAGTGTGACCCCGAGCTTCCGGCCACCTGTCACTTTAATTCCCTGCTCCATTCCCACTCTGACCCTCTCTGTCCTCGGCCTCTGACACTGTTCCAACGAAGCTCAATGCAAACTCGAGGAACAGCAACTCATCTTTCGTTTAGGCACTTTACAGCCTCATTTTGCTCCATTTCCTCCCTTTTTTAACCTCCCCCCCCCATCTCACTCCCCCGATCTTATGTATTTATTCTCTCTGTTTCCCATGGCAGCTGGTAATTATTCTGCCATTCACACCCTATTTAGACTAATCTTTTTCTAACTTCTGTCATTACCATCTCAAATCGGCTCATCATCCCTTTTGTCTCTCAAATCTCTTCTGCCTTCCACCCTATCACAGACCTTCCCATTTGATCTTTCCTCCCCTCCCCCTTTCAGTGCTCCTTAAGAATTTTTTCATTTCAAACATTTGCCAATTCTGACAAAGGGTCATTGACCAGAAATGTTAACTTTGTTTCTCTCCACAGATGCTGCATTTTCTGTTTTTATTTCAGTTTTGGCTGTGACTCCATGGCTGGAGGGCTGATGGTGCCTTCGGAACCCAGAGTTTCCTGCTGGTTGTCTCCACTCTCAGCCAGGAGTGCTGTGGCCAAGTGTAGCCTCAGTAGTGCTCTGACTGACCTCTGCTAATTCAGCGTAGACCTGGATCAAACCTCGGACCCTCCAGATAAGCCGGCCTGAAAATATATTTTTTTAATTGTAAAGTATGTTTGTGATATTTTAGGAATCGAATCAATTGAATGCGAATGCAATGACTAATGAGGAATATTCTGGAAAGTTTATAGAGATTGGAATTAAAATTAACCCAACCGATTGGATAAATTAACCCCCAAGGTTACATTAATAATAACCAAATATTTCCCTTTGGACAGATTTCCACAGAATCATTTTGAAGTAAATTCCAAATATCAAAAATGTTACTAATGCTGGAGAAAAATTCTTATTACCGGCACGGCTTATTGCTCTTCACACTCCAAATTATGCAAGTCCCTCTCTGGGTTGACCTTTGACCTCATTGGCACCTTCTGTCAACATATACCGTTTTGTTTCCCCCAGGATTGATTAAGAGGAAGTGAAAATAAGGGATATGTATTCCTGGGGATTTATGGAGCTGGAAACTGTGTCTCACATTCCTGTAACATTACACATAAATCTCATCTGGTAAATATTAAACACTGTTTCTGAAATATAGCTTCTTTTCTTTTCCTTTTATTGCCCTGACAACTGATTCTTTTACACGCTGCATTTCAGCGTTACCATTAGACCTGGATACCAAACACACCACCCCCGGCTATTGAAACATCTTCCAATGTCTGATGCTTATTTATTGAGGGATACATGAAATGTACCTGGCCTAACAGCTCGAGGGATAAGCCGGCATGCGATTCAGTGATTAAAGAAAATACTGCAACCCGGGAGTGGGAAACAAAAGGGAGAGTGATTCTCAGCAGAATGCACTGCCCCGTCAGTGCCAGTGTGTGTCCCTCTGCATTCTGCTCCCCTTCCTGTCCAGTCCATGCCAGTCTGCAGTCACTGTACATCGTGCCCTTAGTTCTCCATTGATGCCAGTCTGCAGTCAATAATGTCACTGTCTCCACGTACATGGCGCCCTCCCTCCTGCTCAGTTGGTGCCTGTGACGTGCAGTATGTAAGTTGCACTGCAGCAAATTGCCACGGTTTTTTTGGCAGCACCTCCAAAACCTGCGAACTCTACCAAGTAGAAGGACAAGAGCAGCAGGCACATCACCTCCAAGTTCCCCTCCAAGTCACACACCATCCTGTCTTGGAAATATATCGCCGTTCCTTCATCGTCCCGGGTCAAAATCCGGGAACTCCTTCCCCAACAGCGCTGTGGAAGTACCTTCACTACGAGACTGCAGCAATTCAAGAAGACGGCTCACCACCACCTTGTCAAGGATAATTAGGGATGGGCAATAAATGCTGACCTTGCCAGCGACCCCCACATCCGGGAACAAATAATAAAAAAATATTGCTGCGGTCGTTTTCAGAATTAAGTAGGATCGTTAAATCCGATCTGGCTGTCATTTCGGTAATCTACACACAAACTGGTGAGAACAGGTTAAAACCAGTTGTGCTGAGAAAGTGCAGAAGGCAAAGAGCAAGGGCCCAACTTTCTGAATAGCAGAATTGGATTTCCGCAGGTGTTCTCCGTGGCTGTCAGCAAGAACCGGGGCGGCTGATCTGCAAAATGGCGGACACGGGACTTACGGCGTTTCTCCGTTTTTTCCGCGGACCCTCCACTAGAGTGGATGTACAAGGGAACCCACGTGGAAATTCAACCTCAGCATCACCTTAAACAATGCAAAACACAACAGCACCAATCCATACGTGACCATCTCCACTTTGGACCACGGTAGGTGCAGGAATTCAAACATGGCTCCTTTTAACATTCCACTACTTAGCGGCAATTCTACAAGCTGTAGCCAGCACTTTATTTAGGAGCAGCTGTTCAATTTATCCGTAAAAAATTAAATAATTAGAGGTTGCGCTAAATTACTCAGGGCATGCTTGCCATCACTGTGTTTTCTGTCAGCCTCTGTTGATCATAAAAACACAATCATTCACTTCCTTTTATTTGTTGCTATAAGTTGGCAGATTAAGCCTGCTTCACGATTTATTCTTTCTTAATTGAAAGCTAAGGAGTGTATTTGTTGAGCTTGCCCTTGCTCACACCATCCAGTGCCATTTACAGCTCAGCTTCAACAACGCCAAGCTCAGCGAACCTAAACCCAGGCCCAAACTAACCCATTCTCCAACCTCAGAGGAGCATCTTCCCCCGCTCCCCTCACCACCCCCACCCCACTAACTGCACAACAACAATTTCTTGCATCCTGTGGCCTCCCTGAAGGAAACTGCCAACTTTGTGCCAATTAGTGGCAGTCTCGGGGTAGTTTCTGTTGTGTGGGCCCACTGGATGGTGAGGGCTTGTGCACCTTCCCTGCAGGATCCTCATGCACAGCAGAGAGTGGGAACTTTCATCCCGGGCTGGATAGCAATCTATGAGCTGGTGCTGAAAAGACACCCAATCCCAAAGCAGACCTCCATTTCCAGCCTGGTATCTGCTGTACTCATTTTATTGCCCCTAAGAGCATACTTTAACAGGATGTCTTCCTGCCCACATCACTAACAGATACCGGTGATTGCTGACGGTTGGTGATGGTGTAGTACTAGTAGGTGATGGTATAGCAGTAGTAATAGTAATAGTGGTTCCTTTTACTCGCCAGAATCGATGCTTGATGGCCCACCAAAGGATCTGACACAGCCGATGAATCAGAGTTGGAAGGAGCTCACTGACGTTACTCCCAATCTGCTGAGTCACTTTGATTGCCAAGACCAAAAGTAAGTCAACCTCAGCTAGTTGGCAAGTGAAACGTTCTGGAATTTACTCCATTGGCAAACGGTCAAAGACACTTTCTTAGAACTTGAATTTGAACTGCTGCTAAAAATACTGGCAGTCTCAAAAAAACAGGGCAGTCTGTGCAGGCCTTAGTGTAAAGAGCCATTGGCTTCGCAAACAAATGTTGGGCCAAAACCAATTTTATTTACTATAAGAAGAACGGAAAGTGTTGCAATGATACTGTTTGATTTATGTTGTGTCATATAGTCGTAAACAAACTGAGAAAAGTTTTGGCAAACATTTTGTTCGTAAAAGTAGTGTCCCTTTAACCAATCACCTACATAAAAATACTGGGAGCGTAGCATGGAAAGGATGAAACACTGTAGGAAAAATGACCACAGTTAACCTCTATTTTCTACCATAATAACATGAAGATTTCCCCTTCTTAATGGATAACGGAAACTGTTGAATAACTGAGACCCTGTGTTTGATGTCTGATATAGATACCTGTTCGGGTTAATGACACACACGCCCTGAAGCAGATTCTGATGTTCAGGTGCTCTATCCCCACTGGTGGCATAGACAAGATTCCCAAACTGTGACAGTGCCCAAATGTTGCTCAATATCAGCGTATATAACAGCATACTTTGGGGTTTAACAAATTCCCTCCTTCGCTGCTGACATACAAAGTGGAGATTATGAACACACATGTGTCCCCACCGTATTCATGTGTCGGCACGTGAATAAAATCGTCATGTGAGTAAAATCGTCATGTGAGTAAAATCGTCACGTGAGTAATATCGTCATGTGAGTAAAATCGGCACATGAGTAAAGTCGTCATGTGAGTAAAATCGTCATGTGAGTAAAATTGGAATGTGAGTAAAATCGGTATGTGAGTAAAATCGGCACGTGAGTAAGATCGGCACGTGAGTAAAATCGGCAATGTGAGTAAAATCGGCATGTGAGTAAAATCGCCAATTTTAGTAAAATCGTCATGTGAGTAAAATCGGCAATGTGAGTAAAATCGGCAATGTGAGTAAAATCATCATGTGACTAAAATCGGCAATGTGAGTAAAATTGGCAATGTGAGTAATATCGGCATGTGAGTAAAATCGGCATGTGAGTAAAATCGGCAATGTGAGTAAAATCGTCGAGTGAGTAAAATCGGCAATGTGAGAAAAATCGGCACGTGAGCAAAATCGGCACGTGAGTAAAATCGGCAATGTGAGTAAAATCGTCATGTGAGTAAAATCGGCAATGTGAATAAAATCGGCAATGTGAGTAAAATCGTCATGTGAGTAAAATCGGCACGTGAGTAAAATCGGCATGTGAGTAAAATTGGCAATGTGAGTAAAATCGTCATGTGAGTAAAATCGGCAATGTGAGTAAAATCGGCAATTGAGTAATATCGGCATGTGAGTAAAATCGGCATGTGAGTAATATCGGCACATGAGTAAAATCGGCAATGTGAGTAAAATTGGAATGTGAGTAAAATCGGTATGTGAGTAAAATCGGCACGTGAGTAAAATCGGCACGTGAGTAAAATCGGCAATGTGAGTAAAATCGGCATGTGAGTAAAATCGGCAATGTTAGTAAAATCGTCATGTGAGTAAAATCGGACATGTGAGTAAAATCGGCAATGTGAGTAAAATCGTCATGTGACTAAAATCGGCAATGTGAGTAATATCGGCATGTGAGTAAAATCGTCATGTGAGTAAAATCGTCAATGTGAGTAAAATCGGCAATGTGAGTATAATCGTCATGTGAGTAAAATCGCCATGGGAGTAATATCGGCAATGTGAGTAAAATCGTCATGTGAGTAAAATCATCATGTGAGTAAAATCGGCATGTGAGTAAAATCGACATGTGAGTAAAATCGGCAATGTGAGTAAAATCGTCATGTGAGTAAAATCGGCAATGTGAGTAAAATCGGCAATGTGAGTAAAATCGGCACATGAGTAAAACCGGCACGTGAATAAAATCGGCAATGTGAGTAAAATCGTTATGTGAGTAAATTCGGCAATGTGAGTAAAATCGGCAATGTGAATAAAATTGTCATGTGAGTAAAATCGGCAATGTGAGTAATATCGGCATGTGAGTAAAATCGTCATGTGATTAAAATCGGCAATGTGAGTAAAATCGGCAATGTGAGTAACATCGTCATGTGAGTAAAATCAGCAATGTGAGTAAAACCGGCACGAGAGTAAAATCGTCATGTGAGTAAAATCGGCAATGTGAGTAAAATCGTCATCTGAGTAAAATCGGCAATGTGAGTAAAATCGGCACGTGAGCAAAATCGCCACGTGAGTAAAATCGGCAATGTGAGTAAAATCATCAAGTGAGTAAAATCAGCAATGTGAGTAAAATCGGCAATGTGAGTAATATCGGCATGTGAGTAGAATCGGCACGTGAGTAAAATCGGCAATGTGAGGAAAATCGTCATGTGAGTAAAATCGCAATGGGAGTAAAATCGGCAATGTGAGTAAAATCGTCATGTGAGTAAAATCGGCAATGTGAGTAAAATCGGCAATGTGAGTAAAATCGGCACATGAGTAAAACCGGCACGTGAATAAAATCGGCAATGTGAGTAAAATCGTTATGTGAGTAAATTCGGCAATGTGAGTAAAGTCGGCAATGTGAATAAAATCGTCATGTGAGTAAAATCGGCAATGTGAGTAATATCGGCATGTGAGTAAAATCGTCATGTGAGTAAAATCGGCAATGTGAGTAAAATCGGCAATGTGAGTAACATCGTCATGTGAGTAAAATCAGCAATGTGAGTAAAACCGGCACGAGAGTAAAATCGTCATGTGAGTAAAATCGGCAATGTGAGTAAAATCGTCATCTGAGTAAAATCGGCAATGTGAGTAAAATCGGCATGTGAGCAAAATCGCCACGTGAGTAAAATCGGCAATGTGAGTAAAATCATCAAGTGAGTAAAATCGGCAATGTGAGTAAAATCGGCAATGTGAGTAATATCGGCATGTGAGTAGAATCGGCACGTGAGTAAAATCGGCCATGTGAGGAAAATCGTCGAGTGAGTAAAATCGGCAATGTGAGAAAAATCGGCACGTGAGTAAAATCGGCACGTGAGTAAAATCGGCAATGTGAGTAAAATCGTCATGTGAGTAAAATCGGCAATGTGAATAAAATCGGCACTGTGAGTAAAATCGTCATGTGAGTAAAATCGGCACGTGAGTAAAATCGGCATGTGAGTTAAATTGGCAATGTGAGAAAAATCGGCACGTGAGTAAAATCGGCACGTGAGTAAAATCGGCAATGTGAGTAAAATCGTCATGTGAGTAAAATCGGCAATTTAATAAAATCGGCAATGTGAGTAAAATCGTCATGTGAGTAAAATCGGCACGTGAGTAAAATCGGCATGTGAGTAAAATTGGCAATGTGAGTAAAATCGTCATGTGAGTAAAATCGGCAATGTGAGTAAAATCGACAATTGAGTAATATCGGCATGTGAGTAAAATCGGCAATGTGAGTAATATCGGCATGTAAGTAAAATTGGCATGTGAGTGAAATCGTAATGTGAGTAAAATCGGCAAGTGAGTAATATCGGTAATGTGAGTAATATCGGCATGTGAGTAATATCGGCAACGTGAGTAATATCGGCAATGTGAGTAAAATCGGCGGGTGAGTAAAATTGTCATGTGAGTAATATCGGCATGTGAGTAAAATCGGCATGTGAGTAATATCGGCACATGAGTAAAATCGGCGCGTGAGTAAAATTGTCATGTGAGTAAAATCGGCACGTGAGTAAAATCGGCACGTGAGTAAAATCGGCAATGTGAGTAAAATCGGCATGTGAGTAAAATCGGCAATGTTAGTAAAATCGTCATGTGAGTAAATTCGGCAACGTGAGTAAAATCGGCAATGTGAGTAAAATCGTCATGTGACTAAAATCGGCAATGTGAGTAATATCGGCATGTGAGTAAAATCGGCATGTGAGTAAAATCGACATGTGAGTAAAATCGCAATGTGAGTAAAATCGTCATGTGAGTAAAATCGGCAATGTGAGTAAAATCGGCAATGTGAGTAACATCGTCATGTGAGTAAAATCAGCAATGTGAGTAAAACCGGCACGAGAGTAAAATCGTCATGTGAGTAAAATCGGCAATGTGAGTAAAATCAACAAGTGAGTAAAATCGGCAATGTGAGTAAAATCGGTAATGTGAGTAATATCGGCATTTGAGTAGAATCGGCACGTGAGTAAAATCGGAAATGTGAGGATAATCGTCGAGTGAGTAAAATCGGCAATGTGAGAAAAATCGGCACGTGAGTAAAATCGGCACGTGAGTAAAATCGGCAATGTGAGTAAAATCGTCATATGAGTAAAATCGGCAATGTGAATAAAATCGGCAATGTGAGTAAAATCGTCATGTGAGTAAAATCGGCACGTGAGTAAAATCGGCATGTGAGTAAAATTGGCAATGTGAGTAAAATCGTCATGTGACTAAAATCGGCAATGTGAGTAATATCGGCATGTGAGTAAAATCATCATGTGAGTAAAATCGACAATGTGAGTAAAATCGGCAATGTGAGTATAATCGTCATGTGAGTAAAATCGCCATGTGAGTAATATCGGCAATGTGAGTAAAATCGTCATGTGAGTAAAATCATCACGTGAGTAAAATCGGCATGTGAGTAAAATCGGCAATGTGAGTAAAATCGGCATGTGAGTAAAATCGACATGTGAGTAAAATCGGCAATGTGAGTAAAATCGTCATGTGAGTAAAATCGGCAATGTGAGTAAAATCGGCAACGTGAGTAAAATCGGCACATGAGTAAAACCGGCACGTGAATAAAAAAGGCAATGTGAGTAAAATCGTTATGTGAGTAAATTCGGCAATGTGAGTAAATTCGGCAATGTGAGTAAAATCGGCAATGTGAATAAAATCGTCATGTGAGTAAAATCGGCAATGTGAGTAATATCGGCATGTGAGTAAAATTGTCATGTGAGTAAAATCGGCAATGTGAGTAAAATCGGCAATGTGAGTAAAATCAGCAATGTGAGTAAAACTGGCACGAGAGTAAAATCGTCATGTGAGTAAAATCGGCAATGTGAGTAAAATCGTCATGTGAGTAAAATCGTCATGTGAGTAAAATCGGCACGTGAGCAAAATCGCCACGTGAGTAAAATCGGCAATGTGAATAAAATCTGCAAGTGAGTAAAATCGGCAATGTGAGTAAAATCGGCAATGTGAGTAATATCGGCATGTGAGTAGAATCGGCACGTGAGTAAAATCGGCAATGTGAGGAAAATCGTCGAGTGAGTAAAATCGGCAATGTGAGTAAAATCGGCAATGTGAGTAAAATCGTCATGTGACTAAAATCGGCAATGTGAGTAATATCGGCATGTGAGCAAAATCGGCATTTGAGTAAAATCGGCAATGTGAGTAAAATAGGCAATGTGAGTATAATCGTCATGTGAGTAAAATCGCCATGGGAGTAATATCGGCAATGTGAGTAAAATCGTCATGTGAGTAAAATCATCATGTGAGTAAAATCGGAATGTGAGTGAAATCGGCAATGTGAGTAAAATCGGCATGTGAGTAAAATTGACATGTGAGTAAAATCGGCAATGTGAGTAAAATCGTCACGTGAGTAAAATCGGCAATGTGAGTAATATCGGCATGTGAGTAATATCGGCAATTGAATAATATCGGCATGTGAGTAAGGCAATGTGAGTAATATCGGCATGTAAGTAAAATTGGCATGTGAGTAAAATCGTCATGTGAGTAAAATCGGCATGCGAGTAATATTCGCATGTGAGTAAAATCGTAAAGTGAGTAAAATCGGCAAGTGAGTAATATCGGCAATGTGAGTAATATCGGCATGTGAGTAATATCGGCAACGTGAGTAATATCGGCAATGTGAGTAAAATCGGCGCGTGAGTAAAATCGTCATGTGAGTAATATAGGGATGTGAGTAAAATCGGCAATGTGAGTAATATCGGAAATGTGAGTTAAATCAGCACATGAGTAAAATCGTCATGTGAGTAAAATCGTAATGTGAGTAAAATTGTCATGTGAGTAATATCGGCATGTGAGTAAAATCGGCATGTGAGTAATATCGGCCCATGAGTAAAATCGGCAATGTGAGTAAAATCGGCATGCGAGTAAAGTCGGTACATGAGTAAAATCGGCACGTGAGTAAAATCGGCAAAGTGAGTAAAATCGGCAATGTGAGTAAAATCGGCATGTGAGTAAAATCGGCATGTGAGTAAAATCGGCATGTGAGTAAAATCGGCAATGTGAGTAAAATCATCATCTGAGTAAAATCGGCAACGTGAGTAAAATCGGCAATGTGAGTAAAATCGTCACGTGAGCAAAATCGGCAACGTGAGTAAAATCGGCACGTGAGTAAAATCGGCAATGTGAGTAAAATCGTGATGTGATTAAAATCGTCAATGTGAGTAAAATCGGCACGTGAGTAAAATCGGCACGTGAGTAAAATCGGCAATGTGAGTAAAATCGTCAAGTGAGTAAAATCGTCATGTGACAAAAATCGGCATGTGAGTAAAATCGGCAATCAGTAAAATCGGCATGTGAGTAAAATTGTCATACAGTAAAATCGGCAAAGTGAGTAAAATCGGCATGATAGTAAAATCGGCATGTGAATAAAATCGGCATGTGAGTAAAATCGGCACGTGAGTAAAATCGGCAATGTGAGTAAAATCGTCATGTGAGTAAAATCGTCAATGTGAGTAAAATCGGCAATGTGAGTAAAATCGGCACGTGAGTAAAATCGTCACGTGAGTAAAATCGGCAATGTGAGTAAAATCATCATGTGAGTAAAATCGGCAATGTGACTAAAATCGGCAACGTGAGTAAAATCGTCATGTGAGTAAAATCGGCAATGTGAGTAAAATCGGTACATGTGTAAAATCGGCATGTGAGTAAAATCGTCAAGTGAGTAAAATCGACAATGTGAGTGAAATTGGCAAAGTGAGTAAAATTGTCATGTGAGTAAAATCGGCACGTGAGTAAAATCGGCACGTGAGTAAAATTGGCAATGTGAGTAAAATCGTCATGTGAGTAAAATTGGCAATGTGAGTAAAATTGGCAATGTAAGTAATATCGGCATGTGAGTAAAATCGGCAATGTGAGTAAAATCGGCAATGTGACAATGTGAGTAAAATCGTCATGTGAGTAAAATCGGCAATGTGAGTAAAATCGGCTATGTAAGTAATATCGGCATGTGAGTAAAATCGGCAATGTGAGTAAAATTGGCAATGTGAGTAAAATCGTCATGTGAGTAAAATCGGCAATGTGAGTAAAATCGGCACTTGAGTAAAATCGGCAATGTGAGTAAAATCGTCAAGTGAGTAAAATCGACAATGTGAGTGAAATTGGCAATGTGAGTAAAATCGTCATGTGAGTAAAATCGGCAATGTGAGTAATATCGGCATGTGAGTAAAATCATCATGTGAGTAAAATCGACAATGTGAGTAAAATCGGCAATGTGAGTATAATCGTCATGTGAGTAAAATCGCCATGTGAGTAATATCGGCAATGTGAGTAAAATCGTCATGTGAGTAAAATCATCACGTGAGTAAAATCGGCATGTGAGTAAAATCGGCAATGTGAGTAAAATCGGCATGTGAGTAAAATCGACATGTGAGTAAAATCGGCAATGTGAGTAAAATCGTCATGTGAGTAAAATCGGCAATGTGAGTAAAATCGGCAACGTGAGTAAAATCGGCACATGAGTAAAACCGGCACGTGAATAAAAAAGGCAATGTGAGTAAAATCGTTATGTGAGTAAATTCGGCAATGTGAGTAAATTCGGCAATGTGAGTAAAATCGGCAATGTGAATAAAATCGTCATGTGAGTAAAATCGGCAATGTGAGTAATATCGGCATGTGAGTAAAATTGTCATGTGAGTAAAATCGGCAATGTGAGTAAAATCGGCAATGTGAGTAAAATCAGCAATGTGAGTAAAACTGGCACGAGAGTAAAATCGTCATGTGAGTAAAATCGGCAATGTGAGTAAAATCGTCATGTGAGTAAAATCGTCATGTGAGTAAAATCGGCACGTGAGCAAAATCGCCACGTGAGTAAAATCGGCAATGTGAATAAAATCTGCAAGTGAGTAAAATCGGCAATGTGAGTAAAATCGGCAATGTGAGTAATATCGGCATGTGAGTAGAATCGGCACGTGAGTAAAATCGGCAATGTGAGGAAAATCGTCGAGTGAGTAAAATCGGCAATGTGAGTAAAATCGGCAATGTGAGTAAAATCGTCATGTGACTAAAATCGGCAATGTGAGTAATATCGGCATGTGAGCAAAATCGGCATTTGAGTAAAATCGGCAATGTGAGTAAAATAGGCAATGTGAGTATAATCGTCATGTGAGTAAAATCGCCATGGGAGTAATATCGGCAATGTGAGTAAAATCGTCATGTGAGTAAAATCATCATGTGAGTAAAATCGGAATGTGAGTGAAATCGGCAATGTGAGTAAAATCGGCATGTGAGTAAAATTGACATGTGAGTAAAATCGGCAATGTGAGTAAAATCGTCACGTGAGTAAAATCGGCAATGTGAGTAATATCGGCATGTGAGTAATATCGGCAATTGAATAATATCGGCATGTGAGTAAGGCAATGTGAGTAATATCGGCATGTAAGTAAAATTGGCATGTGAGTAAAATCGTCATGTGAGTAAAATCGGCATGCGAGTAATATTCGCATGTGAGTAAAATCGTAAAGTGAGTAAAATCGGCAAGTGAGTAATATCGGCAATGTGAGTAATATCGGCATGTGAGTAATATCGGCAACGTGAGTAATATCGGCAATGTGAGTAAAATCGGCGCGTGAGTAAAATCGTCATGTGAGTAATATAGGGATGTGAGTAAAATCGGCAATGTGAGTAATATCGGAAATGTGAGTTAAATCAGCACATGAGTAAAATCGTCATGTGAGTAAAATCGTAATGTGAGTAAAATTGTCATGTGAGTAATATCGGCATGTGAGTAAAATCGGCATGTGAGTAATATCGGCCCATGAGTAAAATCGGCAATGTGAGTAAAATCGGCATGCGAGTAAAGTCGGTACATGAGTAAAATCGGCACGTGAGTAAAATCGGCAAAGTGAGTAAAATCGGCAATGTGAGTAAAATCGGCATGTGAGTAAAATCGGCATGTGAGTAAAATCGGCATGTGAGTAAAATCGGCAATGTGAGTAAAATCATCATCTGAGTAAAATCGGCAACGTGAGTAAAATCGGCAATGTGAGTAAAATCGTCACGTGAGCAAAATCGGCAACGTGAGTAAAATCGGCACGTGAGTAAAATCGGCAATGTGAGTAAAATCGTGATGTGATTAAAATCGTCAATGTGAGTAAAATCGGCACGTGAGTAAAATCGGCACGTGAGTAAAATCGGCAATGTGAGTAAAATCGTCAAGTGAGTAAAATCGTCATGTGACAAAAATCGGCATGTGAGTAAAATCGGCAATCAGTAAAATCGGCATGTGAGTAAAATTGTCATACAGTAAAATCGGCAAAGTGAGTAAAATCGGCATGATAGTAAAATCGGCATGTGAATAAAATCGGCATGTGAGTAAAATCGGCACGTGAGTAAAATCGGCAATGTGAGTAAAATCGTCATGTGAGTAAAATCGTCAATGTGAGTAAAATCGGCAATGTGAGTAAAATCGGCACGTGAGTAAAATCGTCACGTGAGTAAAATCGGCAATGTGAGTAAAATCATCATGTGAGTAAAATCGGCAATGTGACTAAAATCGGCAACGTGAGTAAAATCGTCATGTGAGTAAAATCGGCAATGTGAGTAAAATCGGTACATGTGTAAAATCGGCATGTGAGTAAAATCGTCAAGTGAGTAAAATCGACAATGTGAGTGAAATTGGCAAAGTGAGTAAAATTGTCATGTGAGTAAAATCGGCACGTGAGTAAAATCGGCACGTGAGTAAAATTGGCAATGTGAGTAAAATCGTCATGTGAGTAAAATTGGCAATGTGAGTAAAATTGGCAATGTAAGTAATATCGGCATGTGAGTAAAATCGGCAATGTGAGTAAAATCGGCAATGTGACAATGTGAGTAAAATCGTCATGTGAGTAAAATCGGCAATGTGAGTAAAATCGGCTATGTAAGTAATATCGGCATGTGAGTAAAATCGGCAATGTGAGTAAAATTGGCAATGTGAGTAAAATCGTCATGTGAGTAAAATCGGCAATGTGAGTAAAATCGGCACTTGAGTAAAATCGGCAATGTGAGTAAAATCGTCAAGTGAGTAAAATCGACAATGTGAGTGAAATTGGCAATGTGAGTAAAATCGTCATGTGAGTAAAATCGGCACGTGAGTAAAATTGGCAATGTGAGTAAAATTGTCATGTGAGTAAAATCGGCAATGTGAGTAAAATCGGCAATGTAAGTAATATCGGCATGTGAGTAACATCGGCAATGTGAGTAAAATCGGCAATGTGACAATGTGAGTAAAATCGTCATGTGAGTAAAATCGGCAATGTGAGTAAAATCGGCTATGTAAGTAATATCGGCATGTGAGTAAAATCGGCAATGTGAGTAAAATCGGCAACGTGAGTAAAATCGTCATGTGAGTAAAATCGGCAATGTGAGTAAAATCGGCACTTGAGTAAAATCGGCAATGTGAGTAAAATCGTCAAGTGAGTAAAATCGACAATGTGAGTGAAATTGGCAATGTGAGTAAAATCGTCATGTGAGTAAAATCGGCACGTGAGTAAAATTGGCAATGTGAGTAAAATCGTCATGTGAGTAAAATCGGCAATGTGAGTAAAATCGGCAATGTAAGTAATATCGGCATGTGAGTAAAATCGGCAATGTGAGTAAAATCGTCATGTGAGTAAAATCGACATGTGAGTAATATCGGCATGTGAGTAAAATCAGCAAAGTGAGTAAAATCGGCAATGTGAGTAAAATTCGCATGTGAGTAAAATCGGCAATGTGAGTAAAATCGGCAATGTGAGTAAAATCGGCACATGAGTAAAACCGGCACGTGAATAAAATCGGCAATGTGAGTAAAATCGTTATGTGAGTAAATTCGGCAATGTGAGTAAAATCGGCAATGAGAATAATATCGTCATGTGAATAAAATCGGCAATGTGAGTAATATCGGCATGTGAGTAAAATCGTCATGTGAGTAAAATCGTCATGTGAGTAAAATCGGCAATGTGAGTAAAATCATCAAGTGAGTAAAATCGGCAATGTGAGTAAAATCGGCAATGTGAGTAATATCGGCATTTGAGTAGAATCGGCACGTGAGTAAAATCGGCAATGTGAGGAAAATTGTCGAGTGAGTAAAATCGTAATGTGAGTAAAATTGTCATGTGAGTAATATCGTAATGTGAGTAAAATTGTCATGTGAGTAATTTCGGCATGTGAGTAAAATCGGCACGTGAGTAAAATCGGCAATGTTAGTAAAATCGTCATGTGAGTAAAATCGGCAATGTGAGTAAAATCGGCAATGTGAGTAAAATCGTCATGTGACTAAAATCGGCAATGTGAGTAATATCGGCATGTGATTAAAATCGTCATGTGAGTAAAATCGACAATGTGAGTAAAATCGGCAAGTGAGTAAAATTGTCATGTGAGTAAAATCGGCATGTGAGTAAAATCGGAAATGTCAATAAAATCGGCATGTGAGTAAAATCGTCATATAGTAAAATCGACAAAGTGAGTAAAATTGGCATGTGAACAAAATCGGCATGTGAGTAAAATCAGCACGTGAGTAAAATCGGCAATGTGAGTAAAATCGTCACGTGAGTAAAATCGTCAATGTGAGTAAAATCAGCACGTGAGTAAAATCGGCAATGTGAGTAAAATCGTCATGTGAGTAAAATCGGCAATGTGAATAAAATCGGCACTGTGAGTAAAATCGTCATGTGAGTAAAATCGGCACGTGAGTAAAATCGGCATGTGAGTTAAATTGGCAATGTGAGAAAAATCGGCACGTGAGTAAAATCGGCACGTGAGTAAAATCGGCAATGTGAGTAAAATCGTCATGTGAGTAAAATCGGCAATTTAATAAAATCGGCAATGTGAGTAAAATCGTCATGTGAGTAAAATCGGCACGTGAGTAAAATCGGCATGTGAGTAAAATTGGCAATGTGAGTAAAATCGTCATGTGAGTAAAATCGGCAATGTGAGTAAAATCGACAATTGAGTAATATCGGCATGTGAGTAAAATCGGCAATGTGAGTAATATCGGCATGTAAGTAAAATTGGCATGTGAGTGAAATCGTAATGTGAGTAAAATCGGCAAGTGAGTAATATCGGTAATGTGAGTAATATCGGCATGTGAGTAATATCGGCAACGTGAGTAATATCGGCAATGTGAGTAAAATCGGCGGGTGAGTAAAATTGTCATGTGAGTAATATCGGCATGTGAGTAAAATCGGCATGTGAGTAATATCGGCACATGAGTAAAATCGGCGCGTGAGTAAAATTGTCATGTGAGTAAAATCGGCACGTGAGTAAAATCGGCACGTGAGTAAAATCGGCAATGTGAGTAAAATCGGCATGTGAGTAAAATCGGCAATGTTAGTAAAATCGTCATGTGAGTAAATTCGGCAACGTGAGTAAAATCGGCAATGTGAGTAAAATCGTCATGTGACTAAAATCGGCAATGTGAGTAATATCGGCATGTGAGTAAAATCGGCATGTGAGTAAAATCGACATGTGAGTAAAATCGCAATGTGAGTAAAATCGTCATGTGAGTAAAATCGGCAATGTGAGTAAAATCGGCAATGTGAGTAACATCGTCATGTGAGTAAAATCAGCAATGTGAGTAAAACCGGCACGAGAGTAAAATCGTCATGTGAGTAAAATCGGCAATGTGAGTAAAATCAACAAGTGAGTAAAATCGGCAATGTGAGTAAAATCGGTAATGTGAGTAATATCGGCATTTGAGTAGAATCGGCACGTGAGTAAAATCGGAAATGTGAGGATAATCGTCGAGTGAGTAAAATCGGCAATGTGAGAAAAATCGGCACGTGAGTAAAATCGGCACGTGAGTAAAATCGGCAATGTGAGTAAAATCGTCATATGAGTAAAATCGGCAATGTGAATAAAATCGGCAATGTGAGTAAAATCGTCATGTGAGTAAAATCGGCACGTGAGTAAAATCGGCATGTGAGTAAAATTGGCAATGTGAGTAAAATCGTCATGTGACTAAAATCGGCAATGTGAGTAATATCGGCATGTGAGTAAAATCATCATGTGAGTAAAATCGACAATGTGAGTAAAATCGGCAATGTGAGTATAATCGTCATGTGAGTAAAATCGCCATGTGAGTAATATCGGCAATGTGAGTAAAATCGTCATGTGAGTAAAATCATCACGTGAGTAAAATCGGCATGTGAGTAAAATCGGCAATGTGAGTAAAATCGGCATGTGAGTAAAATCGACATGTGAGTAAAATCGGCAATGTGAGTAAAATCGTCATGTGAGTAAAATCGGCAATGTGAGTAAAATCGGCAACGTGAGTAAAATCGGCACATGAGTAAAACCGGCACGTGAATAAAAAAGGCAATGTGAGTAAAATCGTTATGTGAGTAAATTCGGCAATGTGAGTAAATTCGGCAATGTGAGTAAAATCGGCAATGTGAATAAAATCGTCATGTGAGTAAAATCGGCAATGTGAGTAATATCGGCATGTGAGTAAAATTGTCATGTGAGTAAAATCGGCAATGTGAGTAAAATCGGCAATGTGAGTAAAATCAGCAATGTGAGTAAAACTGGCACGAGAGTAAAATCGTCATGTGAGTAAAATCGGCAATGTGAGTAAAATCGTCATGTGAGTAAAATCGTCATGTGAGTAAAATCGGCACGTGAGCAAAATCGCCACGTGAGTAAAATCGGCAATGTGAATAAAATCTGCAAGTGAGTAAAATCGGCAATGTGAGTAAAATCGGCAATGTGAGTAATATCGGCATGTGAGTAGAATCGGCACGTGAGTAAAATCGGCAATGTGAGGAAAATCGTCGAGTGAGTAAAATCGGCAATGTGAGTAAAATCGGCAATGTGAGTAATATCGGCATGTGAGTAGAATCGGCACGTGAGTAAAATCGGCAATGTGAGGAAAATCGTCGAGTGAGTAAAATCGGCAATGTGAGTAAAATCGGCAATGTGAGTAAAATCGTCATGTGACTAAAATCGGCAATGTGAGTAATATCGGCATGGGAGCAAAATCGGCATTTGAGTAAAATCGGCAATGTGAGTAAAATAGGCAATGTGAGTATAATCGTCATGTGAGTAAAATCGCCATGGGAGTAATATCGGCAATGTGAGTAAAATCGTCATGTGAGTAAAATCATCATGTGAGTAAAATCGGAATGTGAGTGAAATCGGCAATGTGAGTAAAATCGGCATGTGAGTAAAATTGACATGTGAGTAAAATCGGCAATGTGAGTAAAATCGTCACGTGAGTAAAATCGGCAATGTGAGTAATATCGGCATGTGAGTAATATCGGCAATTGAATAATATCGGCATGTGAGTAAGGCAATGTGAGTAATATCGGCATGTAAGTAAAATTGGCATGTGAGTAAAATCGTCATGTGAGTAAAATCGGCATGCGAGTAATATTCGCATGTGAGTAAAATCGTAAAGTGAGTAAAATCGGCAAGTGAGTAATATCGGCAATGTGAGTAATATCGGCATGTGAGTAATATCGGCAACGTGAGTAATATCGGCAATGTGAGTAAAATCGGCGCGTGAGTAAAATCGTCATGTGAGTAATATAGGGATGTGAGTAAAATCGGCAATGTGAGTAATATCGGAAATGTGAGTTAAATCAGCACATGAGTAAAATCGTCATGTGAGTAAAATCGTAATGTGAGTAAAATTGTCATGTGAGTAATATCGGCATGTGAGTAAAATCGGCATGTGAGTAATATCGGCCCATGAGTAAAATCGGCAATGTGAGTAAAATCGGCATGCGAGTAAAGTCGGTACATGAGTAAAATCGGCACGTGAGTAAAATCGGCAAAGTGAGTAAAATCGGCAATGTGAGTAAAATCGGCATGTGAGTAAAATCGGCATGTGAGTAAAATCGGCATGTGAGTAAAATCGGCAATGTGAGTAAAATCATCATCTGAGTAAAATCGGCAACGTGAGTAAAATCGGCAATGTGAGTAAAATCGTCACGTGAGCAAAATCGGCAACGTGAGTAAAATCGGCACGTGAGTAAAATCGGCAATGTGAGTAAAATCGTGATGTGATTAAAATCGTCAATGTGAGTAAAATCGGCACGTGAGTAAAATCGGCACGTGAGTAAAATCGGCAATGTGAGTAAAATCGTCAAGTGAGTAAAATCGTCATGTGACAAAAATCGGCATGTGAGTAAAATCGGCAATCAGTAAAATCGGCATGTGAGTAAAATTGTCATACAGTAAAATCGGCAAAGTGAGTAAAATCGGCATGATAGTAAAATCGGCATGTGAATAAAATCGGCATGTGAGTAAAATCGGCACGTGAGTAAAATCGGCAATGTGAGTAAAATCGTCATGTGAGTAAAATCGTCAATGTGAGTAAAATCGGCAATGTGAGTAAAATCGGCACGTGAGTAAAATCGTCACGTGAGTAAAATCGGCAATGTGAGTAAAATCATCATGTGAGTAAAATCGGCAATGTGACTAAAATCGGCAACGTGAGTAAAATCGTCATGTGAGTAAAATCGGCAATGTGAGTAAAATCGGTACATGTGTAAAATCGGCATGTGAGTAAAATCGTCAAGTGAGTAAAATCGACAATGTGAGTGAAATTGGCAAAGTGAGTAAAATTGTCATGTGAGTAAAATCGGCACGTGAGTAAAATCGGCACGTGAGTAAAATTGGCAATGTGAGTAAAATCGTCATGTGAGTAAAATTGGCAATGTGAGTAAAATTGGCAATGTAAGTAATATCGGCATGTGAGTAAAATCGGCAATGTGAGTAAAATCGGCAATGTGACAATGTGAGTAAAATCGTCATGTGAGTAAAATCGGCAATGTGAGTAAAATCGGCTATGTAAGTAATATCGGCATGTGAGTAAAATCGGCAATGTGAGTAAAATTGGCAATGTGAGTAAAATCGTCATGTGAGTAAAATCGGCAATGTGAGTAAAATCGGCACTTGAGTAAAATCGGCAATGTGAGTAAAATCGTCAAGTGAGTAAAATCGACAATGTGAGTGAAATTGGCAATGTGAGTAAAATCGTCATGTGAGTAAAATCGGCACGTGAGTAAAATTGGCAATGTGAGTAAAATTGTCATGTGCGTAAAATCGGCAATGTGAGTAAAATCGGCAATGTAAGTAATATCGGCATGTGAGTAACATCGGCAATGTGAGTAAAATCGGCAATGTGACAATGTGAGTAAAATCGTCATGTGAGTAAAATCGGCAATGTGAGTAAAATCGGCTATGTAAGTAATATCGGCATGTGAGTAAAATCGGCAATGTGAGTAAAATCGGCAACGTGAGTAAAATCGTCATGTGAGTAAAATCGGCAATGTGAGTAAAATCGGCACTTGAGTAAAATCGGCAATGTGAGTAAAATCGTCAAGTGAGTAAAATCGACAATGTGAGTGAAATTGGCAATGTGAGTAAAATCGTCATGTGAGTAAAATCGGCACGTGAGTAAAATTGGCAATGTGAGTAAAATCGTCATGTGAGTAAAATCGGCAATGTGAGTAAAATCGGCAATGTAAGTAATATCGGCATGTGAGTAAAATCGGCAATGTGAGTAAAATCGTCATGTGAGTAAAATCGACATGTGAGTAATATCGGCATGTGAGTAAAATCAGCAAAGTGAGTAAAATCGGCAATGTGAGTAAAATTCGCATGTGAGTAAAATCGGCAATGTGAGTAAAATCGGCAATGTGAGTAAAATCGGCACATGAGTAAAACCGGCACGTGAATAAAATCGGCAATGTGAGTAAAATCGTTATGTGAGTAAATTCGGCAATGTGAGTAAAATCGGCAATGAGAATAATATCGTCATGTGAATAAAATCGGCAATGTGAGTAATATCGGCATGTGAGTAAAATCGTCATGTGAGTAAAATCGTCATGTGAGTAAAATCGGCAATGTGAGTAAAATCATCAAGTGAGTAAAATCGGCAATGTGAGTAAAATCGGCAATGTGAGTAATATCGGCATTTGAGTAGAATCGGCACGTGAGTAAAATCGGCAATGTGAGGAAAATTGTCGAGTGAGTAAAATCGTAATGTGAGTAAAATTGTCATGTGAGTAATATCGTAATGTGAGTAAAATTGTCATGTGAGTAATTTCGGCATGTGAGTAAAATCGGCACGTGAGTAAAATCGGCAATGTTAGTAAAATCGTCATGTGAGTAAAATCGGCAATGTGAGTAAAATCGGCAATGTGAGTAAAATCGTCATGTGACTAAAATCGGCAATGTGAGTAATATCGGCATGTGATTAAAATCGTCATGTGAGTAAAATCGACAATGTGAGTAAAATCGGCAAGTGAGTAAAATTGTCATGTGAGTAAAATCGGCATGTGAGTAAAATCGGAAATGTCAATAAAATCGGCATGTGAGTAAAATCGTCATATAGTAAAATCGACAAAGTGAGTAAAATTGGCATGTGAACAAAATCGGCATGTGAGTAAAATCAGCACGTGAGTAAAATCGGCAATGTGAGTAAAATCGTCACGTGAGTAAAATCGTCAATGTGAGTAAAATCGGCAATGTGAGTAAATTCGGCACGTGAGTAAAATCGTCACGTGAGTAAAATCGGCAATGTGAGTAAAATCGTCATATGAGTAAAATCGGCAATGTGACTCAAGTTGGCAACGTGAGTAAAATCGTCATGTGAGTAAAATCGGCAATGTGAGTAAAATCGGCACATGAGTAAAATCGGCACGTGAGTAAAATCGTCAAGTGAGTAAAATCGGCAATGTGAGTGAAATTGGCAATGTGAGTAAAATCGTCATCTGAGTAAAATCGGCACGTGAGTAAAATCGGCATGTGAGTAAAATTGGCAATGTGAGTAAAATCGTCATGTGAGTAAAATCGGCAATGTGAGTAAAATCGGCTATGTAAGTAATATCGGCATGTGAGTAAAATCGGCAATGTGAGTAAAATTGGCAACGTGAGTAAAATCGTCATGTGAGTAAAATCGGCAATGTGAGTAAAATCGGCACTTGAGTAAAATCGGCAATGTGAGTAAAATCGTCAAGTGAGTAAAATCGACAATGTGAGTGAAATTGGCAATGTGAGTAAAATCGTCATGTGAGTAAAATCGGCACGTGAGTAAAATCGGCACGTGAGTAAAATTGGCAATGTGAGTAAAATCGTCATGTGAGTAAAATCGGCAATGTGAGTAAAATCGGCAATGTAAGTAATATCGGCATGTCAGTAAAATCGGCAATGTGAGTAAAATCGTCATGTGAGTAAAATCATCATGTGAGTAATATCGGCATGTGAGTAAAATCAGCAAAGTGAGTAAAATCGGCAATGTGAGTAAAATTCGCATGTGAGTAAAATCGGCATGTGAGTAAAATCGGCATGTGAGTAAAATCGGCACGTGAGTAAAATCGGCACTGGAGTCAAATCGGCAATGTGATTAAAATCATCATGTGAGTAAAATAGGCAATGTGAGTAATATCGGCATGTGAGTAAGGCAATGTGAGTAATATCGGCATGTAAGTAAAATTGGCATGTGAGTAAATTCGTCATGTGAGTAAAATCGGCATGTGAGTAATATTCGCATGTGAGTAAAATCGTAATGTGAGTAAAATCGGCAAGTGAGTAATATCGGCATGTGAGTAATATTGGCATGTGAGTAAAATAGGCAACGTGAGTAAAATCGGCATGTGAGTAATACCGGCAATGTGAGTAATATCGGCATGTGAGTAATATCGGCAATTGAGTTATATCGGCATGTGAAAAAGGCAATGTGAGTAATATCGGCATGTAAGTAAAATTGGCATGTGAGTAAAATCGGCAATGTGAGTAAAATCGTCATGTGAGTAAAATCGGCAATTTGAGTAAAATCGGCATGTGAGTAAAATGTGCACGTGAGTAAAATCGGCACGTGAGTAAAATAGGCAATATGAGTAAAATCGGCACGTGAGTAAAATCGGCAATGTGAGTAAAATCGTCATGTGATTAAAATCGGCAAAGTGAGTAAAATCGGCACGTGAGTAAAATCGGCACATGAGTAAAATCGGCAATGTGAGTAAAATCGGCAAGTGAGTAAAATTGTCATGTGAGTAAAATCGGCATGTGAGTAAAATCGGAAATGTCAATAAAATCGGCATGTGAGTAAAATCATCATAGAGTAAAATCGGCAAAGTGAGTAAAATTGGCATGTGAACAAAATCGGCATGTGAGTAAAATCGGCACGTGAGTAAAATCGGCAATGTGAGTAAAATCGTCACGTGAGTAAAATCGTCAATGTGAGTAAAATCGGCAATGTGAGTAAATTCGGCACGTGAGTAAAATCGTCACGTGAGTAAAATCGGCAATGTGAGTAAAATCGTCATATGAGTAAAATCGGCAATGTGACTTAAATTGGCAACGTGAGTAAAATCGTCATGTGAGTAAAATCGGCAATGTGAGTAAAATCGGCAATGTGAGTAAAATCGGCAACGTGAGTAAAATCGTCATGTGAGTAAAATCGGCAATGTGAGTAAAATCGGCACTTGAGTAAAATCGGCAATGTGAGTAAAATCGTCAAGTGAGTAAAATCGACAATGTGAGTGAAATTGGCAATGTGAGTAAAATCGTCATGTGAGTAAAATCGGCACGTGAGTAAAATCGGCATGTGAGTAAAATCAGTAAAGTGAGTAAAATCGGCAATGTGAGTAAAATTCGCATGTGAGTAAAATCGGCAATGTGAGTAAAATCGGCATGTGAGTAAAATCGGCATGTGAGTAAAATCGGCACGTGAGTAAAATCGGCACGGGAGTCAAATCGGCAATGTGAGTAAAATCGTCATGTGAGTAAAATCGGAAATTTGAGTAATATCGGCATGTGAGTAATATTGGCATGTGAGTAAAATAGGCAATGTGAGTAAAATCGGCATGTGAGTAATACCGGCAATGTGAGTAATATCGGCATGTGAGTAATATCGGCAATTGAGTAATATCGGCATGTAAGTAAAATTGGCATGTGAGTAAAATCGTCATGTGAGTAAAATCGGCATGCGAGTAATATTCGCATGTGAGTAAAATCATAAAATGAGTAATATCGGCAATGTGAGTAATATCGGCATGTGAGTAATATCGGCAACGTGAGTAATATCGGCAATGTGAGTAAAATCGGCGCGTGAGTAAAATCGTCATGTGAGTAATATAGGGATGTGAGTAAAATCGGCAATGTGAGTAATATCGGCAATGTGAGTTAAATCAGCACATGAGTAAAATCGTCATGTGAGTAAAATCGTAATGTGAGTAAAATTGTCATGTGAGTAATATCGGCATGTGAGTAAAATCGGCATGTGAGTAATATCGGCCCATGAGTAAAATCGGCAATGTGAGTAAAATCGGCATGTGAGTAAAGTCGGCACATGAGTAAAATCGGCACGTGAGTAAAATCGGCAAAGTGAGTAAAATCGGCAATGTGATTAAAATCGGCATGTGAGTAAAAATGGCATGTGAGTAAAATCGGCATGTGAGTAAAATCGGCAATGTGAGTAAAATCATCATGTGAGTAAAATCGGCAATGTGAGTAAAATCGGCATGTGAGTAAAATCGGCACGTGAGTAAAATCGGCACGTGAGTAAAATAAGCAACATGAGTAAAGTCGTCAGGTGAGTAAAATCGGCAACGTGAGTAAAATCGGCAATTAGAGTAAAATCGTCACGTGAGTAAAATCGGCAACGTGAGTAAAATCGGCACGTGAGTAAAATCGGCAATGTGAGTAAAATCGTGATGTGATTAAAATCGGCAATGTGAGTAAAATCGGCACGTGAGTAAAATCGGCACGTGAGTAAAATCGGCAATGTGAGTAAAATCGTCAAGTGAGTAAAATCGTCATGTGACAAAAATCGGCATGTGAGTAAAATCGGCAATCAGTAAAATCGGCATGTGAGTAAAATTGTCATATAGTAAAATCGGCAAAGTGAGTAAAATCGGCATGAGAGTAAAATCGGCATGTGAATAAAATCGGCATGTGAGTAAAATCGGCACGTGAGTAAAATCGGCAATGTGAGTAAAATCGTCATGTGAGTAAAATCATCAATGTGAGTAAAATCGGCACGTGAGTAAAATCGGCACGGGAGTCAAATCGGCAATGTGAGTAAAATCGTCATGTGAGTAAAATCGGCAATGTGAGTAATATCGGCATGTGAGTAATATTGGCATGTGAGTAAAATAGGCAACGTGAGTAAAATCGGCATGTGAGTAATACCGGCAATGTGCGTAATATCGGCATGTGAGTAATATCGGCAAATGAGTAATATCGGCATGTGAGTAAGGCAATGTGAGTAATATCGGCATGTAAGTAAAATTGGCATGTGAGTAAAATCGTCATGTGAGTAAAATCGGCATGTGAGTAATATTCGCATGTGAGTAAAATCGTAATGTGAGTAAAATCGGCATGTGAGTAATATCAGCATGTGAGTAATATTGGCATGTGAGTAAAATAGGCAACGTGAGTAAAATCGGCATGTGAACAAAATCGGCATGTGAGTAAAATCGGCACGTGAGTAAAATCGGCAATGTGAGTAAAATCGTCACGTGAGTAAAATCGTCAATGTGAGTAAAATCGGCAATGTGAGTAAATTCGGCAAGTGAGTAAAATCGTCACGTGAGTAAAATCGGCAATGTGAGTAAAATCGTCATATGAGTAAAATCGGCAATGTGACTAAAATTGGCAACGTGAGTAAAATCGTCATGGGAGTAAAATCGGCAATGTGAGTAAAATCGGTAATTGAGTAATATCGGCATGTGAGTAAAATCGGCAATGTGAGTAAAATCGGCCTGTGAGTAATATTGGCATGTGAGTAAAATCGTAATGTGAGTAAAATCGGCATGTGAGTAATATCGGCAACGTGAGTAATATCGGCAATGTGAGTAAAATCGGCGCGTGAGTAAAATTGTCATGTGAGTAATATAGGGATGTGAGTAAAATCGGCAATGTGAGTAATATCGGCAATGTGAGTTAAATCGGCACATGAGTAAAATCGTCATGTGAGTAAAATCGTAATGTGAGTAATATTGTCATGTGAGTAATATCGGCATGTGAGTAAAATCGGCATGTGAGTAATCTCGGCCCATGAATAAAATCGGCAATGTAAGTAAAATCGGCATGTGAGTAAAATCGGCACGTGAGTAAAATCGGCACGTGAGTAAAATCGGCATGTGAGTAAAATCGGCATGTGAGTAAAATCGGCATGTGAGTAAAATCGGCAATGTGAGTAAAATCGTCATGTGAGTAAAATCGGCAATGTGAGTAAAATCGGCACGTGAGTAAAATAGGCAATATGAGTAAAATCGGCACTTGAGTAAAATCGGCAATGTGAGTAAAATCGTCATGTGATTAAAATCGGCAATGTGAGTAAAATCGGCACGTGAGTAAAATCGGCACGTGAGTAAAATCGGCAATGTGAGTAAAATCGTCAAGTGAGTAAAATCGTCATGTGAGTAAAATCGGCATGTGAGTAAAATCGGCAATGTCAGTAAAATCGGCATGTGAGTAAAATTGTCAGATAGTAAAAGCGGCAAAGTGAGTAAAATCGGCATGTGAATAAAATCGGCATGTGAGTAAAATCGGCACGTGAGTAAAATCGGCAATGTGAGTAAAATCGTCAAGTGAGTAAAATCGACAATGTGAGTGAAATTGGCAATGTGAGTAAAATCGTCATGTGAGTAAAATCGGCACGTGAGTAAAATTGGCAATGTGAGTAAAATCGTCATGTGAGTAAAATCGGCAATGTGAGTAAAATCGGCAATGTAAGTAATATCGGCATGTGAGTAAAATCGGCAATGTGAGTAAAATCCTCATGTGAGTAAAATCGTCATGTGAGTAATATCGGCATGTGAGTAAAATCAGCAAAGTGAGTAAAATCGGCAATGTGAGTAAAATTCGCATGTGAGTAAAATCGGCAATGTGAGTAAAATCGGCAATGTGAGTAATATCGGCATGTGAGTAAAATTGTCATGTGAGTAATATCGGCATGTGAGTAAGGCAATGTGAGTAATATCGGCATGTAAGTAAAATTGGCATGTGAGTAAAATCGTCATGTGAGTAAAATCGGCATGTGAGTAATATTCGCATGTGAGTAAAATCGTAATGTGAGTAAAATCGGCAAGTGAGTAATATCAGCATGTGAGTAATATTGGCATGTGAGTAAAATAGGCAACGTGAGTAAAATCGGCATGTGAACAAAATCGGCATGTGAGTAAAATCGGCACGTGAGTAAAATCGGCAATGTGAGTAAAATCGTCACGTGAGTAAAATCGTCAATGTGAGTAAAATCGGCAATGTGAGTAAATTCGGCACGTGAGTAAAATCGTCACGTGAGTAAAATCGGCAATGTGAGTAAAATCGTCATATGAGTAAAATCGGCAATGTGACTAAAATTGGCAAAGTGAGTAAAATCGTCTTGTGAGTAAAATCGGCAATGTGAGTAAAATCGGCACATGAGTAAAATCGGCACGTGAGTAAAATCGTCAAGTGAGTAAAATCGGCAATGTGAGTGAAATTGGCAATGTGAGTAAAATCGTCATCTGAGTAAAATCGGCACGTGAGTAAAATCGGCACGTGAGTAAAATTGGCAATGTGAGTAAAATCGTCATGTGAGTAAAATCGGCAATGTGAGCAAAATCGGCTATGTAAGTAATATCGGCATGTGAGTAAAATCGGCAATGTGAGTAAAATTGGCAACGTGAGTAAAATCGTCATGTGAGTAAAATCGGCAATGTGAGTAAAATCGGCACTTGAGTAAAATCGGCAATGTGAGTAAAATCGTCAAGTGAGTAAAATCGACAATGTGAGTGAAATTGGCAATGTGAGTAAAATCGTCATGTGAGTAAAATCGGCACGTGAGTAAAATCGGCACGTGAGTAAAATTGGCAATGTGAGTAAAATCGTCATGTGAGTAAAATCGGCAATGTGAGTAAAATCGGCAATGTAAGTAATATCGGCATGTCAGTAAAATCGGCAATGTGAGTAAAATCGTCATGTGAGTAAAATCATCATGTGAGTAATATCGGCATGTGAGTAAAATCAGCAAAGTGAGTAAAATCGGCAATGTGAGTAAAATTCGCATGTGAGTAAAATCGGCATGTGAGTAAAATCGGCATGTGAGTAAAATCGGCACGTGAGTAAAATCGGCACTGGAGTCAAATCGGCAATGTGATTAAAATCATCATGTGAGTAAAATAGGCAATGTGAGTAATATCGGCATGTGAGTAAGGCAATGTGAGTAATATCGGCATGTAAGTAAAATTGGCATGTGAGTAAATTCGTCATGTGAGTAAAATCGGCATGTGAGTAATATTCGCATGTGAGTAAAATCGTAATGTGAGTAAAATCGGCAAGTGAGTAATATCGGCATGTGAGTAATATTGGCATGTGAGTAAAATAGGCAACGTGAGTAAAATCGGCATGTGAGTAATACCGGCAATGTGAGTAATATCGGCATGTGAGTAATATCGGCAATTGAGTTATATCGGCATGTGAAAAAGGCAATGTGAGTAATATCGGCATGTAAGTAAAATTGGCATGTGAGTAAAATCGGCAATGTGAGTAAAATCGTCATGTGAGTAAAATCGGCAATTTGAGTAAAATCGGCATGTGAGTAAAATGTGCACGTGAGTAAAATCGGCACGTGAGTAAAATAGGCAATATGAGTAAAATCGGCACGTGAGTAAAATCGGCAATGTGAGTAAAATCGTCATGTGATTAAAATCGGCAAAGTGAGTAAAATCGGCACGTGAGTAAAATCGGCACATGAGTAAAATCGGCAATGTGAGTAAAATCGGCAAGTGAGTAAAATTGTCATGTGAGTAAAATCGGCATGTGAGTAAAATCGGAAATGTCAATAAAATCGGCATGTGAGTAAAATCATCATAGAGTAAAATCGGCAAAGTGAGTAAAATTGGCATGTGAACAAAATCGGCATGTGAGTAAAATCGGCACGTGAGTAAAATCGGCAATGTGAGTAAAATCGTCACGTGAGTAAAATCGTCAATGTGAGTAAAATCGGCAATGTGAGTAAATTCGGCACGTGAGTAAAATCGTCACGTGAGTAAAATCGGCAATGTGAGTAAAATCGTCATATGAGTAAAATCGGCAATGTGACTTAAATTGGCAACGTGAGTAAAATCGTCATGTGAGTAAAATCGGCAATGTGAGTAAAATCGGCAATGTGAGTAAAATCGGCAACGTGAGTAAAATCGTCATGTGAGTAAAATCGGCAATGTGAGTAAAATCGGCACTTGAGTAAAATCGGCAATGTGAGTAAAATCGTCAAGTGAGTAAAATCGACAATGTGAGTGAAATTGGCAATGTGAGTAAAATCGTCATGTGAGTAAAATCGGCACGTGAGTAAAATCGGCATGTGAGTAAAATCAGTAAAGTGAGTAAAATCGGCAATGTGAGTAAAATTCGCATGTGAGTAAAATCGGCAATGTGAGTAAAATCGGCATGTGAGTAAAATCGGCATGTGAGTAAAATCGGCACGTGAGTAAAATCGGCACGGGAGTCAAATCGGCAATGTGAGTAAAATCGTCATGTGAGTAAAATCGGAAATTTGAGTAATATCGGCATGTGAGTAATATTGGCATGTGAGTAAAATAGGCAATGTGAGTAAAATCGGCATGTGAGTAATACCGGCAATGTGAGTAATATCGGCATGTGAGTAATATCGGCAATTGAGTAATATCGGCATGTAAGTAAAATTGGCATGTGAGTAAAATCGTCATGTGAGTAAAATCGGCATGCGAGTAATATTCGCATGTGAGTAAAATCATAAAATGAGTAATATCGGCAATGTGAGTAATATCGGCATGTGAGTAATATCGGCAACGTGAGTAATATCGGCAATGTGAGTAAAATCGGCGCGTGAGTAAAATCGTCATGTGAGTAATATAGGGATGTGAGTAAAATCGGCAATGTGAGTAATATCGGCAATGTGAGTTAAATCAGCACATGAGTAAAATCGTCATGTGAGTAAAATCGTAATGTGAGTAAAATTGTCATGTGAGTAATATCGGCATGTGAGTAAAATCGGCATGTGAGTAATATCGGCCCATGAGTAAAATCGGCAATGTGAGTAAAATCGGCATGTGAGTAAAGTCGGCACATGAGTAAAATCGGCACGTGAGTAAAATCGGCAAAGTGAGTAAAATCGGCAATGTGATTAAAATCGGCATGTGAGTAAAAATGGCATGTGAGTAAAATCGGCATGTGAGTAAAATCGGCAATGTGAGTAAAATCATCATGTGAGTAAAATCGGCAATGTGAGTAAAATCGGCATGTGAGTAAAATCGGCACGTGAGTAAAATCGGCACGTGAGTAAAATAAGCAACATGAGTAAAGTCGTCAGGTGAGTAAAATCGGCAACGTGAGTAAAATCGGCAATTAGAGTAAAATCGTCACGTGAGTAAAATCGGCAACGTGAGTAAAATCGGCACGTGAGTAAAATCGGCAATGTGAGTAAAATCGTGATGTGATTAAAATCGGCAATGTGAGTAAAATCGGCACGTGAGTAAAATCGGCACGTGAGTAAAATCGGCAATGTGAGTAAAATCGTCAAGTGAGTAAAATCGTCATGTGACAAAAATCGGCATGTGAGTAAAATCGGCAATCAGTAAAATCGGCATGTGAGTAAAATTGTCATATAGTAAAATCGGCAAAGTGAGTAAAATCGGCATGAGAGTAAAATCGGCATGTGAATAAAATCGGCATGTGAGTAAAATCGGCACGTGAGTAAAATCGGCAATGTGAGTAAAATCGTCATGTGAGTAAAATCATCAATGTGAGTAAAATCGGCACGTGAGTAAAATCGGCACGGGAGTCAAATCGGCAATGTGAGTAAAATCGTCATGTGAGTAAAATCGGCAATGTGAGTAATATCGGCATGTGAGTAATATTGGCATGTGAGTAAAATAGGCAACGTGAGTAAAATCGGCATGTGAGTAATACCGGCAATGTGCGTAATATCGGCATGTGAGTAATATCGGCAAATGAGTAATATCGGCATGTGAGTAAGGCAATGTGAGTAATATCGGCATGTAAGTAAAATTGGCATGTGAGTAAAATCGTCATGTGAGTAAAATCGGCATGTGAGTAATATTCGCATGTGAGTAAAATCGTAATGTGAGTAAAATCGGCATGTGAGTAATATCAGCATGTGAGTAATATTGGCATGTGAGTAAAATAGGCAACGTGAGTAAAATCGGCATGTGAACAAAATCGGCATGTGAGTAAAATCGGCACGTGAGTAAAATCGGCAATGTGAGTAAAATCGTCACGTGAGTAAAATCGTCAATGTGAGTAAAATCGGCAATGTGAGTAAATTCGGCAAGTGAGTAAAATCGTCACGTGAGTAAAATCGGCAATGTGAGTAAAATCGTCATATGAGTAAAATCGGCAATGTGACTAAAATTGGCAACGTGAGTAAAATCGTCATGGGAGTAAAATCGGCAATGTGAGTAAAATCGGTAATTGAGTAATATCGGCATGTGAGTAAAATCGGCAATGTGAGTAAAATCGGCCTGTGAGTAATATTGGCATGTGAGTAAAATCGTAATGTGAGTAAAATCGGCATGTGAGTAATATCGGCAACGTGAGTAATATCGGCAATGTGAGTAAAATCGGCGCGTGAGTAAAATTGTCATGTGAGTAATATAGGGATGTGAGTAAAATCGGCAATGTGAGTAATATCGGCAATGTGAGTTAAATCGGCACATGAGTAAAATCGTCATGTGAGTAAAATCGTAATGTGAGTAATATTGTCATGTGAGTAATATCGGCATGTGAGTAAAATCGGCATGTGAGTAATCTCGGCCCATGAATAAAATCGGCAATGTAAGTAAAATCGGCATGTGAGTAAAATCGGCACGTGAGTAAAATCGGCACGTGAGTAAAATCGGCATGTGAGTAAAATCGGCATGTGAGTAAAATCGGCATGTGAGTAAAATCGGCAATGTGAGTAAAATCGTCATGTGAGTAAAATCGGCAATGTGAGTAAAATCGGCACGTGAGTAAAATAGGCAATATGAGTAAAATCGGCACTTGAGTAAAATCGGCAATGTGAGTAAAATCGTCATGTGATTAAAATCGGCAATGTGAGTAAAATCGGCACGTGAGTAAAATCGGCACGTGAGTAAAATCGGCAATGTGAGTAAAATCGTCAAGTGAGTAAAATCGTCATGTGAGTAAAATCGGCATGTGAGTAAAATCGGCAATGTCAGTAAAATCGGCATGTGAGTAAAATTGTCAGATAGTAAAAGCGGCAAAGTGAGTAAAATCGGCATGTGAATAAAATCGGCATGTGAGTAAAATCGGCACGTGAGTAAAATCGGCAATGTGAGTAAAATCGTCAAGTGAGTAAAATCGACAATGTGAGTGAAATTGGCAATGTGAGTAAAATCGTCATGTGAGTAAAATCGGCACGTGAGTAAAATTGGCAATGTGAGTAAAATCGTCATGTGAGTAAAATCGGCAATGTGAGTAAAATCGGCAATGTAAGTAATATCGGCATGTGAGTAAAATCGGCAATGTGAGTAAAATCCTCATGTGAGTAAAATCGTCATGTGAGTAATATCGGCATGTGAGTAAAATCAGCAAAGTGAGTAAAATCGGCAATGTGAGTAAAATTCGCATGTGAGTAAAATCGGCAATGTGAGTAAAATCGGCAATGTGAGTAATATCGGCATGTGAGTAAAATTGTCATGTGAGTAATATCGGCATGTGAGTAAGGCAATGTGAGTAATATCGGCATGTAAGTAAAATTGGCATGTGAGTAAAATCGTCATGTGAGTAAAATCGGCATGTGAGTAATATTCGCATGTGAGTAAAATCGTAATGTGAGTAAAATCGGCAAGTGAGTAATATCAGCATGTGAGTAATATTGGCATGTGAGTAAAATAGGCAACGTGAGTAAAATCGGCATGTGAACAAAATCGGCATGTGAGTAAAATCGGCACGTGAGTAAAATCGGCAATGTGAGTAAAATCGTCACGTGAGTAAAATCGTCAATGTGAGTAAAATCGGCAATGTGAGTAAATTCGGCACGTGAGTAAAATCGTCACGTGAGTAAAATCGGCAATGTGAGTAAAATCGTCATATGAGTAAAATCGGCAATGTGACTAAAATTGGCAAAGTGAGTAAAATCGTCTTGTGAGTAAAATCGGCAATGTGAGTAAAATCGGCACAATAGTAAAATCGGCACGTGAGTAAAATCGTCAAGTGAGTAAAATCGGCAATGTGAGTGAAATTGGCAATGTGAGTAAAATCGTCATCTGAGTAAAATCGGCACGTGAGTAAAATCGGCACGTGAGTAAAATTGGCAATGTGAGTAAAATCGTCATGTGAGTAAAATCGGCAATGTGAGCAAAATCGGCTATGTAAGTAATATCGGCATGTGAGTAAAATCGGCAATGTGAGTAAAATCGGCAACGTGAGTAAAATCGTCATGTGAGTAAAATCGGCAATGTGAGTAAAATGGACAATGTGAATGAAATTGGCAATGTGAGTAAAATCGTCATGTGAGTAAAATCGGCACGTGAGTAAAATCGGCACGTGAGTAAAATTGGCATGTGAGTAAAATCGGCACGTGAGTAAAATCGGCAATGTGAGTAAAATCGTCACGTGAGTAAAATCGTCAATGTGAGTAAAATCGGCAATGTGAGTAAATTCGGCACGTGAGTAAAATCGTCACGTGAGTAAAATCGGCAATGTGAGTAAAATCGTCATATGAGTAGAATCGGCAATGTGACTAAAATTGGCAACGTGAGTAAAATCGTCATAATCGGCAATGTGAGTAAAATCGGCACATGAGTAAAATCGGCACGTGAGTAAAATTGTCAAGTGAGTAAAATCGGCAATGTGAGTGAAATTGGCAATGTGAGTAAAATTGTCATCTGAGTAAAATCGGCACGTGTGTAAAATCTGCACGTGAGTAAAATTGGCAATGTGAGTAAAATCGTCATGTGAGTAAAATCGGCAATGTGAGTAAAATCGGCTATGTAAGTAATATCGGCATGTGAGTAAAATCGGCAATGTGAGTAAAATCGGCAACGTGAGTAAAATCGTCATGTGAGTAATATCGTCATGTGAGTAAAATCGGCAATGTGAGTAAAATCGGCACTTGAGTAAAATCGGCAATGTGAGTAAAATCGTCAAGTGAGTAAAATCGACAATGTGAGTGAAATTGGCAATGTGAGTAAAATCGTCATGTGAGTAAAATTGGCACGTGAGTAAAATCGGCACGGGAGTCAAATCGGCAATGCGAGTAAAATCGTCATGTGAGTAAAATCGGCAATGTGAGTAATATCGGCATGTGAGTAATATTGGCATGTGAGTAAAATAGGCAACGTGAGTAAAATCAGCATGTGAGTAATACCGGCAATGTGAGTAATATCGGCATGTGAGTAATATCGGAAATTGAGTAATATCGGCATGTGAGTAAGGCAATGTGAGTAATATCGGCATGTAAGTAAAATTGGCATGTGAGTAAAATCGTCATGTGAGTAAAATCAGCATGTGAGTAATATTCGCATGTGAGTAAAATCGTAATGTGAGTAAAATCGGCAAGTGAGTAATATCAGCATGTGAGTAATATTGGCATGTGAGTAAAATAGGCAACGTGAGTAAAATCGGCATGTGAACAAAATCGGCATGTGAGTAAAATCGGCACGTGAGTAAAATCGGCAATGTGAGTAAAATCGTCACGTGAGTAAAATCGTCAATGTGAGTAAAATCGGCAATGTGAGTAAATTCGGCACGTGAGTAAAATCGTCACGTGAGTAAAATCGGCAATGTGAGTAAAATCGTCATATGAGTAAAATCGGCAATGTGACTAAAATTGGCAATGTGAGTAAAATCGTCATGTGAGTAAAATCGGCACGTGAGTAAAATCGGCAATGTGAGTGAAATTGGCAATGTGAGTAAAATTGTCATCTGAGTAAAATCGGCACGTGAGTAAAATCTGCACGTGAGTAAAATCGTCAATGTGAGTAAAATCGGCAATGTGAGTAAATTCGGCACGTGAGTAAAATCGTCACGTGAGTAAAATCGGCAATGTGAGTAAAATCGTCATATGAGTAAAATCGGCAATGTGACTAAAATTGGCAATGTGAGTAAAATCGGCACGTGAGTAAAATCGTCAAGTAAGTAAAATTGGCAATGTGAGTGAAATTGGCAATGTGAGTAAAATTGTCATCTGAGTAAAATCGGCACGTGAGTAAAATCTGCACGTGAGTAAAATTGGCAATGTGAGTAAAATCGTCATGTGAGTAAAATTGGCAATGTGAGTAAAATCGGCTATGTAAGTAATATCGGCATGTGAGTAAAATCGGCAATGTGAGTAAAATCGGCAACGTGAGTAAAATCGTCATGTGAGTAAAATCGGCAATGTGAGTAAAATCGGCACTTGAGTAAAATCGGCAATGTGAGTAAAATCGTCAAGTGAATAAAATCGACAATGTGAGTGAAATTGGCAATGTGAGTAAAATCGTCATGTGAGTAAAATCGGCACGTGAGTAAAATCGGCACGGGAGTCAAATCGGCAATGCGAGTAAAATCGTCATGTGAGTAAAATCGGCAATGTGAGTAATATCGGCATGTCAGTAATATTGGCATGTGAGTAAAATAGGCAACGTGAGTAAAATCAGCATGTGAGTAATACCGGCAATGTGAGTAATATCGGCAGGTGAGTAATATCGGAAATTGAGTAATATCGGCATGTGAGTAAGGCAATGTGAGTAATATCGACATGTAAGTAAAATTCGCATGTGAGTAAAATCGTAATGTGAGTAAAATCGGCAAGTGAGTAATATCAGCATGTGAGTAATATTGGCATGTGAGTAAAATAGGCAACGTGAGTAAAATCGGCATGTGAACAAAATCGGCATGTGAGTAAAATCGGCACGTGAGTAAAATCGGCAATGTGAGTAAAATCGTCACGTGAGTAAAATCGTCAATGTGAGTAAAATCGGCAATGTGAGTAAATTCGGCACGTGAGTAAAATCGTCACGTGAGTAAAATCGGCAATGTGAGTAAAATCGTCATATGAGTAAAATCGGCAATGTGACTAAAATTGGCAATGTGAGTAAAATCGTCATGTGAGTAAAATCGGCACGTGAGTAAAATCGGCACGTGAGTAAAATTGGCAATGTGAGTAAAATCATCATGTGAGTAAAATCGGCAATGTGAGTAAAATCGGCTATGTAAGTAATATCGGCATGTGAGTAAAATCGGCAATGTGAGTAAAATCGGCAACGTGAGTAAAATCGTCATGTGAGTAAAATCGGCAATGTGAGTAAAATCGGCACTTGAGTAAAATCGGCAATGTGAGTAAAATCGTCAAGTGAGTAAAATCGACAATGTGAGTGAAATTGGCAATGTGAGTAAAATCGTCATGTGAGTAAAATCGGCACGTGATTAAAATCGGCACGTGAGTAAAATTGGCAATGTGAGTAAAATCGTCATGTGAGTAAAATCGGCAATGTGAGTAAAATCGGCAATGTAAGTAATATCGGCATGTGAGTAAAATCGGCAATGTGAGTAAAATCGTCATGTGAGGAAAATCGTCATGTGAGTAATATCGGCATGTGAGTAAAATCAGCAAAGTGAGTAAAATCGGCAATGTGAGTAAAATCCGCATGTGAGTAAAATCGGCAATGTGAGTAAAATCGGCATGTGAGTAAAATCGGCACGTGAGTAAAATCGGCACGTGAGTAAAATAAGCAATATGAGTAAAGTCGTCAGGTGAGTAAAATCGGCAACGTGAGTAAAATCGGCAATGTGAGTAAAATCGTCATGTGAGTAAAATTGGCAACGTGAGTAAAATCGGCACGTGAGTAAAATCGGCAATGTGAGTAAAATCGTGATGTGATTAAAATCGGCAATGTGAGTAAAATCGGCACGTGAGTAAAATCGGCATGTGAGTAAAATCGGCAATGTGAGTAAAATCGTCACGTGAGTAAAATCGTCATGTGAGTAAAATCGGCAATGTGAGTAAAATCGGTACATGAGTAAAATCGGCACGTGAGTAAAATCGTCAAGTGAGTAAAATCGACAATGTGAGTGAAATTGGCAAAGTGAGTAAAATCGTCATGTGAGTAAAATCGGCACGTGAGTAAAATCGGCACGTGAGTAAAATTGGCAATGTGAGTAAAATCGTCATGTGAGTAAAATCGTCATGTGAGTAAAATTGGCAATGTGAGTAAAATTGGCAATGTAAGTAATATCGGCATGTGAGTAAAATCGGCAATGTGAGTAAAATAGTCATGGGAGTAAAATCGTCATGTGAGTAATATCGGCATGTGAGTAAAATCAGCAAAGTGAGTAAAATCGGCAATGTGAGTAAAATTCGCATGTGAGTAAAATCGGCAATGTGAGTAAAATCGGCATGTGAGTAAATTCGGCATTTGAGTAAAATCGGCACTTGAGTAAAATCGACAATGTGAGTGAAATTGGCAATGTGAGTAAAATCGTCATGTGAGTAAAATCGGCACGTGAGTAAAATCGGCACGTGAGTAAAATTGGCAATGTGAGTAAAATCGTCATGTGAGTAAAATCGGCAATGTGATTAAAATCGGCAATGTAAGTAATATCAGCATGTGAGTAAAATCGGCAATGTGAGTAAAATCGGCAACGTGAGTAAAATCATCATGTGAGTAAAATCGGCAATGTGAGTAAAATCGGCACTTGAGTAAAATCGGCAATGTGAGTAAAATCGTCAAGTGAGTAAAATCGACAATGTGAGTGAAATTGGCAATGTGAGTAAAATCGTCATGTGAGTAAAATCGGCACGTGAGAAAAATCGGCAAGTGAGTAAAATTGGCAATGTGAGTAAAATCGTCATGTGAGTAAAATCGGCAATGTGAGTAAAATCGGCAATGTAAGTAATATCGGCATGTGAGTAAAATCGGCAATGTGAGTAAAATCGTCATGGGAGTAAAATCGTCATGTGAGTAATATCGGCATGTGAGTAAAATCAGCAAAGTGAGTAAAATCGGCAATGTGAGTAAAATTCGCATGTGAGTAAAATCGGCAATGTGAGTAAAATCGGCATGTGAGTAAATTCGGCATTTGAGTAAAATCGGCACGTGAGTAAAATCGGCACGGGAGTCAAATCGGCAATGTGAGTAAAATCGTCATGTGAGTAAAATCGGCAATGTGAGTAATATCGGCATGTGAGTAATATTGGTATGTGAGTAAAATAGGCAACGTGAGTAAAATCGGCATGTGAGTAATACCGGCAATGTGAGTAATATCGGCATGTGAGTAATATCGGCAATTGAGTAATATCGGCATGTGAGTAAGGCAATGTGAGTAATATCGGCATGTAAGTAAAATTGGCATGTGAGTAAAATCGTCATGTGAGTAAAATCGGCATGTGAGTAATATTCGCATGTGAGTAATATTCGCATGTGAGTAAAATCGTAATGTGAGTAAAATCGGCAAGTGAGTAATATCGGCATGTGAGTAATATTGGCATGTGAGTAAAATAGGCAACGTGAGTAAAATCGGCATGTGAGTAATACCGGCAATGTGAGTAATATCGGCATGTGAGTAATATCGGCAATTGAGTAATATCGGCATGTGAGTAAGGCAATGTGAGTAATATCGGCATGTAAGTAAAATTGGCATGTGAGTAAAATCGGCAATGTGAGTAAAATCGTCATGTGAGTAAAATCGGCAATTTGAGTAAAATCGGCATGTGAGTAAAATCGGCACGAGATTAAAATCGGCACGTGAGTAAAATAGGCAATATGAGTAAAATCGGCACGTGAGTAAAATCGGCAATGTGAGTAAAATCGTCATGTGATTAAAATCGGCAATGTGAGTAAAATCGGCACGTGAGTAAAATCGGCAGGTGAGTAAAATCGGCAATGTGAGTAAAATCGGCAAGTGAGTAAAATTGTCATGTGAGTAAAATCGGCATGTGAGTAAAATCGGAAATGTCAATAAAATCGGCATGTGAGTAAAATCGTCATATAGTAAAATCGGCAAAGTGAGTAAAATCGGCATGTGAGTAAAATCGGCAATGTGAGTAAAATCGGCACATGAGTAAAATCGGCACGTGAGTAAAATCGTCAAGTGAGTAAAATCGGCAATGTGAGTGAAATTGGCAATGTGAGTAAAATCGTCATCTGAGTAAAATCGGCACGTGAGTAAAATCGGCACGTGAGTAAAATTGGCAATGTGAGTAAAATCATCATGTGAGTAAAATCGGCAATGTGAGTAAAATTGGCTATGTAAGTAATATCGGCATGTGAGTAAAATCGGCAATGTGAGTAAAATCGTCAATGTGAGTAAAATCGGCACATGAGTAAAATCGGCACGTGAGTAAAATCGTCAAGTGAGTAAAATCGGCAATGTGAGTGAAATTGGCAATGTGAGTAAAATCGTCATCTGAGTAAAATCGGCACGTGAGTAAAATCGGCACGTGAGTAAAATTGGCAATGTGAGTAAAATCGTCATGTGAGTAAAATCGGCAATGTGAGTAAAATCGGCTATGTAAGTAATATCGGCATGTGAGTAAAATCGGCAATGTGAGTAAAATCGGCAACGTGAGTAAAATCGTCATGTGAGTAAAATCGGCAATGTGAGTAAAATCGGCACTTGAGTAAAATCGGCAATGTGAGTAAAATCGTCAAGTGAGTAAAATCGACAATGTGAGTGAAATTGGCAATGTGAGTAAAATCGTCATGTGAGTAAAATCGGCACGTGAGTAAAATCGGCACGTGAGTAAAATTGGCAATGTGAGTAAAATCGTCATGTGAGTAAAATCGGCAATGTGAGTAAAATCGGCAATGTAAGTAATATCGGCATGTGAGTAAAATCGGCAATGTGAGTAAAATCGTCATGGGAGTAAAATCGTCATGTGAGTAATATCGGCATGTGAGTAAAATCAGAAAAGTGAGTAAAATCGGCAATGTGAGTAAAATTCGCATGTGAGTAAAATCGGCAATGTGAGTAAAATCGGCATGTGAGTAAAATCGGCATGTGAGTAAAATCGGCACGTGAGTAAAATCGGCACGGGAGTCAAATCGGCAATGTGAGTAAAATCGTCATGTGAGTAAAATCGGCAACGTGAGTAATATCGGCATGTGAGTAATATTGGCATGTGAGTAAAATAGGCAACGTGAGTGAAATCGGCATGTGAGTAATACCGGCAATGTGAGTAATATCGGCATGTGAGTAATATCGGCAATTGAGTAATATCGGCATGTGAGTAAGGCAATGTGAGTAATATCGGCATGTAAGTAAAATTGGCATGTGAGTAAAATCGTCATGTGAGTAAAATCGGCATGCGAGTAATATTCGCATGTGAGTAAAATCGTAAAGTTAGTAAAATCGGCAAGTGAGTAATATCGGCAATGTGAGTAATATCGGCATGTGAGTAATATCGGCAACGTGAGTAATATCGGCAATGTGAGTAAAATCGGCGCGTGAGTAAAATCGTCATGTGAGTAATATAGGGATGTGAGTAAAATCGGCAATGTGAGTAATATCGGCAATGTGAGTTAAATCAGCACATGAGTAAAATCGTAATGTGAGTAAAATTGTCATGTGAGTAATATCGGCATGTGAGTAAAATCGGCATGTGAGTAATAGCGGCCCATGTGTAAAATCGGCAATGTGAGTAAAATCGGCATGTGAGTAAAGTCGGCACATGAGTAAAATCGGCACGTGAGTAAAATCGGCAAAGTGAGTAAAATCGGCAATGTGAGTAAAATCGGCATGTGAGTAAAATCGGCATGTGAGTAAAATCGGCATGTGAGTAAAATCGGCAATGTGAGTAAAATCATCATGTGAGTAAAATCGCCAATGTGAGTAAATTCAGCATGTGAGTAAAATCGGCACGTGAGTAAAATCGGCACGTGAGTAAAATAAGCAATATGAGTAAAGTCGTCAGGTGAGTAAAATCGGCAACGTGAGTAAAATCGGCAATGTGAGTAAAATCGTCATGTGAGTAAAATCGGCAACGTGAGTAAAATTGGCACGTGAGTAAAATCGGCAATGTGAGTAAAATCGTGATGTGATTAAAATCGGCAATGTGAGTAAAATCGGCACGTGAGTAAAATCGGCACGTGAGTAAAATCGGCAATGTGAGTAAAATCGTCAAGTGAGTAAAATCGTCATGTGACAAAAATCGGCATGTGAGTAAAATCGGCAATCAGTAAAATCGGCATGTGAGTAAAATTGTCATATAGTAAAATCGGCAAAGTGAGTAAAATCGGCATGAGAGTAAAATCGGCATGTGAATAAAATCGGCATGTGAGTAAAATCGGCACGTGAGTAAAATCGGCAATGTGAGTAAAATCGTCATGTGAGTAAAATCATCATGTGAGTAAAATCGGCAATGTGAGTAAAATCGGCAACGTGAGTAAAATCGTCATGTGAGTAAAATCGGCAATGTGAGTAAAATCGGTACATGAGTAAAATCGGCACGTGAGTAAAATCGTCAAGTGAATAAAATCGACAATGTGAGTGAAATTGGCAAAGTGAGTAAAATCGTCATGTGAGTAAAATCGGCACGTGAGTAAAATCGGCACGTGAGTAAAATTGGCAATGTGAGTAAAATCGTCATGTGAGTAAAATTGGCAATGTGAGTAAAATTGGCAATGTAAGTAATATCGGCATGTGAGTAAAATCGGCAATGTGAGTAAAATCGTCATGTGAGTAAAATCGTCATGTGACAAAAATCGGCATGTGAGTAAAATCGGCAATCAGTAAAATCGGCATGTGAGTAAAATTGTCATATAGTAAAATCGGCAAAGTGAGTAAAATCGGCATGAGAGTAAAATCGGCATGTGAATAAAATCGGCATGTGAGTAAAATCGGCACGTGAGTAAAATCGGCAATGTGAGTAAAATCGTCATGTGAGTAAAATCGTCAATGTGAGTAAAATCGGCAATGTGAGTAAAATCGGCACGTGAGTAAAATCGTCACATGAGTAAAATCGGCAATGTGAGTAAAATCATCATGTGAGTAAAATCGGCAATGTGACTAAAATCGGCAACGTGAGTAAAATCGTCATGTGAGTAAAATCGGCAATGTGAGTAAAATCGGTACATGAGTAAAATCGGCACGTGAGTAAAATCGTCAAGTGAGTAAAATCGACAATGTGAGTGAAATTGGCAAAGTGAGTAAAATCGTCATGTGAGTAAAATCGGCACGTGAGTAAAATCGGCACGTGAGTAAAATTGGCAATGTGAGTAAAATCGTCATGTGAGTAAAATTGGCAATGTGAGTAAAATTGGCAATGTAAGTAATATCGGCATGTGAGTAAAATCGGCAATGTGAGTAAAATAGTCATGGGAGTAAAATCGTCATGTGAGTAATATCGGCATGTGAGTAAAATCAGCAAAGTGAGTAAAATCGGCAATGTGAGTAAAATTCGCATGTGAGTAAAATCGGCAATGTGAGTAAAATCGGCATGTGAGTAAATTCGGCATTTGAGTAAAATCGGCACTTGAGTAAAATCGACAATGTGAGTGAAATTGGCAATGTGAGTAAAATCGTCATGTGAGTAAAATCGGCACGTGAGTAAAATCGGCACGTGAGTAAAATTGGCAATGTGAGTAAAATCGTCATGTGAGTAAAATCGGCAATGTGATTAAAATCGGCAATGTAAGTAATATCAGCATGTGAGTAAAATCGGCAATGTGAGTAAAATCGGCAACGTGAGTAAAATCATCATGTGAGTAAAATCGGCAATGTGAGTAAAATCGGCACTTGAGTAAAATCGGCAATGTGAGTAAAATCGTCAAGTGAGTAAAATCGACAATGTGAGTGAAATTGGCAATGTGAGTAAAATCGTCATGTGAGTAAAATCGGCACGTGAGAAAAATCGGCAAGTGAGTAAAATTGGCAATGTGAGTAAAATCGTCATGTGAGTAAAATCGGCAATGTGAGTAAAATCGGCAATGTAAGTAATATCGGCATGTGAGTAAAATCGGCAATGTGAGTAAAATCGTCATGGGAGTAAAATCGTCATGTGAGTAATATCGGCATGTGAGTAAAATCAGCAAAGTGAGTAAAATCGGCAATGTGAGTAAAATTCGCATGTGAGTAAAATCGGCAATGTGAGTAAAATCGGCATGTGAGTAAATTCGGCATTTGAGTAAAATCGGCACGTGAGTAAAATCGGCACGGGAGTCAAATCGGCAATGTGAGTAAAATCGTCATGTGAGTAAAATCGGCAATGTGAGTAATATCGGCATGTGAGTAATATTGGTATGTGAGTAAAATAGGCAACGTGAGTAAAATCGGCATGTGAGTAATACCGGCAATGTGAGTAATATCGGCATGTGAGTAATATCGGCAATTGAGTAATATCGGCATGTGAGTAAGGCAATGTGAGTAATATCGGCATGTAAGTAAAATTGGCATGTGAGTAAAATCGTCATGTGAGTAAAATCGGCATGTGAGTAATATTCGCATGTGAGTAATATTCGCATGTGAGTAAAATCGTAATGTGAGTAAAATCGGCAAGTGAGTAATATCGGCATGTGAGTAATATTGGCATGTGAGTAAGATAGGCAACGTGAGTAAAATCGGCATGTGAGTAATACCGGCAATGTGAGTAATATCGGCATGTGAGTAATATCGGCAATTGAGTAATATCGGCATGTGAGTAAGGCAATGTGAGTAATATCGGCATGTAAGTAAAATTGGCATGTGAGTAAAATCGGCAATGTGAGTAAAATCGTCATGTGAGTAAAATCGGCAATTTGAGTAAAATCGGCATGTGAGTAAAATCGGCACGAGATTAAAATCGGCACGTGAGTAAAATAGGCAATATGAGTAAAATCGGCACGTGAGTAAAATCGGCAATGTGAGTAAAATCGTCATGTGATTAAAATCGGCAATGTGAGTAAAATCGGCACGTGAGTAAAATCGGCACGTGAGTAAAATCGGCAATGTGAGTAAAATCGGCAAGTGAGTAAAATTGTCATGTGAGTAAAATCGGCATGTGAGTAAAATCGGAAATGTCAATAAAATCGGCATGTGAGTAAAATCGTCATATTGTAAAATCGGCAAAGTGAGTAAAATCGGCATGTGAGTAAAATCGGCAATGTGAGTAAAATCGGCACATGAGTAAAATCGGCACGTGAGTAAAATCGTCAAGTGAGTAAAATCGGCAATGTGAGTGAAATTGGCAATGTGAGTAAAATCGTCATCTGAGTAAAATCGGCACGTGAGTAAAATCGGCACGTGAGTAAAATTGGCAATGTGAGTAAAATCATCATGTGAGTAAAATCGGCAATGTGAGTAAAATTGGCTATGTAAGTAATATCGGCATGTGAGTAAAATCGGCAATGTGAGTAAAATCGTCAATGTGAGTAAAATCGGCACGAGTAAAATCGGCACGTGAGTAAAATCGTCAAGTGAGTAAAATCGGCAATGTGAGTGAAATTGGCAATGTGAGTAAAATCGTCATCTGAGTAAAATCGGCACGTGAGTAAAATCGGCACGTGAGTAAAATTGGCAATGTGAGTAAAATCGTCATGTGAGTAAAATCGGCAATGTGAGTAAAATCGGCTATGTAAGTAATATCGGCATGTGAGTAAAATCGGCAATGTGAGTAAAATCGGCAACGTGAGTAAAATCGTCATGTGAGTAAAATCGGCAATGTGAGTAAAATCGGCACTTGAGTAAAATCGGCAATGTGAGTAAAATCGTCAAGTGAGTAAAATCGACAATGTGAGTGAATTTGGCAATGTGAGTAAAATCGTCATGTGAGTAAAATCGGCACGTGAGTAAAATCGGCACGTGAGTAAGATTGGCAATGTGAGTAAAATCGTCATGTGAGTAAAATCGGCAATGTGAGTAAAATCGGCAATGTAAGTAATATCGGCATGTGAGTAAAATCGGCAATGTGAGTAAAATCGTCATGGGAGTAAAATCGTCATGTGAGTAATATCGGCATGTGAGTAAAATCAGAAAAGTGAGTAAAATCGGCAATGTGAGTAAAATTCGCATGTGAGTAAAATCGGCAATGTGAGTAAAATCGGCATGTGAGTAAAATCGGCATGTGAGTAAAATCGGCACGTGAGTAAAATCGGCACGGGAGTCAAATCGGCAATGTGAGTAAAATCGTCATGTGAGTAAAATCGGCAACGTGAGTAATATCGGCATGTGAGTAATATTGGCATGTGAGTAAAATAGGCAACGTGAGTGAAATCGGCATGTGAGTAATACCGGCAATGTGAGTAATATCGGCATGTGAGTAATATCGGCAATTGAGTAATATCGGCATGTGAGTAAGGCAATGTGAGTAATATCGGCATGTAAGTAAAATTGGCATGTGAGTAAAATCGTCATGTGAGTAAAATCGGCATGCGAGTAATATTCGCATGTGAGTAAAATCGTAAAGTTAGTAAAATCGGCAAGTGAGTAATATCGGCAATGTGAGTAATATCGGCATGTGAGTAATATCGGCAACGTGAGTAATATCGGCAATGTGAGTAAAATCGGCGCGTGAGTAAAATCTTCATGTGAGTAATATAGGGATGTGAGTAAAATCGGCAATGTGAGTAATATCGGCAATGTGAGTTAAATCAGCACATGAGTAAAATCGTAATGTGAGTAAAATTGTCATGTGAGTAATATCGGCATGTGAGTAAAATCGGCATGTGAGTAATAGCGGCCCATGTGTAAAATCGGCAATGTGAGTAAAATCGGCATGTGAGTAAAGTCGGCACATGAGTAAAATCGGCACGTGAGTAAAATCGGCAAAGTGAGTAAAATCGGCAATGTGAGTAAAATCGGCATGTGAGTAAAATCGGCATGTGAGTAAAATCGGCATGTGAGTAAAATCGGCAATGTGAGTAAAATCATCATGTGAGTAAAATCGCCAATGTGAGTAAATTCAGCATGTGAGTAAAATCGGCACGTGAGTAAAATCGGCACGTGAGTAAAATAAGCAATATGAGTAAAGTCGTCAGGTGAGTAAAATCGGCAACGTGAGTAAAATCGGCAATGTGAGTAAAATCGTCATGTGAGTAAAATCGGCAACGTGAGTAAAATTGGCACGTGAGTAAAATCGGCAATGTGAGTAAAATCGTGATGTGATTAAAATCGGCAATGTGAGTAAAATCGGCACGTGAGTAAAATCGGCACGTGAGTAAAATCGGCAATGTGAGTAAAATCGTCAAGTGAGTAAAATCGTCATGTGACAAAAATCGGCATGTGAGTAAAATCGGCAATCAGTAAAATCGGCATGTGAGTAAAATTGTCATATAGTAAAATCGGCAAAGTGAGTAAAATCGGCATGAGAGTAAAATCGGCATGTGAATAAAATCGGCATGTGAGTAAAATCGGCACGTGAGTAAAATCGGCAATGTGAGTAAAATCGTCATGTGAGTAAAATCATCATGTGAGTAAAATCGGCAATGTGACTAAAATCGGCAACGTGAGTAAAATCGTCATGTGAGTAAAATCGGCAATGTGAGTAAAATCGGTACATGAGTAAAATCGGCACGTGAGTAAAATCGTCAAGTGAGTAAAATCGACAATGTGAGTGAAATTGGCAAAGTGAGTAAAATCGTCATGTGAGTAAAATCGGCACGTGAGTAAAATCGGCACGTGAGTAAAATTGGCAATGTGAGTAAAATCGTCATGTGAGTAAAATTGGCAATGTGAGTAAAATTGGCAATGTAAGTAATATCGGCATGTGAGTAAAATCGGCAATGTGAGTAAAATCGGCAATGTGACAATGTGAGTAAAATCGTCATGTAAGTAATATCGGCATGTGAGTAAAATCGGCAATGTGAGTAAAATCGGCAACATGAGTAAAATCGTCATGTGAGTAAAATCGGCAATGTGAGTAAAATCGGCACTTGAGTAAAATCGGCAATGTGAGTAAAATCGTCAAGTGAGTAAAATCGACAATGTGAGTGAAATTGGCAATGTGAGTAAAATCGTCATGTGAGTAAAATCGGCACGTGAGAAAAATCGGCACGTGAGTAAAATTGGCAATGTGAGTAAAATCGTCATGTGAGTAAAATCGGCAATGTGAGTAAAATCGGCAATGTAAGTAATATCGGCATGTGAGTAAAATCGGCAATGTGAGTAAAATCGTCATGGGAGTAAAATCGTCATGTGAGTAATATCGGCATGTGAGTAAAATCAGCAAAGTGAGTAAAATCGGCAATGTGAGTAAAATTTGCATGTGAGTAAAATCGGCAATGTGAGTAAAATCGGCATGTGAGTAAATTCGGCATTTGAGTAAAATCGGCACGTGAGTAAAATCGGCACGGGAGTCAAATCGGCAATGTGAGTAAAATCGTCATGTGAGTAAAATCGGCAATGTGAGTAATATCGGCATGTGAGTAATATTGGTATGTGAGTAAAATAGGCAACGTGAGTAAAATCGGCATGCGAGTAATACCGGCAATGTGAGTAATATCGGCATGTGAGTAATATCGGCAATTGAGTAATATCGGCATGTGAGTAAGGCAATGTGAGTAATATCGGCATGTAAGTAAAATTGGCATGTGAGTAAAATCGTCATGTGAGTAAAATCGGCATGTGAGTAATATTCGCATGTGAGTAATATTCGCATGTGAGTAAAATCGTAATGTGAGTAAAATCGGCAAGTGAGTAATATCGGCATGTGAGTAATATTGGCATGTGAGTAAAATAGGCAACGTGAGTAAAATCGGCATGTGAGTAATACCGGCAATGTGAGTAATATCGGCATGTGAGTAATATCGGCAATTGAGTAATATCGGCATGTGAGTAAGGCAATGTGAGTAATATCGGCATGTAAGTAAAATTGGCATGTGAGTAAAATCGGCAATGTGAGTAAAATCGTCATGTGAGTAAAATCGGCAATTTGAGTAAAATCGGCATGTGAGTAAAATCGGCACGAGATTAAAATCGGCACGTGAGTAAAATAGGCAATATGAGTAAAATCGGCACGTGAGTAAAATCGGCAATGTGAGTAAAATCGTCATGTGATTAAAATCGGCAATGTGAGTAAAATCGGCACGTGAGTAAAATCGGCAGGTGAGTAAAATCGGCAATGTGAGTAAAATCGGCATGTGAGTAAAATCGTCATATAGTAAAATCGGCAAAGTGAGTAAAATTGGCATGTGAACAAAATCGGCATGTGAGTAAAATCGGCACGTGAGTAAAATCGGCAATGTGAGTAAAATCGTCATGTGAGTAAAATCGTCAATGTGAGTAAAATCGGCAATGTGAGTAAATTCGGCACGTGAGTAAAATCGTCATGTGAGTAAAATCGGCAATGTGAGTAAAATCGGCACATGAGTAAAATCGGCACGTGAGTAAAATCGTCAAGTGAGTAAAATCGGCAATGTGAGTGAAATTGGTAATGTGAGTAAAATCGTCATCTGAGTAAAATCGGCACGTGAGTAAAATCGGCACGTGAGTAAAATTGGCAATGTGAGTAAAATCATCATGTGAGTAAAATCGGCAATGTGAGTAAAATTGGCTATGTAAGTAATATCGGCATGTGAGTAAAATCGGCAATGTGAGTAAAATCGTCAATGTGAGTAAAATCGGCACATGAGTAAAATCGGCACGTGAGTAAAATCGTCAAGTGAGTAAAATCGGCAATGTGAGTGAAATTGGCAATGTGAGTAAAATCGTCATCTGAGTAAAATCGGCACGTGAGTAAAATCGGCACGTGAGTAAAATTGGCAATGTGAGTAAAATCGTCATGTGAGTAAAATCGGCAATGTGAGTAAAATCGGCTATGTAAGTAATATCGGCATGTGAGTAAAATCGGCAATGTGAGTAAAATCGGCAACGTGAGTAAAATCGTCATGTGAGTAAAATCGGCAATGTGAGTAAAATCGGCACTTGAGTAAAATCGGCAATGTGAGTAAAATCGTCAAGTGAGTAAAATCGACAATGTGAGTGAAATTGGCAATGTGAGTAAAATCGTCATGTGAGTAAAATCGGCACGTGAGTAAAATCGGCAATGTGAGTAAAATCGTCATGTGAGTAAAATCGGCAATGTGAGTAAAATCGGTAATGTAAGTAATATCGGCATGTGAGTAAAATCGGCAATGTGAGTAAAATCGTCATGGGAGTAAAATCGTCATGTGAGTAATATCGGCATGTGAGTAAAATCAGCAAAGTGAGTAAAATCGGCAATGTGAGTAAAATTCGCATGTGAGTAAAATCGGCAATGTGAGTAAAATCGGCATGTGAGTAAAATCGGCATGTGAGTAAAATCGGCACGTGAGTAAAATCGGCACGGGAGTCAAATCGGCAATGTGAGTAAAATCGTCATGTGAGTAAAATCGGCAATGTGAGTAATATCGGCATGTGAGTAATATTGGCATGTGAGTAAAATAGGCAACGTGAGTAAAATCGGCATGTGAGTAATACCGGCAATGTGAGTAATATCGGCATGTGAGTAATATCGGCAATTGAGTAATATCGGCATGTGAGTAAGGCAATGTGAGTAATATCGGCATGTAAGTAAAATTGGCATGTGAGTAAAATCGTCATGTGAGTAAAATCGGCATGCGAGTAATATTCGCATGTGAGTAAAATCGTAAAGTTAGTAAAATCGGCAAGTGAGTAATATCGGCAATGTGAGTAATATCGGCATGTGAGTAATATCGGCAACGTGAGTAATATCGGCAATGTGAGTAAAATCGGCGCGTGAGTAAAATCGTCATGTGAGTAATATAGGGATGTGAGTAAAATCGGCAATGTGAGTAATATCGGCAATGTGAGTTAAATCAGCACATGAGTAAAATTGTCATGTGAGTAAAATCGTAATGTGAGTAAAATTGTCATGTGAGTAATATCGGCATGTGAGTAAAATCGGCATGTGAGTAATATCGGCCCATGTGTAAAATCGGCAATGTGAGTAAAATCGGCATGTGAGTAAAGTCGGCACATGAGTAAAATCGGCACGTGAGTAAAATCGGCAAAGTGAGTAAAATCGGCAATGTGAGTAAAATCGGCATGTGAGTAAAATCGGCATGTGAGTAAAATCGGCATGTGAGTAAAATCGGCAATGTGAGTAAAATCATCATGTGAGTAAAATCGGCAATGTGAATAAAATCGGCATGTGAGTAAAATCGGCACGTGAGTAAAATCGGCACGTGAGTAAAATAAGCAATATGAGTAAAGTCGTCAGGTGAGTAAAATCGGCAACGTGAGTAAAATCGGCAATGTGAGTAAAATCGTCATGTGAGTAAAATCGGCAACGTGAGTAAAATCGGCACGTGAGTAAAATCGGCAATGTGAGTAAAATCGTGATGTGATTAAAATCGGCAATGTGAGTAAAATCGGCACGTGAGTAAAATCGGCACGTGAGTAAAATCGGCATGTGAGTAAAATCGGCAATCAGTAAAATCGGCATGTGAGTAAAATTGTCATATAGTAAAATCGGCAAAGTGAGTAAAATCGGCATGAGAGTAAAATCGGCATGTGAATAAAATCGGCATGTGAGTAAAATCGGCACGTGAGTAAAATCGGCAATGTGAGTAAAATCGTCATGTGAGTAAAATCGTCAATGTGAGTAAAATCGGCAATGTGAGTAAAATCGGCACGTGAGTAAAATCGTCACGTGAGTAAAATCGGCAATGTGAGTAAAATCATCATGTGAGTAAAATCGGCAATGTGACTAAAATCGGCAACGTGAGTAAAATCGTCATGTGAGTAAAATCGGCAATGTGAGTAAAATCGGTACATGAGTAAAATCGGCACGTGAGTAAAATCGTCAAGTGAGTAAAATCGACAATGTGAGTGAATTTGGCAAAGTGAGTAAAATCGTCATGTGAGTAAAATCGGCACGTGAGTAAAATCGGCACGTGAGTAAAATTGGCAATGTGAGTAAAATCGTCATGTGAGTAAAATTGGCAATGTGAGTAAAATTGGCAATGTAAGTAATATCGGCATGTGAGTAAAATCGGCAATGTGAGTAAAATCGGCAATGTGACAATGTGAGTAAAATCGTCATGTAAGTAATATCGGCATGTGAGTAAAATCGGCAATGTGAGTAAAATCGGCAACATGAGTAAAATCGTCATGTGAGTAAAATCGGCAATGTGAGTAAGATCGGCACTTGAGTAAAATCGGCAATGTGAGTAAAATCGTCAAGTGAGTAAAATCGACAATGTGAGTGAAATTGGCAATGTGAGTAAAATCGTCAAGTGAGTAAAATCGGCACGTGAGTAAAATCGGCACGTGAGTAAAATTGGCAATGTGAGTAAAATCGTCATGCGAGTAAAATCGGCAATGTGATTAAAATCGGCAATGTAAGTAATATCAGCATGTGAGTAAAATCGGCAATGTGAGTAAAATCGTCATGGGAGTAAAATCGTCATGTGAGTAAAATCGGCAATGTGAGTAAAATCGGCACTTGAGTAAAATCGGCAATGTGAGTAAAATCGTCAAGTGAGTAAAATCGACAATGTGAGTGAAATTGGCAATGTGAGTAAAATCGTCATGTGAGTAAAATCGGCACGTGAGAAAAATCGGCACGTGAGTAAAATTGGCAATGTGAGTAAAATCGTCATGTGAGTAAAATCGGCAATGTGAGTAAAATCGGCAATGTAAGTAATATCGGCATGTGAGTAAAATCGGCAATGTGAGTAAAATCGTCATGGGAGTAAAATCGTCATGTGAGTAATATCGGCATGTGAGTAAAATCAGCAAAGTGAGTAAAATCGGCAATGTGAGTAAAATTCGCATGTGAGTAAAATCGGCAATGTGAGTAAAATCGGCATGTGAGTAAATTCGGCATTTGAGTAAAATCGGCACGTGAGTAAAATCGGCACGGGAGTCAAATCGGCAATGTGAGTAAAATCGTCATGTGAGTAAAATCGGCAATGTGAGTAATATCGGCATGTGAGTAATATTGGTATGTGAGTAAAATAGGCAACGTGAGTAAAATCGGCATGTGAGTAATACCGGCAATGTGAGTAATATCGGCATGTGAGTAATATCGGCAATTGAGTAATATCGGCATGTGAGTAAGGCAATGTGAGTAATATCGGCATGTAAGTAAAATTGGCATGTGAGTAAAATCGTCATGTGAGTAAAATCGGCATGTGAGTAATATTCGCATGTGAGTAATATTCGCATGTGAGTAAAATCGTAATGTGAGTAAAATCGGCAAGTGAGTAATATCGGCATGTGAGTAATATTGGCATGTGAGTAAAATAGGCAACGTGAGTAAAATCGGCATGTAAGTAATACCGGCAATGTGAGTAATATCGGCATGTGAGTAATATCGGCAATTGAGTAATATCGGCATGTGAGTAAGGCAATGTGAGTAATATCGGCATGTAAGTAAAATTGGCATGTGAGTAAAATCGGCAATGTGAGTAAAATCGTCATGTGAGTAAAATCGCCAATTTGAGTAAAATCGGCATGTGAGTAAAATCGGCACGAGATTAAAATCGGCACGTGAGTAAAATAGGCAATATGAGTAAAATCGGCACGTGAGTAAAATCGGCAATGTGAGTAAAATCGTCATGTGATTAAAATCGGCAATGTGAGTAAAATCGGCACGTGAGTAAAATCGGCAGGTGAGTAAAATCGGCAATGTGAGTAAAATCGGCAAGTGAGTAAAATTGTCATGTGAGTAAAATCGGCATGTGAGTAAAATCGGAAATGTCAATAAAATCGGCATGTGAGTAAAATCGTCATATAGTAAAATCGGCAAAGTGAGTAAAATTGGCATGTGAACAAAATCGGCATGTGAGTAAAATCGGCACGTGAGTAAAATCGGCAATGTGAGTAAAATCGTCACGTGAGTAAAATCGTCAATGTGAGTAAAATCGGCAATGTGAGTAAATTCGGCACGTGAGTAAAATCGTCATGTGAGTAAAATCGGCAATGTGAGTAAAATCGGCACATGAGTAAAATCGGCACGTGAGTAAAATCGTCAAGTGAGTAAAATCGGCAATGTGAGTGAAATTGGCAATGTGAGTAAAATCGTCATCTGAGTAAAATCGGCACGTGAGTAAAATCGGCACGTGAGTAAAATTGGCAATGTGAGTAAAATCATCATGTGAGTAAAATCGGCAATGTGAGTAAAATTGGCTATGTAAGTAATATCGGCATGTGAGTAAAATCGGCAATGTGAGTAAAATCGTCAATGTGAGTAAAATCGGCACATGAGTAAAATCGGCACGTGAGTAAAATCGTCAAGTGAGTAAAATCGGCAATGTGAGTGAAATTGGCAATGTGAGTAAAATCGTCATCTGAGTAAAATCGGCACGTGAGTAAAATCGGCACGTGAGTAAAATTGGCAATGTGAGTAAAATCGTCATGTGAGTAAAATCGGCAATGTGAGTAAAATCGGCTATGTAAGTAATATCGGCATGTGAGTAAAATCGGCAATGTGAGTAAAATCGGCAACGTGAGTAAAATCGTCATGTGAGTAAAATCGGCAATGTGAGTAAAATAGGCACTTGAGTAAAATCGGCAATGTGAGTAAAATCGTCAAGTGAGTAAAATCGACAATGTGAGTGAAATTGGCAATGTGAGTAAAATCGTCATGTGAGTAAAATCGGCAATGTGAGTAAAATCGGCAATGTAAGTAATATCGGCATGTGAGTAAAATCGGCAATGTGAGTAAAATCGTCATGGGAGTAAAATCGTCATGTGAGTAATATCGGCATGTGAGTAAAATCAGCAAAGTGAGTAAAATCGGCAATGTGAGTAAAATTCGCATGTGAGTAAAATCGGCAATGTGAGTAAAATCGTGATGTGAGTAAAATCGGCATGTGAGTAAAATCGGCACGTGAGTAAAATCGGCACGGGAGTCAAATCGGCAATGTGAGTAAAATCGTCATGTGAGTAAAATCGGCAATGTGAGTAATATCGGCATGTGAGTAATATTGGCATGTGAGTAAAATAGGCAACGTGAGTAAAATCGGCATGTGAGTAATACCGGCAATGTGAGTAATATCGGCATGTGAGTAATATCGGCAATTGAGTAATATCGGCATGTGAGTAAGGCAATGTGAGTAATATCGGCATGTAAGTAAAATTGGCATGTGAGTAAAATCGTCATGTGAGTAAAATCGGCATGCGAGTAATATTCGCATGTGAGTAAAATCGTAAAGTTAGTAAAATCGGCAAGTGAGTAATATCGGCAATGTGAGTAATATCGGCATGTGAGTAATATCGGCAACGTGAGTAATATCGGCAATGTGAGTAAAATCGGCGCGTGAGTAAAATCGTCATGTGAGTAATATAGGGATGTGAGTAAAATCGGCAATGTGAGTAATATCGGCAATGTGAGTTAAATCAGCACATGAGTAAAATTGTCATGTGAGTAAAATCGTAATGTGAGTAAAATTGTCATGTGAGTAATATCGGCATGTGAGTAAAATCGGCATGTGAGTAATATCGGCCCATGTGTAAAATCGGCAATGTGAGTAAAATCGGCATGTGAGTAAAGTCGGCACATGAGTAAAATCGGCACGTGAGTAAAATCGGCAAAGTGAGTAAAATCGGCAATGTGAGTAAAATCGGCATGTGAGTAAAATCGGCATGTGAGTAAAATCGGCAAAGTGAGTAAAATCGGCAATGTGAGTAATATCGGCAATTGAGTAATATCGGCATGTGAGTAAGGCAATGTGAGTAATATCGGCATGTAAGTAAAATTGGCATGTGAGTAAAATCGGCAATGTGAGTAAAATCGTCATGTGAGTAAAATCGCCAATTTGAGTAAAATCGGCATGTGAGTAAAATCGGCACGAGATTAAAATCGGCACGTGATTAAAATAGGCAATATGAGTAAAATCGGCACGTGAGTAAAATCGGCAATGTGAGTAAAATCGTCATGTGATTAAAATCGGCAATGTGAGTAAAATCGGCACGTGAATAAAATCGGCAGGTGAGTAAAATCGGCAATGTGAGTAAAATCGGCAAGTGAGTAAAATTGTCATGTGAGTAAAATCGGCATGTGAGTAAAATCGGAAATGTCAATAAAATCGGCATGTGAGTAAAATCGTCATATAGTAAAATCGGCAAAGTGAGTAAAATTGGCATGTGAACAAAATCGGCATGTGAGTAAAATCGGCACGTGAGTAAAATCGGCAATGTGAGTAAAATCGTCACGTGAGTAAAATCGTCAATGTGAGTAAAATCGGCAATGTGAGTAAATTCGGCACGTGAGTAAAATCGTCATGTGAGTAAAATCGGCAATGTGAGTAAAATCGGCACATGAGTAAAATCGGCACGTGAGTAAAATCGTCAAGTGAGTAAAATCGGCAATGTGAGTGAAATTGGCAATGTGAGTAAAATCGTCATCTGAGTAAAATCGGCACGTGAGTAAAATCGGCACGTGAGTAAAATTGGCAATGTGAGTAAAATCATCATGTGAGTAAAATCGGCAATGTGAGTAAAATTGGCTATGTAAGTAATATCGGCATGTGAGTAAAATCGGCAATGTGAGTAAAATCGTCAATGTGAGTAAAATCGGCACATGAGTAAAATCGGCACGTGAGTAAAATCGTCAAGTGAGTAAAATCGGCAATGTGAGTGAAATAGGCAATGTGAGTAAAATCGTCATCTGAGTAAAATCGGCACGTGAGTAAAATCGGCACGTGAGTAAAATTGGCAATGTGAGTAAAATCGTCATGTGAGTAAAATCGGCAATGTGAGTAAAATCGGCTATGTAAGTAATATCGGCATGTGAGTAAAATCGGCAATGTGAGTAAAATCGGCAACGTGAGTAAAATCGTCATGTGAGTAAAATCGGCAATGTGAGTAAAATAGGCACTTGAGTAAAATCGGCAATGTGAGTAAAATCGTCAAGTGAGTAAAATCGACAATGTGAGTGAAATTGGCAATGTGAGTAAAATCGTCATGTGAGTAAAATCGGCAATGTGAGTAAAATCGGCAATGTAAGTAATATCGGCATGTGAGTAAAATCGGCAATGTGAGTAAAATCGTCATGGGAGTAAAATCGTCATGTGAGTAATATCGGCATGTGAGTAAAATCAGCAAAGTGAGTAAAATCGGCAATGTGAGTAAAATTCGCATGTGAGTAAAATCGGCAATGTGAGTAAAATCGTGATGTGAGTAAAATCGGCATGTGAGTAAAATCGGCACGTGAGTAAAATCGGCACGGGAGTCAAATCGGCAATGTGAGTAAAATCGTCATGTGAGTAAAATCGGCAATGTGAGTAATATCGGCATGTGAGTAATATTGGCATGTGAGTAAAATAGGCAACGTGAGTAAAATCGGCATGTGAGTAATACCGGCAATGTGAGTAATATCGGCATGTGAGTAATATCGGCAATTGAGTAATATCGGCATGTGAGTAAGGCAATGTGAGTAATATCGGCATGTAAGTAAAATTGGCATGTGAGTAAAATCGTCATGTGAGTAAAATCGGCATGCGAGTAATATTCGCATGTGAGTAAAATCGTAAAGTTAGTAAAATCGGCAAGTGAGTAATATCGGCAATGTGAGTAATATCGGCATGTGAGTAATATCGGCAACGTGAGTAATATCGGCAATGTGAGTAAAATCGGCGCGTGAGTAAAATCGTCATGTGAGTAATATAGGGATGTGAGTAAAATCGGCAATGTGAGTAATATCGGCAATGTGAGTTAAATCAGCACATGAGTAAAATTGTCATGTGAGTAAAATCGTAATGTGAGTAAAATTGTCATGTGAGTAATATCGGCATGTGAGTAAAATCGGCATGTGAGTAATATCGGCCCATGTGTAAAATCGGCAATGTGAGTAAAATCGGCATGTGAGTAAAGTCGGCACATGAGTAAAATCGGCACGTGAGTAAAATCGGCAAAGTGAGTAAAATCGGCAATGTGAGTAAAATCGGCATGTGAGTAAAATCGGCATGTGAGTAAAATCGGCATGTGAGTAAAATCGGCAATGTGAGTAAAATCATCATGTGAGTAAAATCGGCAATGTGAGTAAAATCGGCATGTGAGTAAAATCGGCACGTGAGTAAAATCGGCACGTGAGTAAAATAAGCAATATGAGTAAAGTCGTCAGGTGAGTAAAATCGGCAACGTGAGTAAAATCGGCAATGTGAGTAAAATCATCATGTGAGTAAAATCGGCAACGTGAGTAAAATCGGCACGTGAGTAAAATCGGCAATGTGAGTAAAATCGTGATGTGATTAAAATCGGCAATGTGAGTAAAATCGGCACGTGAGTAAAATCGGCACGTGAGTAAAATCGGCAATGTGAGTAAAATCGTCAAGTGAGTAAAATCGTCATGTGACAAAAATCGGCATGTGAGTAAAATCGGCAATCAGTAAAATCGGCATGTGAGTAAAATTGTCATATAGTAAAATCGGCAAAGTGAGTAAAATCGGCATGAGAGTAAAATCGGCATGTGAATAAAATCGGCATGTGAGTAAAATCGGCACGTGAGTAAAATCGGCAATGTGAGTAAAATCGTCATGTGAGTAAAATCGTCAATGTGAGTAAAATCGGCAATGTGAGTAAAATCGGCACGTGAGTAAAATCGTCACGTGAGTAAAATCGGCAATGTGAGTAAAATCATCATGTGAGTAAAATCGGCAATGTGACTAAAATCGGCAACGTGAGTAAAATCGTCATGTGAGTAAAATCGGCAATGTGAGTAAAATCGGTACATGAGTAAAATCGGCACGTGAGTAAAATCGTCAAGTGAGTAAAATCGACAATGTGAGTGAAATTGGCAAAGTGAGTAAAATCGTCATGTGAGTAAAATCGGCACGTGAGTAAAATTGGCACGTGAGTAAAATTGGCAATGTGAGTAAAATCGTCATGTGAGTAAAATTGGCAATGTGAGTAAAATTGGCAATGTAAGTAATGTCGGCATGTGAGTAAAATCGGCAATGTGAGTAAAATCGGCAATGTGACAATGTGAGTAAAATCGTCATGTGAGTAAAATCGGCAATGTGAGTAAAATCGGCTATGTAAGTAATATCGGCATGTGAGTAAAATCAGCAATGTGAGTAAAATCGGCAACATGAGTAAAATCGTCATGTGAGTAAAATCGGCAATGTGAGTAAAATCGGCACTTGAGTAAAATCGGCAATGTGAGTAAAATCGTCAAGTGAGTAAAATCGACAATGTGAGTGAAATTGGCAATGTGAGTAAAATCGTCATGTGAGTAAAATCGGCACGTGAGTAAAATCGGCACGTGAGTAAAATTGGCAATGTGAGTAAAATCGTCATGTGAGTAAAATCGGCAATGTGAGTAAAATCGGCAATGTAAGTAATATCGGCATGTGAGTAAAATCGGCAATGTGAGTAAAATCGGCAACGTGAGTAAAATCGTCATGTGAGTAAAATCGGCAATGTGAGTAAAATCGGCACTTGAGTAAAATCGGCAATGTGAGTAAAATCGTCAAGTGAGTAAAATCGACAATGTGAGTGAAATTGGCAATGTGTGTAAAATCGTCATGTGAGTAAAATCGGCACGTGAGAAAAATCGGCACGTGAGTAAAATCGGCAATGTGAGTAAAATCGGCAATGTGACAATGTGAGTAAAATCGTCATGTGAGTAAAATCGGCAATGTGAGTAAAATCGGCTATGTAAGTAATATCGGCATGTGAGTAAAATCGGCAATGTGAGTAAAATCGGCAACATGAGTAAAAGCGTCATGTGAGTAAAATCGGCAATGTGAGTAAAATCGGCACTTGAGTAAAATCGGCAATGTGAGTAAAATCGTCAAGTGAGTAAAATCGACAATGTGAGTGAAATTGGCAATGTGAGTAAAATCGTCATGTGAGTAAAATCGGCACGTGAGTAAAATCGGCACGTGAGTAAAATTGGCAATGTGAGTAAAATCGTCATGTGAGTAAAATCGGCAATGTGAGTAAAATCGGCAATGTAAGTAATATCGGCATGTGAGTAAAATCGGCAATGTGAGTAAAATCGGCAACGTGAGTAAAATCGTCATGTGAGTAAAATCGGCAATGTGAGTAAAATCGGCACTTGAGTAAAATCGGCAATGTGAGTAAAATCGTCAAGTGAGTAAAATCGACAATGTGAGTGAAATTGGCAATGTGAGTAAAATCGTCATGTGAGTAAAATCGGCACGTGAGAAAAATCGGCACGTGAGTAAAATTGGCAATGTGAGTAAAATCGTCATGTGAGTAAAATCGGCAATGTGAGTAAAATCGGCAATGTAAGTAATATCGGCATGTGAGTAAAATCGGCAATGTGAGTAAAATCGTCATGGGAGTAAAATTGTCATGTGAGTAATATCGGCATGTGAGTAAAATCAGCAAAGTGAGTAAAATCGGCAATGTGAGTAAAATTCGCATGTGAGTAAAATCGGCAATGTGAGTAAAATCGGCATGTGAGTAAAATCGGCACGTGAGTAAAATCGGCACGTGAGTAAAATAAGCAATATGAGTAAAGTCGTCAGGTGAGTAAAATCGGCAACGTGAGTAAAATCGGCAATGTGAGTAAAATCGTCATGTGAGTAAAATTGGCAACGTGAGTAAAATCGGCACGTGAGTAAAATCGGCAATGTGAGTAAAATCGTGATGTGATTAAAATCGGCAATGTGAGTAAAATCGGCACGTGAGTAAAATCGGCATGTGAGTTAAATCGGCAATGTGAGTAAAATCGTCAAGTGAGTAAAATCGTCATGTGACAAAAATCGGCATGTGAGTAAAATCGGCAATCAGTAAAATCGGCATGTGAGTAAAATTGTCATATAGTAAAATCGGCAAAGTGAGTAAAATCGGCATGAGAGTAAAATCGGCATGTGAGTAAAATCGGCACGTGAGTAAAATCGGCAATGTGAGTAAAATCATCATGTGAGTAAAATCGTCACGTGAGTAAAATCGGCAATGTGAGTAAAATCATCATGTGAGTAAAATCGGCAATGTGACTAAAATCGGCAACGTGAGTAAAATCGTCATGTGAGTAAAATCGGCAATGTGATTAAAATCGGTACATGAGTAAAATCGGCACGTGAGTAAAATCGTCAAGTGAGTAAAATCGACAATGTGAGTGAAATTGGCAAAGTGAGTAAAATCGTCATGTGAGTAAAATCGGCACGTGAGTAAAATCGGCACGTGAGTAAAATTGGCAATGTGAGTAAAATCGTCATGTGAGTAAAATTGGCAATGTGAGTAAAATTGGCAATGTAAGTAATATCGGCATGTGAGTAAAATCGGCAATGTGAGTAAAATCGGCAATGTGACAATGTGAGTAAAATCGTCATGTGAGTAAAATCGGCAATGTGAGTAAAATCGGCAATGTAAGTAATATCGGCATGTGAGTAAAATCGGCAATGTGAGTAAAATCGGCAACGTGAGTAAAATCGTCATGTGAGTAAAATCGGCAATGTGAGTAAAATCGGCACTTGAGTAAAATCGGCAATGTGAGTAAAATCGTCAAGTGAGTAAAATCGACAATTTGAGTGAAATTGGCAATGTGAATAAAATCGTCATGTGAGTAAAATCGGCACGTGAGCAAAATCGGCACGTGAGTAAAATTGGCAATGTGAGAAAAATCGTCATGAGAGTAAAATCGGCAATGTGAGTAAAATCGGCAATGTAAGTAATATCGGCATGTGAGTAAAATCGGCAATGTGAGTAAAATCGTCATGGGAGTAAAATCGTCATGTGAGTAATATCGGCATGTGAGTAAAATCAGAAAAGTGAGTAAAATCGGCAATGTGAGTAAAATTCGCATGGGAGTAAAATCGGCACGTGAGTAAAATCGGCACGGGAGTCAAATCGGCAATGTGAGTAAAATCGGCAATGTCAGTAAAATCATCATGTGAGTAAAATCGGCAATGTGAGTAAAATCGGCATGTGAGTAAAATTGGCACGTGAGTAAAATCGGCACGTGAGTAAAATAAGCAATATGAGTAAAGTCGTCAGGTGAGTAAAATCGGCAACGTGAGTAAAATCGGCAATGTGAGTAAAATCGTCATGTGAGTAAAATCGGCAACGTGAGTAAAATCGGCACGTGAGTAAAATCGGCAATGTGAGTAAAATCGTGATGTGATTAAAATCGGCAATGTGAGTAAAATCGGCACGTGAGTAAAATCGGCACGTGAGTAAAATCGGCAATGTGAGTAAAATCGTCAAGTGAGTAAAATCGTCATGTGACAAAAATCGGCATGTGAGTAAAATCGGCAATCAGTAAAATCGGCATGTGAGTAAAATTGTCATATAGTAAAATCGGCAAAGTGAGTAAAATCGGCATGAGAGTAAAATCGGCATGTGAATAAAATCGGCATGTGAGTAAAATCGGCACGTGAGTAAAATCGGCAATGTGAGTAAAATCGTCATGTGAGTAAAATCGGCAATGTGACTAAAATCGTCACGTGAGTAAAATCGTCATGTGAGTAAAATCGGCAATGTGAGTAAAATCGGTACATGAGTAAAATCGGCACGTGAGTAAAAACGTCAAGTGAGTAAAATCGACAATGTGAGTGAAATTGGCAAAGTGAGTAAAATCGTCATGTGAGTAAAATCGGCACGTGAGTAAAATCGGCACGTGAGTAAAATTGGCAATGTGAGTAAAATCGTCATGTGAGTAAAATTGGCAATGTGAGTAAAATTGGCAATGTAAGTAATATCGGCATGTGAGTAAAATCGGCAATGTGAGTAAAATCGGCAATGTGACAATGTGAGTAAAATCGTCATGTGAGTAAAATCGGCAATGTGAGTAAAATCGGCTATGTAAGTAATATCGGCATGTGAGTAAAATCGGCAATGTGAGTAAAATCGGCAACATGAGTGAAATCGTCATGTCAGTAAAATCGGCAATGTGAGTAAAATCGGCACTTGAGTAAAATCGGCAATGTGAGTAAAATCGTCAAGTGAGTAAAATCGACAATGTGAGTGAAATTGGCAATGTGAGTAAAATCGTCATGTGAGTAAAATCGGCACGTGAGTAAAATCGGCACGTGAGTAAAATTGGCAATGTGAGTAAAATCGTCATGTGAGTAAAATCGGCAATGTGAGTAAAATCGGCAATGTAAGTAATTTCGGCATGTGAGTAAAATCGGCAATGTGAGTAAAATCGGCAACGTGAGTAAAATCGTCATGTGAGTAAAATCGGCAATGTGAGTAAAATCGGCACTTGAGTAAAATCGGCAATGTGAGTAAAATCGTCAAGTGAGTAAAATCGACAATGTGAGTGAAATTGGCAATGTGAGTAAAATCGTCATGTGAGTAAAATCGGCACGTGAGAAAAATCGGCACGTGAGTAAAATTGGCAATGTGAGTAAAATCGTCATGTGAGTAAAATCGGCAATGCGAGTAAAATCGGCAATGTAAGTAATATCGGCATGTGAGTAAAATCGGCAATGTGAGTAAAATCGTCATGGGAGTAATATCGGCATGTGAGTAAACTCAGCAAAGTGAGTAAAATCGGCAATGTGAGTAAAATTCGCATGTGAGTAAAATCGGCACGGGAGTCAAATCGGCAATGTGAGTAAAATCGTCATGTGAGTAAAATCGGCAATGTGAGTAATATCGGCACGGGAGTCAAATCGGCAATGTGAGTAAAATCGGCAATGTGAGTAAAATCATCATGTGAGTAAAATCGGCAATGTGAGTAAAATCGGCATGTGAGTAAAATCGGCACGTGAGTAAAATCGGCACGTGAGTAAAATAAGCAATATGAGTAAAGTCGTCAGGTGAGTAAAATCGGCAACGTGAGTAAAATCGGCAATGTGAGTAAAATCGTCATGTGAGTAAAATCGGCAACGTGAGTAAAATCGGCACGTGAGTAAAATCGGCAATGTGAGTAAAATCGTGATGTGATTAAAATCGGCAATGTGAGTAAAATCGGCACGTGAGTAAAATCGGCACGTGAGTAAAATCGGCAATGTGAGTAAAATCGTCAAGTGAGTAAAATCGTCATGTGACAAAAATCGGCATGTGAGTAAAATCGGCAATCAGTAAAATCGGCATGTGAGTAAAATTGTCATATAGTAAAATCGGCAAAGTGAGTAAAATCGGCATGAGAGTAAAATCGGCATGTGAATAAAATCGGCATGTGAGTAAAATCGGCACGTGAGTAAAATCGGCAATGTGAGTAAAATCGTCATGTGAGTAAAATCGTCAATGTGAGTAAAATCGGCAATGTGAGTAAAATCGGCACGTGAGTAAAATCGGCACGTGAATAAAATCGGCAATGTGAGTAAAATCATCATGTGAGTAAAATCGGCAATGTGACTAAAATCGGCAATGTGAGTAAAATCGTCATGTGAGTAAAATCGTCATGTGAGTAAAATCGGCAACGTGAGTAAAATCGGCACGTGAGTAAAATCGGCAATGTGAGTAAAATCGTGATGTGATTAAAATCGTAATGTGAGTAAAATCGGCAATGTGAGTAATATCGGCACGTGAGTAAAATCGGCAATGTGAGTAAAATCGTGATGTGATTAAAATCGGCAATGTGAGTAAAATCGGCACGTGAGTAAAATCGGCACGTTAGTAAAATCGGCAATGTGAGTAAAATCGTCAAGTGAGTAAAATCGTCATGTGACAAAAATCGGCATGTGAGTAAAATCGGCAATCAGTAAAATCGGCATGTGAGTAAAATTGTCATATAGTAAAATCGGCAAAGTGAGTAAAATCGGCATGAGAGTAAAATCGGCATGTGAATAAAATCGGCATGTGAGTAAAATCGGCACGTGAGTAAAATCGGCAATGTGAGTAAAATCGTCATGTGAGTAAAATCATCATGTGAGTAAAATCGGCAATGTGACTAAAATCGGCAACGTGAGTAAAATCGTCATGTGAGTAAAATCGGCAATGTGAGTAAAATCGGTACATGAGTAAAATCGGCACGTGAGTAAAATCGTCAAGTGAGTAAAATCGACAATGTGAGTGAAATTGGCAAAGTGAGTAAAATCGTCATGTGAGTAAAATCGGCACGTGAGTAAAATCGGCACGTGGGTAAAATTGGCAATGTGAGTAAAATCGTCATGTGAGTAAAATTGGCAATGTGAGTGAAATTGGCAATGTAAGTAATATCGGCATGTGAGTAAAATCGGCAATGTGAGTAAAATCGGCAATGTGACAATGTGAGTAAAATCGTCATGTGAGTAAAATCGGCAATGTGAGTAAAATCGGCTATGTAAGTAATATCGGCATGTGAGTAAAATCGGCAATGTGAGTAAAATCGGCAACATGAGTAAAATCGTCATGTGAGTAAAATCGGCAATGTGAGTAAAATCGGCACTTGAGTAAAATCGGCAATGTGAGTAAAATCGTCAAGTGAGTAAAATCGACAATGTGAGTGAAATTGGCAATGTGAGTAAAATCGTCATGTGAGTCAAATCGGCACGTGAGTAAAATCGGCACGTGAGTAAAATTGGCAAAGTGAGTAAAATCGTCATGTGAGTAAAATCGGCAATGTGAGTAAAATCGGCAATGTAAGTAATATCGGCATGTGAGTAAAATCGGCAATGTGAGTAAAATCGGCAACGTGAGTAAAATCGTCATGTGAGTAAAATCGGCAATGTGAGTAAAATCGGCACTTGAGTAAAATCGGCAATGTGAGTAAAATCGTCAAGTGAGTAAAATCGACAATGTGAGTGAAATTGGCAATGTGAGTAAAATCGTCATGTGAGTAAAATCGGCACGTGAGAAAAATCGGCACGTGAGTAAAATTGGCAATGTGAGTAAAATCGTCATGTGAGTAAAATCGGCAATGTGAGTAAAATCGGCAATGTAAGTAATATCGGCATGTGAGTAAAATCGGCAATGTGAGTAAAATCGTCATGGGAGTAAAATCATCATGTGAGTAATATCGGCATGTGAGTAAAATCAGCAAAGTGAGTAAAATCGGCAATGTGAGTAAAATTCGCATGTGAGTAAAATCGGCAATGTGAGTAAAATCGGCATGTGAGTAAAATCGGCATTTGAGTAAAATCGGCACGTGAGTAAAATCGGCACGGGAGTCAAATCGGCAATGTGAGTAAAATCGTCACGTGAGTAAAATCGGCAATGTGAGTAATATCGGCATGTGAGTAATATTGGTATGTGAGTAAAATAGGCAACGTGAGTAAAATCGGCATGTGAGTAATACCGGCAATGTGAGTAATATCGGCATGTGAGTAATATCGGCAATTGAGTAATATCGGCATGTGAGTAAGGCAATGTGAGTAATATCGGCATGTAATTAAAATTGGCATGTGAGTAAAATCGGCAATGTGAGTAAAATCGTCATGTGATTAAAATCGGCAATTTGAGTAAAATCGGCATGTGAGTAAAATCGGCACGTGAGTAAAATCGGCACGTGAGTAAAATAGGCAATATGAGTAAAATCGGCACGTGAGTAAAATCGGCAATGTGAGTAAAATCGTCATGTGTTTAAAATCGGCAATGTGAGTAAAATCGGCACGTGAGTAAAATCGGCAGGTGAGTAAAATCGGCAATGTGAGTAAAATCGGCAAGTGAGTAAAATTGTCATGTGAGTAAAATCGGCATGTGAGTAAAATCGGAAATGTCAATAAAATCGGCATGTGAGTAAAATCGTCATATAGTAAAATCGGCAAAGTGAGTAAAATTGGCATGTGAACAAAATCGGCATGTGAGTAAAATCGGCACGTGAGTAAAATCGGCAATGTGATTAAAATCGTCACGTGAGTAAAATCGTCAATGTGAGTAAAATCGGCAATGTGAGTAAATTCGGCACGTGAGTAAAATCGTCATGTGAGTAAAATCGGCAATGTGAGTAAAATCGGCACATGAGTAAAATCGGCACGTGAGTAAAATCGTCAAGTGAGTAAAATCGGCAATGTGAGTGAAATTGGGAATGTGAGTAAAATCGTCATCTGAGTAAAATCGGCACGTGAGTAAAATCGGCACGTGAGTAAAATTGGCAATGTGAGTAAAATCATCATGTGAGTAAAATCGGCAATGTGAGTAAAATTGGCTATGTAAGTAATATCGGCATGTGAGTAAAATCGGCAATGTGAGTAAAATCGTCAATGTGAGTAAAATCGGCACATGAGTAAAATCGGCACGTGAGTAAAATCGTCAAGTTAGTAAAATCGGCAATGTGAGTGAAATTGGCAATGTGAGTAAAATCGTCATCTGAGTAAAATCGGCACGTGAGTAAAATCGGCACGTGAGTAAAATTGGCAATGTGAGTAAAATCGTCATGTGAGTAAAATCGGCAATGTGAGTAAAATCGGCTATGTAAGTAATATCGGCATGTGAGTAAAATCGGCAACGTGAGTAAAATCGGCAACGTGAGTAAAATCGTCATGTGAGTAAAATCAGCAATGTGAGTAAAATCGGCACTTGAGTAAAATCGGCAATGTGAGTAAAATCGTCAAGTGAGTAAAATCGACAATGTGAGTGAAATTGGCAATGTGAGTAAAATCGTCATGTGAGTAAAATCGGCACGTGAGTAAAATCGGCACGTGAGTAAAATTGGCAATGTGAGTAGAATCGTCATGTGAGTAAAATCGGCAATGTGAGTAAAATCGGCAATGTGAGTAAAATCGGCAATGTGAGTAAAATCATCATGTGAGTAAAATCGGCAATGTGAGTAAAATCGGCATGTGAGTAAAATCGGCACGTGAGTAAAATCGGCACGTGAGTAAAATAAGCAATATGAGTAAAGTCGTCAGGTGAGTAAAATCGGCAACGTGAGTAAAATCGGCAATGTGAGTAAAATCGTCATGTGAGTAAAATCGGCAACGTGAGTAAAATCGGCACGTGAGTAAAATCGGCAATGTGAGTAAAATCGTGATGTGATTAAAATCGGCAATGTGAGTAAAATCGGCACGTGAGTAAAATCGGCACGTGAGTAAAATCGGCAATGTGAGTAAAATCGTCAAGTGAGTAAAATCGTCATGTGACAAAAATCGGCATGTGAGTAAAATCGGCAATCAGTAAAATCGGCATGTGAGTAAAATTGTCATATAGTAAAATCGGCAAAGTGAGTAAAATCGGCATGAGAGTAAAATCGGCATGTGAATAAAATCGGCATGTGAGTAAAATCGGCACGTGAGTAAAATCGGCAATGTGAGTAAAATCGTCATGTGAGTAAAATCGTCAATGTGAGTAAAATCGGCAATGTGAGTAAAATCGGAATGTGAGTAAAATCGTCACGTGAGTAAAATCGGCAATGTGAGTAAAATCATCATGTGAGTAAAATCGGCAATGTGACTAAAATCGGCAACGTGAGTAAAATCGTCATGTGAGTAAAATCGGCAATGTGAGTAAAATCGTCAAGTGAGTAAAATCGACAATGTGAGTGAAATTGGCAATGTGAGTAAAATCGTCATGTGAGTAAAATCGGCACGTGAGAAAAATCGGCACGTGAGTAAAATTGGCAATGTGAGTAAAATCGTCATGTGAGTAAAATCGGCAATGTGAGTAAAATCGGCAATGTGAGTAAAATCGTCATGGGAGTAATATCGTCATGTGAGTAATATCGGCATGTGAGTAAAATCAGCAAAGTGAGTAAAATCGGCAATGTGAGTAAAATCCGCATGTGAGTAAAATCGGCAATGTGAGTAAAATCGGCATGTGAGTAAAATCGGCATTTGAGTAAAATCGGCACGTGAGTAAAATCGGCACGGGAGTCAAATCGGCAATGTGAGTAAAATCGTCATGTGAGTAAAATCGGCAATGTGAGTAATATCGGCATGTGAGTAATATTGGTATGTGAGTAAAATAGGCAACGTGAGTAAAATCGGCATGTGAGTAATACCGGCAATGTGAGTAATATCGGCATGTGAGTAATATCGGCAATTGAGTAATATCGGCATGTGAGTAAGGCAATGTGAGTAATATCGGCATGTAAGTAAAATTGGCATGTGAGTAAAATCGTCATGTGAGTAAAATCGGCATGTGAGTAATATTCGCATGTGAGTAAAATCGTAATGTGAGTAAAATCGGCAAGTGAGTAATATCGGCATGTGAGTAATATTGGCATGTGAGTAAAATAGGCAACGTGAGTAAAATCGGCATGTGAGTAATACCGGCAATGTGAGTAATATCGGCATGTGAGTAATATCGGCAATTGAGTAATATCGGCATGTGAGTAAGGCAATGTGAGTAATATCGGCATGTAATTAAAATTGGCATGTGAGTAAAATCGGCAATGTGAGTAAAATCGTCATGTGAGTAAAATCGGCAATTTGAGTAAAATCGGCATGTGAGTAAAATCGGCACGTGAGTAAAATCGGCACGTGACTAAAATAGGCAATATGAGTAAAATCGGCACGTGAGTAAAATCGGCAATGTGAGTAAAATCGTCATGTGATTAAAATCGGCAATGTGAGTAAAATCGGCACGTGAGTAAAATCAGCAGGTGAGCAAAATCGGCAATGTGAGTAAAATCGGCAAGTGAGTAAAATTGTCATGTGAGTAAAATCGGCATGTGAGTAAAATCGGAAATGTCAATAAAATCGGCATGTGAGTAAAATCGTCATATAGTAAAATCGGAAAAGTGAGTAAAATTGGCATGTGAACAAAATCGGCATGTGAGTAAAATCGGCACGTGAGTAAAATCGGCAATGTGATTAAAATCGTCACGTGAGTAAAATCGTCAATGTGAGTAAAATCGGCAATGTGAGTAAATTCGGCACGTGAGTAAAATCGTCATGTGAGTAAAATCGGCAATGTGAGTAAAATCGGCACATGAGTAAAATCGGCACGTGAGTAAAATCGTCAAGTGAGTAAAATCGGCAATGTGAGTGAAATTGGCAATGTGAGTAAAATCGTCATCTGAGTAAAATCGGCACGTGAGTAAAATCGGCACGTGAGTAAAATTGGCAATGTGAGTAAAATCATCATGTGAGTAAAATCGGCAATGTGAGTAAAATTGGCTATGTAAGTAATATCGGCATGTGAGTAAAATCGGCAATGTGAGTAAAATCGTCAATGTGAGTAAAATCGGCACATGAGTAAAATCGGCACGTGAGTAAAATCGTCAAGTGAGTAAAATCGGCAATGTGAGTGAAATTGGCAATGTGAGTAAAATCGTCATCTGAGTAAAATCGGCACGTGAGTAAAATCGGCACGTGAGTAAAATTGGCAATGTGAGTAAAATCGTCATGTGAGTAAAATCGGCAATGTGAGTAAAATCGGCTATGTAAGTAATATCGGCATGTGAGTAAAATCGGCAACGTGAGTAAAATCGGCAACGTGAGTAAAATCGTCATGTGAGTAAAATCGGCAATGTGAGTAAAATCGGCACTTGAGTAAAATCGGCAATGTGAGTAAAATCGTCAAGTGAGTAAAATCGACAATGTGAGTGAAATTGGCAATGTGAGTAAAATCGTCATGTGAGTAAAATCGGCACGTGAGTAAAATCGGCACGTGAGTAAAATTGGCAATGTGAGTAAAATCGTCATGTGAGTAAAATCGGCAATGTGAGTAAAATCGGCAATGTAAGTAATATCGGCATGTGAGTAAAATCGGCAATGTGAGTAAAATCGTCATGTGAGTAAAATCGTCATGTGAGTAATATCGGCATGTGAGTAAAATCAGCAAAGTGAGTAAAATCGGCAATGTGAGTAAAATTCGCATGTGAGTAAAATCGGCAATGTGAGTAAAATCGGCATGTGAGTAAAATCGGCATGTGAGTAAAATCGGCACGTGAGTAAAATCGGCACGGGAGTCAAATCGGCAATGTGAGTAAAATCGTCATGTGAGTAAAATCGGCAATGTGAGTAATATCGGCATGTGAGTAATATTGGCATGTGAGTAAAATAGGCAACGTGAGTACAATCGGCATGTGAGTAATACCGGCAATGTGAGTAATATCGGCATGTGAGTAATATCGGCAATTGAGTAATATCGGCATGTGAGTAAGGCAATGTGAGTAATATCGGCATGTAAGTAAAATTGGCATGTGAATAAAATCGTCATGTGAGTAAAATCGGCATGTGAGTAATATTCGCATGTGAGTAAAATCGTAAAGTGAGTAAAATCGGCAAGTGAGTAATATCGGCAATGTGAGTAATATCGGCATGTGAGTAATATCGGCAACGTGAGTAATATCGGCAATGTGAGTAAAATCGGCGCGTGAGTAAAATCGTCATGTGAGTAATATAGGGATGTGAGTAAAATCGGCAATGTGAGTAATATCTGCAATGTGAGTTAAATCAGCACATGAGTAAAATCGTCATGTGAGTAAAATCGTAATGTGAGTAAAATTGTCATGTGAGTAATATCGGCATGTGAGTAAAATCGGCATGTGAGTATTATCGGCCCATGAGTAAAATCGGCAATGTGAGTAAAATCGGCAATGTGAGTAAAATCGGCATGTGAGTAAAATCGGCATGTGAGTAAAATCGTCAGGTGAGTAAAATCGGCAACGTGAGTAAAATCGGCATGTGAGTAAAATCGGCAATGTGAGTAAAATCGTGATGTGATTAAAATCGTAATGTGAGTAAAATTGTCATGTGAGTAATATCGGCACGGGAGTCAAATCGGCAATGTGAGTAAAATCGGCAATGTGAGTAAAATCATCATGTGAGTAAAATCGGCAATGTGAGTAAAATCGGCATGTGAGTAAAATCGGCACGTGAGTAAAATCGGCACGTGAGTAAAATAAGCAATATGAGTAAAGTCGTCAGGTGAGTAAAATCGGCAACGTGAGTAAAATCGGCAATGTGAGTAAAATCGTCATGTGAGTAAAATCGGCAACGTGAGTAAAATCGGCACGTGAGTAAAATCGGCAATGTGAGTAAAATCGTGATGTAATTAAAATCGGCAATGTGAGTAAAATCGGCACGTGAGTAAAATCGGCACGTGAGTAAAATCGGCAATGTGAGTAAAATCGTCAAGTGAGTAAAATCGTCATGTGACAAAAATCGGCATGTGAGTAAAATCGGCAATCAGTAAAATCGGCATGTGAGTAAAATTGTCATATAGTAAAATCGGCAAAGTGAGTAAATTCGGCATGAGAGTAAAATCGGCATGTGAATAAAATCGGCATGTGAGTAAAATCGGCACGTGAGTAAAATCGGCAATGTGAGTAAAATCTTCATGTGAGTAAAATCGTCAATGTGAGTAAAATCGGCAATGTGAGTAAAATCGGCACATGAGTAAAATCGTCACGTGAGTAAAATCGGCAATGTGAGTAAAATCATCATGTGAGTAAAATCGGCAATGTGACTAAAATCGGCAACGTGAGTAAAATCGTCATGTGAGTAAAATCGGCAATGTGAGTAAAATCGGTACATGAGTAAAATCGGCACGTGAGTAAAAACGTCAAGTGAGTAAAATCGACAATGTGAGTGAAATTGGCAAAGTGAGTAAAATCGTCATGTGAGTAAAATCGGCACGTGAGTAAAATCGGCACGTGAGTAAAATTGGCAATGTGAGTAAAATCGTCATGTGAGTAAAATTGGCAATGTGAGTAAAATTGGCAATGTAAGTAATATCGGCATGTGAGTAAAATCGGCAATGTGAGTAAAATCGGCAATGTGACAATGTGAGTAAAATCGTCATGTGAGTAAAATCGGCAATGTGAGTAAAATCGGCTATGTAAGTAATATCGGCATGTGAGTAAAATCGGCAATGTGAGTAAAACCGGCAACATGAGTAAAATCGTCATGTGAGTAAAATCGGCAATGTGAGTAAAATCGGCACTTGAGTAAAATCGGCAATGTGAGTAAAATCGTCAAGTGAGTAAAATCGACAATGTGAGTGAAATTGGCAATGTGAGTAAAATCGTCATGTGAGTAAAATCGGCACGTGAGTAAAATCGGCACGTGAGTAAAATTGGCAATGTGAGTAAAATCGTCATGTGAGTAAAATCGGCAATGTGAGTAAAATCGGCAATGTAAGTAATATCGGCATGTGAGTAAAATCGGCAATGTGAGTAAAATCGGCAACGTGAGTAAAATCGCCATGTGAGTAAAATCGGCAATGTGAGTAAAATCGGCACTTGAGTAAAATCGGCAATGTGAATAAAATCGTCAAGTGAGTAAAATCGACAATGTGAGTGAAATTGGCAATGTGAGTAAAATCGTCATGTGAGTAAAATCGGCACGTGAGAAAAATCGGCACGTGAGTAAAATTGGCAATGTGAGTAAAATCGTCATGTGAGTAAAATCGGCAAAGTGAGTAAAATCGGCAATGTAAGTAATATCGGCATGTGAGTAAAATCGGCAATGTGAGTAAAATCGTCATGGGAGTAAAATCGTCATGTGAGTAATATCGGCATGTGAGTAAAATCAGCAAAGTGAGTAAAATCGGCAATGTGAGTAAAATTCGCATGTGAGTAAAATTGGCAATGTGAGTAATATCGGCATGTGAGTAAAATCGGCAATGTGAGTAAAATTGTCATGTGAGTAATATCGGCATGTGAGTAAAATCGGCATGTGAGTAATATCGGCCCATGAGTAAAATCGGCAATGTGAGTAAAATCGTAATGTGAGTAAAATCGGCAATGTGAGTAATATCGGCACGGGAGTCAAATCGGCAATGTGAGTAAAATCGGCAATGTGAGTAAAATCATCATGTTAGTAAAATCGGCAATGTGAGTAAAATCGGCATGTGAGTAAAATCGGCACGTGAGTAAAATCGGCACGTGAGTAAAATAAGCAATATGAGTAAAGTCGTCAGGTGAGTAAAATCGGCAACGTGAGTAAAATCGGCAATGTGAGTAAAATCGTCATGTGAGTAAAATCGGCAACGTGAGTAAAATCGGCACGTGAGTAAAATCGGCAATGTGAGTAAAATCGTGATGTGATTAAAATCGGCAATGTGAGTAAAATCGGCACGTGAGTAAAATCGGCACGTGAGTAAAATCGGCAATGTGAGTAAAATCGTCAAGTGAGTAAAATCGTCATGTGACAAAAATCGGCATGTGAGTAAAATCGGCAATCAGTAAAATCGGCATGTGAGTAAAATTGTCACATAGTAAAATCGGCAAAGTGAGTAAAATCGGCATGAGAGTAAAATCGGCATGTGAATAAAATCGGCATGTGAGTAAAATCGGCACGGGAGTAAAATCGGCAATGTGAGTAAAATCGTCATGTGAGTAAAATCGTCAATGTGAGTAAAATCGGCAATGTGAGTAAAATCGGCACGTGAGTAAAATCGGCAATGTGAGTAAAATCGTCATGTGAGTAAAATCATCAATGTGAGTAAAATCGGCACGTGAGTAAAATCGGCACGGGAGTCAAATCGGCAATGTGAGTAAAATCGTCATGTGAGTAAAATCGGCAATGTGAGTAATATCGGCATGTGAGTAATATTGGCATGTGAGTAAAATAGGCAACGTGAGTAAAATCGGCATGTGAATAATAGCGGCAATGTGAGTAATATCGGCATGTGAGTAATATCGGCAATTGAGTAATATCGGCATGTGAGTAAGGCAATGTGAGTAATATCGGCATGTAAGTAAAATTGGCATGTGAGTAAAATCGTCATGTGAGTAAAATCGGCATGTGAGTAAAATCGGCATGTGAGTAATATTCGCATGTGAGTAAAATCGTAATGTGAGTAAAATCGGCAAGTGAGTAATATCGGCATGTGAGTAATATTGGAATGTGAGTAAAATAGGCAACGTGAGTAAAATCGGCATGTGAGTAATACCGGCAATGTGAGTAATATCGGCATGTGAGTAATATCGGCAATTGAGTAATATCGGCATGTGAGTAAGGCAATGTGAGTAATATCGGCATGTAATTAAAATTGGCATGTGAGTAAAATCGGCAATGTGAGTAAAATCGTCATGTGAGTAAAATCGGCAATTTGAGTAAAATCGGCATGTGAGTAAAATCGGCACGTGAGTAAAATCGGCACGTGAGTAAAATAGGCAATATGAGTAAAATCGGCACGTGAGTAAAATCGGCAATGTGAGTAAAATCGTCATGTGATTAAAATCGGCAATGTGAGTAAAATCGGCACGTGAGTAAAATCGGCAGGTGAGTAAAATCGGCAATGTGAGTAAAATCGGTAAGTGAGTAAAATTGTCATGTGAGTAAAATCGGCATGTGAGTAAAATCGGAAATGTCAATAAAATCGGCATGTGAGTAAAATCGTCATATAGTAAAATCGGCAAAGTGAGTAAAATTGGCATGTGAACAAAATCGGCATGTGAGTAAAATCGGCACGTGAGTAAAATCGGCAATGTGATTAAAATCGTCACGTGAGTAAAATCGTCAATGTGAGTAAAATCGGCAATGTGAGTAAATTCGGCACGTGAGTAAAATCGTCATGTGAGTAAAATCGGCAATGTGAGTAAAATCGGCACATGAGTAAAATCGGCACGTGAGTAAAATCGTCAAGTGAGTAAAATCGGCAATGTGAGTGAAATTGGCAATGTGAGTAAAATCGTCATCTGAGTAAAATCGGCACGTGAGTAAAATCGGCACGTGAGTAAAATTGGCAATGTGAGTAAAATCATCATGTGAGTAAAATCGGCAAGGTGAGTAAAATTGGCTATGTAAGTAATATCGGCATGTGAGTAAAATCGGCAATGTGAGTAAAATCGTCAATGTGAGTAAAATCGGCACATAAGTAAAATCGGCACGTGAGTAAAATCGTCAAGTGAGTAAAATCGGCAATGTGAGTGAAATTGGCAATGTGAGTAAAATCGTCATCTGAGTAAAATCGGCACATGAGTAAAATCGGCACGTGAGTAAAATTGGCAATGTGAGTAAAATCGTCATGTGAGTTAAATCGGCAATGTGAGTAAAATCGGCTATGTAAGTAATATCGGCATGTGAGTAAAATCGGCAACGTGAGTAAAATCGGCAACGTGAGTAAAATCGTCATGTGAGTAAAATCGGCAATGTGAGTAAAATCGGCACTTGAGTAAAATCGGCAATGTGAGTAAAATCGTCAAGTGAGTAAAATCGACAATGTGAGTGAAATTGGCAATGTGAGTAAAATCGTCATGTGAGTAAAATCGGCACGTGAGTAAAATCGGCACGTGAGTAAAATTGGCAATGTGAGTAAAATCGTCATGTGAGTAAAATCGGCAATGTGAGTAAAATCGGCAATGTAAGTAATATCGGCATGTGAGTAAAATCGGCAATGTGAGTAAAATCGTCATGTGAGTAAAATCGTCATGTGAGTAATATCGGCATGTGAGTAAAATCAGCAAAGTGAGTAAAATCGGCAATGTGAGTAAAATTCGCATGTGAGTAAAATCGGCAATGTGAGTAAAATCGGCATGTGAGTAAAATCGGCATGTGAGTAAAATCGGCACGTGAGTAAAATCGGCACGGGAGTCAAATCGGCAATGTGAGTAATATCGGCATGTGAGTAATATTGGCATGTGAGTAAAATAGGCAACGTGAGTAAAATCGGCATGTGAGTAATACCGGCAATGTGAGTAATATCGGCATGTGAGTAATATCGGCAATTGAGTAATATCGGCATGTGAGTAAGGCAATGTGAGTAATATCGGCATGTAAGTAAAATTGGCATGTGAGTAATATTCGCATGTGAGTAAAATCGTAAAGTGAGTAAAATCGGCAAGTGAGTAATATCGGCAATGTGAGTAATATCGGCATGTGAGTAATATCGGCAACGTGAGTAATATCGGCAATGTGAGTAAAATCGGCGCGTGAGTAAAATCGTCATGTGAGTAATATAGGGATGTGAGTAAAATCGGCAATGTGAGTAATATCTGCAATGTGAGTTAAATCAGCACATGAGTAAAATCGTCATGTGAGTAAAATCGTAATGTGAGTAAAATTGTCATGTGAGTAATATCGGCATGTGAGTAAAATCGGCATGTGAGTAATATCGGCCCATGAGTAAAATCGGCAATGTGAGTAAAATCGGCAATGTGAGTAAAATCGGCATGTGAGTAAAATCGGCATGTGAGTAAAATCGGCATGTGAGTAAAATCGGCAATGTGAGTAAAATCATCATGTGAGTAAAATCGGCATGTGAGTAAAATCGGCACGTGAGTAAAATCGTCATGTGAGTAAAATCATCACGTGACTAAAATTGTCATGTGAGTAATATCGGCATGTGAGTAAAATCGGCAATGTGAGTAAAATCGTCATGTGAATAATATCGGCCCATGAGTAAAATCGGCAATGTGAGTAAAATCAGCATGTGAGTAAAATCGGCATGTGAGTAAAATCATTATGTGAGTAAAATCGTCATGTGAGTAATATCGGCATGAGTAAAATCGGCATGTGAGTAAAATCAGCACGTGAGTAAAATCGGCAATGTGCGTAAAATCGGCAATGTGAGTAAAATCGTCATGTGAGTAAAATCGTCATGTGAGTAATATCGGCATGTGAGTAAAATCGTTATGTGAGTAATATCGGCAATGTGAGTAGAATCAGCATGTGAGTAATTTCGGCACATGAGTAAAATTGTCATGTGAGTAAAATCGTCATGTGAGTAAAATCGTCATGTGAGTAATATCGGCAATGTGAGTAAAATCGGCAATGTGAGTAATATCGGCAATGTGAGTAAAATCGTCATGTGAGTAATATCGTCAAGTGACTAAAATCGGCATGTGAGTAAAATCGGCAATGTGAGTAATATCGGCATGTGAGTAAAATCGGTAAGTGAGTAATAGCGGCAATGTGAGTAAAATTGGCAATGTGAGTAAAATCGGCATGTGAGTAAAATCGGCATGTGAGTAAAATCGTCAATGTGAGTAAAATCGTCATAAGAGTAATATCGTTATGTATGTAAAATCGGTAATGCGAGTAAAATCGGCATGTGAGTAAAATCGTCATGTGAGTAAAATCGGCAATGTGAGTAATATTGGCATGTGAGTAATATCGGCAACGTGAGTAATATCGGCAACGTGAGAAAAATCGTCATGTGAGTAAAATCGGCACGTTAGCAAAATCGGCACGTGAGTAAAATCGGCACGTGAGTAATATCGGCATGTGAGTAAAATCGGCAATGTGAGTAAAATCGGCAATGTGAGTAAAATCGTCATGTGACGAAAATGTCATGTGAGTAAAATCAGCATGTGAGTAAAATCAGCACGTGAGTAAAATCGGCAATGTGAGTAAAATCGGCAATGTGAGTAAAATCGTCATGTGAGTAAAATCGCCATGTGAGTAATATCGGCAATGTGAGTAATATCGGCATGTGAGTAAAATCGGTATGTGAGTAATATCTCCAATGTGAGTAAAATCGTCATATGAGTAATATCGTTATGTGAGTAAAATCGGTAATGTGAGTAAAATCAGCATGTGAGTAAAATCGTCATGTGAGTAAAATCGGCAATGTGAGTAATATTGGCATGTGAGTAATATCGGCAACGTGAGTAATATCGGCAACGTGAGAAAAATCGTCATGTGATTAAAATCGGCACGTGAGTAAAATCGTCACGTGAATAATATCGGCATGTGAGTAAAATTGGCAATGTGAGTAAAATCGTCATGTGAGTAAAATCGGCATGTGACTAAAATCGTCATGTGAGTAATATCGGCATGTGAGTAAAATCGGCAATGTGAGTAAAATCGTCATGTGAGTAATATTGGCAATGTGACTAAAATCGTCATGTGAGTAATATCGTCATGTGAGTAAAATCGGCCTGTGAGTAAAATCAGCATGTGAGTAAAATCGTTATGTGAGTAAAATCGGCATGTGAGTAACATCGGCATGTGAGTAAAATCGGCATGTGAGTAAAATCAGCACGTGAGTAAAATCGGCAATGTGAGTAAAATCGGCAATGTGAGTAAAATCGTCATGTGAGTAAAATCGCCATGTGAGTAAAATCGTCATGTGAGTAAAATCGTCAATGTGAGTAAAATCGTCATATGAGTAATATTGTTATGTGAGTAAAATCGGTAACGTGAGTAAAATCAGCATGTGAGTAAAATCGTCATGTGAGTAAAATCGGCAATGTGAGTAATATTGGCATGTGAGTAATATCGGCAACGTGAGTAATATCGGCAACGTGAGAAAAATCGTCATGTGAGTAAAATCGGCACGTGAGTAAAACCGGCACGTGAGTAAAATCGTCACGTGAGTAATATCGGCATGTGAGTAAAATTGGCAATGTGAGTAAAATCGTCATGTGAGTAATATCGGCAATGTGAGTAAAATCAGCATGTGAGTAATTTCGGCACATGAGTAAAATTGTCAAGTGAGTAAAATCGTCATGTGACTAAAATGTCATGTGAGTAAAATCGTCACGTGAGTAATATCGGCATGTGAGTAAAATTGTCATGTGAGTAAAATGTCATGTAAGTAAAATCGTCATGTGAGTAATATCAGCATGTGAGTAATATCGGCATGTGAGTAATATCGGCAATGTGAGTAATATCGGCATGTGAGTAAAATCATCATGTGAGTAAAATCGGCATGTGAGTAATGTCGGCATGTGAGTAAAATCGGCATGTGAGTAAAATCATCATGTGAGTAATATCGGCATGTGAGTAAAATCGGCAATGTGAGTAAAATCGTCATGTGAGTAATATCGGCAATGTGAGTAAAATCGCCATGTGAGTAATATCGTCATGTGAGTAAAATCGGCCTGTGAGTAAAATCAGCATGTGAGTAAAATCGTCAAGTGAGTAAAATCGTCATGTGAGTAACAACGGCATGTGAGTAAAATCGGCATGTGAGTAAAATTGGCAATGTGAGTAATATCGGCATGTGAGTAAAATCTTCATGTGAGTAAAATCGTCAATGTGAGTAAAATCGTCATGTGAGTAATATCGGCAATGTGAGTAAAATCAGCATGTGAGTAATTTCGGCACATGCGTAAAATTGTCATGTGAGTAAAATCGTCATGTGAGTAAAATCGTCATGTGAGTAATATCGGCAATGTGAGTAAAATCGGCAATGTGAGTAATATCGGCAATGTGAGTAAAATCGTCATGTGAGTAATATCGTCATGTGACTAAAATCGGCATGTGAGTAAAATTGGCATGTGAGTAAAATCGTTATGTGAGTAAAATCGCCATGTGAGTAACATCGGCAATGTGAGTAAAATCGGCAATGTGAGTAATATCGGCATGTGAGTAAAATCGGTATGTGAGTAATAGCGGCAATGTGAGTAAAATTGGCAATGTGAGTAAAATCGGCATGTGAGTAAAATCGTCATGTGAGTAAAATCGTCAATTTGAGTAAAATCGTCATAAGAGTAATATCGTTATGTATGTAAAATTGGTAATGTGAGTAAAATCGGCATGTGAGTAAAATCGTCATGTGAGTAAAATCGGCAATGTGAGTAATATTGGCATGTGAGTAATATCGGCAACGTGAGTAATATCGGCAACGTGAGAAAAATCGTCATGTGAGTAAAATCGGCACGTTAGCAAAATCGGCACGTGAGTAAAATCGGCACGTGAGTAATATCGGCATGTGAGTAAAATCGGCAATGTGAGTAAAATCGGCAATGTGAGTAAAATCGTCCTGTGACGAAAATGTCATGTGAGTAAAATCAGCATGTGAGTAAAATCAGCACGTGAGTAAAATCGGCAATGTGAGTAAAATCGGCATATGTGAGTAAAATCGTCATGTGAGTAAAATCGCCATGTGAGTAATATCGGCAATGTGAGTAATATCAGCATGTGAGTAAAATCGGCATGTGAGTAAAATCGGTATGTGAGTAATATCGGCATTGTGAGTAAAATTGGCAATGTGAGTAAAATCGGCATGTGAGTAAAATCGTCATGTGAGTAAAATCGTCAATGTGAGTAAAATCGTCATAAGAGTAAAATCGTTATGTGAGTAAAATCGGTAATGTGAGTAAAATCGGCAATGTGAGTAATATTGGCATGTGAGTAATATCGGCAACGTGAGTAATATCGGCAACGTGAGAAAAATCGTCATGTGAGTAAAATAGGCACGTGAGTAAAATCGTCACGTGAATAATATCGGCATGTGAGTAAAATTGGCACTGTGAGTAAAATCGTCATGTGAGTAAAATCGGCATGTGACTAAAATCGTCATGTGAGTAATATCGGCATGTGAGTAAAATCGGCAATGTGAGAAAAATCGTCATGTGAGTAATATCGGCAATGTGACTAAAATCGTCATGTGAGTAATATCGTCATGTGAGTAAAATCGGCCTGTGAGTAAAATCAGCATGTGAGTAAAATCGTTATGTGAGTAAAATCGTCAATGTGAGTAACATCGGCATGTGAGTAAAATCGGCAATGTGAGTAATATTGGCATGTGAGTAATATCGGCAACGTGAGTAATATCGGCAACGTGAGAAAAATCGTTATGTGAGTAAAATCGGCACGTGAGTAAAATCGTCACGTGAGTAATATCGGCATGTGAGTAAAATCGGCACGTGAGTAAAATCGTCACGTGAGTAAAATGTCATGTGAGTAAAATCGTCACGTGAGTAATATCGGCATGTGAGTAAAATTGTCATGTGAGTAAAATGTCATGTAAGTAAAATCGGTATGTGAGTAATATCAGCATGTGAGTAATATCGGCATGTGAGTAATATCGGCAATGTGAGTAATATCGGCATGTGAGTAAAATCATCATGTGAGTAAAATCGGCATGTGAGTAATGTCGGCATGTGAGTAAAATCGGCATGTGAGTAAAATCATCATGTGAGTAATATCGGCATGTGAGTAAAATCGGCAATGTGAGTAAAATCGTCATGTGAGTAATATCGGCAATGTGAGTAAAATCAGCATGTGAGTAAAATCGTTATGTGAGTAAAATCGTCATGTGAGTAACAACGGCATGTGAGTAAAATCGGCATGTGAGTAAAATTGGCAATGTGAGTAATATCGGCATGTGAGTAAAATCGTCATGTGAGTAAAATCGTCAATGTGAGTAAAATCGTCATAAGAGTAATATCGTTATGCATGTAAAATCGGTAATGTGAGTAAAATCGGCATGTGAGTAAAATCGTCATGAGAGTAAAATCGTCATGTGAGTAAAATCGTCATGTGAGTAAAATTGTCATGTGAGTAAAATCGTCATGTGAGTAATATCGGCATGTGAGTAAAATCGTCATGTGAGTAATTTCGGCACATGAGAGAAATTGTCATGTGAGTAAAATCGTCATGTGAGTAATATCGTCATGTGACTAAAATCGGCATGTGAGTAAAATTGGCATGTGAGTAAAATCGTTATGTGAGTAAAATCGCCATGTGAGTAAAATCGGCAATGTGAGTAAAATCGGCCTGTGAGTAAAATCAGCACGTGAGTAAAATCGGTATGTGAGTAATATCGGCATGTGAGTAAAATTGGCAATGTGAGTAAAATCGTCATGTGAGTAAAATCGGCATGTGAGTAAAATCGGCAATGTGAGTAATATCGGCATGTGAGTAAAATCGGTATGTGAGTAATAGCGGCAATGTGAGTAAAATTGGCAATGTGAGTAAAATCGGCATGTGAGTAAAATCGTCATGTGAGTAAAATCGTCAATGTGAGTAAAATCGTCATAAGAGTAATATCGTTATGTATGTAAAATCGGTAATGTGAGTAAAATCGTCATGTGAGTAATATCGGCAATGTGAGTAAAATCAGCATGTGAGTAATTTCGGCACATGAGAGAAATTGTCATGTGAGTAAAATCGTCATGTGAGTAATATCGTCATGTGACTAAAATCGGCATGTGAGTAAAATTGGCATGTGAGTAAAATCGTTATGTGAGTAAAATCGCCATGTGAGTAAAATCGGCAATGTGAGTAAAATCGGCCTGTGAGTAAAATCAGCACGTGAGTAAAATCGGTATGTGAGTAATATCGGCATGTGAGTAAAATTGGCAATGTGAGTAAAATCGTCATGTGAGTAAAATCGGCATGTGAGTAAAATCTGCAATGTGAGTAATATCGGCATGTGAGTAAAATCGGTATGTGAGTAATAGCGGCAATGTGAGTAAAATTGGCAATGTGAGTAAAATCGGCATGTGAGTAAAATCGTCATGTGAGTAAAATCGTCAATGTGAGTAAAATCGTCATAAGAGTAATATCGTTATGTATGTAAAATCGGTAATGTGAGTAAAATCGGCATGAGAGTAAAATCGGCAATGTGAGTAATATTGGCATGTGAGTAATATCGGCAACGTGAGTAATATCGGCACGTGAGTAAAATCGTCACGTGAGTAATATCTGCATGTGAGTAAAATTGGCAATGTGAGTAAAATCGTCATGTGAGTAAAATCGTCAATGTGAGTAAAATCGTCATATGAGTAATATTGTTATGTGAATAAAATCGGTAATGTGAGTAAAATCAGCATGTGAGTAAAATCTTCATGTGAGTAAAATCGGCAATGTGAGTAATATTGGCATGTGAGTAATATCGGCAACGTGAGTAATATCGGCAACGTGAGAAAAATCGTCATGTGAGTAAAATCAGCACGTGAGTAAAATCGGCACGTGAGTAAAATCGTCACGTGAGTAATATCGGCATGTGAGTAAAATTGGCAATGTGAGTAAAATCGTCATGTGAGTAAAATCGGCACGTGAGTAAAATCGTCATGTGAGTAAAATCGTCACGTGACTAAAATCGTCATGTGAGTAATATCGGCATGTGAGTAAAATCGGCAATGGGAGTAAAATTGTCAAGTGAATAATATCGGCATGTGAGTAAAATCGGCAATGTGAGTAAAATCGTCATGTGAGTAATATCATCATGTGAGTAAAATCGGCATGTGAGTAAAATCGGCATGTGAGTAAAATCGTTATGTGAGTAAAATCGTCATGTGAGTAATATCGGCATGTGAGTAAAATCGGCATGTGAGTAAAATCAGCACGTGAGTAAAATCGGCAATGTGCGTAAAATCGGCAATGTGAGTAAAATCGTCATGTGAGTAAAATAGTCATGTGAGTAATATCGGCATGTGAGTAAAATCGTCATGTGAGTAATATCGGCAATGTGAGTAAAATCAGCATGTGAGTAATTTCGGCACATGAGTAAAATTGTCATGTGAGTAAAATCGTCATGTGAGTAAAATCGTCATGTGAGTAATATCGGCAATGTGAGTAAAATCAGCAATGTGAGTAATATCGGCAATGTGAGTAAAATCGTCATGTGAGTAATATCGTCATGTGACTAAAATCGGCATGTGAGTAAAATCGGCATGTGAGTAAAATCGTTATGTGAGTAAAATCGCCATGTGAGTAACATCGGCATGTGAGTAAAATCGGCCTGTGAGTAAAATCAGCACGTGAGTAAAATCGGTATGTGAGTAATATCGGCATGTGAGTAAAATTGGCAATGTGAGTAAAATCGTCATGTGAGTAAAATCGGCAATGTTAATAAAATCGGCAATGTGAGTAGTATAGGCATGTGAGTAAAATTGGTATGTGAGTAATAGCGGCAATGTGAGTAAAATTGGCAATGTGAATAAAATCGGCAATGTGAGTAGTATAGGCATGTGAGTAAAATCGGTATGTGAGTAATAGCGGCAATGTGAGTAAAATTGGCAATGTGAATAAAATCGGCATGTGAGTAAAATCGTCATGAGAGTAAAATCGGCAATGTGAGTAATATTGGCATGTGAGTAATATCGGCAACGTGAGTAATATCGGCAACGTGAGAAAAATCGTCATGTGAGTAAAATCGGCAATGTGAGTAATATCGGCAGTGTGAGTAAAATCGTCATGAGAGTAAAATCGTCATGTGAGTAAAATCGTCATGTGAGTAAAATCGTCATGTGAGTAAAATCGTCATGTGATGTAATATCGGCATGTGAGTAAAATCGTCATGTGAGTAATATCGGCAATGTGAGTAAAATCAGCATGTGAGTAATTTCGGCACATGAGAGAAATTGTCATGTGAGTAAAATCGTCATGTGAGTAAAATCGTCATGTGAGTAATATCGTCATGTGACTAAAATCGGCATGTGAGTAAAATTGGCATGTGAGTAATATCGGCATGTGAGTAAAATTGGCAATGTGAGTAAAATCGTCATGTGAGTAAAATCGGCATGTGAGTAAAATCGGCAATGTGAGTAATATCGGCATGTGAGTAAAATCGGTATGTGAGTAATAGCGGCAATGTGAGTAAAATTGACAATGTGAGTAAAATCGGCATGTGAGTAAAATCGTCATGTGAGTAAAATCGTCAATGTGAGTAAAATCGTCATAAGAGTAATATCGTTATGTATGTAAAATCGGTAATGTGAGTAAAATCGGCATGAGAGTAAAATCGGCACTGTGAGTAATATTGGCATGTGAGTAATATCGGCAACGTGAGTAATATCGGCACGTGAGTAAAATCATCACGTGAGTAATATCGGCATGTGAGTAAAATTGGCAATGTGAGTAAAATCGTCATGTGAGTAAAATCGTCAATGTGAGTAAAATCGTCATATGAGTAATATTGTTATGTGAGTAAAATCGGTAATGTGAGTAAAATCAGCATGTGAGTAAAATCTTCATGTGAGTAAAATCGGCAATGTGAGTAATATTGGCATGTGAGTAATATCGGCAACGTGAGTAATATCGGCAACGTGAGAAAAATCGTCACGTGAGTAATATCGGCATGTGAGTAAAATTGGCAATGTGAGTAAAATCGTCATGTGAGTAAAATCGGCACGTGAGTAAAATCATCACGTGAGTAATATCGGCATGTGAGTAAAATCGTCATGAGAGTAAAATCGTCATGTGAGTAAAATCGTCATGTGAGTAAAATCGTCATGTGAGTAAAATCGTCATGTGATGTAATATCGGCATGTGAGTAAAATCGTCATGTGAGTAATATCGGCAATGTGAGTAAAATCAGCATGTGAGTAATTTCGGCACATGAGAGAAATTGTCATGTGAGTAAAATCGTCATGTGAGTAAAATCGTCATGTGAGTAATATCGTCATGTGACTAAAATCGGCATGTGAGTAAAATTGGCATGTGAGTAAAATCGTTATGTGAGTAAAATCGCCATGTGAGTAAAATCGGCAATGTGAGTAAAATCGGCCGGTGAGTAAAATCAGCACGTGAGTAAAATCGGTATGTGAGTAATATCGGCATGTGAGTAAAATTGGCAATGTGAGTAAAATCGTCATGTGAGTAAAATCGGCATGTGAGTAAAATCGGCAATGTGAGTAATATCGGCATGTGAGTAAAATCGGTATGTGAGTAATAGCGGCAATGTGAGTAAAATTGACAATGTGAGTAAAATCGGCATGTGAGTAAAATCGTCATGTGAGTAAAATCGTCAATGTGAGTAAAATCGTCATAAGAGTAATATCGTTATGTATGTAAAATCGGTAATGTGAGTAAAATCGGCATGAGAGTAAAATCGGCACTGTGAGTAATATTGGCATGTGAGTAATATCGGCAACGTGAGTAATATCGGCACGTGAGTAAAATCATCACGTGAGTAATATCGGCATGTGAGTAAAATTGGCAATGTGAGTAAAATCGTCATGTGAGTAAAATCGTCAATGTGAGTAAAATCGTCATATGAGTAATATTGTTATGTGAGTAAAATCGGTAATGTGAGTAAAATCAGCATGTGAGTAAAATCTTCATGTGAGTAAAATCGGCAATGTGAGTAATATTGGCATGTGAGTAATATCGGCAACGTGAGTAATATCGGCAACGTGAGAAAAATCGTCATGTGAGTAAAATCAGCACGTGAGTAAAATCGGCACGTGAGTAAAATCGTCACGTGAGTAATATCGGCATGTGAGTAAAATTGGCAATGTGAGTAAAATCGTCATGTGAGTAAAATCGGCACGTGAGTAAAATCATCACGTGAGTAATATCGGCATGTGAGTAAAATTGGCAATGTGAGTAAAATCGTCATGTGAGTAAAATCGTCAATGTGAGTAAAATCGTCATATGAGTAATATTGTTATGTGAGTAAAATCGGTAATGTGAGTAAAATCAGCATGTGAGTAAAATCTTCATGTGAGTAAAATCGGCAATGTGAGTAATATTGGCATGTGAGTAATATCGGCAACGTGAGTAATATCGGCAACGTGAGAAAAATCGTCATGTGAGTAAAATCAGCACGTGAGTAAAATCGGCACGTGAGTAAAATCGTCACGTGAGTAATATCGGCATGTGAGTAAAATTGGCAATGTGAGTAAAATCGTCATGTGAGTAAAATCGGCACGTGAGTAAAATCGTCATGTGAGTAAAATCGTCACGTGACTAAAATCGTCATGTGAGTAATATCGGCATGTGAGTAAAATCGGCAATGGGAGTAAAATTGTCAAGTGAATAATATCGGCATGTGAGTAAAATCGGCAATGTGAGTAAAATCGTCATGTGAGTAATATCATCATGTGAGTAAAATCGGCATGTGAGTAAAATCGGCATGTGAGTAAAATCGTTATGTGAGTAAAATCGTCATGTGAGATGTGAGTAATATCGGCATGTGAGTAAAATCGGCATGTGAGTAAAATCAGCACGTGAGTAAAATTGGCAATGTGCGTAAAATCGGCAATGTGAGTAAAATCGTCATGTGAGTAAAATAGTCATGTGAGTAATATCGGCATGTGAGTAAAATCGTCATGTGAGTAATATCGGCAATGTGAGTAAAATCAGCATGTGAGTAATTTCGGCACATGAGTAAAATTGTCATGTGAGTAAAATCGTCATGTGAGTAAAATCGTCATGTGAGTAATATCGGCAATGTGAGTAAAATCAGCAATGTGAGTAATATCGGCAATGTGAGTAATATCGGCATGTGAGTAAAATCATCATGTGAGTAAAATCGGCATGTGAGTAATGTCGGCATGTGAGTAAAATCGGCATGTGAGTAAAATCATCATGTGAGTAATATCGGCATGTGAGTAAAATCGGCAATGTGAGTAAAATCGTCATGTGAGTAATATCGGCAATGTGAGTAAAATCAGCATGTGAGTAAAATCGTTATGTGAGTAAAATCGTCATGTGAGATGTGAGTAATATCGGCATGTGAGTAAAATCGGCATGTGAGTAAAATCAGCACGTGAGTAAAATCGGCAATGTGCGTAAAATCGGCAATGTGAGTAAAATCGTCATGTGAGTAAAATAGACATGTGAGTAATATCGGCATGTGAGTAAAATCGTCATGTGAGTAATATCGGCAATGTGAGTAAAATCAGCATGTGAGTAATTTCGGCACATGAGTAAAATTGTCATGTGAGTAAAATCGTCATGTGAGTAAAATCGTCATGTGAGTAATATCGGCAATGTGAGTAAAATCAGCAATGTGAGTAATATCGGCAATGTGAGTAATATTGGCATGTGAGTAATATCGGCAACGTGAGTAATATCGGCAACGTGAGAAAAATCGTCATGTGAGTAATATCGGCAACGTGAGTAATATCGGCAACGTGAGAAAAATCGTTATGTGAGTAAAATCGGCACGTGAGTAAAATCGTCACGTGAGTAATATCGGCATGTGAGTAAAATCGTCATGTGAGTAAAATCGGCAATGTGAGTAAAATCGGCAACGTGAGTAATATCGGCATGTGAGTAAAATCGGTATGTGAGTAATAGCGGCAATGTGAGTAAAATTGGCAATGTGAGTAAAATCGGCATGTGAGTAAAATCGGCATGTGAGTAAAATCGTCAATGTGAGTAAAATCGTCATAAGAGTAATATCGTTATGTATGTAAAATCGGTAATGTGAGTAAAATCAGCATGTGAGTAAAATCGTCATGTGAGTAAAATCGGCACGTTAGCAAAATCGGCACGTGAGTAAAATCGGCACGTGAGTAATATCGGCATGTGAGTAAAATCGGCAATGTGAGTAAAATCGGCAATGTGAGTAAAATCGTCATGTGACGAAAATGTCATGTGAGTAAAATTATCTTGTGAGTAATATCGGCATGTGAGTAAAATTGTCATGTGAGTAAAATGTCATGTGAGTAAAAGCTTCATGTGAGTAATATCGGCATGTGAGTAATATCGGCATGTGAGTAATATCGGCAATGTGAGTAATATCGGCATGTGAGTAAAATCATCATGTGAGTAATAGCGGCATGTGATTAATAGCGGCACGTGAGTAAAATCGTCATGTGAGTAAAATCGGCATGTGAGTAATGTCGGCATGTGAGTAAAATCGTCATGTGTTTAATATCGGCATGTGAGTAATAGCGGCACATGCGTAAAATCGTCACGTGAGTAAAATCGTCACGTGAGTAAAATCGGCATGTGAGTAAAATCGTCATGTGAGTAAAATCGTCATGTGAGTAAAATCGTCATGTGAGTAATATCGGCATGTGAGTAAAATCGGCAATGTGAGTAAAATCGTCATGTGAGTAATATCGGCAATGTGAGTAAAATCGTCATGTGAGTAAAATCAGCATGTGAGTAAAATCGTCATGTGAGTAAAATCGTCATGTGAGTAACATCGGCATGTGAGTAAAATCGGCATGTGAGTAAAATCAGCACGTGAGTAAAATCGGCATGTGAATAAAATCATCATATGAGTAATAGCGGCATGTGAGTAATAGCAGCACGTGAGTAAAATCGTCATGTGAGTAAAATCGGCATGTGAGTAATGTCGGCATGTGAGTAAAATCATCATGTGTTTAATATCGGCATGTGAGTAATAGCGGCACATGAGTAAAATCGTCATGTGAGTAAAATCGTCACGTGAGTAAAATCGGCACGTGAGTAAAATCGTCATGTGAGTAAAATCGTCATGTGAGTAAAATCGTCATGTGAGTAATATCGGCAATGTGAGTAAAATCGGCAATGTGAGTAAAATCAGCATGTGAGTAATTTCGGCACATGAGTAAAATTGTCATGTGAGTAAAATCGTCATGTGACTAAAATGTCATGTGAGTAAAATCGTCACGTGAGTAATATCGGCATGTGAGTAAAATTGTCATGTGAGTAAATTGTCATGTAAGTAAAATCGTCATGTGAGTAATATCGGCATGTGAGTAATATCGGCATGTGAGTAATATCGGCAATGTGAGTAATATCGGCATGTGAGTAAAATCATCATGTGAGTAATATCGGCATGTGAGTAATAGCGGCACGTGAATAAAATCGTCATGTGAGTAAAATCGGCATGTGACTAATGTCGGCATGTGAGTAAAATCGGCATGTGAGTAAAATCGTCATGTGAGTAATATCGGCATGTGAGTAAAATCGGCAATGTGAGTCAAATCGTCATGTGAGTAATATCGTCATGTGAGTAAAATCGGCCTGTGAGTAAAATCGTCACGTGACTAAAATCGTCATGTGAGTAATATTGGCATGTGAGTAAAATCGGCAATGTGAGTAAAATTGTCAAGTGAATAATATCGGCATGTGAGTAAAATCGGCAATGTGAGTAAAATCGTCATGTGAGTAATATCATCATGTGAGTAAAATCGGCATGTGAGTAAAATCGGCATGTGAGTAAAATCGTTATGTGAGTAAAATCGTCGTGTGAGTAATATCGGCATGTGAGTAAAATCGCCATGTGATTAAAATCAGCACGTGAGTAAAATCGGCAATGTGCGTAAAATCGGCAATGTGAGTAAAATCGTCATGTGAGTAAAATAGTCATGTGAGTAATATCGGCATGTGAGTAAAATCGTCATGTGAGTAATATCGGCAATGTGAGTAAAATCAGCATGTGAGTAATTTCTGCACATGAGTAAAATTGTCATGTGAGTAAAATCGTCATGTGAGTAAAATCGTCATGTGAGTAATATCGGCAATGTGAGTAAAATCAGCATGTGAGTAATTTCGGCACATGAGTAAAATTGTCATGTGAGTAAAATCGTCATGTGACTAAAATGTCATGTGAGTAAAATCGTCACGTGAGTAATATCGGCATGTGAGTAAAATTGTCATGTGAGTAAATTGTCATGTAAGTAAAATCGTCATGTGAGTAATATCGGCATGTGAGTAATATCGGCATGTGAGTAATATCGGCAATGTGAGTAATATCGGCATGTGAGTAAAATCATCATGTGAGTAATATCGGCATATGAGTAATAGCGGCACGTGAATAAAATCGTCATGTGAGTAAAATCGGCATGTGACTAATGTCGGCATGTGAGTAAAATCGGCATGTGAGTAAAATCGTCATGTGAGTAATATCGGCATGTGAGTAAAATCGGCAATGTGAGTCAAATCGTCATGTGAGTAATATCGTCATGTGAGTAAAATCGGCCTGTGAGTAAAATCGTCACGTGACTAAAATCGTCATGTGAGTAATATTGGCATGTGAGTGAAATCGGCAATGTGAGTAAAATTGTCAAGTGAATAATATCGGCATGTGAGTAAAATCGGCAATGTGAGTAAAATCGTCATGTGAGTAATATCATCATGTGAGTAAAATCGGCATGTGAGTAAAATCGGCATGTGAGTAAAATCGTTATGTGAGTAAAATCGTCGTGTGAGTAATATCGGCATGTGAGTAAAATCGCCATGTGATTAAAATCAGCACGTGAGTAAAATCGGCAATGTGCGTAAAATCGGCAATGTGAGTAAAATCGTCATTGAGTAAAATAGTCATGTGAGTAATATCGGCATGTGAGTAAAATCGTCATGTGAGTAATATCGGCAATGTGAGTAAAATCAGCATGTGAGTAATTTCTGCACATGAGTAAAATTGTCATGTGAGTAAAATCGTCATGTGAGTAAAATCGTCATGTGAGTAATATCGGCAACGTGAGTAAAATCGGCAATGTGAGTAATATCGGCAATGTGAGTAAAATCGTCATGTGAGTAATATCGTCATGTGACTAAAATCGGCATGTGAGTAAAATCGGCATGTGAGTAAAATCGTTATGTAAGTAAAATCGCCATGTGAGTAATATCGGCATGTGCGTAAAATCGGCCTGTGATTAAAATCAGCACGTGAGTAAAATCAGCATGTGAGTAAAATCGTCATGTGAGTAAAATCGTCAATGTGAGCAAAATCGTCATAAGAGTAATATCGTTATGTATGTAAAATCGGTAATGTGAGTAAAAACGGCATGTGAGTAAAATCGGCAACGTGAGTAATATCGGCAACGTGAGAAAAATCGTCATGTGAGTAAAATCGGCAATGTGAGTAAAATCGGCAATGTGAGTAAAATCGTCATGTGACTACAATGTCATGTGAGTAAAATCGTCATGTGAGTAATATCGGCATGTGAGTAATATCGGCAATGTGAGTAATATCGGCAATGTGAGTAATATCGGCAATGTGAGTAATATAGGCATGTGAGTAAAATCGGTATGTGAGTAATATCGGCAATGTGAGTAATATAGGCATGTGAGTAAAATCGGTATGTGAGTAATATCGGCAATGTGAGTAAAATTGGCAATGTGAGTAAAATCGGCATGTGAGTAAAATCGTCATGTGAGTAAAATCGTCAATGTTAGGAAAATCGTCATATGAGTAATATCGTTATGTGAGTAAAATCGGTAATGTGAGTAAAATCAGCATGTGAGTAAAATCGTCATGTGAGTAAAATCGGCAATGTGAGTAATATTGGTATGTGAGTAATATCGGCAACGTGAGTAATATCGGCAACATGAGAAAAATCGTCATGTGAGTAAAATTGGCACGTGAGTAAAATCGGCACGTGAGTAAAATCGTCACGTGAATAATATCGGCATGTGAGTAAAATTGGCAATGTGAGTAAAATCGTCATGTGAGTAAAATCGGCATGTGACTAAAATCGTCATGTGAGTAATATCGGCATGTGAGTAAAATCGGCAATGTGAGTAAAATCGTCATGTGAGTAATATTGGCAATGTGAGTAAAATCATCATGTGAGTAATATCGTCATGTGAGTAAAATCGGCCTGTGAGTAAAATCAGCATGTGAGTAAAATCATTATGTGAGTAAAATCGTCAGGTGAGTATAACATCGGCATGTGAGTAAAATCGGCATGTGAGTAAAATCAGCACGTGAGTAAAATCGGCAATGTGAGTAAAATCGGCAATATGAGTAAAATCGTCATGTGAGTAAAATCGCCATGTGAGTAAAATCGTCATGTGAGTAAAATCGTCAATGTGAGTAAAATCGTCATATGAGTAATATTGTCATGTGAGTAAAATCGGTAATGTGAGTAAAATCACCATGTGAGTAAAATCGTCATGTGAGTAAAATCGGCAATGTGAGTAATATTGGCATGTGAGTAATATCGGCAACGTGAGTAATATCGGCAACGTGAGAAAAATCGTCACGTGAGTAAAATCGGCACGTGAGTAAAATCGGCACGTGAGTAAAATCGTCACGTGAGTAATATCGGCATGTGAGTAAAATTGGCAATGTGAGTAAAATCGTCACGTGAGTAAAATCGGCACGTGAGTAAAATCGTCATGTGAGTAAAATCGTCACGTGACTAAAATCGTCCTGTGAGTAATATCGGCATGTGAGTAAAATCGGCAACGTGAGTAGAATCGTCATGTGAATAATATCGGCATGTGAGTAAAATCGGCAATGTGAGTAAAATCGTCATGTGAGTAATATCATCATGTGAGTAAAATCGGCATGTGAGTAAATTCGGCATGTGAGGAAAATCATTATGTGAGTAAAATCGTCATGTGAGTAATATCGGCAATGTGAGTAAAATCGTCATGTGAGTAATATCGTCATGTGAGTAAAATCGGCCTGTGAGTAAAATCAGCATGTGAGTAAAATCGTTATGTGAGTAATATCGGCAACGTGAGAAAAATCGTCATGTGAGTAAAATCAGCATGTGAGTAAAATCGGCACGTGAGTAAAATCGTCATAAGAGTAATATCGTTATGCATGTAAAATCGGTAATGTGAGTAAAATCGTCATGTGAGTAAAATCGGCACATGAGTAAAATCGTCATGTGAGTAAAATCATCATGTGAGTAATATCGGCATGTGAGTAAAATCGTCATGTGAGTAATATCGGCAATGTGAGTAAAATCAGCATGTGAGTAATTTCGGCACATGAGTAAAATTGTCATGTGAGTAAAATCGTCATGTGAGTAAAATCGTCATGTGAGTAATATAGGCAATGTGAGTAAAATCGGCAATGTGAGTAATATCGGCAATGTGAGTAAAATCGTCATGTGAGTAATATCGTCATGTGACTAAATTCGGCATGTGAGTAAAATCGGCAATGTGAGTAAAATCGTTATGTGAGTAAAATCACCATGTGAGTAACATCGGCATGTGAGTAAAATCGGCCTGTGAGTAAAATCAGCACGTGAGTAAAATCGGTATGTGAGTAATATCGGCATGTGAGTAAAATTGGCAATGTGAGTAAAATCGTCATGTGAGTAAAATCGGCATGTGAGTAAAATCGGCAATGTGAGTAATATCGGCAATGTGAGTAAAATCGGCAATGTGAGTAATATCGGCAATGTGAGTAAAATCGTCATGTGAGTAATATCGTCAAGTGACTAAAATCGGCATGTGAGTAAAATCGCCATGTGAGTAACATCGGCATGTGAGAAAAATCGGCCTGTGAGTAAAATCGGCATGTGAGTAAAATCGGCAATGTGAGTAATATCGGCATGTGAGTAAAATCGGTATGTGAGTAATAGCGGCAATGTGAGTAAAATTGGCAATGTGAGTAAAATCGGCATGTGAGTAATAGCGGCAATGTGAGTAAAATTGGCAATGTGAGTAAAATCGGCATGTGAGTAAAATCGTCATGTGAGTAATTTCGTCAATGTGAGTAAAATCGTCATAAGAGTAATATCGTTATGTATGTAAAATCGGTAATGTGAGTAAAATCGGCATGTGAGTAATATCGTCATGAGAGTAAAATCGGCAATGTGAGTAATATTGGCATGTGAGTAATATCGGCAACGTGAGTAAAATCGTCATGTGAGTAAAATCGTCATGTGAGTAATATCGCCATGTGAGTAAAATCGTCATGTGAGTAAAATCGTCAATGTGAGTAAAATCGTCATATGAGTAATATTGTTATGTGAGTAAAATCGGTAATGTGAGTAAAATCAGCATGTGAGTAAAATCGTCATGTGAGTAAAATCGGCAATGTGAGTAATATTGGCATGTGAGTAATATCGGCAACGTGAGTAATATCGGCAACGTGAGAAAAATCGTCATGTGAGTAAAATCAGCACGTGAGTAAAATCGGCACGTGAGTAAAATCGTCAGGTGATTAATATCGGCATGTGAGTAAAATTGGCAATGTGAGTAAAATCGTCATGTGAGTAAAATCGGCACGTGAGTAAAATCGTCATGTGAGTAAAATCGTCACGTGACTAAAATCGTCATGTGAGTAATATCGGCATGTGAGTAAAATCGGCAATGTGAGTAAAATTGTCAAGTGAATAATATCGGCATTTGAGTAAAATCGGCAATGTGAGTAAAATCGTCATCTGAGTAATATCATCATGTGAGTAAAATCGGCATGTGAGTAAAATCGGCATGTGAGTAAAATTGTTATGTGAGTAAAATCGTCATGTGAGTAATATCGGCATGTGAGTAAAATCGGCATGTGAGTAAAATCAGCACGTGAGTAAAATCGGCAATGTGCGTAAAATCGGCAATGTGAGTAAAATCGTCATGTGAGTAAAATAGTCATGTGAGTAATATCGGCATGTGAGTAAAATCGTCATGTGAGTAATATCGGCAATGTGAGTAAAATCAGCATGTGAGTAATTTCTGCACGAGTAAAATTGTCATGTGAGTAAAATCGTCATGTGAGTAAAATCGTCATGTGAGTAATATCGGCAATGTGAGTAAAATCGGCAATGTGAGTAATATTGGCAATGTGAGTAAAATCGTCATGTGAGTAATATCGTCATGTGACTAAAATCAGCATGTGAGTAAAATCGGCATGTGAGTAAAATCGTTATGTGAGTAAAATCGCCATGTGAGTAATATCGGCATGTGCGTAAAATCGGCCTGTGAGTAAAATCAGCACGTGAGTAAAATCGGTATGTGAGTAATATCGGCATGTGAGTAAAATTGGCAACGTGAGTAAAATCGGCATGTGAGTAAAATCGTCATGTGAGTAAAATCGTCAATGTTAGTAAAATCGTCATATGAGTAATATCGTTATGTGAGTAAAATCGGTAATGTGAGTAAAATCAGCATGTGAGTAAAATCGTCATGTGAGTAAAATCGGCAATGTGAGTAATATCGGCATGTGAGTAATATCGGCAACGTGAGTAATATCGGCAACGTGAGAAAAATCATCATGTGAGTAAAATCGGCACGTGAGTAAAATCGGTACGTGAGTAAAATCGTCACGTGAATAATATCGGCATGTGAGTAAAATTGGCAATGTGAGTAAAATCGTCATGTGAGTAAAATCGGCATGTGATGAAAATGTCATGTGAGTAAAATCATCTTGTGAGTAATATCGGCCTGTGAGTAAAATTGGCAATGTGAGTAAAATCGTCATGTGAGTAAAATCGGCAATGTGAGTAAAATCGGCAATGTGAGTAATATCGGCATGTGAGTAAAATCGGTATGTGAGTAATAGCGGCAATGTGAGTAAAATTGGCAATGTGAGTAAAATCGTCATGTGAGTAAAATCGTCAATGTGAGTAAAATCGTCATAAGAGTAATATCGTTATGTATGTAAAATCGGTAATGTGATGAAAATCGGCATGTGAGTAAAATCGTCATGTGAGTAAAATCGGAAATGTGAGTAATATTGGCATTTGAGTAATATCGGCAACGTGAGTAATATCGGCAACGTGAGAAAAATCGTCATGTGAGTAAAATCGGCACGTTAGCAAAATCGGCACGTGAGTAAAATCGGCACGTGAGTAATATCGGCATGTGAGTAAAAATGGCAATGTGAGTAAAATCGGCAATGTGAGTAAAATCGTCATGTGACGAAAATGTCATGTGAGTAAAATCATCTTGTGAGTAATATCGGCATGTGAGTAAAATTGTCATGTGAGTAAAATGTCATGTGAGTAAAAGCTTCATGTGAGTAATATCGGCATGTGAGTAATATCGGCATGTGAGTAATATCGGCAATGTGAGTAATATCGGCATGTGAGTAAAATCATCATGTGAGTAATAGCGGCATGTGAGTAATAGCGGCACGTGAGTAAAATCGTCATGTGAGTAAAATCGGCATGTGAGTAATGTCGGCATGTGAGTAAAATCGTCATGTGTTTAATATCGGCATGTGAGTAATAGCGGCACATGCATAAAATCGTCACGTGAGTAAAATCGTCACGTGAGTAAAATCGGCACGTGAGTAAAATCGTCATGTGAGTAAAATCGTCATGTGAGTAAAATCGTCATGTGAGTAATATCGGCAATGTGAGTAAAATCGTCCTGTGAGTAAAATCAGCATGTGAGTAAAATCGTCATGTGAGTAAAATCGTCATGTGAGTAACATCGGCATGTGAGTAAAATCGGCATGTGAGTAAAATCAGCACGTGAGTAAAATCGGCATGTGAGTAAAATCATCATATGAGTAATAGCGGCATGTGAGTAATAGAGGCACGTGAGTAAAATCGTCATGTGAGTAAAATCGGCATGTGAGTAATGTCGGCATGTGAGTAAAATCATCATGTGTTTAATATCGGCATGTGAGTAATAGCGGCACATGAGTAAAATCGTCATGTGAGTAAAATCGTCACGTGAGTAAAATCGGCACGTGAGTAAAATCGTCATGTGAGTAAAATCGTCATGTGAGTAAAATCGTCATGTGAGTAAATCGGCAATGTGAGTAAAATCGGCAATGTGAGTAAAATCGTCATGTGAGTAATATCGTCATGTGAGTAAAATCGGCCTGTGAGTAAAATCAGCATGTGAATAAAATCGTTATGTGAGTAAAATCGTAATGTGAGTAACATCGGCATGTGAGTAAAATCGGCATGTGAGTAAAATCAGCATGTGAGTAAAATCGGCAATGTGAGTAAAATCGGCAACGTGAGTAAAATCGTCATGTGAGTAAAATCGCCATGTGAGTAATATCGGCAATGTGAGTAATATCGGCATGTGAATAATATCGGCATGTGAGTAAAATTGGCAATGTGTGTAAAATCGTCATGTGAGTAATATCGTCATGTGAGTAAAATCGGCCTGTGAGTAAAATCAGCATGTGAGTAAAATCGTTATGTGAGTAAAATCGTCATGTGAGTAACATCGGCATGTGAGTAAAATCGGCATGTGAGTAAAATCAGCACGTGAGTAAAATCGGCAATGTGAGTAAAATCGGTAATGTGAGTAAAATCGTCATGTGAGTAAAATCGCCATGTGAGTAAAATCGTCATGTGAGTAAAATCGTCAATGTGAGTAAAATCGTCATATGAGTAATATTGTTATGTGAGTAAAATCGGTAATGTGAGTAAAATCAGCATGTGAGTAAAATCGTCATGTGAGTAAAATCGGCAATGTGAGTAATATTGGCATGTGAGTAATATCGGCAACGTGAGTAATATCGGCAACGTGAGAAAAATCGTCATGTGAGTAAAATCGGCACGTGAGTAAAATCGGCACGTGAGTAAAATCGTCACGTGAGTAATATCGGCATGTGAGTAAAATTGGCAATGTGAGTAAAATCGTCATGTGAGTAAAATCGGCACGTGAGTAAAATCGTCATGTGAGTAAAATCGTCATGTGAGTAATATCGGCATGTGAGTAAAATCGTCATGTGAGTAATATCGGCAATGTGAGTAAAATCAGCATGTGAGTAATTTCGGCACATGAGTAAAATTGTCATGTGAGTAAAATCGTCATGTGACTAAAATGTCATGTGAGTAAAATCGTCACGTGAGTAATATCGGCATGTGAGTAAAATTGTCATGTGAGTAAATTGTCATGTAAGTAAAATCGTCATGTGAGTAATATCGGCATGTGAGTAATATCGGCATGTGAGTAATATCGGCAATGTGAGTAATATCGGCATGTGAGTAAAATCATCATGTGAGTAATATCGGCATGTGAGTAATAGCGGCACGTGAATAAAATCGTCATGTGAGTAAAATCGGCATGTGACTAATGTCGGCATGTGAGTAAAATCGGCACGTGAGTAAAATCGTCACGTGAGTAATATCGGCATGTGAGTAAAATTGGCAATGTGAGTAAAATCGTCACGTGAGTAAAATCGGCACGTGAGTAAAATCGTCATGTGAGTAAAATCGTCACGTGACTAAAATCGTCCTGTGAGTAATATCGGCATGTGAGTAAAATCGGCAACGTGAGTAGAATCGTCATGTGAATAATATCGGCATGTGAGTAAAATCGGCAATGTGAGTAAAATCGTCATGTGAGTAATATCATCATGTGAGTAAAATCGGCATGTGAGTAAATTCGGCATGTGAGGAAAATCATTATGTGAGTAAAATCGTCATGTGAGTAATATCGGCAATGTGAGTAAAATCGTCATGTGAGTAATATCGTCATGTGAGTAAAATCGGCCTGTGAGTAAAATCAGCATGTGAGTAAAATCGTTATGTGAGTAATATCGGCAACGTGAGAAAAATCGTCATGTGAGTAAAATCAGCATGTGAGTAAAATCGGCACGTGAGTAAAATCGTCATAAGAGTAATATCGTTATGCATGTAAAATCGGTAATGTGAGTAAAATCGTCATGTGAGTAAAATCGGCACATGAGTAAAATCGTCATGTGAGTAAAATCATCATGTGAGTAATATCGGCATGTGAGTAAAATCGTCATGTGAGTAATATCGGCAATGTGAGTAAAATCAGCATGTGAGTAATTTCGGCACATGAGTAAAATTGTCATGTGAGTAAAATCGTCATGTGAGTAAAATCGTCATGTGAGTAATATAGGCAATGTGAGTAAAATCGGCAATGTGAGTAATATCGGCAATGTGAGTAAAATCGTCATGTGAGTAATATCGTCATGTGACTAAATTCGGCATGTGAGTAAAATCGGCAATGTGAGTAAAATCGTTATGTGAGTAAAATCACCATGTGAGTAACATCGGCATGTGAGTAAAATCGGCCTGTGAGTAAAATCAGCACGTGAGTAAAATCGGTATGTGAGTAATATCGGCATGTGAGTAAAATTGGCAATGTGAGTAAAATCGTCATGTGAGTAAAATCGGCATGTGAGTAAAATCGGCAATGTGAGTAATATCGGCAATGTGAGTAAAATCGGCAATGTGAGTAATATCGGCAATGTGAGTAAAATCGTCATGTGAGTAATATCGTCAAGTGACTAAAATCGGCATGTGAGTAAAATCGCCATGTGAGTAACATCGGCATGTGAGAAAAATCGGCCTGTGAGTAAAATCGGCATGTGAGTAAAATCGGCAATGTGAGTAATATCGGCATGTGAGTAAAATCGGTATGTGAGTAATAGCGGCAATGTGAGTAAAATTGGCAATGTGAGTAAAATCGGCATGTGAGTAATAGCGGCAATGTGAGTAAAATTGGCAATGTGAGTAAAATCGGCATGTGAGTAAAATCGTCATGTGAGTAATTTCGTCAATGTGAGTAAAATCGTCATAAGAGTAATATCGTTATGTATGTAAAATCGGTAATGTGAGTAAAATCGGCATGTGAGTAATATCGTCATGAGAGTAAAATCGGCAATGTGAGTAATATTGGCATGTGAGTAATATCGGCAACGTGAGTAAAATCGTCATGTGAGTAAAATCGTCATGTGAGTAATATCGCCATGTGAGTAAAATCGTCATGTGAGTAAAATCGTCAATGTGAGTAAAATCGTCATATGAGTAATATTGTTATGTGAGTAAAATCGGTAATGTGAGTAAAATCAGCATGTGAGTAAAATCGTCATGTGAGTAAAATCGGCAATGTGAGTAATATTGGCATGTGAGTAATATCGGCAACGTGAGTAATATCGGCAACGTGAGAAAAATCGTCATGTGAGTAAAATCAGCACGTGAGTAAAATCGGCACGTGAGTAAAATCGTCAGGTGATTAATATCGGCATGTGAGTAAAATTGGCAATGTGAGTAAAATCGTCATGTGAGTAAAATCGGCACGTGAGTAAAATCGTCATGTGAGTAAAATCGTCACGTGACTAAAATCGTCATGTGAGTAATATCGGCATGTGAGTAAAATCGGCAATGTGAGTAAAATTGTCAAGTGAATAATATCGGCATTTGAGTAAAATCGGCAATGTGAGTAAAATCGTCATCTGAGTAATATCATCATGTGAGTAAAATCGGCATGTGAGTAAAATCGGCATGTGAGTAAAATTGTTATGTGAGTAAAATCGTCATGTGAGTAATATCGGCATGTGAGTAAAATCGGCATGTGAGTAAAATCAGCACGTGAGTAAAATCGGCAATGTGCGTAAAATCGGCAATGTGAGTAAAATCGTCATGTGAGTAAAATAGTCATGTGAGTAATATCGGCATGTGAGTAAAATCGTCATGTGAGTAATATCGGCAATGTGAGTAAAATCAGCATGTGAGTAATTTCTGCACGAGTAAAATTGTCATGTGAGTAAAATCGTCATGTGAGTAAAATCGTCATGTGAGTAATATCGGCAATGTGAGTAAAATCGGCAATGTGAGTAATATTGGCAATGTGAGTAAAATCGTCATGTGAGTAATATCGTCATGTGACTAAAATCAGCATGTGAGTAAAATCGGCATGTGAGTAAAATCGTTATGTGAGTAAAATCGCCATGTGAGTAATATCGGCATGTGCGTAAAATCGGCCTGTGAGTAAAATCAGCACGTGAGTAAAATCGGTATGTGAGTAATATCGGCATGTGAGTAAAATTGGCAACGTGAGTAAAATCGGCATGTGAGTAAAATCGTCATGTGAGTAAAATCGTCAATGTTAGTAAAATCGTCATATGAGTAATATCGTTATGTGAGTAAAATCGGTAATGTGAGTAAAATCAGCATGTGAGTAAAATCGTCATGTGAGTAAAATCGGCAATGTGAGTAATATCGGCATGTGAGTAATATCGGCAACGTGAGTAATATCGGCAACGTGAGAAAAATCATCATGTGAGTAAAATCGGCACGTGAGTAAAATCGGTACGTGAGTAAAATCGTCACGTGAATAATATCGGCATGTGAGTAAAATTGGCAATGTGAGTAAAATCGTCATGTGAGTAAAATCGGCATGTGATGAAAATGTCATGTGAGTAAAATCATCTTGTGAGTAATATCGGCCTGTGAGTAAAATTGGCAATGTGAGTAAAATCGTCATGTGAGTAAAATCGGCAATGTGAGTAAAATCGGCAATGTGAGTAATATCGGCATGTGAGTAAAATCGGTATGTGAGTAATAGCGGCAATGTGAGTAAAATTGGCAATGTGAGTAAAATCGTCATGTGAGTAAAATCGTCAATGTGAGTAAAATCGTCATAAGAGTAATATCGTTATGTATGTAAAATCGGTAATGTGATGAAAATCGGCATGTGAGTAAAATCGTCATGTGAGTAAAATCGGAAATGTGAGTAATATTGGCATTTGAGTAATATCGGCAACGTGAGTAATATCGGCAACGTGAGAAAAATCGTCATGTGAGTAAAATCGGCACGTTAGCAAAATCGGCACGTGAGTAAAATCGGCACGTGAGTAATATCGGCATGTGAGTAAAAATGGCAATGTGAGTAAAATCGGCAATGTGAGTAAAATCGTCATGTGACGAAAATGTCATGTGAGTAAAATCATCTTGTGAGTAATATCGGCATGTGAGTAAAATTGTCATGTGAGTAAAATGTCATGTGAGTAAAAGCTTCATGTGAGTAATATCGGCATGTGAGTAATATCGGCATGTGAGTAATATCGGCAATGTGAGTAATATCGGCATGTGAGTAAAATCATCATGTGAGTAATAGCGGCATGTGAGTAATAGCGGCACGTGAGTAAAATCGTCATGTGAGTAAAATCGGCATGTGAGTAATGTCGGCATGTGAGTAAAATCGTCATGTGTTTAATATCGGCATGTGAGTAATAGCGGCACATGCATAAAATCGTCACGTGAGTAAAATCGTCACGTGAGTAAAATCGGCACGTGAGTAAAATCGTCATGTGAGTAAAATCGTCATGTGAGTAAAATCGTCATGTGAGTAATATCGGCAATGTGAGTAAAATCGTCCTGTGAGTAAAATCAGCATGTGAGTAAAATCGTCATGTGAGTAAAATCGTCATGTGAGTAACATCGGCATGTGAGTAAAATCGGCATGTGAGTAAAATCAGCACGTGAGTAAAATCGGCATGTGAGTAAAATCATCATATGAGTAATAGCGGCATGTGAGTAATAGAGGCACGTGAGTAAAATCGTCATGTGAGTAAAATCGGCATGTGAGTAATGTCGGCATGTGAGTAAAATCATCATGTGTTTAATATCGGCATGTGAGTAATAGCGGCACATGAGTAAAATCGTCATGTGAGTAAAATCGTCACGTGAGTAAAATCGGCACGTGAGTAAAATCGTCATGTGAGTAAAATCGTCATGTGAGTAAAATCGTCATGTGAGTAAATCGGCAATGTGAGTAAAATCGGCAATGTGAGTAAAATCGTCATGTGAGTAATATCGTCATGTGAGTAAAATCGGCCTGTGAGTAAAATCAGCATGTGAATAAAATCGTTATGTGAGTAAAATCGTAATGTGAGTAACATCGGCATGTGAGTAAAATCGGCATGTGAGTAAAATCAGCATGTGAGTAAAATCGGCAATGTGAGTAAAATCGGCAACGTGAGTAAAATCGTCATGTGAGTAAAATCGCCATGTGAGTAATATCGGCAATGTGAGTAATATCGGCATGTGAATAATATCGGCATGTGAGTAAAATTGGCAATGTGTGTAAAATCGTCATGTGAGTAATATCGTCATGTGAGTAAAATCGGCCTGTGAGTAAAATCAGCATGTGAGTAAAATCGTTATGTGAGTAAAATCGTCATGTGAGTAACATCGGCATGTGAGTAAAATCGGCATGTGAGTAAAATCAGCACGTGAGTAAAATCGGCAATGTGAGTAAAATCGGTAATGTGAGTAAAATCGTCATGTGAGTAAAATCGCCATGTGAGTAAAATCGTCATGTGAGTAAAATCGTCAATGTGAGTAAAATCGTCATATGAGTAATATTGTTATGTGAGTAAAATCGGTAATGTGAGTAAAATCAGCATGTGAGTAAAATCGTCATGTGAGTAAAATCGGCAATGTGAGTAATATTGGCATGTGAGTAATATCGGCAACGTGAGTAATATCGGCAACGTGAGAAAAATCGTCATGTGAGTAAAATCGGCACGTGAGTAAAATCGGCACGTGAGTAAAATCGTCACGTGAGTAATATCGGCATGTGAGTAAAATTGGCAATGTGAGTAAAATCGTCATGTGAGTAAAATCGGCACGTGAGTAAAATCGTCATGTGAGTAAAATCGTCATGTGAGTAATATCGGCATGTGAGTAAAATCGTCATGTGAGTAATATCGGCAATGTGAGTAAAATCAGCATGTGAGTAATTTCGGCACATGAGTAAAATTGTCATGTGAGTAAAATCGTCATGTGACTAAAATGTCATGTGAGTAAAATCGTCACGTGAGTAATATCGGCATGTGAGTAAAATTGTCATGTGAGTAAATTGTCATGTAAGTAAAATCGTCATGTGAGTAATATCGGCATGTGAGTAATATCGGCATGTGAGTAATATCGGCAATGTGAGTAATATCGGCATGTGAGTAAAATCATCATGTGAGTAATATCGGCATGTGAGTAATAGCGGCACGTGAATAAAATCGTCATGTGAGTAAAATCGGCATGTGACTAATGTCGGCATGTGAGTAAAATCGGCACGTGAGTAAAATCGTCACGTGAGTAATATCGGCATGTGAGTAAAATTGGCAATGTGAGTAAAATCGTCACGTGAGTAAAATCGGCACGTGAGTAAAATCGTCATGTGAGTAAAATCGTCACGTGACTAAAATCGTCCTGTGAGTAATATCGGCATGTGAGTAAAATCGGCAACGTGAGTAGAATCGTCATGTGAATAATATCGGCATGTGAGTAAAATCGGCAATGTGAGTAAAATCGTCATGTGAGTAATATCATCATGTGAGTAAAATCGGCATGTGAGTAAATTCGGCATGTGAGGAAAATCATTATGTGAGTAAAATCGTCATGTGAGTAATATCGGCAATGTGAGTAAAATCGTCATGTGAGTAATATCGTCATGTGAGTAAAATCGGCCTGTGAGTAAAATCAGCATGTGAGTAAAATCGTTATGTGAGTAATATCGGCAACGTGAGAAAAATCGTCATGTGAGTAAAATCAGCATGTGAGTAAAATCGGCACGTGAGTAAAATCGTCATAAGAGTAATATCGTTATGCATGTAAAATCGGTAATGTGAGTAAAATCGTCATGTGAGTAAAATCGGCACATGAGTAAAATCGTCATGTGAGTAAAATCATCATGTGAGTAATATCGGCATGTGAGTAAAATCGTCATGTGAGTAATATCGGCAATGTGAGTAAAATCAGCATGTGAGTAATTTCGGCACATGAGTAAAATTGTCATGTGAGTAAAATCGTCATGTGAGTAAAATCGTCATGTGAGTAATATAGGCAATGTGAGTAAAATCGGCAATGTGAGTAATATCGGCAATGTGAGTAAAATCGTCATGTGAGTAATATCGTCATGTGACTAAATTCGGCATGTGAGTAAAATCGGCAATGTGAGTAAAATCGTTATGTGAGTAAAATCACCATGTGAGTAACATCGGCATGTGAGTAAAATCGGCCTGTGAGTAAAATCAGCACGTGAGTAAAATCGGTATGTGAGTAATATCGGCATGTGAGTAAAATTGGCAATGTGAGTAAAATCGTCATGTGAGTAAAATCGGCATGTGAGTAAAATCGGCAATGTGAGTAATATCGGCAATGTGAGTAAAATCGGCAATGTGAGTAATATCGGCAATGTGAGTAAAATCGTCATGTGAGTAATATCGTCAAGTGACTAAAATCGGCATGTGAGTAAAATCGCCATGTGAGTAACATCGGCATGTGAGAAAAATCGGCCTGTGAGTAAAATCGGCATGTGAGTAAAATCGGCAATGTGAGTAATATCGGCATGTGAGTAAAATCGGTATGTGAGTAATAGCGGCAATGTGAGTAAAATTGGCAATGTGAGTAAAATCGGCATGTGAGTAATAGCGGCAATGTGAGTAAAATTGGCAATGTGAGTAAAATCGGCATGTGAGTAAAATCGTCATGTGAGTAATTTCGTCAATGTGAGTAAAATCGTCATAAGAGTAATATCGTTATGTATGTAAAATCGGTAATGTGAGTAAAATCGGCATGTGAGTAATATCGTCATGAGAGTAAAATCGGCAATGTGAGTAATATTGGCATGTGAGTAATATCGGCAACGTGAGTAAAATCGTCATGTGAGTAAAATCGTCATGTGAGTAATATCGCCATGTGAGTAAAATCGTCATGTGAGTAAAATCGTCAATGTGAGTAAAATCGTCATATGAGTAATATTGTTATGTGAGTAAAATCGGTAATGTGAGTAAAATCAGCATGTGAGTAAAATCGTCATGTGAGTAAAATCGGCAATGTGAGTAATATTAGCATGTGAGTAATATCGGCAACGTGAGTAATATCGGCAACGTGAGAAAAATCGTCATGTGAGTAAAATCAGCACGTGAGTAAAATCGGCACGTGAGTAAAATCGTCAGGTGATTAATATCGGCATGTGAGTAAAATTGGCAATGTGAGTAAAATCGTCATGTGAGTAAAATCGGCACGTGAGTAAAATCGTCATGTGAGTAAAATCGTCACGTGACTAAAATCGTCATGTGAGTAATATCGGCATGTGAGTAAAATCGGCAATGTGAGTAAAATTGTCAAGTGAATAATATCGGCATTTGAGTAAAATCGGCAATGTGAGTAAAATCGTCATCTGAGTAATATCATCATGTGAGTAAAATCGGCATGTGAGTAAAATCGGCATGTGAGTAAAATTGTTATGTGAGTAAAATCGTCATGTGAGTAATATCGGCATGTGAGTAAAATCGGCATGTGAGTAAAATCAGCACGTGAGTAAAATCGGCAATGTGCGTAAAATCGGCAATGTGAGTAAAATCGTCATGTGAGTAAAATAGTCATGTGAGTAATATCGGCATGTGAGTAAAATCGTCATGTGAGTAATATCGGCAATGTGAGTAAAATCAGCATGTGAGTAATTTCTGCACGAGTAAAATTGTCATGTGAGTAAAATCGTCATGTGAGTAAAATCGTCATGTGAGTAATATCGGCAATGTGAGTAAAATCGGCAATGTGAGTAATATTGGCAATGTGAGTAAAATCGTCATGTGAGTAATATCGTCATGTGACTAAAATCAGCATGTGAGTAAAATCGGCATGTGAGTAAAATCGTTATGTGAGTAAAATCGCCATGTGAGTAATATCGGCATGTGCGTAAAATCGGCCTGTGAGTAAAATCAGCACGTGAGTAAAATCGGTATGTGAGTAATATCGGCATGTGAGTAAAATTGGCAACGTGAGTAAAATCGGCATGTGAGTAAAATCGTCATGTGAGTAAAATCGTCAATGTTAGTAAAATCGTCATATGAGTAATATCGTTATGTGAGTAAAATCGGTAATGTGAGTAAAATCAGCATGTGAGTAAAATCGTCATGTGAGTAAAATCGGCAATGTGAGTAATATCGGCATGTGAGTAATATCGGCAACGTGAGTAATATCGGCAACGTGAGAAAAATCATCATGTGAGTAAAATCGGCACGTGAGTAAAATCGGTACGTGAGTAAAATCGTCACGTGAATAATATCGGCATGTGAGTAAAATTGGCAATGTGAGTAAAATCGTCATGTGAGTAAAATCGGCATGTGATGAAAATGTCATGTGAGTAAAATCATCTTGTGAGTAATATCGGCCTGTGAGTAAAATTGGCAATGTGAGTAAAATCGTCATGTGAGTAAAATCGGCAATGTGAGTAAAATCGGCAATGTGAGTAATATCGGCATGTGAGTAAAATCGGTATGTGAGTAATAGCGGCAATGTGAGTAAAATTGGCAATGTGAGTAAAATCGTCATGTGAGTAAAATCGTCAATGTGAGTAAAATCGTCATAAGAGTAATATCGTTATGTATGTAAAATCGGTAATGTGATGAAAATCGGCATGTGAGTAAAATCGTCATGTGAGTAAAATCGGAAATGTGAGTAATATTGGCATTTGAGTAATATCGGCAACGTGAGTAATATCGGCAACGTGAGAAAAATCGTCATGTGAGTAAAATCGGCACGTTAGCAAAATCGGCACGTGAGTAAAATCGGCACGTGAGTAATATCGGCATGTGAGTAAAAATGGCAATGTGAGTAAAATCGGCAATGTGAGTAAAATCGTCATGTGACGAAAATGTCATGTGAGTAAAATCATCTTGTGAGTAATATCGGCATGTGAGTAAAATTGTCATGTGAGTAAAATGTCATGTGAGTAAAAGCTTCATGTGAGTAATATCGGCATGTGAGTAATATCGGCATGTGAGTAATATCGGCAATGTGAGTAATATCGGCATGTGAGTAAAATCATCATGTGAGTAATAGCGGCATGTGAGTAATAGCGGCACGTGAGTAAAATCGTCATGTGAGTAAAATCGGCATGTGAGTAATGTCGGCATGTGAGTAAAATCGTCATGTGTTTAATATCGGCATGTGAGTAATAGCGGCACATGCATAAAATCGTCACGTGAGTAAAATCGTCACGTGAGTAAAATCGGCACGTGAGTAAAATCGTCATGTGAGTAAAATCGTCATGTGAGTAAAATCGTCATGTGAGTAATATCGGCAATGTGAGTAAAATCGTCCTGTGAGTAAAATCAGCATGTGAGTAAAATCGTCATGTGAGTAAAATCGTCATGTGAGTAACATCGGCATGTGAGTAAAATCGGCATGTGAGTAAAATCAGCACGTGAGTAAAATCGGCATGTGAGTAAAATCATCATATGAGTAATAGCGGCATGTGAGTAATAGAGGCACGTGAGTAAAATCGTCATGTGAGTAAAATCGGCATGTGAGTAATGTCGGCATGTGAGTAAAATCATCATGTGTTTAATATCGGCATGTGAGTAATAGCGGCACATGAGTAAAATCGTCATGTGAGTAAAATCGTCACGTGAGTAAAATCGGCACGTGAGTAAAATCGTCATGTGAGTAAAATCGTCATGTGAGTAAAATCGTCATGTGAGTAAATCGGCAATGTGAGTAAAATCGGCAATGTGAGTAAAATCGTCATGTGAGTAATATCGTCATGTGAGTAAAATCGGCCTGTGAGTAAAATCAGCATGTGAATAAAATCGTTATGTGAGTAAAATCGTAATGTGAGTAACATCGGCATGTGAGTAAAATCGGCATGTGAGTAAAATCAGCATGTGAGTAAAATCGGCAATGTGAGTAAAATCGGCAACGTGAGTAAAATCGTCATGTGAGTAAAATCGCCATGTGAGTAATATCGGCAATGTGAGTAATATCGGCATGTGAATAATATCGGCATGTGAGTAAAATTGGCAATGTGTGTAAAATCGTCATGTGAGTAATATCGTCATGTGAGTAAAATCGGCCTGTGAGTAAAATCAGCATGTGAGTAAAATCGTTATGTGAGTAAAATCGTCATGTGAGTAACATCGGCATGTGAGTAAAATCGGCATGTGAGTAAAATCAGCACGTGAGTAAAATCGGCAATGTGAGTAAAATCGGTAATGTGAGTAAAATCGTCATGTGAGTAAAATCGCCATGTGAGTAAAATCGTCATGTGAGTAAAATCGTCAATGTGAGTAAAATCGTCATATGAGTAATATTGTTATGTGAGTAAAATCGGTAATGTGAGTAAAATCAGCATGTGAGTAAAATCGTCATGTGAGTAAAATCGGCAATGTGAGTAATATTGGCATGTGAGTAATATCGGCAACGTGAGTAATATCGGCAACGTGAGAAAAATCGTCATGTGAGTAAAATCGGCACGTGAGTAAAATCGGCACGTGAGTAAAATCGTCACGTGAGTAATATCGGCATGTGAGTAAAATTGGCAATGTGAGTAAAATCGTCATGTGAGTAAAATCGGCACGTGAGTAAAATCGTCATGTGAGTAAAATCGTCATGTGAGTAATATCGGCATGTGAGTAAAATCGTCATGTGAGTAATATCGGCAATGTGAGTAAAATCAGCATGTGAGTAATTTCGGCACATGAGTAAAATTGTCATGTGAGTAAAATCGTCATGTGACTAAAATGTCATGTGAGTAAAATCGTCACGTGAGTAATATCGGCATGTGAGTAAAATTGTCATGTGAGTAAATTGTCATGTAAGTAAAATCGTCATGTGAGTAATATCGGCATGTGAGTAATATCGGCATGTGAGTAATATCGGCAATGTGAGTAATATCGGCATGTGAGTAAAATCATCATGTGAGTAATATCGGCATGTGAGTAATAGCGGCACGTGAATAAAATCGTCATGTGAGTAAAATCGGCATGTGACTAATGTCGGCATGTGAGTAAAATCGGCATGTGAGTAAAATCGTCATGTGAGTAATATCGGCATGTGAGTAAAATCGGCAATGTGAGTAAAATTGTCAAGTGAATAATATCGGCATGTGAGTAAAATCGGCAATGTGAGTAAAATCGTCATGTGAGTAATATCATCATGTGAGTAAAATCGGCATGTGAGTAAAATCGGCATGTGAGTAAAATCGTTATGTGAGTAAAATCGTCGTGTGAGTAATATCAGCATGTGAGTAAAATCGCCATGTGATTAAAATCAGCACGTGAGTAAAATCGGCAATGTGCGTAAAATCGGCAATGTGAGTAAAATCGTCATGTGAGTAAAATAGTCATGTGAGTAATATCGGCATGTGAGTAAAATCGTCATGTGAGTAATATCGGCAATGTGAGTAAAATCAGCATGTGAGTAATTTCTGCACATGAGTAAAATTGTCATGTGAGTAAAATCGTCATGTGAGTAAAATCGTCATGTGAGTAATATCGGCAATGTGAGTAAAATCGGCAATGTGAGTAATATCGGCAATGTGAGTAAAATCGTCATGTGAGTAATATCGTCATGTGACTAAAATCGGCATGTGAGTAAAATCGGCATGTGAGTAAAATCGTTATGTAAGTAAAATCGCCATGTGAGTAATATCGGCATGTGCGTAAAATCGGCCTGTGAGTAAAATCAGCACGTGAGTAAAATCAGCATGTGAGTAAAATCGTCATGTGAGTAAAATCGTCAATGTGAGTAAAATCGTCATAAGAGTAATATCGTTATGTATGTAAAATCGGTAATGTGAGTAAAAACGGCATGTGAGTAAAATCGGCAACGTGAGTAATATCGGCAACGTGAGAAAAATCGTCATGTGAGTAAAATCGGCAATGTGAGTAAAATCGTCATGTGACTAAAATGTCATGTGAGTAAAATCGTCATGAGAGTAATATCGGCATGTGAGTAAAATTGTCATGTGAGTAAAATGTCATGTGAGTAAAAGCTTCATGTGAGTAATATCGGCATGTGAGTAATATCGGCATGTAAGTAATATCGGCAATGTGAGTAATATCGGCAATGTGAGTAATATAGGCATGTGAGTAAAATCGGTATGTGAGTAATATCGGCAATGTGAGTAACATTGGCAATGTGAGTAAAATCGTCATGTGAGTAAAATCGGCACGTGAGTAAAATCGTCATGTGAGTAAAATCGTCATGTGAGTAATATCGGCATGTGAGTAAAGTCGTCATGTGAGTAATATCGGCAATGTGAGTAAAATCAGCATGTGAGTAATTTCGGCACATGAGTAAAATTGTCATGTGAGTAAAATCGTCATGTGACTAAAATGTCATGTGAGTAAAATCGTCACGTGAGTAATATCGGCATGTGACTAATGTCGGCATGTGAGTAAAATCGGCATGTGAGTAAAATCGTCATGTGAGTAATATCGGCAATGTGAGTAAAATCGGTAAGGTGAGTAAAATCGTCATGTGAGTAAAATCGCCATGTGAGTAAAATCGTCATGTGAGTAAAATCGTCAATGTGAGTAAAATCGTCATATGAGTAATATTGTTATGTGAGTAAAATCGGTAATGTGAGTAAAATCAGCATGTGAGTAAAATCGTCATGTGAGTAAAATCGGCAATGTGAGTAATATTGGCATGTGAGTAATATCGGCAACGTGAGTAATATCGGCAACGTGAGAAAAATCGTCATGTGAGTAAAATCGGCACGTGAGTAAAATCGGCACGTGAGTAAAATCGTCACGTGAGTAATATCGGCATGTGAGTAAAATTGGCAATGTGAGTAAAATCGTCATGTGAGTAAAATCGGCACGTGAGTAAAATCGTCATGTGAGTAAAATCGTCATGTGAGTAATATCGGCATGTGAGTAAAATCGTCATGTGAGTAATATCGGCAATGTGAGTAAAATCAGCATGTGAGTAATTTCGGCACATGAGTAAAATTGTCATGTGAGTAAAATCGTCATGTGACTAAAATGTCATGTGAGTAAAATCGTCACGTGAGTAATATCGGCATGTGAGTAAAATTGTCATGTGAGTAAATTGTCATGTAAGTAAAATCGTCATGTGAGTAATATCGGCATGTGAGTAATATCGGCATGTGAGTAATATCGGCAATGTGAGTAATATCGGCATGTGAGTAAAATCATCATGTGAGTAATATCGGCATGTGAGTAATAGCGGCACGTGAATAAAATCGTCATGTGAGTAAAATCGGCATGTGACTAATGTCGGCATGTGAGTAAAATCGGCATGTGAGTAAAATCGTCATGTGAGTAATATCGGCATGTGAGTAAAATCGGCAATGTGAGTCAAATCGTCATGTGAGTAATATCGTCATGTGAGTAAAATCGGCCTGTGAGTAAAATCGTCACGTGACTAAAATCGTCATGTGAGTAATATCGGCATGTGAGTAAAATCGGCAATGTGAGTAAAATTGTCAAGTGAATAATATCGGCATGTGAGTAAAATCGGCAATGTGAGTAAAATCGTCATGTGAGTAATATCATCATGTGAGTAAAATCGGCATGTGAGTAAAATCGGCATGAGTAAAATCGTTATGTGAGTAAAATCGCGTGTGAGTAATATCAGCATGTGAGTAAAATCGCCATGTGATTAAAATCAGCACGTGAGTAAAATCGGCAATGTGCGTAAAATCGGCAATGTGAGTAAAATCGTCATGTGAGTAAAATAGTCATGTGAGTAATATCGGCATGTGAGTAAAATCGTCATGTGAGTAATATCGGCAATGTGAGTAAAATCAGCATGTGAGTAATTTCTGCACATGAGTAAAATTGTCATGTGAGTAAAATCGTCATGTGAGTAAAATCGTCATGTGAGTAATATCGGCAATGTGAGTAAAATCGGCAATGTGAGTAATATCGGCAATGTGAGTAAAATCGTCATGTGAGTAATATCGTCATGTGACTAAAATCGGCATGTGAGTAAAATCGGCATGTGAGTAAAATCGTTATGTAAGTAAAATCGCCATGTGAGTAATATCGGCATGTGCGTAAAATCGGCCTGTGAGTAAAATCAGCACGTGAGTAAAATCAGCATGTGAGTAAAATCGTCATGTGAGTAAAATCGTCAATGTGAGTAAAATCGTCATAAGAGTAATATCGTTATGTATGTAAAATCGGTAATGTGAGTAAAAATGGCATGTGAGTAAAATCGGCAACGTGAGTAATATCGGCAACGTGAGAAAAATCGTCATGTGAGTAAAATCGGCAATGTGAGTAAAATCATCATGTGACTAAAATGTCATGTGAGTAAAATCGTCATGAGAGTAATATCGGCATGTGAGTAAAATTGTCATGTGAGTAAAATGTCATGTGAGTAAAAGCTTCATGTGAGTAATATCGGCATGTGAGTAATATCGGCATGTAAGTAATATCGGCAATGTGAGTAATATCGGCAATGTGAGTAATATAGGCATGTGAGTAAAATCGGTATGTGAGTAATATCGGCAATGTGAGTAAAATTGGCAATGTGAGTAAAATCGTCATGTGAGTAAAATCGGCACGTGAGTAAAATCGTCATGTGAGTAAAATCGTCATGTGAGTAATATCGGCATGTGAGTAAAGTCGTCATGTGAGTAATATCGGCAATGTGAGTAAAATCAGCATGTGAGTAATTTCGGCACATGAGTAAAATTGTCATGTGAGTAAAATCGTCATGTGACTAAAATGTCATGTGAGTAAAATCGTCACGTGAGTAATATCGGCATGTGAGTAAAATTGTCATGTGAGTAAATTGTCATGCAAGTAAAATCGTCATGTGAGTAATATCGGCATGTGAGTAATATCGGCATGTGAGTAATATCGGAAATGTGAGTAATATCGGCATGTGAGTAAAATCATCATGTGAGTAATATCGGCATGTGAGTAATAGCGGCACGTGAATAAAATCGTCATGTGAGTAAAATCGGCATGTGACTAATGTCGGCATGTGAGTAAAATCGGCATGTGAGTAAAATCGTCATGTGAGTAATATCGGCATGTGAGTAAAATCGGCAATGTGAGTCAAATCGTCATGTGAGTAATATCGTCATGTGAGTAAAATCGGCCTGTGAGTAAAATCGTCACGTGACTAAAATCGTCATGTGAGTAATATCGGCATGTGAGTAAAGTCGGCAATGTGAGTAAAATTGTCAAGTGAATAATATCGGCATGTGAGTAAAATCGGCAATGTGAGTAAAATCGTCATGTGAGTAATATCATCATGTGAGTACAATCGGCCTGTGAGTAATATCGGCAATGTGAGTAAAATCAGCATGTGAGTAATTTCTGCACATGAGTAAAATTGTCATGTGAGTAAAATCGTCATGTGAGTAATATCGGCAATGTGAGTAAAATCGGCAATGTGAGTAATATAGGCATGTGAGTAAAATCGGTATGTGAGTAATATCGGCAATGTGAGTAAAATTGGCAATGTGAGTAAAATCGTCATGTGAGTAAAATCGGCACGTGAGTAAAATCGTCATGTGAGTAAAATCGTCATGTGAGTAATATCGGCATGTGAGTAAAGTCGTCATGTGAGTAATATCGGCAATGTGAGTAAAATCAGCATGTGAGTAATTTCGGCACATGAGTAAAATTGTCATGTGAGTAAAATCGTCATGTGACTAAAATGTCATGTGAGTAAAATCGTCACGTGAGTAATATCGGCATGTGAGTAAAATTGTCATGTGAGTAAATTGTCATGCAAGTAAAATCGTCATGTGAGTAATATCGGCATGTGAGTAATATCGGCATGTGAGTAATATCGGAAATGTGAGTAATATCGGCATGTGAGTAAAATCATCATGTGAGTAATATCGGCATGTGAGTAATAGCGGCACGTGAATAAAATCGTCATGTGAGTAAAATCGGCATGTGACTAATGTCGGCATGTGAGTAAAATCGGCATGTGAGTAAAATCGTCATGTGAGTAATATCGGCATGTGAGTAAAATCGGCAATGTGAGTCAAATCGTCATGTGAGTAATATCGTCATGTGAGTAAAATCGGCCTGTGAGTAAAATCGTCACGTGACTAAAATCGTCATGTGAGTAATATCGGCATGTGAGTAAAGTCGGCAATGTGAGTAAAATTGTCAAGTGAATAATATCGGCATGTGAGTAAAATCGGCAATGTGAGTAAAATCGTCATGTGAGTAATATCATCATGTGAGTAAAATCGGCATGTGAGTAAAATCGGCATGTGAGTAAAATCGTTATGTGAGTAAAATCGTCGTGTGAGTAATATCGGCATGTGAGTAAAATCGCCATGTGATTAAAATCAGCACGTGAGTAAAATCGGCAATTTGCGTAAAATCGGCAATGTGAGTAAAATCGTCATGTGAGTAAAATAGTCATGTGAGTAATATCGGCATGTGAGTAAAATCGTCATGTGAGTAATATCGGCAATGTGAGTAAAATCAGCATGTGAGTAATTTCTGCACATGAGTAAAATTGTCATGTGAGTAAAATCGTCATGTGAGTAAAATCGTCATGTGAGTAATATCGGCAATGTGAGTAAAATCGGCAATGTGAGTAATATCGGCAATGTGAGTAAAATCGTCATGTGAGTAATATCGTCATGTGACTAAAATCGGCATGTGAGTAAAATCGGCATGTGAGTAAAATCGTTATGTAAGTAAAATCGCCATGTGAGTAATATCGGCATGTGCGTAAAATCGGCCTGTGAGTAAAATCAGCACGTGAGTAAAATCAGCATGTGAGTAAAATCGTCATGTGAGTAAAATCGTCAATGTGAGTAAAATCGTCATAAGAGTAATATCGTTATGTATGTAAAATCGGTAATGTGAGTAAAAACGGCATGTGAGTAAAATCGGCAACGTGAGTAATATCGGCAACGTGAGAAAAATCGTCATGTGAGTAAAATCGGCAATGTGAGTAAAATCGGCAATGTGAGTAAAATCGTCATGTGACTAAAATGTCATGTGAGTAAAATCGTCATGTGAGTAATATCGGCATGTGAGTAAAATTGTCATGTGAGTAAAATGTCATGTGAGTAAAAGCTTCATGTGAGTAATATCGGCATGTGAGTAATATCGGCATGTGAGTAATATCGGCAATGTGAGTAATATCGGTAATGTGAGTAATATAGGCATGTGAGTAAAATCGGTATGTGAGTAATATCGGCAATGTGAGTAAAATTGGCAATGTGAGTGAAATCGGCATGTGAGTAAAATCGTCATGTGAGTAAAATCGTCAATGTTAGTAAAATCGTCATATGAGTAATATCGTTATGTGAGTAAAATCGGTAATGTGAGTAAAATCAGCATGTGAGTAAAATCGTCATGTGAGTAAAATCGGCAATGTGAGTAATATTGGTATGTGAGTAATATCGGCAACGTGAGTAATATCGGCAACGTGAGAAAAATCGTCATGTGAGTAAAATCGGCACGTGAGTAAAATCGTCACGTGAATAATATCGGCATGTGAGTAAAATTGGCAATGTGAGTAAAATCGTCATGTGAGTAAAATCGGCATGTGACTAAAATCGTCATGTGAGTAATATCGGCATGTGAGTAAAATCGGCAATGTGAGTAAAATCGTCATGTGAGTAATATTGGCAATGTGAGTAAAATCATCATGTGAGTAATATCGTCATGTGAGTAAAATCGGCCTGTGAGTAAAATCAGCATGTGAGTAAAATCGTTATGTGAGTAAAATCGTCAGGTGAGTATAACATCGGCATGTGAGTAACATCGGCATGTGAGTAAAATCGGCATGTGAGTAAAATCAGCACGTGAGTAAAATCGGCAATGTGAGTAAAATCGGCAATATGAGTAAAATCGTCATGTGAGTAAAATCGCCATGTGAGTAAAATCGTCATGTGAGTAAAATCGTCAATGTGAGTAAAATCGTCATATGAGTAATATTGTCAGTGAGTAAAATCGGTAATGTGAGTAAAATCACCATGTGAGTAAAATCGTCATGTGAGTAAAATCGGCAATGTGAGTAATATTGGCATGTGAGTAATATCGGCAACGTGAGTAATATCGGCAACGTGAGAAAAATCGTCACGTGAGTAAAATCGGCACGTGAGTAAAATCGGCACGTGAGTAAAATCGTCACGTGAGTAATATCGGCATGTGAGTAAAATTGGCAATGTGAGTAAAATCGTCACGTGAGTAAAATCGGCACGTGAGTAAAATCGTCATGTGAGTAAAATCGTCACGTGACTAAAATCGTCATGTGAGTAATATCGGCATGTGAGTAAAATCGGCAACGTGAGTAGAATCGTCATGTGAATAATATCGGCATGTGAGTAAAATCGGCAATGTGAGTAAAATCGTCATGTGAGTAATATCATCATGTGAGTAAAATCGGCATGTGAGTAAATTCGGCATGTGAGTAAAATCATTATGTGAGTAAAATCGTCATGTGAGTAATATCGGCAATGTGAGTAAAATCGTCATGTGAGTAATATCGTCATGTGAGTAAAATCGGCCTATGAGTAAAATCAGCATGTGAGTAAAAGCATTAAGTGAGTAATATCGGCAACGTGAGAAAAATCGTCATGTGAGTAAAATCAGATTGTGAGTAAAATCGGCACGTGAGTAAAATCGTCATAAGAGTAATATCGTTATGCATGTAAAATCGGTAATGTGAGTAAAATCGTCATGTGAGTAAAATCGGCACATGAGTAAAATCGTCATGTGAGTAAAATCATCATGTGAGTAATATCGGCATGTGAGTAAAATCGTCATGTGAGTAATATCGGCAATGTGAGTAAAATCAGCATGTGAGTAATTTCGGCACATGAGTAAAATTGTCATGTGAGTAAAATCGTCATGTGAGTAAAATCGTCATGTGAGTAATATCGGCAATGTGAGTAAAATCGGCAATGTGAGTAATATCGGCAATGTGAGTAAAATCGTCATGTGAGTAATATCGTCATGTGACTAAAATCGGCATGTGAGTAAAATCGGCATGTGAGTAAAATCGTTATGTGAGTAAAATCACCATGTGAGTAACATCGGCATGTGAGTAAAATCGGCCTGTGAGTAAAATCAGCACGTGAGTAAAATCGGTATGTGAGTAATATCGGCATGTGAGTAAAATTGGCAATGTGAGTAAAATCGGCATGTGAGTAAAATCGTTATGTGAGTAAAATCGTCATGTGAGTAATATCGGCATGTGAGTAAAATCGGCATGTGAGTAAAATCAGCACGTGAGTAAAATCGGCAATGTGCGTAAAATCGGCAATGTGAGTAAAATCGTCATGTGAGTAAAATAGTCATGTGAGTAATATCGGCATGTGAGTAAAATCGTCATGTGATTAATATCGGCAAGTGAGTAAAATCAGCATGTGAGTAATTTCTGCACGAGTAAAATTGTCATGTGAGTAAAATCGTCATGTGAGTAAAATCGTCATGTGAGTAATATCGGCAATGTGAGTAAAATCGGCAATGTGAGTAATATCGGCAATGTGAGTAAAATCGTCATGTGAGTAATATCGTCATGTGACTAAAATCAGCATGTGAGTAAAATCGGCATGTGAGTAAAATCGTTATGTGAGTAAAATCGCCATGTGAGTAATATCGGCATGTGCGTAAAATCGGCCTGTGAGTAAAATCAGCACGTGAGTAAAATCGGTATGTGAGTAATATCGGCATGTGAGTAAAATTGGCAATGTGAGTAAAATCGTCATGTGAGTAAAATCGGCAATGTGAATAAAATCGGCAATGTGAGGAGTATAGGCATGTGAGTGAAATCGGTATGTGAGTAATAGCGGCAATGTGAGTAAAATTGGCAATGTGAGTAAAATCGGCATGTGAGTAAAATCGTCATGTGAGTAAAATCGTCAATGTGAGTAAAATCGTCACGTGACTAAAATCGTCATGTGAGTAAAATCGTCAATGTGAGTAAAATCGTCATAAGAGTAATATCGTTATGTATGTAAAATCGGTAATGTGAGTAAAATCGGCATGTGAGTAATATCGTCATGAGAGTAAAATCGGCAATGTGAGTAATATTGGCATGTGAGTAATATCGGCAACGTGAGTAATATCGGCACGTGAGTAAAATCGTCACGTGAGTAATATTTGCATGTGAGTAAAATTGGCAATGTGAGTAAAATCGTCATGTGAGTAAAATCGGCACGTGAGTAAAATCGTCATGTGAGTAAAATCGTCATGTGAGTAATATCGCCATGTGAATAAAATCGTCATGTGAGTAAAATTGTCAATGTGAGTAAAATCGTCAAATGAGTAATATTGTTATGTGAGTAAAATCGGTAATGTGAGTAAAATCAGCATGTGAGTAAAATCGTCATGTGAGTAAAATCGGCAATGTGTGTAATATTGGCATGTGAGTAATATCGGCAACGTGAGTAATATCGGCAACGTGAGAAAAATCGTCATGTGAGTAAAATCAGCACGTGAGTAAAATCGGCACGTGAGTAAAATCGTCAGGTGAGTAATATCGGCATGTGAGTAAAATTGGCAATGTGAGTAAAATCGTCATGTGAGTAAAATCGGCACGTGAGTAAAATCGTCATGTGAGTAAAATCGGCATGTGAGTAAAATCCGCAATGTGAGTAAAATTGTCAAGTGAATAATATCGGCATTTGAGTAAAATCGGCAATGTGAGTAAAATCGTCATCTGAGTAATATCATCATGTGAGTAAAATCGGCATGTGAGTAAAATCGGCATGTGAGTAAAATCGTTATGTGAGTAAAATCGTCATGTGAGTAATATCGGCATGTGAGTAAAATCGGCATGTGAGTAAAATCAGCACGTGAGTAAAATCGGCAATGTGCGTAAAATCGGCAATGTGAGTAAAATCGCCAATGTGAGTAAAATAGTCATGTGAGTAATATCGGCATGTGAGTAAAATCGTCATGTGAGTAATATCGGCAATGTGAGTAAAATCAGCATGTGAGTAATTTCTGCACATGAGTAAAATCGTCATGTGAGTAAAATCGTCATGTGAGTAATATCGCCATGTGAATAAAATCGTCATGTGAGTAAAATTGTCAATGTGAGTAAAATCGTCATATGAGTAATATTGTCATGTGAGTAAAATCGTCATGTGAGTAAAATCGTCATGTGAGTAATATCGGCAATGTGAGTAAAATCGGCAATGTGAGTAATATCGGCAATGTGAGTAAAATCGTCATGTGAGTAATATCGTCATGTGACTAAAATCAGCATGTGAGTAAAATCGGCATGTGAGTAAAATCGTTATGTGAGTAAAATCGCCATGTGAGTAATATCGGCATGTGCGTAAAATCGGCGTGTGAGTAAAATCAGCACGTGAGTAAAATCGGTATGTGAGTAATATCGGCATGTGAGTAAAATTGGCAATGTGAGTAAAATCGTCATGTGAGTAAAATCGGCAATGTGAATAAAATCGGCAATGTGAGGAGTATAGGCATGTGAGTGAAATCGGTATGTGAGTAATAGCGGCAATATGAGTAAAATTGGCAATGTGAGTAAAATCGGCATGTGAGTAAATCGTCATGTGAGTAAAATCGTCATGTGAGTAAAATCGGCATGTGAGTAAAATCGGCATGTGAGTAAAATCGTTATGTGAGTAAAATCGTCATGTGAGTAATATCGGCATGTGAGTAAAATCGGCATGTGAGTAAAATCAGCACGTGAGTAAAATCGGCATTGTGCGTAAAATCGGCAATGTGAGTAAAATCGCCAATGTGAGTAAAATAGTCATGTGAGTAATATCGGCATGTGAGTAAAATCGTCATGTGAGTAATATCGGCAATGTGAGTAAAATCAGCATGTGAGTAATTTCTGCACATGAGTAAAATTGTCATGTGAGTAAAATCGTCATGTGAGTAAAATCGTCATGTGAGTAATATCGGCAATGTGCGTAAAATCGGCAATGTGAGTAATATCGGCAATGTGAGTAAAATCGTCATGTGAGTAATATCGTCATGTGACTAAAATCGGCATGTGAGTAAAATCGGCATGTGAGTAAAATCGTTATGTGAGTAAAATCGTCATGTGAGTAATATCGGCATGTGCGTAAAATCGGCCTGTGAGTAAAATCAGCACGTGAGTAAAATCGGTATGGGAGCAATATCGGCATGTGAGTAAAATTGGCAATGTGAGTAAAATCGTCATGTGAGTAAAATCGGCAATGTGAATAAAATCGGCAATGTGAGGAGTATAGGCATGTGAGTAAAATCGGTATGTGAGTAATAGCGGCAATGTGAGTAAAATTGGCAATGTGAGTAAAATCGGCATGTGAGTAAAATCGTCATGTGAGTAAAATCGTCAATGTGAGTAAATTCGTCATAAGAGTAATATCGTTATGTATGTAAAATCGGTAATGTGAGTAAAATCGGTATGTGAGTAATAGCGGCAATGTGAGTAAAATTGGCAATGTGAGTAAAATCGGTAATGTGAATAAAAACGGCATGTGAGTAAAATCGTCATGAGAGTAAAATCGGCAATGTGAGTAATATTGGCATGTGAGTAATATCGGCAACGTGAGTAATATCGGCAACGTGAGAAAAATCGTCATGTGAGTAAAATCGGCAATGTGAGTAAAATCGGCAATGTGAGTAAAATCGTCATGTGACTAAAATGTCATGTGAGTAAAATAGTCATGTGAGTAATATCGGCATGTGAGTAAAATTGTCATGTGAGTAAAATGTCATGTGAGTAAAAGCTTCATGTGAGTAATATCGGCATGTGAGTAATATCGGCATGTGAGTAATATCGGCAATGTGAGTAATATCGGCAATGTGAGTAAAGAGGCATGTGAGTAAAATCGGTATGTGAGTAATATCGGCAATGTGAGTAAAATTGGCAATGTGAGTAAAATCGGCATGTGAGTAAAATCGTCATGTGAGTAAAATCGTCAATGTGAGTAAAATCGTCATATGAGTAATATCGTTATGTGAGTAAAATCGGTAATGTGAGTAAAATCAGCATGTGAGTAAAATCGTCATGTGAGTAAAATCGGCAATGTGAGTAATATTGGCATGTGAGTAATATCGGCAACGTGAGTAATATCGGCAACGTGAGAAAAATCGTCATGTGAGTAAAATCGGCACGTGAGTAAAATCGGCACGTGAGTAAGATCGTCACGTGAATAATATCGGCATGTGAGTAAAATTGGCAATGTGAGTAAAATCGTCATGTGAGTAAAATCGGCATGTGACTAAAATCGTCATGTGAGTAAAATCGGCATGTGAGTAAAATCGTCATGTGAGTAATATTGGCAATGTGAGTAAAATCGTCATGTGAGTAATATCGTCATGTGAGTAAAATCGGCCTGTGAGTAAAATCAGCATGTGAGTAAAATCGTTATGTGAGTAAAATCGCCATGTGAGTAACATCGGCATGTGAGTAAAATCGGCATGTGAGTAAAATCAGCACGTGAGTAAAATCGGCAATGTGAGTAAAATCGGCAATATGAGTAAAATCGTCATGTTAGTAAAATCGCCATGTGAGTAAAATCGTCATGTGAGTAAAATCGTCAATGTGAGTAAAATCGTCATATGAGTAATATTGTCATGTGAGTAAAATCGGTAATGTGAGTAAAATCAGCATGTGAGTAAAATCATCATGTGAGTAAAATCGGCAATGTGAGTAATATTGGCATGTGAGTAATGTCGGCAACGTGAGTAATATCGGCAACGTGAGAAAAATCGTCACGTGAGTAAAATCGGCACGTGAGTAAAATCGTCACGTGAGTAATATCGGCATGTGAGTAAAATTGGCAATGTGAGTAAAATCGTCACGTGAGTAAAATCGGCACGTGAGTAAAATCGTCATGTGAGTAAAATCGTCATGTGACTAAAATCGTCATGTGAGTAATATCGGCATGTGAGTAAAATCGGCAACGTGAGTAAAATCGTCATGTGAATAATATCGGCATGTGAGTAAAATCGGCAATGTGAGTAAAATCGTCATGTGAGTAATATCATCATGTGAGTAAAATCGGCATGTGAGTAAATTCGGCATGTGAGTAAAATCATTATGTGAGTAAAATCGTCATGTGTTTAATATCGGCATGTGAGTAATAGCGGCACATGAGTAAAATCGTCATGTGAGTAAAATCGTCATGTGAGTAAAATCGTCACGTGAGTAAAATCGTCATATGTGTAATATTGTCATGTGAGTAAAATCGGTAATGTGAGTAAAATCAGCATGTGAGTAAAATCGTCATGTGAGTAAAATCGGCAATGTGAGTAATATTGGCATGTGAGTAATATCGGCAACGTGAGTAATATCGGCAACGTGAGAAAAAACGTCACGTGAGTAAAATCGGCACGTGAGTAAAATCGGCACGTGAGTAAAATCGTCACGTGAGTAATATCGGCATGTGAGTAAAATTGGCAATGTGAGTAAAATCGTCACGTGAGTAAAATCGGCACGTGAGTAAAATCGTCATGTGAGTAAAATCGTCACGTGACTAAAATCGTCATGTGATTAATATCGGCATGTGAGTAAAATCGGCAACGTGAGTAAAATCGTCATGTGAATAATATCGGCATGTGAGTAAAATCGGCAATGTGAGTAAAATCGTCATGTGAGTAATATCATCATGTGAGTAAAATCGGCATGTGAGTAAATTCGGCATGTGAGTAAAATCATTATGTGAGTAAAATCGTCATGTGAGTAATATCGGCAATGTGAGTAAAAACGTCATGTGCGTAATATCGTCATGTGAGTAAAATCGGCCGTGAGTAAAATCAGCATGTGAGTAAAATCGTTATGTGAGTAATATCGGCAACGTGAGAAAAATCGTCATGTGAGTAAAATCAGCACGTGAGTAAAATCGGCACATGAGTAAAATCGTCATAAGAGTAATATCGTTATGCATGTAAAATCGGTAATGTGAGTAAAATCGTCATGTGAGTAAAATCGGCACATGAGTAAAATCGTCATGTGAGTAAAATCATCATGTGAGTAATATCGGCATGTGAGTAAAATCGTCATGTGAGTAATATCGGCAATGTGAGTAAAATCAGCATGTGAGTAATTTCGGCACAGGAGTAAAATTGTCATGTGAGTAATATCGGCAATGTGAGTAAAATCGGCAATGTGAGTAATATCGGCAATGTGAGTAAAATCGTCATGTGAGTAATATCGTCATGTGACTAAAATCGGCATGTGAGTAAAATCGGCATGTGAGTAAAATCGTTATGTGAGTAAAATCGCCATGTGAGTAACATCGGCATGTGAGTAAAATCGGCCTGTGAGTAAAATCAGCACGTGAGTAAAATCGGTATGTGAGTAATATCGGCATGTGAGTAAAATTGGCAATGTGAGTAAAATCGTCATGTGAGTAAAATCGGCATGTGAGTAAAATCGGCAATGTGAGTAATATCGGCATGTGAGTAAAATCGGTATGTGAGTAATAGCGGCAATGTGAGTAAAATTGGCAATGTGAGTAAAATCGGCATGTGAGTAATAGCGGCAATGTGAGTAAAATTGGCAATGTGAGTAAAATCGGCATGTGAGTAAAATCGTCATGTGAGTAAAATCGTCAATGTGAGTAAAATCGTCATAAGAGGAATATCGTTATGTATGTAAAATCGGTAATGTGAGTAAAATCGGCATGTGAGTAATATCGTCATGAGAGTAAAATCGGCAATGTGAGTAATATTGGCATGTGAGTAATATCGACAACGTGAGTAATATCGGCACGTGAGTAAAATCGTCACGTGAGTAATATCGGCATGTGAGTAAAATTGGCAATGTGAGTAAAATCGTCATGTGAGTAAAATCGGCACGTGAGTAAAATCGTCATGTGAGTAAAATCGTCACGTGACTAAAATCGTCATGTGAGTAATATCGGCATGTGAGTAAAATCGGCAATGTGAGTAAAATTGTCAAGTGAATAATATCGGCATTTGAGTAAAATCGGCAATGTGAGTAAAATCGTCATCTGAGTAATATCATCATGTGAGTAAAATCGGCATGTGAGTAAAATCGGCATGTGAGTAAAATCGTTATGTGAGTAAAATCGTCATGTGAGTAATATCGGCATGTGAGTAAAATCGGCATGTGAGTAAAATCAGCACGTGAGTAAAATCGGCAATGTGCGTAAAATCGGCAATGTGAGTAATATTGTCATGTGACTAAAATCGGCATGTGAGTAAAATCGGCATGTGAGTAATATCGGCAATGTGAGTAAAATTGTCAAGTGAATAATATCGGCATTTGAGTAAAATCGGCAATGTGAGTAAAATCGTCATCTGAGTAATATCATCATGTGAGTAAAATCGGCATGTGAGTAAAATCGGCATGTGAGTAAAATCGTTATGTGAGTAAAATCGTCATGTGAGTAATATCGGCATGTGAGTAAAATCGGCATGTGAGTAAAATCAGCACGTGAGTAAAATCGGCAATGTGCGTAAAATCGGCAATGTGAGTAATATTGTCATGTGACTAAAATCGTTATGTGAGTAAAATCGGCATGTGAGTAATATCGGCATGTGAGTAAAATCATCATGTGAGTAATATCGGCAATGTGAGTAAAATCAGCATGTGAGTAATTTCTGCACATGAGTAAAATTGTCATGTGAGTAAAATCGGCATGTGAGTAAAATCGTCATGTGAGTAATATCGGCAATGTGAGTAAAATCGGCAATGTGAGTAATATCGGCAATGTGAGTAAAATCGTCATGTGAGTAATATTGTCATGTGACTAAAATCGGCATGTGAGTAAAATCGTTACGTGAGTAAAATCGCCAAGTGAGTAATATCGGCATGTGCGTAAAATCGGCCTGTGAGTAAAATCAGCACGTGAGTAAAATCGGTATGTGAGTAATATCGGCATGTGAGTAAAATTGGCAATGTGAGTAAAATCGTCATGTGAGTAAAATCGGCAATGTGAATAAAATCGGCAATGTGAGGAGTATAGGCATGTGAGTAAAATCGGTATGTGAGTAATAGCGGCAATGTGAGTAAAATTGGCAATGTGAGTAAAATCGGCATGTGAGTAAAATCGTCATGTGAGTAAAATCGTCAATGTGAGTAAAATCGTCATAAGAGTAATATCGTTATGTATGTAAAATCGGTAATGTGAGTAAAAACAGCATGTGAGTAAAATCGTCATGAGAGTAAAATCGGCAATGTGAGTAATATCGGCAACGTGAGTAATATCGGCAACGTGAGAAAAATCGTCATGTGAGTAAAATCGGCAATGTGAGTAAAATCGGCAATGTGAGTAAAATCGTCATGTGACTAAAATGTCATGTGAGTAAAATCGTCATGTGAGTAATATCGGCATGTGAGTAAAATTGTCATGTGAGTAAAATGTCATGTGAGTAAAAGCTTCATGTGAGTAATATCGGCATGTGAGTAATATCGGCATGTGAGTAATATTGGCAATGTGAGTAATATCGGCAATGTGAGTAATATAGGCATGTGAGTAAAATCGGTATGTGAGTAATATCGGCAATGTGAGCAAAATTGGCAATGTGAGTAAAATCGGCATGTGAGTAAAATCGTCATGTGAGTAAAATCGTCAATGTGAGTAAAATCGTCATGTGAGTAATATCGTTATGTGAGTAAAATCGGTAATGTGAGTAAAATCAGCATGTGAGTAAAATCGTCATGTGAGTAAAATCGGCAATGTGAGTAATATTGGCATGTGAGTAATATCGGCAACGTGAGTAATATCGGCAACGTGAGAAAAATCGTCATGTGAGTAAAATCGGCACGTGAGTAAAATCGGCACGTGAGTAAGATCGTCACGTGAATAATATCGGCATGTGAGTAAAATTGGCAATGTGAGTAAAATCGTCATGTGAGTAAAATCGGCATGTGACTAAAATCGTCATGTGAGTAATATCGGCATGTGAGTAAAATCGGCAATGTGAGTAAAATCGTCATGTGAGTAATATTGGCAATGTGAGTAAAATCGTCATGTGAGTAATATCGTCATGTGAGTAAAATCGGCCTGTGAGTAAAATCAGCATGTGAGTAAAATCGTTATGTGAGTAAAATCGCCATGTGAGTAACATCGGCATGTGAGTAAAATCGGCATGTGAGTAAAATCAGCACGTGAGTAAAATCGGCAATGTGAGTAAAATCGGCAATATGAGTAAAATCGTCATGTTAGTAAAATCGTCATGTGAGTAAAATCGTCATGTGAGTAAAATCGTCAATGTGAGTAAAATCGTCATATGAGTAATATTGTCATGTGAGTAAAATCGGTAATGTGAGTAAAATCAGCATGTGAGTAAAATCATCATGTGAGTAAAATCGGCAATGTGAGTAATATTGGCATGTGAGTAATATCGGCAACGTGAGTAATATCGGCAACGTGAGAAAAATCGTCACGTGAGTAAAATCGGCACGTGAGTAAAATCGTCACGTGAGTAAAATCGTCACGTGAGTAATATCGGCATGTGAGTAAAATTGGCAATGTGAGTAAAATCGTCACGTGAGTAAAATCGGCACGTGAGTAAAATCGTCATGTGAGTAAAATCGTCACGTGACTAAAATCGTCATGTGAGTAATATCGGCATGTGAGTAAAATCGGCAACGTGAGTAAAATCGTCATGTGAATAATATCGGCATGTGAGTAAAATCGGCAATGTGAGTAAAATCGTCATGTGAGTAATATCATCATGTGAGAAAAATCGGCATGTGAGTAAATTCGGCATGTGAGTAAAATCATTATGTGAGTAAAATCGTCATGTGAGTAATATCGGCATGTGAGTAAAATCGTCATGTGAGTAAAATCGTCACGTGAGTAAAATCGTCACGTGAGTAAAATCGTCATGTGAGTAAAATCGTCATGTTAGTAAAATCGTCATGTGAGTAATATTGGCATGTGAGTAAAATCGGCAATGTGAGTAAAATCGTCAATGTGAGTAAAATCGTCATGTGAGTAATATCGGCAATGTGAGTAATATCGGCATGTGAGTAAAATCGGTATGTGAGTAATATCGGCAATGTGAGTAAAATTGGCAATGTGAGTAAAATCGGCATGTGAGTAAAATCGTCATGTGAGTAAAATCGTCAATGTGAGTAAAATCGTCATATGAGTCATATCGTTATGTGAGTAAAATCGGTAATGTGAGTAAAATCAGCATGTGAGTAAAATCGTCATGTGAGTAAAATCGGCAATGTGAGTAATATTGGCATGTGAGTAATATCGGCAACGTGAGTAATATTGGCAACGTGAGAAAAATCGTCATGTGAGTAAAATCGGCACGTGAGTAAAATCGGCACGTGAGTAAAATCGTCACGTGAATAATATCGGCATGTGAGTAAAATTGGCAATGTGAGTAAAATCGACATGTGAGTAAAATCGGCATGTGAGTAAAATCGTCATGTGAGTAATATCGGCATGTGAGTAAAATCGGCAATGTGAGTAAAATCGTCATGTGAGTAATATTGGCAATGTGTGTAAAATCGTCATGTGAGTAATATCGTCATGTGAGTAAAATCGGCCTGTGAGTAAAATCAGCATGTGAGTAAAATCTTTGCGTGAGTAAAATCGTCATGTGAGTAACATCGGCATGTGAGTAAAATCGGCATGTGAGTAAAATCAGCACGTGAGTAAAATCGGCAATGTGAATAAAATCGGCAATGTGAGTAAAATCGTCATGTGAGTAAAATCGTCACATGAGTAAAATTGTCATGTGAGTAAAATCGTCATGTGAGTAAAATCGTCATGTGAGTAATATCGGCAATGTGAGTAAAATCGTCATGTGAGTAAAATCGTCACGTGACTAAAATCGTCATGTGAGTAATATCGGCATGTGAGTAAAATCGGCAACGTGAGTAAAATCGTCATGTGAATAATATCGGCATGTGAGTAAAATCGGCAATGTGAGTAAAATCGTCATGTGAGTAATATCATCATGTGAGTAAAATCGGCATGTGAGTAAATTCGGCATGTGAGTAAAATCATTATGTGAGTAAAATCGTCATGTGAGTAATATCGGCAATGTGAGTAAAATCGTCATGTGAGTAATATCGTCATGTGAGTAAAATCGGCCTGTGAGTAAAATCAGCATGTGAGTAAAATCGTTATGTGAGTAATATCGGCAACGTGAGAAAAATCGTCATGTGAGTAAAATCAGCACGTGAGTAAAATCAGCACGTGAGTAAAATCGTCATAAGAGTAATATCGTTATGCATGTAAAATCGGTAATGTGAGTAAAATCGTCACGTGAGTAAAATCGGCACATGAGTAAAATCGTCATGTGAGTAAAATCATCATGTGAGTAATATCGGCATGTGAGTAAAATCGTCATGTGAGTAATATCGGCAATGTGAGTAAAATCAGCATGTGAGTAATTTCGGCACATGAGTAAAATTGTCATGTGAGTAAAATCGTCATGTGAGTAAAATCGTCATGTGAGTAATATCGGCAATGTGAGTAAAATCGGCCATGTGAGTAATATCGGCAATGTGAGTAAAATCGTCACGTGAGTAATATCGTCATGTGACTAAAATCGGCATGTGAGTAAAATCGGCATGTGAGTAAAATCGTTATGTGAGTAAAATCGCCATGTGAGTAACATCGGCATGTGAGTAAAATCGGCCTGTGAGTAAAATCAGCACGTGAGTAAAATCGGTATGTGAGTAATATCGGCATGTGAGTAAAATTGGCAATGTGAGTAAAATCGTCATGTGAGTAAAATCGGCATGTGAGTAAAATCGGCAATGTGAGTAATATCGGCATGTGAGTAAAATCGGTAAGTGAGTAATAGCGGCAATGTGAGTAAAATTGGCAATGTGAGTAAAATCGGCATGTGAGTAATAGCGGCAATGTGAGTAAAATTGGCAATGTGAGTAAAATCGGCATGTGAGTAAAATCGTCATGTGAGTAAAATCGTCAATGTGAGTAAAATCGTCATAAGAGGAATATCGTTATGTATGTAAAATCGGTAATGTGAGTAAAATCGGCATGTGAGTAATATCGTCATGAGAGTAAAATCGGCAATGTGAGTAATATTGGCATGTGAGTAATATCGGCAACGTGAGTAATATCGGCACGTGAGTAAAATCGTCACGTGAGTAATATCTGCATGTGAGTAAAATTGGCAATGTGAGTAAAATCGTCATGTGAGTAAAATCGGCACGTGAGTAAAATCGTCATGTGAGTAAAATCGTCATGTGAGTAATATCGCCATGTGAGTAAAATCGTCATGTGAGTAAAATTGTCAATGTGAGTAAAATCGTCATATGAGTAATATTGTTATGTGAGTAAAATCGGTAATGTGAGTAAAATCAGCATGTGAGTAAAATCGTCATGTGAGTAAAATCGGCAATGTGAGTAATATTGGCATGTGAGTAATATCGGCAACGTGAGTAATATCGGCAACGTGAGAAAAATCGTCATGTGAGTAAAATCAGCACGTGAGTAAAATCGGCACGTGAGTAAAATCGTCAGGTGAGTAATATCGGCATGTGAGTAAAATTGGCAATGTGAGTAAAATCGTCATGTGAGTAAAATCGGCACGTGAGTAAAATCGTCATGTGAGTAAAATCGTCACGTGACTAAAATCGTCATGTGAGTAATATCGGCATGTGAGTAAAATCGGCAATGTGAGTAAAATTGTCAAGTGAATAATATCGGCATTTGAGTAAAATCGGCAATGTGAGTAAAATCGTCATCTGAGTAATATCATCATGTGAGTAAAATCGGCATGTGAGTAAAATCGGCATGTGAGTAAAATCGTTATGTGAGTAAAATCGTCATGTGAGTAATATCGGCATGTGAGTAAAATCGGCATGTGAGTAAAATCAGCACGTGAGTAAAATCGGCAATGTGCGTAAAATCGGCAATGTGAGTAAAATCGCCAACGTGAGTAAAATAGTCATGTGAGTAATATCGGCATGTGAGTAAAATCGTCATGTGAGTAATATCGGCAATGTGAGTAAAATCAGCATGTGAGTAATTTCTGCACGTGAGTAAAATCGTCATGTGAGTAAAATCGTCATGTGAGTAATATCGGCAATGTGCGTAAAATCGGCAATGTGAGTAATATCGGCAATGTGAGTAAAATCGTCATGTGAGTAATATCGTCATGTGACTAAAATCGGCATGTGAGTAAAATCGGCATGTGAGTAAAATCGTTATGTGAGTAAAATCGCCATGTGAGTAATATCGGCATGTGCGTAAAATCGGCCTGTGAGTAAAATCAGCACGTGAGTAAAATCGGTATGTGAGTAATATCGGCATGTGAGTAAAATTGGCAATGTGAGTAAAATCGTCATGTGAGTAAAATCGTCAATGTGAATAAAATCGGCAATGTGAGGAGTATAGGCATGTGAGTAAAATCGGTATGTGAGTAATAGCGGCAATGTGAGTAAAATTGGCAATGTGAGTAAAATCGGCATGTGAGTAAAATCGTCATGTGAGTAAAATCGTCAATGTGAGTAAATTCGTCATAAGAGTAATATCGTTATGTATGTAAAATCGGTAATGTGAGTAAAATCGGTATGTGAGTAATAGCGGCAATGTGAGTAAAATTGGCAATGTGAGTAAAATCGGTAATGTGAGTAAAAACGGCATGTGAGTAAAATCGTCATGAGAGTAAAATCGGCAATGTGAGTAATATTGGCATGTGAGTAATATCGGCAACGTGAGTAATATCGGCAACGTGAGAAAAATCGTCATGTGAGTAAAATCGGCAATGTGAGTAAAATCGGCAATGTGAGTAAAATCGTCATGTGACTAAAATGTCATGTGAGTAAAATCGTCATGTGAGTAATATCGGCATGTGAGTAAAATTGTCATGTGAGTAAAATGTCATGTGAGTAAAAGCTTCATGTGAGTAATATCGGCATGTGAGTAATATCGGCATGTGAGTAATATCGGCAATGTGAGTAATATCGGCAATGTGAGTAATATAGGCATGTGAGTAAAATCGGTATGTGAGTAATATCGGCAATGTGAGTAAAATTGGCAATGTGAGTAAAATCGGCATGTGAGTAAAATCGTCATGTGAGTAAAATCGTCAATGTGAGTAAAATCGTCATATGAGTAATATCGTTATGTGAGTAAAATCGGTAATGTGAGTAAAATCAGCATGTGAGTAAAATCGTCATGTGAGTAAAATCGGCAATGTGAGTAATATTGGCATGTGAGTAATATCGGCAACGTGAGTAATATCGGCAACGTGAGAAAAATCGTCATGTGAGTAAAATCGGCACGTGAGTAAAATCGGCACGTGAGTAAGATCGTCACGTGAATAATATCGGCATGTGAGTAAAATTGGCAATGTGAGTAAAATCGTCATGTGAGTAAAATCGGCATGTGACTAAAATCGTCATGTGAGTAATATCGGCATGTGAGTAAAATCGTCATAAGAGTAATATCGTTATGTATGTAAAATCGGTAATGTGAGTAAAAACGGCATGTGAGTAAAATCGTCATGAGAGTAAAATCGGCATGTGAGTAAAATTGTCATGTGAGTAAAATGTCATGTGAGTAAAAGCTTCATGTGAGTAATATCGGCATGTGAGTAATATCGGCATGTGAGTAATATCGGCAATGTGAGTAATATCGGCAATGTGAGTAAAATTGGCAATGTGAGTAAAATCGTCATGTGAGTAAAATCGGCACGTGAGTAAAATCGTCATGTGAGTAAAATCGTCATGTGAGTAATATCGCCATGTGAGTAAAATCGTCATGTGAGTAAAATTGTCAATGTGAGTAAAATCGTCATATGAGTAATATTGTTATGTGAGTAAAATCGGTAATGTGAGTAAAATCAGCATGTGAGTAAAATCGTCATGTGAGTAAAATCGGCAATGTGAGTAATATTGGCATGTGAGTAATATCGGCAACGTGAGTAATATCGGCAACGTGAGAAAAATCGTCATGTGAGTAAAATCAGCACGTGAGTAAAATCGGCACGTGAGTAAAATCGTCAGGTGAGTAATATCGGCATGTGAGTAAAATTGGCAATGTGAGTAAAATCGTCATGTGAGTAAAATCGGCACGTGAGTAAAATCGTCATGTGAGTAAAATCGTCACGTGACTAAAATCGTCATGTGAGTAATATCGGCATATGAGTAAAATCGGCAATGTGAGTAAAATTGTCAAGTGAATAATATCGGCATTTGAGTAAAATCGGCAATGTGAGTAAAATCGTCATTTGAGTAATATCATCATGTGAGTAAAATCGGCATGTGAGTAAAATCGGCATGTGAGTAAAATCGTTATGTGAGTAAAATCGTCATGTGAGTAATATCGGCATGTGAGTAAAATCGGCATGTGAGTAAAATCAGCACGTGAGTAAAATCGGCAATGTGCGTAAAATCGGCAATGTGAGTAAAATCGCCAATGTGTGTAAAATAGTCATGTGAGTAATATCGGCATGTGAGTAAAATCGTCATGTGAGTAATATCGGCAATGTGAGTAAAATCAGCATGTGAGTAATTTCTGCACATGAGTAAATTTTGTCATGTGAGTAAAATCGTCATGTGAGTAAAATCGTCATGTGAGTAATATCGGCAATGTGCGTAAAATCGGCAATGTGAGTAATATTGGCATGTGAGTAATATCGGCAACGTGAGTAATATCGGCAACGTGAGAAAAATCGTCACGTGAGTAAAATCGGCACGTGAGTAAAATCGTCACGTGAGTAATATCGGCATGTGAGTAAAATTGGCAATGTGAGTAAAATCGTCATGTGAGTAATATCATCATGTGAGTAAAATCGGCATGTGAGTAAATTCGGCATGTGAGTAAAATCATTATGTGAGTAAAATCGTCATGTGAGTAATATCGGCAATGTGAGTAAAATCGTCATGTGAGTAATATCGTCATGTGAGTAAAATCGGCCTGTGAGTAAAATCAGCATGTGAGTAAAATCGTTATGTGAGTAATATCGGCAACGTGAGAAAAATCGTCATGTGAGTAAAATCAGCACGTGAGTAAAATCGGCACGTGAGTAAAATCGTCATAAGAGAAATATCGTTATGCATGTAAAATCGGTAATGTGAGTAAAATCGTCATGTGAGTAAAATCGGCACATGAGTAAAATCGTCATGTGAGTAAAATCATCATGTGAGTAATATTGGCATGTGAGTAAAATCGTCATGTGAGTAATATCGGCAATGTGAGTAAAATCAGCATGTGAGTAATTTCGGCACATGAGTAAAATCGGCATGTGAGTAAAATCGTTATGTGAGTAAAATCGTCATGTGAGTAATATCGGCATGTGAGTAAAATCGGCATGTGAGTAAAATCAGCACGTGAGTAAAATCGGCAATGTGCGTAAAATCGGCAATGTGAGTAAAATCGCCAACGTGAGTAAAATAGTCATGTGAGTAATATCGGCATGTGAGTAAAATCGTCATGTGAGTAATATCGGCAATGTGAGTAAAATCAGCATGTGAGTAATTTCTGCACGTGAGTAAAATCGTCATGTGAGTAAAATCGTCATGTGAGTAATATCGGCAATGTGCGTAAAATCGGCAATGTGAGTAATATCGGCAATGTGAGTAAAATCGTCATGTGAGTAATATCGTCATGTGACTAAAATCGGCATGTGAGTAAAATCGGCATGTGAGTAAAATCGTTATGTGAGTAAAATCGCCATGTGAGTAATATCGGCATGTGCGTAAAATCGGCCTGTGAGTAAAATCAGCACGTGAGTAAAATCGGTATGTGAGTAATATCGGCATGTGAGTAAAATTGGCAATGTGAGTAAAATCGTCATGTGAGTAAAATCGTCAATGTGAATAAAATCGGCAATGTGAGGAGTATAGGCATGTGAGTAAAATCGGTATGTGAGTAATAGCGGCAATGTGAGTAAAATTGGCAATGTGAGTAAAATCGGCATGTGAGTAAAATCGTCATGTGAGTAAAATCGTCAATGTGAGTAAATTCGTCATAAGAGTAATATCGTTATGTATGTAAAATCGGTAATGTGAGTAAAATCGGTATGTGAGTAATAGCGGCAATGTGAGTAAAATTGGCAATGTGAGTAAAATCGGTAATGTGAGTAAAAACGGCATGTGAGTAAAATCGTCATGAGAGTAAAATCGGCAATGTGAGTAATATTGGCATGTGAGTAATATCGGCAACGTGAGTAATATCGGCAACGTGAGAAAAATCGTCATGTGAGTAAAATCGGCAATGTGAGTAAAATCGGCAATGTGAGTAAAATCGTCATGTGACTAAAATGTCATGTGAGTAAAATCGTCATGTGAGTAATATCGGCATGTGAGTAAAATTGTCATGTGAGTAAAATGTCATGTGAGTAAAAGCTTCATGTGAGTAATATCGGCATGTGAGTAATATCGGCATGTGAGTAATATCGGCAATGTGAGTAATATCGGCAATGTGAGTAATATAGGCATGTGAGTAAAATCGGTATGTGAGTAATATCGGCAATGTGAGTAAAATTGGCAATGTGAGTAAAATCGGCATGTGAGTAAAATCGTCATGTGAGTAAAATCGTCAATGTGAGTAAAATCGTCATATGAGTAATATCGTTATGTGAGTAAAATCGGTAATGTGAGTAAAATCAGCATGTGAGTAAAATCGTCATGTGAGTAAAATCGGCAATGTGAGTAATATTGGCATGTGAGTAATATCGGCAACGTGAGTAATATCGGCAACGTGAGAAAAATCGTCATGTGAGTAAAATCGGCACGTGAGTAAAATCGGCACGTGAGTAAGATCGTCACGTGAATAATATCGGCATGTGAGTAAAATTGGCAATGTGAGTAAAATCGTCATGTGAGTAAAATCGGCATGTGACTAAAATCGTCATGTGAGTAATATCGGCATGTGAGTAAAATCGTCATAAGAGTAATATCGTTATGTATGTAAAATCGGTAATGTGAGTAAAAACGGCATGTGAGTAAAATCGTCATGAGAGTAAAATCGGCATGTGAGTAAAATTGTCATGTGAGTAAAATGTCATGTGAGTAAAAGCTTCATGTGAGTAATATCGGCATGTGAGTAATATCGGCATGTGAGTAATATCGGCAATGTGAGTAATATCGGCAATGTGAGTAAAATTGGCAATGTGAGTAAAATCGTCATGTGAGTAAAATCGGCACGTGAGTAAAATCGTCATGTGAGTAAAATCGTCATGTGAGTAATATCGCCATGTGAGTAAAATCGTCATGTGAGTAAAATTGTCAATGTGAGTAAAATCGTCATATGAGTAATATTGTTATGTGAGTAAAATCGGTAATGTGAGTAAAATCAGCATGTGAGTAAAATCGTCATGTGAGTAAAATCGGCAATGTGAGTAATATTGGCATGTGAGTAATATCGGCAACGTGAGTAATATCGGCAACGTGAGAAAAATCGTCATGTGAGTAAAATCAGCACGTGAGTAAAATCGGCACGTGAGTAAAATCGTCAGGTGAGTAATATCGGCATGTGAGTAAAATTGGCAATGTGAGTAAAATCGTCATGTGAGTAAAATCGGCACGTGAGTAAAATCGTCATGTGAGTAAAATCGTCACGTGACTAAAATCGTCATGTGAGTAATATCGGCATATGAGTAAAATCGGCAATGTGAGTAAAATTGTCAAGTGAATAATATCGGCATTTGAGTAAAATCGGCAATGTGAGTAAAATCGTCATTTGAGTAATATCATCATGTGAGTAAAATCGGCATGTGAGTAAAATCGGCATGTGAGTAAAATCGTTATGTGAGTAAAATCGTCATGTGAGTAATATCGGCATGTGAGTAAAATCGGCATGTGAGTAAAATCAGCACGTGAGTAAAATCGGCAATGTGCGTAAAATCGGCAATGTGAGTAAAATCGCCAATGTGTGTAAAATAGTCATGTGAGTAATATCGGCATGTGAGTAAAATCGTCATGTGAGTAATATCGGCAATGTGAGTAAAATCAGCATGTGAGTAATTTCTGCACATGAGTAAATTTTGTCATGTGAGTAAAATCGTCATGTGAGTAAAATCGTCATGTGAGTAATATCGGCAATGTGCGTAAAATCGGCAATGTGAGTAATATTGGCATGTGAGTAATATCGGCAACGTGAGTAATATCGGCAACGTGAGAAAAATCGTCACGTGAGTAAAATCGGCACGTGAGTAAAATCGTCACGTGAGTAATATCGGCATGTGAGTAAAATTGGCAATGTGAGTAAAATCGTCATGTGAGTAATATCATCATGTGAGTAAAATCGGCATGTGAGTAAATTCGGCATGTGAGTAAAATCATTATGTGAGTAAAATCGTCATGTGAGTAATATCGGCAATGTGAGTAAAATCGTCATGTGAGTAATATCGTCATGTGAGTAAAATCGGCCTGTGAGTAAAATCAGCATGTGAGTAAAATCGTTATGTGAGTAATATCGGCAACGTGAGAAAAATCGTCATGTGAGTAAAATCAGCACGTGAGTAAAATCGGCACGTGAGTAAAATCGTCATAAGAGAAATATCGTTATGCATGTAAAATCGGTAATGTGAGTAAAATCGTCATGTGAGTAAAATCGGCACATGAGTAAAATCGTCATGTGAGTAAAATCATCATGTGAGTAATATTGGCATGTGAGTAAAATCGTCATGTGAGTAATATCGGCAATGTGAGTAAAATCAGCATGTGAGTAATTTCGGCACATGAGTAAAATTGTCGTGTGAGTAAAATCGTCATGTGAGTAAAATCGTCATGTGAGTAATATCGGCAATGTGAGTAAAATCGGCAATGTGAGTAATATCGGCAATGTGAGTAAAATCGTCATGTGAGTAATATCGTCATGTGACTAAAATCGGCATGTGAGTAAAATCGGCATGTGAGTAAAATCGTTATGTGAGTAAAATCGCCATGTGAGTAACATCGGCATGTGAGTAAAATCGGCCTGTGAGTAAAATCAGCACGTGAGTAAAATCGGTATGTGAGTAATATCGTCATGTGAGTAAAATTGGCAATGTGAGTAAAATCGTCATGTGAGTAAAATCGGCATGTGAGTAAAATCGGCAATGTGAGTAATATCGGCATGTGAGTAAAATCGGTATGTGAGTAATAGCGGCAATGTGAGTAAAATTTGCAATGTGAGTAAAATCGGCATGTGAGTAATAGCGGCAATGTGAGTAAAATTGGCAATGTGAGTAAAATCGGCATGTGAGTAAAATCGTCATGTGAGTAAAATCGTCAATGTGAGTAAAATCGTCATAAGACGAATATCGTTATGTATGTAAAATCGGTAATGTGAGTAAAATCGGCATGTGAGTAATATCTTCATGAGAGTAAAATCGGCAATGTGAGTAATATTGGCATGTGAGTAATATCGGCAACGTGAGTAATATCGGCACGTGAGTAAAATCGTCACGTGAGTAATATCTGCATGTGAGTAAAATTGGCAATGTGAGTAAAATCGTCATGTCAGTAAAATCGGCACGTGAGTAAAATCGTCATGTGAGTAAAATCGTCATGTGAGTAATATCGCCACGTGAGTAAAATTGTCATGTGAGTAAAATCGTCAATGTGAGTAAAATCGTCATATGAGTAATATTGTTAAGTGAGTAAAATCGGTAATGTGAGTAAAATCAGCACGTGAGTAAAATCGGCACGTGAGTAAAATCGTCAGGTGAGTAATATCGGCATGTGAGTAAAATTGGCAATGTGAGTAAAATCGTCATGTGAGTAAAATCGGCACGTGAGTAAAATCGTCATGTGAGTAAAATCGTCACGTGACTAAAATCATCATGTGAGTAATATCGGCATGTGAGTAAAATCGGCAATGTGAGTAAAATTGTCAAGTGAATAATATCGGCATTTGAGTAAAATCGGCAATGTGAGTAAAATCGTCATCTGAGTAATATCATCATGTGAGTAAAATCGGCATGTGAGTAAAATCGGCATGTGAGTAAAATCGTTATGTGAGTAAAATCGTCATGTGAGTAATATCGGCATGTGAGTAAAATCGGCATGTGAGTAAAATCAGCACGTGAGTAAAATCGGCAATGTGCGTAAAATCGGCAATGTGAGTAAAATCGTCATGTGAGTAAAATAGTCATGTGAGTAATATCGGCATGTGAGTAAAATCGTCACGTGAGTAATATCGGCAATGTGAGTAAAATCAGCATGTGAGTAATTTCTGCACATGAGTAAAATTGTCATGTGAGTAAAATCGTCATGTGAGTAAAATCGTCATGTGAGTAATATCGGCAATGTGAGTAAAATCGGCAATGTGAGTAATATCGGCAATGTGAGTAAAATCGTCATGTGAGTAATATCGTCATGTGACTAAAATCGGCATGTGAGTAAAATCGGCATGTGAGTAAAATCGTTATGTGAGTAAAATCGCCATGTGAGTAAAATCGGCCTGTGAGTAAAATCAGCACGTGAGTAAAATCGGTATGTGAGTAATATCGGCATGTGAGTAAAATTGGCAATGTGAGTAAAATTGTCATGTGAGTAAAATCGGCAATGTGAATAAAATCGGCAATGTGAGGAGTATAGGCATGTGAGTAAAATCGGTATGTGAGTAATAGCGGCAATGTGAGTAAAATTGGCAATGTGAGTAAAATCGGCATGTGAGTAAAATCGTCATGTGAGTAAAATCGTCAATGTGAGTAAAATCGTCATAAGAGTAATATCGTTATGTATGTAAAATCGGTAATGTGAGTAAAAACGGCATGTGAGTAAAATCGTCATGAGAGTAAAATCGGCAATGTGAGTAATATTGGCATGTGAGTAATATCGGCAACGTGAGTAATATCGGCAACGTGTGAAAAATCGTCATGTGAGTAAAATCGGCAATGTGAGTAAAATCGGCAATGTGAGTAAAATCGTCATGTGACTAAAATGTCATGTGAGTAAAATCGTCATGTGAGTAATATCGGCATGTGAGGAAAATTGTCATGTGAGTAAAATGTCATGTGAGTAAAAGCTTCATGTGAGTAATATCGGCATGTGAGTAATATCGGCATGTGAGTAATATTGGCAATGTGAGTAATATCGGCAATGTGAGTAATATAGGCATGTGAGTAAAATCGGTATGTGAGTAATATCGGCAATGTGAGCAAAATTGGCAATGTGAGTAAAATCGGCATGTGAGTAAAATCGTCATGTGAGTAAAATCGTCAATGTGAGTAAAATCGTCATATGAGTAATATCGTTATGTGAGTAAAATCGGTAATGTGAGTAAAATCAGCATGTGAGTAAAATCGTCATGTGAGTAAAATCGGCAATGTGAGTAATATTGGCATGTGAGTAATATCGGCAACGTGAGTAATATCGGCAACGTGAGAAAAATCGTCATGTGAGTAAAATCGGCACGTGAGTAAAATCGGCACGTGAGTAAGATCGTCACGTGAATAATATCGGCATGTGAGTAAAATTGGCAATGTGAGTAAAATCGTCATGTGAGTAAAATCGGCATGTGACTAAAATCGTCATGTGAGTAATATCGGCATGTGAGTAAAATCGGCAATGTGAGTAAAATCGTCATGTGAGTAATATTGGCAATGTGAGTAAAATCGTCATGTGAGTAATATCGTCATGTGAGTAAAATCGGCCTGTGAGTAAAATCAGCATGTGAGTAAAATCGTTATGTGAGTAAAATCGCCATGTGAGTAACATCGGCATGTGAGTAAAATCGGCATGTGAGTAAAATCAGCACGTGAGTAAAATCGGCAATGTGAGTAAAATCGGCAATATGAGTAAAATTGTCATGTTAGTAAAATCGTCATGTGAGTAAAATCGTCATGTGAGTAAAATCGTCAATGTGAGTAAAATCGTCATATGAGTAATATTGTCATGTGAGTAAAATCGGTAATGTGAGTAAAATCAGCATGTGAGTAAAATCATCATGTGAGTAAAATCGGCAATGTGAGTAATATTGGCATGTGAGTAATATCGGCAACGTGAGTAATATCGGCAACGTGAGAAAAATCGTCACGTGAGTAAAATCGGCACGTGAGTAAAATCGTCACGTGAGTAATATCGGCATGTGAGTAAAATTGGCAATGTGAGTAAAATCGTCACGTGAGTAAAATCGGCACGTGAGTAAAATCGTCATGTGAGTAAAATCGTCACGTGACTAAAATCGTCATGTGAGTAATATCGGCATGTGAGTAAAATCGGCAACGTGAGTAAAATCGTCATGTGAATAATATCGGCATGTGAGTAAAATCGGCAATGTGAGTAAAATCGTCATGTGAGTAATATCATCATGTGAGAAAAATCGGCATGTGAGTAAATTCGGCATGTGAGTAAAATCATTATGTGAGTAAAATCGTCATGTGAGTAATATCGGCATGTGAGTAAAATCGTCATGTGAGTAAAATCGTCACGTGAGTAAAATCGTCACGTGAGTAAAATCGTCATGTGAGTAAAATCGTCATGTTAGTAAAATCGTCATGTGAGTAATATTGGCATGTGAGTAAAATCGGCAATGTGAGTAAAATCGTCATGTGAGTAAAATCGGCATGTGAGTAAAATCGTCATGTGAGTAAAATCGTCAATGTGAGTAAAATCGTCATAAGAGTAATATCGTTATGTATGTAAAATCGGTAATGTGAGTAAAAACGGCATGTGAGTAAAATCGTCATGAGAGTAAAATCGGCAATGTGAATAATATTGGCATGTGAGTAATATCGGCAACGTGAGTAATATCGGCAACGTGAGAAAAATCGTCATGTGAGTAAAATCGGCAATGTGAGTAAAATCGGCAATGTGAGTAAAATCGTCATGTGACTAAAATGTCATGTGAGTAAAATCGTCATGTGAGTAATATCGGCATGTGAGGAAAATTGTCATGTGAGTAAAATGTCATGTGAGTAAAAGCTTCATGTGAGTAATATCGGCATGTGAGTAATATCGGCATGTGAGTAATATTGGCAATGTGAGTAATATCGGCAATGTGAGTAATAGAGGCATGTGAGTAAAATCGGTATGTGAGTAATATCGGCAATGTGAGCAAAATTGGCAATGTGAGTAAAATCGGCATGTGAGTAAAATCGTCATGTGAGTAAAATCGTCAATGTGAGTAAAATCGTCATATGAGTAATATCGTTATGTGAGTAAAATCGGTAATGTGAGTAAAATCAGCATGTGAGTAAAATCGTCATGTGAGTAAAATCGGCAATGTGAGTAATATTGGCATGTGAGTAATATCGGCAACGTGAGTAATATCGGCAACGTGAGAAAAATCGTCATGTGAGTAAAATCGGCACGTGAGTAAAATCGGCACGTGAGTAAGATCGTCACGTGAATAATATTGGCATGTGAGTAAAATTGGCAATGTGAGTAAAATCGTCATGTGAGTAAAATCGGCATGTGACTAAAATCGTCATGTGAGTAATATCGGCATGTGAGTAAAATCGGCAATGTGAGTAAAATCGTCATGTGAGTAATATTGGCAATGTGAGTAAAATCGTCATGTGAGTAATATCGTCATGTGAGTAAAATCGGCCTGTGAGTAAAATCAGCATGTGAGTAAAATCGTTATGTGAGTAAAATCGCCATGTGAGTAACATCGGCATGTGAGTAAAATCGGCATGTGAGTAAAATCAGCACGTGAGTAAAATCGGCAATGTGAGTAAAATCGGCAATATGAGTAAAATTGTCATGTTAGTAAAATCGTCATGTGAGTAAAATCGTCATGTGAGTAAAATCGTCAATGTGAGTAAAATCGTCATATGAGTAATATTGTCATGTGAGTAAAATCGGTAATGTGAGTAAAATCAGCATGTGAGTAAAATCATCATGTGAGTAAAATCGGCAATGTGAGTAATATTGGCATGTGAGTAATATCGGCAACGTGAGTAATATCGGCAACGTGAGAAAAATCGTCACGTGAGTAAAATCGGCACGTGAGTAAAATCGTCACGTGAGTAATATCGGCATGTGAGTAAAATTGGCAATGTGAGTAAAATCGTCACGTGAGTAAAATCGGCACGTGAGTAAAATCGTCATGTGAGTAAAATCGTCACGTGACTAAAATCGTCATGTGAGTAATATCGGCATGTGAGTAAAATCGGCAACGTGAGTAAAATCGTCATGTGAATAATATCGGCATGTGAGTAAAATCGGCAATGTGAGTAAAATCGTCATGTGAGTAATATCATCATGTGAGAAAAATCGGCATGTGAGTAAATTCGGCATGTGAGTAAAATCATTATGTGAGTAAAATCGTCATGTGAGTAATATCGGCATGTGAGTAAAATCGTCATGTGAGTAAAATCGTCACGTGAGTAAAATCGTCACGTGAGTAAAATCGTCATGTGAGTAAAATCGTCATGTTAGTAAAATCGTCATGTGAGTAATATTGGCATGTGAGTAAAATCGGCAATGTGAGTAAAATCGTCATGTGAGTAATATCGGCAATGTGAGTAAAATCGTCATGTGAGTAATATCGTCATGTGAGTAAAATCGGCCTGTGAATAAAATCAGCATGTGAGTAAAATCGTTATGTGAGTAAAATCGTCATGTGAGTAACATCGGCATGTGAGTAAAATCGGCATGTGAGTAAAATCAGCACGTGAGTAAAATCGGCAATGTGAGTAAAATCGGCAATGTGAGTAAAATCGTCATGTGAGTAAAATCGACATGTGAGTAATATCGGCAATGTGAGTAATATCGGCATGTGAGTAAAATCGGTATGTGAGTAATATCGGCAATGTGAGTAAAATTGGCAATGTGAGTAAAATCGGCATGTGAGTAAAATCGTCATGTGAGTAAAATCGTCAATGTGAGTAAAATCGTCATATGAGTAATATCGTTATGTGAGTAAAATCGGTAATGTGAGTAAAATCAGCATGTGAGTAAAATCGTCATGTGAGTAAAATCGGCAATGTGAGTAATATTGGCATGTGAGTAATATCGGCAACGTGAGTAATATTGGCAACGTGAGAAAAATCGTCATGTGAGTAAAATCGGCACGTGAGTAAAATCGGCACGTGAGTAAAATCGTCACGTGAATAATATCGGCATGTGAGTAAAATTGGCAATGTGAGTAAAATCGACATGTGAGTAAAATCGGCATGTGAGTAAAATCGTCATGTGAGTAATATCGGCATGTGAGTAAAATCGGAAATGTGAGTAAAATCGTCATGTGAGTAATATTGGCAATGTGAGTAAAATCGTCATGTGAGTAATATCGTCATGTGAGTAAAATCGGCCTGTGAGTAAAATCAGCATGTGAGTAAAATCTTTGCGTGAGTAAAATCGTCATGTGAGTAACATCGGCATGTGAGTAAAATCGGCATGTGAGTAAAATCAGCACGTGAGTAAAATCGGCAATGTGAGTAAAATCGGCAATGTGAGTAAAATCGTCATGTGAGTAAAATCGTCACATGAGTAAAATCGGCACGTGAGTAAAATCGTCACGTGAGTAATATCGGCATGTGAGTAAAATTGGCAATGTGAGTAAAATCGTCACGTGAGTAAAATCGGCACGTGAGTAAAATCGTCATGTGAGTAAAATCGTCACGTGACTAAAATCGTCATGTGAGTAATATCGGCATGTGAGTAAAATCGGCAACGTGAGTAAAATCGTCATGTGAATAATATCGGCATGTGAGTAAAATCGGCAATGTGAGTAAAATCGTCATGTGAGTAATATCATCATGTGAGTAAAATCGGCATGTGAGTAAATTCGGCATGTGAGTAAAATCATTATGTGAGTAAAATCGTCATGTGAGTAATATCGGCAATGTGAGTAAAATCGTCATGTGAGTAATATCGTCATGTGAGTAAAATCGGCCTGTGAGTAAAATCAGCATGTGAGTAAAATCGTTATGTGAGTAATATCGGCAATGTGAGAAAAATCGTCATGTGAGTAAAATCAGCACGTGAGTAAAATCGGCACGTGAGTAAAATCGTCATAAGAGTAATATCGTTATGCATGTAAAATCGGTAATGTGAGTAAAATCGTCATGTGAGTAAAATCGGCACATGAGTAAAATCGTCATGTGAGTAAAATCATCATGTGAGTAATATCGGCATGTGAGTAAAATCGTCATGTGAGTAATATCGGCAATGTGAGTAAAATCAGCATGTGAGTAATTTCGGCACATGAGTAAAATTGTCATGTGAGTAAAATCGTCATGTGAGTAAAATCGTCATGTGAGTAATATCGGCAATGTGAGTAAAATCGGCAATGTGAGTAATATCGGCAATGTGAGTAAAATCGTCATGTGAGTAATATCGTCATGTGACTAAAATCGGCATGTGAGTAAAATCGGCATGTGAGTAAAATCGTTATGTGAGTAAAATCGCCATGTGAGTAACATCGGCATGTGAGTAAAATCGGCCTGTGAGTAAAATCAGCACGTGAGTAAAATCGGTATGTGAGTAATATCGGCATGTGAGTAAAATTGGCAATGTGAGTAAAATCGTCATGTGAGTAAAATCGGCATGTGAGTAAAATCGGCAATGTGAGTAATATCGGCATGTGAGTAAAATCGGTATGTGAGTAATAGCGGCAATGTGAGTAAAATTGGCAATGTGAGTAAAATCGGCATGTGAGTAATAGCGGCAATGTGAGTAAAATTGGCAATGTGAGTAAAATCGGCATGTGAGTAAAATCGTCATGTGAGTAAAATCGTCAATGTGAGTAAAATCGTCATAAGAGGAATATCGTTATGTATGTAAAATCGGTAATGTGAGTAAAATCGGCATGTGAGTAATATCGTCATGAGAGTAAAATCGGCAATGTGAGTAATATTGGCATGTGAGTAATATCGGCAACGTGAGTAATATCGGCACGTGAGTAAAATCGTCACGTGAGTAATATCTGCATGTGAGTAAAATTGGCAATGTGAGTAAAATCGTCATGTGAGTAAAATCGGCACGTGAGTAAAATCGTCATGTGAGTAAAATCGTCATGTGAGTAATATCGCCATGTGAGTAAAATTGTCATGTGAGTAAAATCGTCAATGTGAGTAAAATCGTCATATGAGTAATATTGTTATGTGAGTAAAATCGGTAATGTGAGTAAAATCAGCACGTGAGTAAAATCGGCACGTGAGTAAAATCGTCAGGTGAGTAATATCGGCATGTGAGTAAAATTGGCAATGTGAGTAAAATCGTCATGTGAGTAAAATCGGCACGTGAGTAAAATCGTCATGTGAGTAAAATCGTCACGTGACTAAAATCGTCATGTGAGTAATATCGGCATGTGAGTAAAATCGGCAATGTGAGTAAAATTGTCAAGTGAATAACATCGGCATTTGAGTAAAATCGGCAATGTGAGTAAAATCGTCATCTGAGTAATATCATCATGTGAGTAAAATCGTTATGTGAGTAAAATCGTCATGTGAGTAATATCGGCATGTGAGTAAAATCGTCATGTGAGTAAAATCGTCATGTGAGTAATATCGGCATGTGAGTAAAATCGTCATGTGAGTAATATCGGCAATGTGAGTAAAATCAGCATGTGAGTAATTTCTGCACATGAGTAAAATTGTCATGTGAGTAAAATCGTCATGTGAGTAAAATCGTCATGTGAGTAATATCGGCAATGTGAGTAAAATCGGCAATGTGAGTAATATCGGCAATGTGAGTAAAATCGTCATGTGAGTAATATCGTCATGTGACTAAAATCGGCATGTGAGTAAAATCGGCATGTGAGTAAAATCGTTATGTGAGTAAAATCGCCATGTGAGTAATATCGGCATGTGCGTAAAATCGGCCTGTGAGTAAAATCAGCACGTGAGTAAAATCGGTATGTGAGTAATATCGGCATGTGAGTAAAATTGGCAATGTGAGTAAAATCGTCATGTGAGTAAAATCGGCAATGTGAATAAAATCGGCAATGTGAGGAGTATAGGCATGTGAGTAAAATCGGTATGTGAGTAATAGCGGCAATGTGAGTAAAATTGGCAATGTGAGTAAAATCGGCATGTGAGTAAAATCGTCATGTGAGTAAAATCGTCAATGTGAGTAAAATCGTCATAAGAGTAATATCGTTATGTATGTAAAATCGGTAATGTGAGTAAAAACGGCATGTGAGTAAAATCGTCATGAGAGTAAAATCGGCAATGTGAGTAATATTGGCATGTGAGTAATATCGGCAACGTGAGTAATATCGGCAACGTGAGAAAAATCGTCATGTGAGTAAAATCGGCAATGTGAGTAAAATCGGCAATGTGAGTAAAATCGTCATGTGACTAAAATGTCATGTGAGTAAAATCGTCATATGAGTAATATCGGCATGTGAGTAAAATTGTCATGTGAGTAAAATGTCATGTGAGTAAAAGCTTCATGTGAGTAATATCGGCATGTGAGTAATATCGGCATGTGAGTAATATTGGCAATGTGAGTAATATCGGCAATGTGAGTAATATAGGCATGTGAGTAAAATCGGTATGTGAGTAATATCGGCAATGTGAGCAAAATTGGCAATGTGAGTAAAATCGGCATGTGAGTAAAATCGTCATGTGAGTAAAATCGTCAATGTGAGTAAAATCGTCATATGAGTAATATCGTTATGTGAGTAAAATCGGTAATGTGAGTAAAATCAGCATGTGAGTAAAATCGTCATGTGAGTAAAATCGGCAATGTGAGTAATATTGGCATGTGAGTAATATCGGCAACGTGAGTAATATCGGCAACGTGAGAAAAATCGTCATGTGAGTAAAATCAGCACGTGAGTAAAATCGGCACGTGAGTAAGATCGTCACGTGAATAATATCGGCATGTGAGTAAAATTGGCAATGTGAGTAAAATCCGTCACGTGAGTAAAATCGGCATGTGACTAAAATCGTCATGTGAGTAATATCGGCATGTGAGTAAAATCGGCAATGTGAGTAAAATCGTCATGTGAGTAATATTGGCAATGTGAGTAAAATCGTCATGTGAGTAATATCGTCATGTGAGTAAAATCGGCCTGTGAGTAAAATCAGCATGTGAGTAAAATCGTTATGTGAGTAAAATCGCCATGTGAGTAACATCGGCATGTGAGTAAAATCGGCATGTGAGTAAAATCAGCACGTGAGTAAAATCGGCAATGTGATTAAAATCGGCAATATGAGTAAAATCGTCATGTTAGTAAAATCGCCATGTGAGTAAAATCGTCATGTGAGTAAAATCGTCAATGTGAGTAAAATCGTCATATGAGTAATATTGTCATGTAAGTAAAATCGGTAATGTGAGTAAAATCAGCATGTGAGTAAAATCATCATGTGAGTAAAATCGGCAATGTGAGTAATATTGGCATGTGAGTAATATCGGCAACGTGAGTAATATCGGCAACGTGAGAAAAATCGTCACGTGAGTAAAATCGGCACGTGAGTAAAATCGTCACGTGAGTAATATCGGCATGTGAGTAAAATTGGCAATGTGAGTAAAATCGTCACGTGAGTAAAATCGGCACGTGAGTAAAATCGTCATGTGAGTAAAATCGTCACGTGACTAAAATCGTCATGTGAGTAATATCGGCATGTGAGTAAAATCGGCAACGTGAGTAAAATCGTCAGGTGAATAATATCGGCATGTGAGTAAAATCGGCAATGTGAGTAAAATCGTCATGTGAGTAATATCATCATGTGAGAAAAATCGGCATGTGAGTAAATTCGGCATGTGAGTAAAATCATTATGTGAGTAAAATCGTCATGTGAGTAATATCGGCATGTGAGTAAAATCGTCACGTGAGTAAAATCGTCATGTGAGTAAAATCGTCATGTTAGTAAAATCGTCATTTGAGTAATATTGGCATGTGAGTAATATCGGCAACGTGAGTAATATCGGCAACGTGAGAAAAATCGTCATGTGAGTAAAATCAGCACGTGAGTAAAATCGGCACGTGAGTAAGATCGTCACGTGAATAATATCGGCATGTGAGTAAAATTGGCAATGTGAGTAAAATCGTCATGTGAGTAAAATCGGCATGTGACTAAAATCGTCATGTGAGTAATATCGGCATGTGAGTAAAATCGGCAATGTGAGTAAAATCGTCATGTGAGTAATATTGGCAATGTGAGTAAAATCGTCATGTGAGTAATATCGTCATGTGAGTAAAATCGGCCTGTGAGTAAAATCAGCATGTGAGTAAAATCGTTATGTGAGTAAAATCGCCATGTGAGTAACATCGGCATGTGAGTAAAATCGGCATGTGAGTAAAATCAGCACGTGAGTAAAATCGGCAATGTGATTAAAATCGGCAATATGAGTAAAATCGTCATGTTAGTAAAATCGCCATGTGAGTAAAATCGTCATGTGAGTAAAATCGTCAATGTGAGTAAAATCGTCATATGAGTAATATTGTCATGTGAGTAAAATCGGTAATGTGAGTAAAATCAGCATGTGAGTAAAATCATCATGTGAGTAAAATCGGCAATGTGAGTAATATTGGCATGTGAGTAATATCGGCAACGTGAGTAATATCGGCAACGTGAGAAAAATCGTCACGTAAGTAAAATCGGCACGTGAGTAAAATCGTCACGTGAGTAATATCGGCATGTGAGTAAAATTGGCAATGTGAGTAAAATCGTCACGTGAGTAAAATCGGCACGTGAGTAAAATCGTCATGTGAGTAAAATCGTCACGTGACTAAAATCGTCATGTGAGTAATATCGGCATGTGAGTAAAATCGGCAACGTGAGTAAAATCGTCATGTGAATAATATCGGCATGTGAGTAAAATCGGCAATGTGAGTAAAATCGTCATGTGAGTAATATCATCATGTGAGAAAAATCGGCATGTGAGTAAATTCGGCATGTGAGTAAAATCATTATGTGAGTAAAATCGTCATGTGAGTAATATCGGCATGTGAGTAAAATCGTCATGTGAGTAAAATCGTCATGTGAGTAAAATCGTCACGTGAGTAAAATCGTCATGTGAGTAAAATCGTCATGTTAGTAAAATCGTCATGTGAGTAATATTGGCATGTGAGTAAAATCGGCAATGTGAGTAAAATCGTCATGTGAGTAATATCGGCAATGTGAGTAAAATCGTCATGTGAGTAAAATCAGCACGTGAGTAAAATCGGCAATGTGAGTAAAATCGGCAATGTGAGTAAAATCGTCATGTGAGTAAAATCGCCATGTGAGTAATATCGGCAATGTGAGTAATATCGGCATGTGAGTAAAATCGGTACGTGAGTAATATCGGCAATGTGAGTAAAATTGGCAATGTGAGTAAAATCGGCATGTGAGTAAAATCGTCATGTGAGTAAAATCGTCAATGTGAGTAAAATCGTCATATGAGTAATATCGTTATGTGAGTAAAATCGGTAATGTGAGTAAAATCAGCATGTGAGTAAAATCGTCATGTGAGTAAAATCGGCAATGTGAGTAATATTGGCATGTGAGTAATATCGGCAACGTGAGTAATATTGGCAACGTGAGAAAAATCGTCATGTGAGTAAAATTGGCAATGTGAGTAAAATCGACATGTGAGTAAAATCGGCATGTGAGTAAAATCGTCATGTGAGTAATATCGGCATGTGAGTAAAATCGGCAATGTGAGTAAAATCGTCATGTGAGTAATATTGGCAATGTGAGTAAAATCGTTATGTGAGTAATATCGTCATGTGAGTAAAATCGGCCTGTAAGTAAAATCAGCATGTGAGTAAAATCTTTGCGTGAGTAAAATCGTCATGTGAGTAACATCGGCATGTGAGTAAAATCGGCATGTGAGTAAAATCAGCACGTGAGTAAAATCGGCAATGTGAGTAAAATCGGCAATGTGAGTAAAATCGTCATGTGAGTAAAATCGCCATGTGAGTAAAATCGTCATGTGAGTAAAATCGTCAATGTGAGTAAAATCGTCATATGAGTAATATTGTTAAGTGAGTAAAATCGGTAATGTGAGTAAAATCAGCATGTGAGTAAAATCGTCATGTGAGTAAAATTGGCAATATGAGTAATATTGGCATGTGAGTAATATTGGCAACATGAGTAATATTGGCAACGTGAGAAAAATCGTCATGTGAGTAAAATCGGCACGTGAATAAAATCGTCACGTGAGTAAAATCGTCACGTGAGTAATATCGGCATGTGAGTAAAATTGGCAATGTGAGTAAAATCGTCATGTGAGTTAAATCGGCACATGAGTAAAATCGTCATGTGAGTAAAATCGACACGTGACTAAAATCGTCATGTGAGTAATATCGGCATGTGAGTAAAATCGGCAATGTGAGTAAAATCGTCATGTGAGTAAAATCGGCAATGTGAGTAAAATCGTCATGTGAGTAAAATCGTCATGTGAGTAATATCGGCATGTGAGTAAAATCGGCATGTGAGTAAAATCAGCACGTGAGTAAAATCGGCAATGTGCGTAAAATCGGCAATGTGAGTAAAATCGGCATGTGATTAAAATCGGTAATGTGAGTAAAATCGCCATGTGAGTAATATCGGCATGTGCGTAAAATCGGCCTGTGAGTAAAATCAGCACGTGAGTAAAATCGGTATGTGAGTAATATCGGCATGTGAGTAAAATTGGCAATGTGAGTAAAATCGTCATGTGAGTAAAATCGGCAATGTGAATAAAATCGGCAATGTGAGGAGTATAGGCATGTGAGTAAAATCGGTATGTGAGTAATAGCGGCAATGTGAGTAAAATTGGCAATGTGAGTAAAATCGGCATGTGAGTAAAATCGTCATGTGAGTAAAATCGTCAATGTGAGTAAAATCGTCATAAGAGTAATATCGTTATGTATGTAAAATCGGTAATGTGAGTAAAAACGGCATGTGAGTAAAATCGTCATGAGAGTAAAATCGTCAATGTGAGTAATATTGGCATGTGAGTAATATCGGCAACGTGAGTAATATCGGCAACGTGAGAAAAATCGTCATGTGAGTAAAATCGGCAATGTGAGTAAAATCGGCAATGTGAGTAAAATCGTCATGTGACTAAAATGTCATGTGAGTAAAATCGTCATGTGAGTAATATCGGCATGTGAGTAAAATTGTCATGTGAGTAAAATGTCATGTGAGTAAAAGCTTCATGTGAGTAATATCGGCATGTGAGTAATATCGGCATGTGAGTAATATCGGCAATGTGAGTAATATCGGCAATGTGAGTAATATAGGCATGTGAGTAAAATCGTCATATGAGTAATATCGTTATGTGAGTAAAATCGGTAATGTGAGTAAAATCAGCATGTGAGTAAAATCGTCATGTGAGTAAAATCTGCAATGTGAGTAATATTGGCATGTGAGTAATATCGGCAACGTGAGTAATATCGGCAACGTGAGAAAAATCGTCATGTGAGTAAAATCGGCACGTGAGTAAAATCGGCACGTGAGTAAGATCGTCACGTGAATAATATCGGCATGTGAGTAAAATTGGCAATGTGCGTAAAATCGTCATGTGAGTAAAATCGGCATGTGACTAAAATCTTCATGTGAGTAATATCGGCATGTGAGTAAAATCGTCATAAGAGTAATATCGTTATGTATGTAAAATCGGTAATGTGAGTAAAAACGGCATGTGAGTAAAATCGTCATGAGAGTAAAATCGGCATGTGAGTAAAATTGTCATGTGAGTAAAATGTCATGTGAGTAAAAGCTTCATGTGAGTAATATCGGCATGTGAGTAATATCGGCATGTGAGTAACATCGGCAATGTGAGTAATATCGGCAATGTGAGTAATATAGGCATGTGAGTAAAATCGGTATGTGAGTAATGTCGGCAATGTGAGTAAAATTGGCAATGTGAGTAAAATCGGCATGTGAGTAAAATCGTCATGTGAGTAAAATCGTCAATGTGAGTAAAATCGTCATAAGAGTAATATCGTTATGTGAGTAAAATCGGTAATGTGAGTAAAATCAGCATGTGAGTAAAATCGTCATGTGAGTAAAATCGGCAATGTGAGTAATATTGGCATGTGAGTAATATCGGCAACGTGAGTAATATCGGCAACGTGAGAAAAATCGTCATGTGAGTAAAATCGGCACGTGAGTAAAATCGGCACGTGAGTAAAATCGTCACGTGAATAATATCGGCATGTGAGTAAAATTGGCAATGTGAGTAAAATCGTCATGTGAGTAAAATCGGCATGTGACTAAAATCGTCATGTGAGTAATATTGGCATGTGAGTAAAATCGGCAATGTGAGTAAAATCGTCATGTGAGTAATATTGCCAATGTGAGTAAAATCGTCATGTGAGTAATATCGTCATGTGAGTACAATCGGCCTGTGAGTAAAATCAGCATGTGAGTAAAATCGTTATGTGAGTAAAATCGTCATGTGAGTAACATCGGCATGTGAGTAAAATCGGCATGTGAGTAAAATCAGCACGTGAGTAAAATCGGCAATGTGAGTAAAATAGGCAATATGAGTAAAATCGTCATGTGAGTAAAATCGCCATGTGAGTAAAATCGTCATGTGAGTAAAATCGTCAATGTGAGTAAAATCGTCATATGGGTAATATTGTCATGTGAGTAAAATCGGTAATGTGAGTAAAATCAGCATGTGAGTAAAATCATCATGTGAGTAAAATCGGCAATGTGAGTAATATTGGCATGTGAGTAATATCGGCAACGTGAGTAATATCGGCAACGTGAGAAAAATTGTCACGTGAGTAAAATCGGCACGTGAGTAAAATCGTCACGTGAGTAATATCGGCATGTGAGTAAAATTGGCAATGTGAGTAAAATCGTCACGTGAGTAAAATCGGCACGTGAGTAAAATCGTCATGTGAGTAAAATTGTCACGTGACTAAAATCGTCATGTGAGTAATATCGGCATGTGAGTAAAATCGGCAACGTGAGTAAAATCGTCATGTGAATAATATCGGCATGTGAGTAAAATCGGCAATGTGAGTAAAATCGTCATGTGAGTAATATCGGCACGTGAGTAAAATCGTCATGTGAGTAAAATCGTCACGTGACTAAAATCGTCATGTGAGTAATATCGGCATGTGAGTAAAATCGGCAATGTGAGTAAAATCGTCATGTGAGTAAAATCGGCAATGTGAGTAAAATCGTCATGTGAGTAAAATCGTCATGTGAGTAATATCGGCATGTGAGTAAAATCGGCATGTGAGTAAAATCAGCACGTGAGTAAAATCGGCAATGTGCGTAAAATCGGCAATGTGAGTAAAATCGTCATGTGAGTAAAATTGTCATGTGAGTAAAATCGTCATGTGAGTAAAATCGTCATGTGAGTAATATCGGCAATGTGAGTAAAATCGTCATGTGAGTAATATCGGCAATGTGAGTAAAATCGTCATGTGAGTAAAATCGTTATGTGAGTAAAATCGCCATGTGAGTAAAATCAGCACGAGAGTAAAATCGGCATGTGAGTAAAATTGGCAATGTGAGTAAAATCGTCATGTGAGTAAAATCGGCAATGTGAGTAAAATCGGCAATGTGAGTAAAATCGGCAATGTGAGTAAAATCGTCATGTGACTCAAATGTCATGTGAGTAAATTCGTCGTGTGTGTAATATCGGCATGTGAGTAATAGCGGCACTGTGAGTAAAATTGGCAATGTGATTAAAATCGGCATGTGAGTAAAATCGTGATGTGAGTAAAATCGTCAATGTGAGTAAAATCGTCATAAGAGTAATATCGTTATGTATGTAAAATCGGTAATGTGAGGAAAATCGGCATGTGAGTAAAATCGTCATGTGAGTAAAATCGGCAATGTGAGTAATATTGGCATGTGAGTAATATCGGCAACGTGAGTAATATCAGCAACGTGAGAAAAATCGTCATGTGAGTAAAATCGGCACGTGAGTAAAATCGTCACGTGAGTAAAATCGGCACGTGAGTAATGTCGGCATGTGAGTAAAATCGGCAATGTGAGTAAAATCGGCAATGTGAGTAAAATCGTCATGTGACTCAAATGTCATGTGAGTAAAATCGTCATGTGAGTAATATCGGCATGTGAGTAAAATTGTCATGTGAGTAAAATGTCATGTGAGTAAAAGCTTCATGTGAGTAATATCGGCATGTGAGTAATATCGGCATGTGAGTAATATCGGCAATGTGAGTAATATCGGCCTGTGAATAAAATCAGCATGTGAGTAAAATCGTTATGTGAGTAAAATCATCATGTGAGTAACATCGGCATGTGAGTAAAATCGGCATGTGAGTAAAATCAGCACGTGAGTAAAATCGGCAATGTGAGTAAAATCGGCAATGTGAGTAAAATCGTCATGTGAGTAAAATCGCCATGTGAGTTATATCGGCAATGTGAGTAATATCGGCATGTGAGTAAAATCGGTATGTGAGTAATATCGGCAATGTGAGTAAAATTGGCAATGTGAGTAAAATCGGCATGTGAGTAAAATCGTCATGTGAGTAAAATCGTCAATGTGAGTAAAATCGTCATATGAGTAATATCGTTATGTGAGTAAAATCGGTAATGTGAGTAAAATCAGCATGTGAGTAAAATCGTCATGTGAGTAAAATCGGCAATGTGAGTAATATTGGCATGTGAGTAATATCGGCAACGTGAGTAATATTGGCAACGTGAGAAAAATCGTCATGTGAGTAAAATCGGCACGTGAGTAAAATCGGCACGTGAGTAAAATCGTCACGTGAATAATATCGGAATGTGAGTAAAATTGGCAATGTGAGTAAAATCGACATGTGAGTAAAATCGGCATGTGAGTAAAATCGTCATGTGAGTAATATCGGCATGTGAGTAAAATCGGCAATGTGAGTAAAATCGTCATGTGAGTAATATTGGCAATGTGAGTAAAATCGTCATGTGAGTAATATCGTCATGTGAGTAAAATCGGCCTGTGAGTAAAATCAGCACGTGAGTAAAATCGTCATGTGAGTAACATCGGCATGTGAGTAAAATTGGCATGTGAGTAAAATCAGCACGTGAGTAAAATCGGCAATGTGAGTAAAATCGGCAAGGTGAGTAAAATCGTCATGTGAGTAAAATCGCCATGTGAGTAAAATCGTCATGTGAGTAAAATCGTCAATGTGAGTAAAATCGTCATATGAGTAATATTGTTAAGTGAGTAAAATCGGTAATGTGAGTAAAATCGGCAACGTGAGTAATATCGGCAACGTGAGAAAAATCGTCATGTGAGTAAAATCGGCACGTGAGTAAAATCGGCACGTGAGTAAAATCGTCACGTGAATAATATCGGCATGTGAGTAAAATTGGCAATGTGAGTAAAATCGACATGTGAGTAAAATCGGCATGTGAGTAAAATCGTCATGTGAGTAATATCGGCATGTGAGTAAAATCGGCAATGTGAGTAAAATCGTCATGTGAGTAATATTGGCAATGTGAGTAAAATCGTCATGTGAGTAATATCGTCATGTGAGTAAAATCGGCCTGTGAGTAAAATCAGCATGTGAGTAAAATCTTTGCGTGAGTAAAATCGTCATGTGAGTAACATCGGCATGTGAGTAAAATCGGCATGTGAGTAAAATCAGCACGTGAGTAAAATCGGCAATGTGAGTAAAATCGGCAATGTGAGTAAAATCGTCATGTGAGTAAAATCGTCAATGTGAGTAAAATCGTCATATGAGTAATATTGTTAAGTGAGTAAAATCGGTAATGTGAGTAAAATCAGCATGTGAGTAAAATCGTCATGTGAGTAAAATTGGCAATATGAGTAATATTGGCATGTGAGTAATATCGGCAACGTGAGTAATATCGGCAACGTGAGAAAAATCGTCATGTGAGTAAAATCGGCACGTGAATAAAATCGTCACGTGAGTAAAATCGTCACGTGAGTAATATCGGCATGTGAGTAAAATTGGCAATGTGAGTAAAATCGTCATGTGAGTTAAATCGGCACGTGAGTAAAATCGTCATGTGAGTAAAATCGTCACGTGACTAAAATCGTCATGTGAGTAATATCGGCATGTGAGTAAAATCGGCAATGTGAGTAAAATCGTCATGTGAGTAAAATCGGCAATGTGAGTAAAATCGTCATGTGAGTAAAATCGTCATGTGAGTAATATCGGCAAGTGAGTAAAATCGGCATGTGAGTAAAATCAGCACGTGAGTAAAATCGGCAATGTGCGTAAAATCGGCAATGTGAGTAAAATCGGCATGTGAGTAAATTCGTTATGTGAGTAAAATCGCCATGTGAGTAATATCGGCATGTGCGTAAAATCGGCACGTGAGTAAAATCGGTATGTGAGTAATATCGGCATGTGAGTAAAATTGGCAATGTGAGTAAAATCGTCATGTGAGTAAAATCGGCAATGTGAATAAAATCGGCAATGTGAGGAGTATAGGCATGTGAGTAAAATCGGTATGTGAGTAATAGCGGCAATGTGATTAAAATTGGCAATGTGAGTAAAATCGGCATGTGAGTAAAATCGTCATGTGAGTAAAATCGTCAATGTGAGTAAAATCGTCATAAGAGTAATATCGTTATGTGTGTAAAATCGGTAATGTGAGTAAAAACGGCATGTGAGTAAAATCGTCATGAGAGTAAAATCGGCAATGTGAGTAATATTGGCATGTGAGTAATATCGGCAACGTGAGTAATATCGGCAACGTGAGAAAAATCGTCATGTGAGTAAAATCGGCAATGTGAGTAAAATCGGCAATGTGAGTAAAATCGTCATGTGACTAAAATGTCATGTGAGTAAAATCGTCATGTGAGTAAAATCGGCATGTGAGTAAAATCGGCACGTGAGTAACTTCGTCACGTGAATAATATCGGCATGTGAGTAAAATTGGCAATGTGAGTAAAATCGTCATGTGAGTAAAATCGGCATGTGACTAAAATCGTCATGTGAGTAATATCGGCATGTGAGTAAAATCGTCATAAGAGTAATATCGTTATGTATGTAAAATCGGTAATGTGAGTAAAAACGGCATGTGAGTAAAATCGTCATGAGAGTAAAATCGGCATGTGAGTAAAATTGTCATGTGAGTAAAATGTCATGTGAGTAAAAGCTTCATGTGAGTAATATCGGCATGTGAGTAATATCGGCATGTGAGTAATATCGGCAATGTGAGTAATATCGGCAATGTGAGTAATATAGGCATGTGAGTAAAATCGGTATGTGAGTAATGTCGGCAATGTGAGTAAAATTGGCAATGTGAGTAAAATCGGCATGTGAGTAAAATCGTCATGTGAGTAAAATCGTCAATGTTAGTAAAATCGTCATAAGAGTAATATCGTTATGTGAGTAAAATCGGTAATGTGAGTAAAATCAGCATGTGAGTAAAATCGTCATGTGAGTAAAATCGGCAATGTGAGCAATATTGGCATGTGAGTAATATCGGCAATGTGAGTAATATCGGCAACGTGAGAAAAATCGTCATGTGAGTAAAATCGGCACGTGAGTAAAATCGGCACGTGAGTAAAATCGTCACGTGAATAATATCGGCATGTGAGTAAAATTGGCAATGTGAGTAAAATCGTCATGTGAGTAAAATCGGCATGTGAATAAAATCGTTATGTGAGTAATATCGGCATGTGAGTAAAATCGGCAATGTGAGTAAAATCGTCATGTGAGTAATATTGGCAATGTGAGTAAAATCGTCATGTGAGTAATATCGTCATGTGAGTAAAATCGGCCTGTGAGTAAAATCAGCAAGTGAGTAAAATCGTTATGTGAGTAAAATCGACATGTGAGTAACATCGGCATGTGAGTAAAATCGGCATGTGAGTAAAATCACCACGTGAGTAAAATCGGCAATGTGAGTAAAATAGGCAATATGAGTAAAATCGTCATGTTAGTAAAATCGCCATGTGAGTAAAATCGTCATGTGAGTAAAATCGTCAATGTGAGTAAAATCGTCATATGAGTAATATTGTCATGTGAGTAATTTCGGTAATGTGAGTAAAATCAGCATGTGAGTAAAATCATCATGTGAGTAAAATCGGCAATGTGAGTAATATTGGCATGTGAGTAATATCGGCAACGTGAGTAATATCGGCAACGTGAGAAAAATTGTCACGTGAGTAAAATCGGCACGTGAGTAAAATCGTCACGTGAGTAATATCGGCATGTGAGTAAAATTGGCAATGTGAGTAAAATCGTCACGTGAGTAAAATCGGCAATGTGAGTAAAATCGTCATGTGAGTAAAATCATCATGTGAGTAATATCGGCAAGTGAGTAAAATCGGCAGGTGAGTAAAATCAGCACGTGAGTAAAATCGGCAATGTGCGTAAAATCGGCAATGTGAGTAAAATCGGCATGTGAGTAAAATCGTTATGTGAGTAAAATCGCCATGTGAGTAATATCGGCATGTGCGTAAAATCGGCACGTGAGTAAAATCGGTATGTGAGTAATATTGGCATGTGAGTAAAATTGGCAATGTGAGTAAAATCGTCATGTGAGTAAAATCGGCAATGTGAATAAAATCGGCAATGTGAGGAGTATAGGCATGTGAGTAAAATCGGTATGTGAGTAATAGCGGCAATGTGATTAAAATTGGCAATGTGAGTAAAATCGGCATGTGAGTAAAATCGTCATGTGAGTAAAATCGTCAATGTGAGTAAAATCGTCATAAGAGTAATATCGTTATGTATGTAAAATCGGTAATGTGAGTAAAAACGGCATGTGAGTAAAATCGTCATGAGAGTAAAATCGTCAATGTGAGTAATATTGGCATGTGAGTAATATCGGCAACGTGAGTAATATCGGCAACGTGAGAAAAATCGTCATGTGAGTAAAATCGGCAATGTGAGTAAAATCGGCAATGTGAGTAAAATCGTCATGTGACTAAAATGTCATGTGAGTAAAATCGTCATGTGAGTAAAATCGGCACGTGAGTAAAATCGGCACGTGAGTAACTTCGTCACGTGAATAATATCGGCATGTGAGTAAAATTGGCAATGTGAGTAAAATCGTCATGTGAGTAAAATCGGCATGTGACTAAAATCGTCATGTGAGTAATATCGGCATGTGAGTAAAATCGTCATAAGAGTAATATCGTTATGTATGTAAAATCGGTAATGTGAGTAAAAACGGCATGTGTGTAAAATCGTCATGAGAGTAAAATCGGCAAGTGAGTAAAATTGTCATGTGAGTAAAATGTCATGTGAGTAAAAGCTTCATGTGAGTAATATCGGCATGTGAGTAATATCGGCATGTGAGTAATATCGGCAATGTGAGTAATATCGGCAATGTGAGTAATATAGGCATGAGTAAAATCGGTATGTGAGTAATGTCGGCAATGTGAGTAAAATTGGCAATGTGAGTAAAATCGGCATGTGAGTAAAATCGTCATGTGAGTAAAATCGTCAATGTGAGTAAAATCGTCATAAGAGTAATATCGTTATGTGAGTAAAATCGGTAATGTGAGTAAAATCAGCATGTGAGTAAAATCGTCATGTGAGTAAAATCGGCAATGTGAGTAATATTGGCATGTGAGTAATATCGGCAACGTGAGTAATATCGGCAACGTGAGAAAAATCGTCATGTGAGTAAAATCGGCACGTGAGTAAAATCGGCACGTGAGTAAAATCGTCACGTGAATAATATCGGCATGTGAGTAAAATTGGCAATGTGAGTAAAATCGTCATGTGAGTAAAATCGGCATGTGAATAAAATCGTTATGTGAGTAATATCGGCATGTGAGTAAAATCGGCAATGTGAGTAAAATCGTCATGTGAGTAATATTGGCAATGTGAGTAAAATCGTCATGTGAGTAATATCGTCATGTGAGTAAAATCGGCCTGTGAGTAAAATCAGCAAGTAAGTAAAATCGTTATGTGAGTAAAATCGACATGTGAGTAACATCGGCATGTGAGTAAAATCGGCATGTGAGTAAAATCACCACGTGAGTAAAATCGGCAATGTGAGTAAAATAGGCAATATGAGTAAAATCGTCATGTTAGTAAAATCGCCATGTGAGTAAAATCGTCATGTGAGTAAAATCGTCAATGTGAGTAAAATCGTCATATGAGTAATATTGTCATGTGAGTAATATCGGTAATGTGAGTAAAATCAGCATGTGAGTAAAATCATCATGTGAGTAAAATCGGCAATGTGAGTAATATTGGCATGTGAGTAATATCGGCAACGTGAGTAATATCGGCAACGTGAGAAAAATTGTCACGTGAGTAAAATCGGCACGTGAGTAAAATCGTCACGTGAGTAATATCGGCATGTGAGTAAAATTGGCAATGTGAGTAAAATCGTCACGTGAGTAAAATCGGCACGTGAGTAAAATCGTCAAGTGAGTAAAATTGTCACGTGACTAAAATCGTCATGTGAGTAATATCGGCATGTGAGTAAAATCGGCAACGTGAGTAAAATCGTCATGTGAATAATATCGGCATGTGAGTAAAATCGGCAATGTGAGTAAAATCGTCATGTGAGTAATATCGCCACGTGAGTAAAATCGTCATGTGAGTACAATCGTCACGTGACTAAAATCGTCATGTGAGTAATATCGGCATGTGAGTAAAATCGGCAATGTGAGTAAAATCGTCATGTGAGTAAAATCGGCAATGTGAGTAAAATCGTCATGTGTGTAAAATCGTCATGTGAGTAATATCGGCATGTGAGTAAAATCGGCATGTGAGTAAAATCAGCACGTGAGTAAAATCGGCAATGTGCGTAAAATCGGCAATGTGAGTAAAATCGTCATGTGAGTAAAATTGTCATGTGAGTAAAATCGTCATGTGAGTAAAATCGTCATGTGAGTAATATCGGCAATGTGAGTAAAATCGGCAATGTGAGTAATATCGGCAATGTGAGTAAAATCGTCATGTGAGTAATATCGTCATGTGACTAAAATCGGCATGTGAGTAAAATCAGCATGTGAGTAAAATCGTTATGTGAGTAAAATCGCCGTGTGAGTAAAATCAGCACGTGAGTAAAATCGGCATGTGAGTAAAATTGGCAATGTGAGTAAAATCGTCATGTGAGTAAAATCGGCAATGTGAGTAAAATCGGCAATGTGAGTAATATTGGCATGTGAGTAAAATCGGTATGTGAGTAATAGCGGCATTGTGAGTAAAATTGGCAATGTGATTAAAATCGGCATGTGAGTAAAACGTCATGTGAGTAAAATCGTCAATGTGAGTAAAATCGTCATAAGAGTAATATCATTCTGTATGTAAAATCGGTAATGTGAGGAAAATCGGCATGTGAGTAAAATCGTCATGTGAGTAAAATCGGCAATGTGAGTAATATTGGCATGTGAGTAATATCGGAAACGTGAGTAATATCAGCAACGTGAGAAAAATCGACATGTGAGTAAAATCGGCATGTGAGTAAAATCGTCACGTGAGTAAAATCGGCACGTGAGTAATATCGGCATGTGAGTAAAATCGGCAATGTGAGTAAAATCGGCAATGTGAGTAAAATCGTCATGTGACTCAAATGTCATGTGAGTAAAATCGTCATGTGAGTAATATCGGCATGTGAGTAAAATTGTCATGTGAGTAAAATGTCATGTGAGTAAAAGCTTCATGTGAGTAATATCGGCATGTGAGTAATATCGGCATGTGAGTAATATCGGCAATGTGAGTAATATCGGCCTGTGAATAAAATCAGCATGTGAGTAAAATCGTTATGTGAGTAAAATCGTCATGTGAGTAATATCGGCATGTGAGTAAAATCGGCATGTGAGTAAAATCAGCACGTGAGTAAAATCGGCAATGTGAGTAAAATCGGCTATGTGAGTAAAATCGTCATGTGAGTAAAATCGCCATGTGAGCAATATCGGCAATGTGAGTAACATCGGCATGTGAGTAAAATCAGTATGTGAGTAATATCGGCAATGTGAGTAAAATTGCAATGTGAGTAAAATCGGCATGTGAGTAAAATCGTCATGTGAGTAAAATCGTCAATGTGAGTAAAATCGTCATATGAGTAATATCGTTATGTGAGTAAAATCGGTAATGTGAGTAAAATCAGCATGTGAGTAAAATCGTTATTTGAGTAAAATCGCCATGTGAGTAAAATCAGCACGTGAGTAAAATCGGCATGTGAGTAAAATTGGCAATGTGAGTAAAATCGTCATGTGAGTAAAATCGGCAATGTGAGTAAAATCGGCAATGTGAGTAATATTGGCATGTGAGTAAAATCGGTATGTGAGTAATAGCGGCATTGTGAGTAAAATTGGCAATGTGATTAAAATCGGCATGTGAGTAAAATCGTCATGTGAGTAAAATCGTCAATGTGAGTAAAATCGTCATAAGAGTAATATCGTTATGTATGTAAAATCGGTAATGTGAGGAAAATCGGCATGTGAGTAAAATCGTCATGTGAGTAAAATCGGCAATGTGAGTAAAATCGTCATGTGTGTAAAATCGTCACGTGAGTAATATCGGCATGTGAGTAAAATCGGCAATGTGAGTAAAATCGTCATGTGAGTAAAATCGGCAATGTGAGTAAAATCGTCATGTGTGTAAAATCGTCATGTGAGTAATATCGGCATGTGAGTAAAATCGGCATGTGAGTAAAATCAGCACGTGAGTAAAATTGGCAATGTGCGTAAAATCGGCAATGTGAGTAAAATCGTCATGTGAGTAAAATTGTCATGTGAGTAAAATCGTCATGTGAGTAAAATCGTCATGTGAGTAATATCGGCAATGTGAGTAAAATCGGCAATGTGAGTAATATCGGCAATGTGAGTAAAATCGTCATGTGAGTAATATCGTCATGTGACTAAAATCGGCATGTGAGTAAAATCAGCATGTGAGTAAAATCGTTATGTGAGTAAAATCGCCATGTGAGTAAAATCAGCACGTGAGTAAAATCGGCATGTGAGTAAAATTGGCAATGTGAGTAAAATCGTCATGTGAGTAAAATCGGCAATGTGAGTAAAATCGGCAATGTGAGTAATATTGGCATGTGAGTAAAATTGGTATGTGAGTAATAGCGGCATTGTGAGTAAAATTGGCAATGTGATTAAAATCGGCATGTGAGTAAAATCGTCATGTGAGTAAAATCGTCAATGTGAGTAAAATCGTCATAAGAGTAATATCGTTATGTATGTAAAATCGGTAATGTGAGGAAAATCGGCATGTGAGTAAAATCGTCATGTGAGTAAAATCGGCAATGTGAGTAATATTGGCATGTGAGTAATATCGGAAACGTGAGTAATATCAGCAACGTGAGAAAAATCGACATGTGAGTAAAATCGGCACGTGAGTAAAATCGTCACGTGAGTAAAATCGGCACGTGAGTAATATCGGCATGTGAGTAAAATCGGCAATGTGAGTAAAATCGGCAATGTGAGTAAAATCGTCATGTGACTCAAATGTCATGTGAGTAAAATCGTCATGTGAGTAATATCGGCATGTGAGTAAAATTGTCATGTGAGTAAAATGTCATGTGAGTAAAAGCTTCATGTGAGTAATATCGGCATGTGAGTAATATCGGCATGTGAGTAATATCGGCAATGTGAGTAATATCGGCCTGTGAATAAAATCAGCATGTGAGTAAAATCGTTATGTGAGTAAAATCGTCATGTGAGTAATATCGGCATGTGAGTAAAATCGGCATGTGAGTAAAATCAGCACGTGAGTAAAATCGGCAATGTGAGTAAAATTGGCTATGTGAGTAAAATCGTCATGTGAGTAAAATCGCCATGTGAGTAATATCGGCAATGTGAGTAACATCGGCATGTGAGTAAAATCAGTATGTGAGTAATATCGGCAATGTGAGTAAAATTGCAATGTGAGTAAAATCGGCATGTGAGTAAAATCGTCATGTGAGTAAAATCGTCAATGTGAGTAAAATCGTCATATGAGTAATATCGTTATGTGAGTAAAATCGGTAATGTGAGTAAAATCAGCATGTGAGTAAAATCGTCATGTGAGTAAAATCGGCAATGTGAGTAATATTGGCATGTGAGTAATATCGGCAACGTGAGTAATATCGGCAACGTGAGAAAAATCGTCATGTGAGTAAAATCGGCACGTGAGTAAAATCGGCACGTGAGTAAAATCGTCACGTGAATAATATCGGCATGTGAGTAAAATTGGCAATGTGAGTAAAATCGACATGTGAGTAAAATCGGCATGTGAGTAAAATCGTCATGTGAGTAATATCGGCATGTGAGTAAAATCGGCAATGTGAGTAAAATCGTCATGTGAGTAATATTGGCAATGTGAGTAAAATCGTCATGTGAGTAATATCGTCATGTGAGTAAAATCGGCCTGTGAGTAAAATCAGCACGTGAGTAAAATCGTCATGTGAGTAACATCGGCATGTGAGTAAAATTGGCATGTGAGTAAAATCAGCACGTGAGTAAAATCGGCAATGTGAGTAAAATCAGCATGTGAGTAAAATCGTCATGTGAGTAAAATTGGCAATATGAGTAATATTGGCATGTGAGTAATATCGGCAACGTGAGTAATATCGGCAACGTGAGAAAAATCGTCATGTGAGTTAAATCGGCACGTGAATAAAATCGTCACGTGAGTAAAATCGTCACGTGAGTAATATCGGCATGTGAGTAAAATTGGCAATGTGAGTAAAATCGTCATGTGAGTTAAATCGGCACGTGAGTAAAATCGTCATGTGAGTAAAATCGTCACGTGACTAAAATCGTCATGTGAGTAATATCGGCATGTGAGTAAAATCGGCAATGTGAGTAAAATCGTCATGTGAGTAAAATCGGCAATGTGAGTAAAATCATCATGTGAGTAAAATCGTCATGTGAGTAATATCGGCACGTGAGTAAAATCGGCATGTGAGTAAAATCAGCACGTGAGTAAAATCGGCAATGAGCGTAAAATCGGCAATGTGAGTAAAATCGTCATGTGAGTAAAATCGTCATGTGAGTAAAATCGGCATGTGAGTAAAATCGTCATGTGAGTAATATCGGCAATGTGAGTAAAATCAGCATGTGAGTAATTTCGGCACATGAGTAAAATTGTCATGTGAGTAAAATCGTCATGTGAGTAAAATCGTCATGTGAGTAATATCGGCAATGTGAGTAAAATCGGCAATGTGAGTAATATCGGCAATGTGAGTAAAATCGTCATGTGAGTAATATCGTCATGTGACTAAAATCGGCATGTGAGTAAAATCGGCATGTGAGTAAAATCGTTATGTGAGTATAATCGCCATGTGAGTAACATCGACATGTGAGTAAAATCGGCATGTGAGTAAAATCAGCACGTGAGTAAAATCGGCATGTGAGTAAAATTGGCAATGTGAGTAAAATCGTCATGTGAGTAAAATCGGCAATGTGAGTAAAATCGGCAATGTGAGAATATCGGCATGTGAGTAAAATCGGTATGTGAGTAATAGCGGCAATGTGAGTAAAATTGGCAATGTGAGTAAAATCGGCATGTGAGTAAAATCGTCATGTGAGTAATATCGGCAATGTGAGTAACATCGGCATGTGAGTAAAATCAGTATGTGAGTAATATCGGCAATGTGAGTAAAATTGCAATGTGAGTAAAATCGGCATGTGAGTAAAATCGTCATGTGAGTAAAATCGTCAATGTGAGTAAAATCGTCATATGAGTAATATCGTTATGTGAGTAAAATCGGTAATGTGAGTAAAATCAGCATGTGAGTAAAATCGTCATGTGAGTAAAATCGGCAATGTGAGTAATATTGGCATGTGAGTAATATCGGCAACGTGAGTAATATCGGCAACGTGAGAAAAATCGTCATGTGAGTAAAATCGGCACGTGAGTAAAATCGGCACGTGAGTAAAATCGTCACGTGAATAATATCGGCATGTGAGTAAAATTGGCAATGTGAGTAAAATCGACATGTGAGTAAAATCGGCATGTGAGTAAAATCGTCATGTGAGTAATATCGGCATGTGAGTAAAATCGGCAATGTGAGTAAAATCGTCATGTGAGTAATATTGGCAATGTGAGTAAAATCGTCATGTGAGTAATATCGTCATGTGAGTAAAATCGGCCTGTGAGTAAAATCAGCACGTGAGTAAAATCGTCATGTGAGTAACATCGGCATGTGAGTAAAATTGGCATGTGAGTAAAATCAGCACGTGAGTAAAATCGGCAATGTGAGTAAAATCAGCATGTGAGTAAAATCGTCATGTGAGTAAAATTGGCAATATGAGTAATATTGGCATGTGAGTAATATCGGCAACGTGAGTAATATCGGCAACGTGAGAAAAATCGTCATGTGAGTTAAATCGGCACGTGAATAAAATCGTCACGTGAGTAAAATCGTCACGTGAGTAATATCGGCATGTGAGTAAAATTCGCAATGTGAGTAAAATCGTCATGTGAGTTAAATCGGCACGTGAGTAAAATCGTCATGTGAGTAAAATCGTCACGTGACTAAAATCGTCATGTGAGTAATATCGGCATGTGAGTAAAATCGGCAATGTGAGTAAAATCGTCATGTGAGTAAAATCGGCAATGTGAGTAAAATCATCATGTGAGTAAAATCGTCATGTGAGTAATATCGGCATGTGAGTAAAATCGGCATGTGAGTAAAATCAGCACGTGAGTAAAATCGGCAATGAGCGTAAAATCGGCAATGTGAGTAAAATCGTCATGTGAGTAAAATCGTCATGTGAGTAAAATCGGCATGTGAGTAAAATCGTCATGTGAGTAATATCGGCAATGTGAGTAAAATCAGCATGTGAGTAATTTCGGCACATGAGTAAAATTGTCATGTGAGTAAAATCGTCATGTGAGTAAAATCGTCATGTGAGTAATATCGGCAATGTGAGTAAAATCGGCAATGTGAGTAATATCGGCAATGTGAGTAAAATCGTCATGTGAGTAATATCGTCATGTGACTAAAATCGGCATGTGAGTAAAATCGGCATGTGAGTAAAATCGTTATGTGAGTATAATCGCCATGTGAGTAACATCGACATGTGAGTAAAATCGGCATGTGAGTAAAATCAGCACGTGAGTAAAATCGGCATGTGAGTAAAATTGGCAATGTGAGTAAAATCGTCATGTGAGTAAAATCGGCAATGTGAGTAAAATCGGCAATGTGAGAATATCGGCATGTGAGTAAAATCGGTATGTGAGTAATAGCGGCAATGTGAGTAAAATTGGCAATGTGAGTAAAATCGGCATGTGAGTAAAATCGTCATGTGAGTAAAATCGTCAATGTGAGTAAAATCGTCATAAGAGTAATATCGTTATGTATGTAAAATCGGTAATGTGAGGAAAATCGGCATGTGAGTAAAATCGTCATGTGAGTAAAATCGGCAATGTGAGTAATATTGGCATGTGAGTAATATCGGCAACGTGAGTAATATCAGCAACGTGAGAAAAATCGTCATGTGAGTAAAATCGGCACGTGAGTAAAATCGTCACGTGAGTAAAATCGGCACGTTAGTAATATCGGCATGTGAGTAAAATCGGCAATGTGAGTAAAATCGGCAATGTGAGTAAAATCGTCATGTGACTCAAATGTCATGTGAGTAAAATCGTCATGTGAGTAATATCGGCATGTGAGTAATATCGGCAATGTGAGTAATATCGGCATGTGAGTAAAATCATCATGTGAGTAATATCGGCATGTGAGTAATAGCGGCACGTGAGTAAAATCGTCATGTGAGTAAAATCGGCATGTGAGTAATGTCGGCATTTGAGTAAAATCGTCATGTGTTTAATATCGGCATGTGAGTAATAGCGGCACATGAGTAAAATCGTCAAGTGAGTAAAATCGGCACGTGAGTAAAATCGGCACGTGAATAAAATCGTCATGTGAGTAATATCGTCATGTGAGTAAAATCGTCATGTGAGTAATATCGGCATGTGAGTAAAATCGGCAATGTGAGTAAAATCGTCATGTGAGTAAAATCGTCAATGTGAGTAAAATCTTCATAAGAGTAATATCGTTATGTGAGTAAAATCGGTAATGTGAGTAAAATCAGCATGTGAGTAAAATCGTCATGTGAGTAATATCGGCATGTGAGTAATATCGGCAATGTGAGAAATATCGGCATGTGAGTAAAATCATCATGTGAGTAATATCGGCATGTGAGTAATAGCGGCACGTGAGTAAAATCGTCATGTGAGTAAAATCGGCATGTGATAATGTCGGCATGTGAGTAAAATCGGCATGTGAGTAAAATCGTCATGTGAGTAATATCGGCATGTGAGTAAAATCGGCAATGTGAGTAAAATCGTCATGTGAGTAATACCGTCAATGTGAGTAAAATCGTCATGTGAGTAATATCGTCATGTGAGTAAAATCGGCCTGTGAGTAAAATCAGCATGTGAGTAAAATCGTTATGTGTGTAAAATCGTCATGTGAGTAACATCGGCATGTGAGTAAAATCAGCATGTGAGTAAAATCAGCACGTGAGTAAAATCGGCAATGTGAGTAAAATCGGCAATGTGAGTAAAATCGTCATGTGAGTAAAATCGCCATGTGAGTAATATCGGCAATGTGAGTAAAATCGGTATGTGAGTAATATCGGCAATGTGAGTAAAATTGGCAATGTGAGTAAAATCGGCATGTGAGTAAAATCCTCATGTGAGTAAAATCGTCAATGTTAGTAAAATCGTTATATGAGTAATATCGTTATGTGAGTAAAATCGGTAATGTGAGTAAAATCAGCATGTGAGTAAAATCGTCATGTGAGTAAAATCGGCAATGTGAGTAATATTGGCATGTGATTAATATCGGCAACATGAGTAATATCGGCAACGTGAGAAAAATCGTCATGAGAGTAAAATCGGCATGTGAGTAAAATCGGCACGTGAGTAAAATCGTCACGTGAGTAATATCAGCATGTGAGTAAAATTGGCAATGTGAGTAAAATCGTCATATGAGTAAAATCGGCACGTGAGTAAAATCGTCATGTGAGTAAAATCGTCATGTGAGTAATATTGGCATGTGAGTAAAATCGTCATGTGAGTAATATCGGCAATGTGAGTAAAATCAGCATGTGAGTAATTTCGGCACATGAGTAAAATTGTCATGTGAGTAAAATCGTCATGTGAGTAAAATCGTCATGTGAGTAATATCGGCAATGTGAGTAAAATCGGCAATGTGAGTAAAATCATCATGTGACTAAAATGTCATGTGAGTAAAATCGTCACGTGAGTAATATCGGCATGTGAGTAAAATTTTCATGTGAGTAAAATGTCATGTGAGTAAAATCGTCATGTGAGTAATATCGGCATGTGAGTAATATCGGCATGTGAGTAATATCGGCAATGTGAGTAATATCGGCATGTGAGTAAAATCATCATGTGAGTAATATCGGCATGTGAGTAATAGCGGCACGTGAGTAAAATCGTCATGTGAGTAAAATCGGCATGTGAGTTATGTCGGCATGTGAGTAAAATCGGCATGTGTTTAATATCAGGATGTGAGTAATAGCGGCACATGAGTAAAATCGTCATGTGAGTAATATCGGCATGTGAGTAAAATCGGCATGTGAGTAAAATCGGCATGTGAGTAAAATCGTTATGTGAGTATAATCGCCATGTGAGTAACATCGACATGTGAGTAAAATCGGCATGTGAGTAAAATCAGCACGTGAGTAAAATCGGCATGTGAGTAAAATTGGCAATGTGAGTAAAATCGTCATGTGAGTAAAATCGGCAATGTGAGTAAAATCGGCAATGTGAGAATATCGGCATGTGAGTAAAATCGGTATGTGAGTAATAGCGGCAATGTGAGTAAAATTGGCAATGTGAGTAAAATCGGCATGTGAGTAAAATCGTCATGTGAGTAAAATCGTCAATGTGAGTAAAATCGTCATAAGAGTAATATCGTTATGTATGTTAAATCGGTAATGTGAGGAAAATCGGCATGTGAGTAAAATCGTCATGTGAGTAAAATCGGCAATGTGAGTAATATTGGCATGTGAGTAATATCGGCAACGTGAGTAATATCAGCAACGTGAGAAAAATCGTCATGTGAGTAAAATCGGCACGTGAGTAAAATCGTCACGTGAGTAAAATCGGCACGTTAGTAATATCGGCATGTGAGTAAAATCGGCAATGTGAGTGAAATCGGCAATGTGAGTAAAATCGTCATGTGACTCAAATGTCATGTGAGTAAAATCGTCATGTGAGTAATATCGGCATGTGAGTAATATCGGCAATGTGAGTAATATCGGCATGTGAGTAAAATCATCATGTGAGTAATATCGGCATGTGAGTAATAGCGGCACGTGAGTAAAATCGTCATGTGAGTAAAATCGGCATGTGAGTAATGTCGGCATTTGAGTAAAATCGTCATGTGTTTAATATCGGCATGTGAGTAATAGCGGCACATGAGTAAAATCGTCAAGTGAGTAAAATCGGCACGTGAGTAAAATCGGCACGTGAGTAAAATCGTCATGTGAGTAATATCGTCATGTGAGTAAAATCGTCATGTGAGTAATATCGGCATGTGAGTAAAATCGGCAATGTGAGTAAAATCGTCATGTGAGTAAAATCGTCAATGTGAGTAAAATCTTCATAAGAGTAATATCGTTATGTGAGTAAAATCGGTAATGTGAGTAAAATCAGCATGTGAGTAAAATCGTCATGTGAGTAATATCGGCATGTGAGTAATATCGGCAATGTGAGAAATATCGGCATGTGAGTAAAATCATCATGTGAGTAATATCGGCATGTGAGTAATAGCGGCACGTGAGTAAAATCGTCATGTGAGTAAAATCGGCATGTGATAATGTCGGCATGTGAGTAAAATCGGCATGTGAGTAAAATCGTCATGTGAGTAATATCGGCATGTGAGTAAAATCGGCAATGTGAGTAAAATCGTCATGTGAGTAATACCGTCAATGTGAGTAAAATCGTCATGTGAGTAATATCGTCATGTGAGTAAAATCGGCCTGTGAGTAAAATCAGCATGTGAGTAAAATCGTTATGTGTGTAAAATCGTCATGTGAGTAACATCGGCATGTGAGTAAAATTAGCATGTGAGTAAAATCAGCACGTGAGTAAAATCGGCAATGTGAGTAAAATCGGCAATGTGAGTAAAATCGTCATGTGAGTAAAATCGCCATGTGAGTAATATCGGCAATGTGAGTAAAATCGGTATGTGAGTAATATCGGCAATGTGAGTAAAATTGGCAATGTGAGTAAAATCGGCATGTGAGTAAAATCGTCATGTGAGTAAAATCGTCAATGTTAGTAAAATCGTTATATGAGTAATATCGTTATGTGAGTAAAATCGGTAATGTGAGTAAAATCAGCATGTGAGTAAAATCGTCATGTGAGTAAAATCGGCAATGTGAGTAATATTGGCATGTGAGTAAAATCATCATGTGAGTAATATCGGCATGTGAGTAATAGCGGCACATGAGTAAAATCGTCAAGTGAGTAAAATCGGCACGTGAGTAAAATCGGCACGTGAGTAAAATCGTCATGTGAGTAATATCGTCATGTGAGTAAAATCGTCATGTGAGTAATATCGGCATGTGAGTAAAATCGGCAATGTGAGTAAAATCGTCATGTGAGTAAAATCGTCAATGTGAGTAAAATCTTCATAAGAGTAATATCGTTATGTGAGTAAAATCGGTAATGTGAGTAAAATCAGCATGTGAGTAAAATCGTCATGTGAGTAATATCGGCATGTGAGTAATATCGGCAATGTGAGTAAAATCATCATGTGAGTAATATCGGCATGTGAGTAATAGCGGCACGTGAGTAAAATCGTCATGTGAGTAAAATCGGCATGTGAGTAATGTCGGCATTTGAGTAAAATCGTCATGTGTTTAATATCGGCATGTGCGTAATAGCGGCACATGAGTAAAATCGTCAAGTGAGTAAAATCGGCACGTGAGTAAAATCGGCACGTGAGTAAAATCGTCATGTGAGTAATATCGTCATGTGAGTAAAATCGTCATGTGAGTAATATCGGCATGTGAGTAAAATCGGCAATGTGAGTAAAATCGTCATGTGAGTAAAATCGTCAATGTGAGTAAAATCGGCACGTGAGTAAAATCGGCACATGAGTAAAATCGTCATGTGAGTAATATCGTCATGTGAGTAAAATCGTCATGTGAGTAATATCGGCATGTGAGTAAAATCGGCAATGTGAGTAAAATCGTCATGTGAGTAAAATCGTCAATGTGAGTAAAATCTTCATAAGAGTAATATCGTTATGTGAGTAAAATCGGTAATGTGAGTAAAATCAGCATGTGAGTAAAATCGTCATGTGAGTAATATCGGCATGTGAGTAATATCGGCAATGTGAGAAATATCGGCATGTGAGTAAAATCATCATGTGAGTAATATCGGCATGTGAGTAATAGCGGCACGTGAGTAAAATCGTCATGTGAGTAAAATCGGCATGTGATAATGTCGGCATGTGAGTAAAATCGGCATGTGAGTAAAATCGTCATGTGAGTAAAATCGGCATGTGAGTAAAATCGGCAATGTGAGTAAAATCGTCATGTGAGTAATACCGTCAATGTGAGTAAAATCGTCATGTGAGTAATATCGTCATGTGAGTAAAATCGGCCTGTGAGTAAAATCAGCATGTGAGTAAAATCGTTATGTGTGTAAAATCGTCATGTGAGTAACATCGGCATGTGAGTAAAATCAGCATGTGAGTAAAATCAGCACGTGAGTAAAATCGGCAATGTGAGTAAAATCGGCAATGTGAGTAAAATCGTCATGTGAGTAAAATCGCCATGTGAGTAATATCGGCAATGTGAGTAAAATCGGTATGTGAGTAATATCGGCAATGTGAGTAAAATTGGCAATGTGAGTAAAATCGGCATGTGAGTAAAATCGTCATGTGAGTAAAATCGTCAATGTTAGTAAAATCGTTATATGAGTAATATCGTTATGTGAGTAAAATCGGTAATGTGAGTAAAATCAGCATGTGAGTAAAATCGTCATGTGAGTAAAATCGGCAATGTGAGTAATATTGGCATGTGATTAATATCGGCAACGTGAGTAATATCGGCAACGTGAGAAAAATCGTCATGAGAGTAAAATCGGCATGTGAGTAAAATCGGCACGTGAGTAAAATCGTCACGTGAGTAATATCAGCATGTGAGTAAAATTGGCAATGTGAGTAAAATCGTCATATGAGTAAAATCGTCATGTGAGTAAAATCGTCATGTGAGTAAAATCGTCATGTGAGTAATATTGGCATGTGAGTAAAATCGTCATGTGAGTAATATCGGCAATGTGAGTAAAATCAGCATGTGAGTAATTTCGGCACATGAGTAAAATTGTCATGTGAGTAAAATCGTCATGTGAGTAAAATCGTCATGTGAGTAATATCGGCAATGTGAGTAAAATCGGCAATGTGAGTAAAATCGTCATGTGACTAAAATGTCATGTGAGTAAAATCGTCACGTGAGTAATATCGGCATGTGAGTAAAATTTTCATGTGAGTAAAATGTCATGTGAGTAAAATCGTCATGTGAGTAATATCGGCATGTGAGTAATATCGGCATGTGAGTAATATCGGCAATGTGAGTAATATCGGCATGTGAGTAAAATCATCATGTGAGTAATATCGGCATGTGAGTAATAGCGGCACGTGAGTAAAATCGTCATGTGAGTAAAATCGTCAGGTGAGTGAAATCGTCATGTGAGTAAAATCGGCAATGTGAGTAATATTGGCACGTGAGTAATATCGGCAACGTGAGTAATATCGGCAACGTGAGTAAAATCGGCAATGTGAGTAAAATCATCATGTGAGTAAAATCGTCATGTGAGTAAAATCGTCAGGTGAGTAATTGCGGCACGTGAGTAAAATCGTCATGTGAGTAAAATCGGAAATGTGAGTAAAATCGTCATGTGAGTAAAATCGTCACATGAGTAAAATCGGCACGTGAGTAAAATCATCATGTGAGTAAAATCGTCATGTGACTAAAATCGTCATGTGAGTAAAATCGGCAATGTGAGTAAAATCGGCAATGTGAGTAAAATCATCATGTGAGTAAAATCGTCAATGTGAGTAAAATCTTCATAAGAGTAATATCGTTATGTGAGTAAAATCGGTAATGTGAGTAAAATCAGCATGTGAGTAAAATCGTCATGTGAGTAATATCGGCATGTGAGTAATATCGGCAATGTGAGAAATATCGGCATGTGAGTAAAATCATCATGTGAGTAATATCGGCATGTGAGTAATAGCGGCACGTGAGTAAAATCGTCATGTGAGTAAAATCGGCATGTGATAATGTCGGCATGTGAGTAAAATCGGCATGTGAGTAAAATCGTCATGTGAGTAATATCGGCATGTGAGTAAAATCGGCAATGTGAGTAAAATCGTCATGTGAGTAATACCGTCAATGTGAGTAAAATCGTCATGTGAGTAATATCGTCATGTGAGTAAAATCGGCCTGTGAGTAAAATCAGCATGTGAGTAAAATCGTTATGTGTGTAAAATCGTCATGTGAGTAACATCGGCATGTGAGTAAAATCAGCATGTGAGTAAAATCAGCACGTGAGTAAAATCGGCAATGTGAGTAAAATCGGCAATGTGAGTAAAATCGTCATGTGAGTAAAATCGCCATGTGAGTAATATCGGCAATGTGAGTAAAATCGGTATGTGAGTAATATCGGCAATGTGAGTAAAATTGGCAATGTGAGTAAAATCGGCATGTGAGTAAAATCGTCATGTGAGTAAAATCGTCAATGTTAGTAAAATCGTTATATGAGTAATATCGTTATGTGAGTAAAATCGGTAATGTGAGTAAAATCAGCATGTGAGTAAAATCGTCATGTGAGTAAAATCGGCAATGTGAGTAATATTGGCATGTGATTAATATCGGCAACGTGAGTAATATCGGCAATGTGAGAAAAATCGTCATGAGAGTAAAATCGGCATGTGAGTAAAATCGGCACGTGAGTAAAATCGTCACGTGAGTAATATCAGCATGTGAGTAAAATTGGCAATGTGAGTAAAATCGTCATATGAGTAAAATCGGCACGTGAGTAAAATCGTCATGTGAGTAAAATCGTCATGTGAGTAATATTGGCATGTGAGTAAAATCGTCATGTGAGTAATATCGGCAATGTGAGTAAAATCAGCATGTGAGTAATTTCGGCACATGAGTAAAATTGTCATGTGAGTAAAATCGTCATGTGAGTAAAATCGTCATGTGAGTAATATCGGCAATGTGAGTAAAATCGGCAATGTGAGTAAAATCGTCATGTGACTAAAATGTCATGTGAGTAAAATCGTCACGTGAGTAATATCGGCATGTGAGTAAAATTTTCATGTGAGTAAAATGTCATGTGAGTAAAATCGTCATGTGAGTAATATCGGCATGTGAGTAATATCGGCAATGTGAGTAATATCGGCATGTGAGTAAAATCATCATGTGAGTAATATCGGCATGTGAGTAATAGCGGCACGTGAGTAAAATCGTCATGTGAGTAAAATCGGCATGTGAGTTATGTCGGCATGTGAGTAAAATCGGCATGTGTTTAATATCAGGATGTGAGTAATAGCGGCACATGAGTAAAATCGTCATGTGAGTAATATCGGCATGTGAGTAATATCGGCAATGTGAGTAAAATCGACACGTGAGTAAAATCGTCATGTGAGTAAAATCGTCATGTGAGTAAGATCGTCACGTGAGTAAAATCAGCAATGTGAGTAATATCGGCAATGTGAGTAATAGCGGCTGTGAGTAAAATCGTCATGTGAGTAAAATCGGCATGTGAGTAATATTGGCAATATGAGTAAAATCGGCACGAGTAAAATCGTCATGTGAGTAAAATCGTCAGGTGAGTGAAATCGTCATGTGAGTAAAATCGGCAATGTGAGTAATATTGGCACGTGAGTAATATCGGCAACGTGAGTAATATCGGCAACGTGAGTAAAATCGGCAATGTGAGTAAAATCATCATGTGAGTAAAATCGTCATGTGAGTAAAATCGTCAGGTGAGTAATTGCGGCACGTGAGTAAAATCGTCATGTGAGTAAAATCGGAAATGTGAGTAAAATCGTCATGTGAGTAAAATCGTCACATGAGTAAAATCGGCACGTGAGTAAAATCGTCATGTGAGTAAAATCGTCATGTGACTAAAATCGTCATGTGAGTAAAATCGGCAATGTGAGTAATATCGGCAATGTGAGTAAAATCGTCATGTGAGTAATATTGGCAATGTGAGTAAAATCGTCATGTGAGTAATCTTGTCATGTGAGTAAAATCGGCCTGTGAGTAAAATCAGCACGTGAGTAAAATCGTCATGTGAGTAACATCGGCATGTGAGTAAAATTGGCATGTGAGTAAAATCAGCACGTGAGTAAAATCGGCAATGTGAGTAAAATCAGCATGTGAGTAAAATCGTCATGTGAGTAAAATTGGCAATATGAGTAATATTGGCATGTGAGTAATATCGGCAACGTGAGTAATATCGGCAACGTGAGAAAAATCGCCATGTGAGTAAAATCGGCACGTGAATAAAATCGTCACGTGAGTAAAATCGTCACGTGAGTAATATCGGCATGTGAGTAAAATTGGCAATGTGAGTAAAATCGTCATGTGAGTAAAATTGGCAATATGAGTAATATTCGCACGTGAGTAATATCGGCAACGTGAGTAATATCGGCAACGTGAGAAAAATCGTCATGTGAGTAAAATCGGCACGTGAATAAAATCGTCACGTGAGTAAAATCGTCACGTGAGTAATATCGGCATGTGAGTAAAATTGGCAATGTGAGTAAAATCGTCATGTGAGTTAAATCGGCACGTGAGTAAAATCGTCATGTGAGTAAAATCGTCACGTGACTAAAATCGTCATGTGAGTAATATCGGCATGTGAGTAAAATCGGCAATGTGAGTAAAATCGTCATGTGAGTAAAATCGGCAATGTGAGTAAAATCGTCATGTGAGTAAAATCGTCATGTGAGTAATATCGGCATGTGAGTAAAATCGGCATGTGAGTAAAATCAGCACGTGTGTAAAATATGCAATGAGCGTAAAATCGGCAATGTGAGTAAAATCGTCATGTGAGTAAAATCGTCATGTGAGTAAAATCGGCATGTGAGTAAAATCGTCATGTGAGTAATATCGGCAATGTGAGTAAAATCAGCATGTGAGTAATTTCGGCACATGCGTAAAATTGTCATGTGAGTAAAATCGTCATGTGAGTAAAATCGTCATGTGAGTAATATCGGCAATGTGAGTAAAATCGGCAATGTGAGTAATATCAGCAATGTGAGTAAAATCGTCATGTGAGTAATATCGTCATGTGATTAAAATCGGCATGTGAGTAAATTCGGCATGTGAGTAAAATCGTTATGTGAGTATAATCGCCATGTGAGTAACATCGACATGTGAGTAAAATCGGCATGTGAGTAAAATCAGCACGTGAGTAAAATCGGCATGTGAGTAAAATTGGCAATGTGAGTAAAATCGTCATGTGAGTAAAATCGGCAATGTGAGTAAAATCGGCAATGTGAGTAATATCGGCATGTGAGTAAAATCGGTATGTGAGTAATAGCGGCAATGTGAGTAAAATTGGCAATGTGAGTAAAATCGGCATGTGAGTAAAATCGTCATGTGAGTAAAATCGTCAATGTGAGTAAAATCGTCATAAGAGTAATATCGTTATGTATGTAAAATCGGTAATGTGAGGAAAATCGGCATGTGAGTAAAATCGTCATGTGAGTAAAATCGGCAATGTGAGTAATATTGGCATGTGAGTAATATCGGCAACGTGAGTAATATCAGCAACGTGAGAAAAATCGTCATGTGAGTAAAATCGGCACGTGAGTAAAATCGTCACGTGAGTAAAATCGGCACGTTAGTAATATCGGCATGTGAGTAAAATCGGCAATGTGAGTAAAATCGGCAATGTGAGTAAAATCGTCATGTGACTCAAATGTCATGTGAGTAAAATCGTCATGTGAGTAATATCGGCATGTGAGTAATATCGGCAATGTGAGTAATATCGGCATGTGAGTAAAATCATCATGTGAGTAATATCGGCATGTGAGTAATAGCGGCACGTGAGTAAAATGGTCATGTGAGTAAAATCGGCATGTGAGTAATGTCGGCATTTGAGTAAAATCGTCATGTGTTTAATATCAGCATGTGAGTAATAGCGGCACATGAGTAAAATCGTCAAGTGAGTAAAATCGGCACGTGAGTAAAATCGGCACGTGAGTAAAATCGTCATGTGAGTAATATCGTCATGTGAGTAAAATCGTCATGTGAGTAATATCGGCATGTCAGTAAAATCGGCAATGTGAGTAAAATCGTCATGTGAGTAAAATCGTCAATGTGAGTAAAATCGTCATAAGAGTAATATCGTTATGTGAGTAAAATCGGTAATGTGAGTAAAATCAGCATGTGAGTAAAATCGTCATGTGAGTAATATCGGCATGTGAGTAATATCGGCATGTGAGTAATATCGGCAATGTGAGAAATATCGGCATGTGAGTAAAATCATCATGTGAGTAATATCGGCATGTGAGTAATAGCGGCACGTGAGTAAAATCGTCATGTGAGTAAAATCGTCAATGTTAGTAAAATCGTCATATGAGTAATATCGTTATGTGAGTAAAATCGGTAATGTGAGTAAAATCAGCATGTGAGTAAAATCGTCATGTGAGTAAAATCGGCAATGTGAGTAATATTGGCATGTGATTAATATCGGCAACGTGAGTAATATCGGCAACGTGAGAAAAATCGTCATGAGAGTAAAATCGGCCTGTGAGTAAAATCGGCACGTGAGTAAAATCGTCACGTGAGTAATATCAGCATGTGAGTAAAATTGGCAATGTGAGTAAAATCGTCATATGAGTAAAATCGGCACGTGAGTAAAATCGTCATGTGAGTAAAATCGCCATGTGAGTAATATCGGCAATGTGAGTAAAATCGGTATGTGAGTAATATCGGCAATGTGAGTAAAATCGTCAAGTGAGTAAAATCGGCACGTGAGTAAAATCGGCACGTGAGTAAAATCGTCATGTGAGTAATATCGTCATGTGAGTAAAATCGTCATGTGAGTAATATCGGCATGTCAGTAAAATCGGCAATGTGAGTAAAATCGTCATGTGAGTAAAATCGTCAATGTGAGTAAAATCGTCATAAGAGTAATATCGTTATGTGAGTAAAATCGGTAAAGTGAGTAAAATCAGCATGTGAGTAAAATCGTCATGTGAGTAATATCGGCATGTGAGTAATATCGGCATGTGAGTAATATCGGCAATGTGAGAAATATCGGCATGTGAGTAAAATCATCATGTGAGTAATATCGGCATGTGAGTAATAGCGGCACGTGAGTAAAATCGTCATGTGAGTAAAATCGTCAATGTTAGTAAAATCGTCATATGAGTAATATCGTTATGTGAGTAAAATCGGTAATGTGAGTAAAATCAGCATGTGAGTAAAATCGTCATGTGAGTAAAATCGGCAATGTGAGTAATATTGGCATGTGATTAATATCGTCATGTGAGTAAAATCGGCCTGTGAGTAAAATCAGCATGTGAGTAAAATCGTTATGTGTGTAAAATCGTCATGTGAGTAACATCGGCATGTGAGTAAAATCAGCATGTGAGTAAAATCAGCACGTGAGTAAAATCGGCAATGTGAGTAAAATCGGCAATGTGAGTAAAATCGTCATGTGAGTAAAATCGCCATGTGAGTAATATCGGCAATGTGAGTAAAATCGGTATGTGAGTAATATCGGCAATGTGAGTAAAATTGGCAATGTGAGTAAAATCGGCATGTGAGTAAAATCGTCATGTGAGTAAAATCGTCAATGTTAGTAAAATCGTTATATGAGTAATATCGTTATGTGAGTAAAATCGGTAATGTGAGTAAAATCAGCATGTGAGTAAAATCGTCATGTGAGTAAAATCGGCAATGTGAGTAATATTGGCATGTGATTAATATCGGCAACGTGAGTAATATCGGCAACGTGAGAAAAATCGTCATGAGAGTAAAATCGGCATGTGAGTAAAATCGGCACGTGAGTAAAATCGTCACGTGAGTAATATCAGCATGTGAGTAAAATTGGCAATGTGAGTAAAATCGTCATATGAGTAAAATCGGCACGTGAGTAAAATCGTCATGTGAGTAAAATCGTCATGTGAGTAATATTGGCATGTGAGTAAAATCGTCATGTGAGTAATATCGGCAATGTGAGTAAAATCAGGATGTGAGTAATTTCGGCACATGAGTAAAATTGTCATGTGAGTAAAATCGTCATGTGAGTAAAATCGTCATGTGAGTAATATCGGCAATGTGAGTAAAATCGGCAATGTGAGTAAAATCGTCATGTGACTAAAATGTCATGTGAGTAAAATCGTCACGTGAGTAATATCGGCATGTGAGTAAAATTTTCATGTGAGTAAAATGTCATGTGAGTAAAATCGTCATGTGAGTAATATCGGCATGTGAGTAATATCGGCATGTGAGTAATATCGGCAATGTGAGTAATATCGGCATGTGAGTAAAATCATCATGTGAGTAATATCGGCATGTGAGTAATAGCGGCACGTGAGTAAAATCGTCATGTGAGTAAAATCGGCATGTGAGTTATGTCGGCATGTGAGTAAAATCGGCATGTGTTTAATATCAGGATGTGAGTAATAGCGGCACATGAGTAAAATCGTCATGTGAGTAATATCGGCATGTGAGTAAAATCGGCATGTGAGTAAAATCGGCATGTGAGTAAAATCGTTATGTGAGTATAATCGCCATGTGAGTAACATCGACATGTGAGTAAAATCGGCATGTGAGTAAAATCAGCACGTGAGTAAAATCGGCATGTGAGTAAAATTGGCAATGTGAGTAAAATCGTCATGTGAGTAAAATCGGCAATGTGAGTAAAATCGGCAATGTGAGAATATCGGCATGTGAGTAAAATCGGTATGTGAGTAATAGCGGCAATGTGAGTAAAATTGGCAATGTGAGTAAAATCGGCATGTGAGTAAAATCGTCATGTGAGTAAAATCGTCAATGTGAGTAAAATCGTCATAAGAGTAATATCGTTATGTATGTAAAATCGGTAATGTGAGGAAAATCGGCATGTGAGTAAAATCGTCATGTGAGTAAAATCGGCAATGTGAGTAATATTGGCATGTGAGTAATATCGGCAACTTGAGTAATATCAGCAACGTGAGAAAAATCGTCATGTGAGTAAAATCGGCACGTGAGTAAAATCGTCACGTGAGTAAAATCGGCACGTTAGTAATATCGGCATGTGAGTAAAATCGGCAATGTGAGTAAAATCGGCAATGTGAGTAAAATCGTCATGTGACTCAAATGTCATGTGAGTAAAATCGTCATGTGAGTAATATCGGCATGTGAGTAATATCGGCAATGTGAGTAATATCGGCATGTGAGTAAAATCATCATGTGAGTAATATCGGCATGTGAGTAATAGCGGCACGTGAGTAAAATCGTCATGTGAGTAAAATCGGCATGTGAGTAATGTCGGCATTTGAGTAAAATCGTCATGTGTTTAATATCGGCATGTGAGTAATAGCGGCACATGAGTAAAATCGTCAAGTGAGTAAAATCGGCACGTGAGTAAAATCGGCACGTGAGTAAAATCGTCATGTGAGTAATATCGTCATGTGAGTAAAATCGTCATGTGAGTAATATCGGCATGTGAGTAAAATCGGCAATGTGAGTAAAATCGTCATGTGAGTAAAATCGTCAATGTGAGTAAAATCTTCATAAGAGTAATATCGTTATGTGAGTAAAATCGGTAATGTGAGTAAAATCAGCATGTGAGTAAAATCGTCATGTGAGTAATATCGGCATGTGAGTAATATCGGCAATGTGAGAAATATCGGCATGTGAGTAAAATCATCATGTGAGTAATATCGGCATGTGAGTAATAGCGGCACGTGAGTAAAATCGTCATGTGAGTAAAATCGGCATGTGATAATGTCGGCATGTGAGTAAAATCGGCATGTGAGTAAAATCGTCATGTGAGTAATATCGGCATGTGAGTAAAATCGGCAATGTGAGTAAAATCGTCATGTGAGTAATACCGTCAATGTGAGTAAAATCGTCATGTGAGTAATATCGTCATGTGAGTAAAATCGGCCTGTGAGTAAAATCAGCATGTGAGTAAAATCGTTATGTGTGTAAAATCGTCATGTGAGTAACATCGGCATGTGAGTAAAATCAGCATGAGTAAAATCAGCACGTGAGTAAAATCGGCAATGTGAGTAAAATCGGCAATGTGAGTAAAATCGTCATGTGAGTAAAATCGCCATGTGAGTAATATCGGCAATGTGAGTAAAATCGGTATGTGAGTAATATCGGCAATGTGAGTAAAATTGGCAATGTGAGTAAAATCGGCATGTGAGTAAAATCGTCATGTGAGTAAAATCGTCAATGTTAGTAAAATCGTTATATGAGTAATATCGTTATGTGAGTAAAATCGGTAATGTGAGTAAAATCAGCATGTGAGTAAAATCGTCATGTGAGTAAAATCGGCAATGTGAGTAATATTGGCATGTGATTAATATCGGCAACGTGAGTAATATCGGCAACGTGAGAAAAATCGTCATGAGAGTAAAATCGGCATGTGAGTAAAATCGGCACGTGAGTAAAATCGTCACGTGAGTAATATCAGCATGTGAGTAAAATTGGCAATGTGAGTAAAATCGTCATGAGTAAAATCGGCACGTGAGTAAAATCGTCATGTGAGTAAAATCGTCATGTGAGTAATATTGGCATGTGAGTAAAATCGTCATGTGAGTAATATCGGCAATGTGAGTAAAATCAGCATGTGAGTAATTTCGGCACATGAGTAAAATTGTCATGTGAGTAAAATCGTCATGTGAGTAAAATCGTCATGTGAGTAATATCGGCAATGTGAGTAAAATCGGCAATGTGAGTAAAATCGTCATGTGACTAAAATGTCATGTGAGTAAAATCGTCACGTGAGTAATATCGGCATGTGAGTAAAATTTTCATGTGAGTAAAATGTCATGTGAGTAAAATCGTCATGTGAGTAATATCGGCATGTGAGTAATATCGGCATGTGAGTAATATCGGCAATGTGAGTAATATCGGCATGTGAGTAAAATCATCATGTGAGTAATATCGGCATGTGAGTAATAGCGGCACGTGAGTAAAATCGTCATGTGAGTAAAATCGGCATGTGAGTTATGTCGGCATGTGAGTAAAATCGGCATGTGTTTAATATCAGGATGTGAGTAATAGCGGCACATGAGTAAAATCGTCATGTGAGTAAAATCGTCATGTGAGTAAAATCGGCAATGTGAGTAAAATCGTCATGTGAGTAAAATCGTCATGTGAGTAAAATCGTCATGTGAGTAAGATCGTCACGTGAGTAAAATCAGCAATGTGAGTAATATCGGCAATGTGAGTAATAGCGGCTGTGAGTAAAATCGTCATGTGAGTAAAATCGGCATGTGAGTAATATTGGCAATATGAGTAAAATCGGCACGAGTAAAATCGTCATGTGAGTAAAATCGTCAGGTGAGTGAAATCGTCATGTGAGTAAAATCGGCAATGTGAGTAATATTGGCACGTGAGTAATATCGGCAACGTGAGTAATATCGGCAACGTGAGTAAAATCGGCAATGTGAGTAAAATCATCATGTGAGTAAAATCGTCATGTGAGTAAAATCGTCAGGTGAGTAATTGCGGCACGTGAGTAAAATCGTCATGTGAGTAAAATCGGAAATGTGAGTAAAATCGTCATGTGAGTAAAATCGTCACATGAGTAAAATCGGCACGTGAGTAAAATCGTCATGTGAGTAAAATCGTCATGTGACTAAAATCGTCATGTGAGTAATATTGGCAATGTGAGTAAAATCGTCATGTGAGTAATCTTGTCATGTGAGTAAAATCGACCTGTGAGTAAAATCAGCACGTGAGTAAAATCGTCATGTGAGTAACATCGGCATGTGAGTAAAATTGGCATGTGAGTAAAATCAGCACGTGAGTAAAATCGGCAATGTGAGTAAAATCAGCATGTGAGTAAAATCGTCATGTGAGTAAAATTGGCAATATGAGTAATATTGGCATGTGAGTAATATCGGCAACGTGAGTAATATCGGCAACGTGAGAAAAATCGGCACGTGAGTAAAATCGGCACGTGAGTAAAATCGTCATGTGAGTAATATCGTCATGTGAGTAAAATCGTCATGTGAGTAATATCGGCATGTCAGTAAAATCGGCAATGTGAGTAAAATCGTCATGTGAGTAAAATCGTCAATGTGAGTAAAATCGTCATAAGAGTAATATCGTTATGTGAGTAAAATCGGTAATGTGAGTAAAATCAGCATGTGAGTAAAATCGTCATGTGAGTAATATCGGCATGTGAGTAATATCGGCATGTGAGTAATATCGGCAATGTGAGAAATATCGGCATGTGAGTAAAATCATCATGTGAGTAATATCGGCATGTGAGTAATAGCGGCACGTGAGTAAAATCGTCATGTGAGTAAAATCGTCAATGTTAGTAAAATCGTCATATGAGTAATATCGTTATGTGAGTAAAATCGGTAATGTGAGTAAAATCAGCATGTGAGTAAAATCGTCATGTGAGTAAAATCGGCAATGTGAGTAATATTGGCATGTGATTAATATCGGCAACGTGAGTAATATCGGCAACGTGAGAAAAATCGTCATGAGAGTAAAATCGGCATGTGAGTAAAATCGGCACGTGAGTAAAATCGTCACGTGAGTAATATCAGCATGTGAGTAAAATTGGCAATGTGAGTAAAATCGTCATATGAGTAAAATCGGCACGTGAGTAAAATCGTCATGTGAGTAAAATCGTCATGTGAGTAATATTGGCATGTGAGTAAAATCGTCATGTGAGTAATATCGGCAATGTGAGTAAAATCAGCATGTGAGTAATTTCGGCACATGAGTAAAATTGTCATGTGAGTAAAATCGTCATGTGAGTAAAATCGTCATGTGAGTAATATCGGCAATGTGAGTAAAATCGGCAATGTGAGTAAAATCGTCATGTGACTAAAATGTCATGTGAGTAAAATCGTCACGTGAGTAATATCGGCATGTGAGTAAAATTTTCATGTGAGTAAAATGTCATGTGAGTAAAATCGTCATGTGAGTAATATCGGCATGTGAGTAATATCGGCATGTGAGTAATATCGGCAATGTGAGTAATATCGGCATGTGAGTAAAATCATCATGTGAGTAATATCGGCATGTGAGTAATAGCGGCACGTGAGTAAAATCGTCATGTGAGTAAAATCGGCATGTGAGTTATGTCGGCATGTGAGTAAAATCGGCATGTGTTTAATATCAGCATGTGAGTAATAGCGGCACATGAGTAAAATCGTCATGTGAGTAATATCGGCATGTGAGTAATATCGGCAATGTGAGTAATATCGACACGTGAGTAAAATCGTCATGTGAGTAAAATCGTCATGTGAGTAAGATCGTCACGTGAGTAAAATCAGCAATGTGAGTAATATCGGCAATGTGAGTAATAGCGGCTGTGAGTAAAATCGTCATGTGAGTAAAATCGGCATGTGAGTAATATTGGCAATATGAGTAAAATCGGCACGAGTAAAATCGTCATGTGAGTAAAATCGTCAGGTGAGTGAAATCGTCATGTGAGTAAAATCGGCAATGTGAGTAATATTGGCACGTGAGTAATATCGGCAACGTGAGTAATATCGGCAACGTGAGTAAAATCGTCAATGTGAGTAAAATCATCATGTGAGTAAAATCGTCATGTGAGTAAAATCGTCAGGTGAGTAATTGCGGCACGTGAGTAAAATCGTCATGTGAGTAAAATCGGAAATGTGAGTAAAATCGTCATGTGAGTAAAATCGTCACATGAGTAAAATCGGCACGTGAGTAAAATCGTCATGTGAGTAAAATCGTCATGTGACTAAAATCGTCATGTGAGTAAAATCGGCAATGTGAGTAATATCGGCAATGTGAGTAAAATCGTCATGTGAGTAATATCGTCATGAGAGTAAAATCGTCATGTGAGTAAAATCGGCATGTGAGTAAAATCGTTATGTGAGTCAAATCGTCATGTGAGTAATATCGGCATGTGAGTAAAATCAGCATGTGAGTAAAATCAGCACGTGAGTAAAATCGGCAATGTGCGTAAAATCGGCAATGTGAGTAAAATCGTCATGTGAGTAATATCGTCATGTGAGTAAAATCGGCACGTGAGTAAAATCGTCATGTGAGTAAAATCGGCAATGTGAGTTAAAGCGGCACTTGAGTAAAATCGTCTTGTGAGTAAAATCGTCAATGTGAGTAATATCGGCATTTGAGTAAAATCGGCAATGTGAGTAAATTCGGCACGTAAGTAAAACCATCATGTGAGTAAAATCGTCATGTGAGTAAAATCATCATGTGAGTAATATCGGCATGTGAGTAACAGCGGCACGTGAGTAAAATCGTCATGTGAGTAAAATCGGCATGTGAGTAATGTCGGCATGTGAGTAAAATCGGCATGTGAGTAAAATCGTCATGTGAGTAATATCGGCATGTGAGTAAAATCGGCAATGTGAGTAAAATCGTCATGTGAGTAATATCGGCAATGTGAGTAAAATCGTCATGTGAGTAATATCGTCATGTGAGTAAAATCGGCCTGTGAGTAAAATCAGCATGTGAGTACAATCGTTATGTGTGTAAAATCGTCATGTGAGTAACATCGGCATGTGAGTAAAATCAGCATGTGAGTAAAATCAGCACGTGAGTAAAATCGGCAATGTGAGTAAAATCGGCAATGTGAGTAAAATCGTCATGTGAGTAAAATCGCCATGTGAGTAATATCGGCAATGTGAGTAAAATCGGTATGTGAGTAATATCGGCAATGTGAGAAAAATTGGCAATGTGAGTAAAATCGGCATGTGAGTAAAATCGTCATGTGAGTAAAATCGTCAATGTTAGTAAAATCGTCATATGAGTAATATCGTTATGTGATTAAAATCGGTAATGTGAGTAAAATCAGCATGTGAGTAAAATCGTCATGTGAGTAAAATCGGTAATGTGAGTAATATTGGGATGTGAGTAATATCGGCAACGTGAGTAATATCGGCAACGTGAGAAAAATCGTCATGTGAGTAAAATCGGCACGTGAGTAAAATCGGCACGTGAGTAAAATCGTCACTTGAATAATATCGGCATGTGAGTAAAATTGGCAATGTGAGTAAAATCGACATGTGAGTAAAATCGGCATGTGAGTAAAATCGCCATGTGAGTAATATCGGCATGTGAGTAAAATCGGTAATGTGAGTAAAATCGTCATGTGAGTAATATTGGCAATGTGAGTAAAATCGTCATGTGAGTAATATCATCATGTGAGTAAAATCGGCCTGTGAGTAAAATCTGCATGTGAGTAAAATCTTTACGTGAGTAAAATCGTCATGTGAGTAACATCGGCATGTGAGTAAAATCGGCATGTGAGTAAAATCAGCACGTGAGTAAAATCGGCAATGTGAGTAAAATCGGCAATGTGAGTAAAATCGTCATGTGAGTAAAATCGCCATGTGAGTAAAATCGTCATGTGAGTAAAATCGTCAATGTGAGTAAAATCGTCATATGAGTAATATTGTTAAGTGAGTAAAATCGGTAATGTGAGTAAAATCAGCATGTGAGTAAAATCGTCATGTGAGTAAAATTGGCAATATGAGTAATATTGGCATGTGAGTAATATCGGCATGTGAGTAATGTCGGCATTTGAGTAAAATTGTCATGTGTTTAATATCGGCATGTGAGTAATAGCGGCACATGAGTAAAATCGTCATGTGAGTAAAATCGTCACGTGAGTAAAATCGGCACGTGAGTAAAATCGTCATGTGAGTAAAATCGTCATGTGAGTAAAATCGTCATGTGAGTAATATCGGCATGTGAGTAAAATCAGCACGTGAGTAAAATCGTCATGTGAGTAATATCGGCAATGTGAGTAAAATCGTCATGTGAGTAAAATGTCATGTGAGTAAAAGCTTCATGTGAGTAACATCGGCATGTGAGTAATATCGGCATGTGAGTAATACCGGCAATGTGAGTAATATCGGCATGTGAGTAAAATCATCATGTGAGTAATATCGGCATGTGAGTAATAGCGGCACGTGAGTAAAATCGTCATGTGAGTAAAATCGGCATGTGAGTAATGTCGGCATTTGAGTAAAATCGTCATGTGTTTAATATCGGCATGTGAGTAATAGCGGCACATGAGTAAAATCGTCATGTGAGTAAAATCGTCACGTGAGTAAAATCGGCATGTGAGTAAAATCGTCATGTGAGTAAAATCGTCATGTGAGTAAAATCGTCATGTGAGTAATATCGGCATGTGAGTAAAATCGGCATGTGAGTAAAATCGGCAATGTGAGTAAAATCGTCATGTGAGTAATATCGGCAATGTGAGTAAAATCGTCATGTGAGTAATATCGTCATGTGAGTAAAATCGGCCTGTGAGTAAAATCAGCATGTGAGTACAATCGTTATGTGTGTAAAATCGTCATGTGAGTAACATCGGCATGTGAGTAAAATCAGCATGTGAGTAAAATCAGCACGTGAGTAAAATCGGCAATGTGAGTAAAATCGGCAATGTGAGTAAAATCGTCATGTGAGTAAAATCGCCATGTGAGTAATATCGGCAATGTGAGTAAAATCGGTATGTGAGTAATATCGGCAATGTGAGAAAAATTGGCAATGTGAGTAAAATCGGCATGTGAGTAAAATCGTCATGTGAGTAAAATCGTCAATGTTAGTAAAATCGTCATAGGAGTAATATCGTTATGTGATTAAAATCGGTAATGTGAGTAAAATCAGCATGTGAGTAAAATCGTCATGTGAGTAAAATCGGTAATGTGAGTAATATTGGGATGTGAGTAATATCGGCAACGTGAGTAATATCGGCAACGTGAGAAAAATCGTCATGTGAGTAAAATCGGCACGTGAGTAAAATCGGCACGTGAGTAAAATCGTCACTTGAATAATATCGGCATGTGAGTAAAATTGGCAATGTGAGTAAAATCGACATGTGAGTAAAATCGGCATGTGAGTAAAATCGCCATGTGAGTAATATCGGCATGTGAGTAAAATCGGTAATGTGAGTAAAATCGTCATGTGAGTAATATTGGCAATGTGAGTAAAATCGTCATGTGAGTAATATCATCATGTGAGTAAAATCGGCCTGTGAGTAAAATCTGCATGTGAGTAAAATCTTTACGTGAGTAAAATCGTCATGTGAGTAACATCGGCATGTGAGTAAAATCGGCATGTGAGTAAAATCAGCACGTGAGTAAAATCGGCAATGTGAGTAAAATCGGCAATGTGAGTAAAATCGTCATGTGAGTAAAATCGCCATGTGAGTAAAATCGTCATGTGAGTAAAATCGTCAATGTGAGTAAAATCGTCATATGAGTAATATTGTTAAGTGAGTAAAATCGGTAATGTGAGTAAAATCAGCATGTGAGTAAAATCGTCATGTGAGTAAAATTGGCAATATGAGTAATATTGGCATGTGAGTAATATCGGCATGTGAGTAATGTCGGCATTTGAGTAAAATCGTCATGTGTTTAATATCGGCATGTGAGTAATAGCGGCACATGAGTAAAATCGTCATGTGAGTAAAATCGTCACGTGAGTAAAATCGGCACGTGAGTAAAATCGTCATGTGAGTAAAATCGTCATGTGAGTAAAATCGTCATGTGCGTAATATCGGCATGTGAGTAAAATCAGCACGTGAGTAAAATCGTCATGTGAGTAATATCGGCAATGTGAGTAAAATCGTCATGTGAGTAAAATGTCATGTGAGTAAAAGCTTCATGTGAGTAACATCGGCATGTGAGTAATATCGGCATGTGAGTAATATCGGCAATGTGAGTAATATCGGCATGTGAGTAAAATCATCATGTGAGTAATATCGGCATGTGAGTAATAGCGGCACGTGAGTAAAATCGTCATGTGAATAAAATCGGCATGTGAGTAATGTCGGCATTTGAGTAAAATCGTCATGTGTTTAATATCGTCACGTGAGTAAAATCGGCATGTGAGTAAAATCGTCATCTGAGTAAAATCGTCATGTGAGTAAAATCGTCATGTGAGTAATATCGGCATGTGAGTAAAATCGGCAATGTGAGTAAAATCGTCATGTGAGTAATATCGGCAATGTGAGTAAAATCGTCATGTGAGTAATATCGTCATGTGAGTATAATCGGCCTGTGAGTAAAATCAGCATGTGAGTAAAATCGTTATGTGAGTAAAATCGTCATGTGAGTAACATCGGCATGTGAGTAAAATCGGCATGTGAGTAAAATCAGCACGTGAGTAAAATCGGCAATGTGAGTTAAATCGGCAATGTGAGTAAAATCGTCATGTGAGTAAAATCGCCATGTGAGTAATATCGGCAATGTGAGTAATATCGGCATGTGAGTAAAATCTGTATGTGAATAATATCGTCAATGTGAGTAAAATTGGCAATGTGAGTAAAATCGTCATGTGAGTAAAATCGTCATGTGAGTAAAATCGTCAATGTGAGTAAAATCGTCATATGAGTAATATCGTTATGTGAGTAAAATCGGTAATGTGAGTAAAATCAGCATGTGAGTAAAATCGTCATGTGAGTAAAATCGGCAATGTGAGTAATATTGGCATGTGAGTAATATCGGCAACGTGAGTAATATCGGCAACGTGAGAAAAATCGACATGTGAGTAAAATCGGCACGTGAGTAAAATCGGCACATGAGTAAAATCGTCACGTGAATAATATCGGCATGTGAGTAAAATTGGCAATGTGAGTAAAATCGGTAATGTGAGTAAAATCAGCATGTGAGTAAAATCGTCATGTGAGTAAAATCGGCAATGTGAGTAATATTGGCATGTGAGTAATATCGTCATGTGAGTAAAATTGGCAATGTGAGTAAAATCGTCAGGTGAGTAATTGCGGCACGTGAGTAAAATCGTCATGTGAGTAAAATCGGAAATGTGAGTAAAATCGTCATATGAGTAAAATCGTCACATGAGTAAAATCGGCACGTGAGTAAAATCGTCATGTGAGTAAAATCGTCACGTGACTAAAATCGTCATGTGAGTTATATCGGCATGTGAGTAAAATCGGCAATGTGAGTAAAATCGTCATGTGAATAATATCGTCATGAGAGTAAAATTGGCACGTGAGTAAAATCGTCTTGTGAGTAAAATCGTCAATGTGAGTAATATCGGCATTTGAGTAAAATCGGCAATGTGAGTAAATTCGGCACGTAAGTAAAACCGTCATGTGAATAAAATCGGCCTGTGAGTAAAATCAGCATGTGAGTAATATCGGCATGTGAGTTATAGCGGCACGTGAGTAAAATCGTCATGTGAGTAAAATCGGCATGTGAGTAATGTCGGCATGTGAGTAAAATCGGCATGTGAGTAAAATCGTCATGTGAGTAATATCGGCATGTGAGTAAAATCGGCAATGTGAGTAAAATCGTCATGTGAGTAATATCGGCAATGTGAGTAAAATCGTCATGTGAGTAATATCGGCATGTGAGTAAAATCGGCCTGTGAGTAAAATCAGCATGTGAGTAAAATCGTTATGTGTGTAAAATCGTCATGTGAGTAACATCGACATGTGAGTAAAATCAGCATGTGAGTAAAATCAGCACGTGAGTAAAATCGGCAATGTGAGTAAAATCGCCATGTGAGTAAAATCGTCATGTGAGTAAAATCGCCATGTGAGTAATATCGGCAATGTGAGTAAAATCGGTATGTGAGTAATATCGGCAATGTGAGTAAAATTGGCAATGTGAGTAAAATCGGCATGTGAGTAAAATCGTCATGTGAGTAAAATCGTCAATGTTAGTAAAATCGTCATATGAGTAATATCGTTAGGTGAGTAAAATCGGTAATGTGAGTAAAATCAGCATGTGAGTAAAATCGTCATGTGAGTAAAATCGGCAATGTGAGTAATATTGGCATGTGAGTACTATCGTCATGTGAGTAAAATTGGCAATGTGAGTAAAATCGTCATGTGAGTAAAATCGGCTCGTGAGTAAAATCGTCATGTGAGTAAAATCGTCATGTGAGTAATATTGGCATGTGAGTAAAATCGTCATGTGAGTAATATCGGCAATGTGAGTAAAATCAGCATGTGAGTAATTTCGGCACATGAGTAAAATCGACATGTGAGTAATATCGTCATGTGAGTAAAATCGTCATGTGAGTAATATCGGCATGTGAGTAAAATCGGCAATGTGAGTAAAATCGTCATGTGAGTAAAATCGTCAATGTGAGTAAAATCGTCATATGAGTAATATCGTTATGTGAGTAAAATCGGTAATGTGAGTAAAATCAGCATGTGAGTAAAATCGTTATGTGAGTAAAATCGTCATGTGAGTAACATCGGCATGTGAGTAAAATCGGCATGTGAGTAAAATCAGCACGTGAGTAAAATCGGCAATGTGAGTTAAATCGGCAATGTGAGTAAAATCATCATGTGAGTAAAATTGCCATGTGAGTAATATCGGCAATGTGAGTAATATCGGCATGTGAGTAAAATTTGTATGTGAATAATATCGTCAATGTGAGTAAAATTGGCAATGTGAGTAAAATCGTCATGTGAGTAAAATCGTCATGTGAGTAAAATCGTCAATGTGAGTAAAATCGTCATATGAGTAATATCGTTATGTGAGTAAAATCGGTAATGTGAGTAAAATCAGCATGTGAGTAAAATCGTCATGTGAGTAAAATCGGCAATGTGAGTAATATTGGCATGTGAGTAATATCGGCAACGTGAGTAATATCGGCAACGTGAGAAAAATCGACATGTGAGTAAAATCGGCACGTGAGTAAAATCGGCACGTGAGTAAAATCGTCACGTGAATAATATCGTCATGTGAGTAAAATTGGCAATGTGAGTAAAATCGTCAGGTGAGTAATTGCGGCACGTGAGTAAAATCGTCATGTGAGTAAAATCGGAAATGTGAGTAAAATCGTCATGTGAGTAAAATCGTCACATGAGTAAAATCGGCACGTGAGTAAAATCGTCATGTGAGTAAAATCGTCATGTGACTAAAATCGTCATGTGAGTTATATCGGCATGTGAGTAAAATCGGCAATGTGAGTAAAATCGTCATGTGAATAATATCGGCATGTGAGTAAAATCGGCAATGTGAGTAATATCGGCAATGTGAGTAAAATCGTCATGTGAGTAATATCGTCATGAGAGTAAAATCGGCATGTGAGTAAAATCGGCATGTGAGTAAAATCATTATGTGAGTCAAATCGTCATGTGAGTAATATCGGCATGTGAGTAAAATCGGCATGTGAGTAAAATCAGCATGTGAGTAAAATCGGCAATGTGCGTAAAATCGGCAATGTGAGTAAAATCGTCATGTGAGTAATATCGGCTTGTGAGTAAAATCGGCATGTGAGTAAAATCGTTATGTGAGTAATATCGGCATGTGAGTAAAATCGGCAATGTGAGTAAAATCGGCACGTGAGTAAAATCGTCATGTGAGTAAAATCGGCAATGTGAGTTAAATCGGCACGTGAGTAAAATCGTCTTGTGAGTAAAATCGTCAATGTGAGTAATATCGGCATTTGAGTAAAATCGGCAATGTGAGTAAATTCGGCACGTAAGTAAAACCGTCATGTGAATAAAATCGTCATGTGACTAAAATCGTCATGTGAGTAATATCGGCAGGTGAATAAAATCGGCAATGTGAGTAAAATCGTCATGTGAATAATATCGGCATGTGAGTAAAATCGGCATGTGAGTAAAATCAGCACGTGAGTAAAATCGGCAATGTGCGTAAAATCGGCAATGTGAGTAAAATCGTCATGTGAGTAATATCGGCATGTGAGTAAAATCGGCAATGTGAGTAATATCGGCATGTGAGTAAAATTTGTATGTGAATAATATCGTCAATGTGAGTAAAATTGGCAATGTGAGTAAAATCGTCATGTGAGTAAAATCGTCATGTGAGTAAAATCGTCAATGTGAGTAAAATCGTCATATGAGTAATATCGTTATGTGAGTAAAATCGGTAATGTGAGTAAAATCAGCATGTGAGTAAAATCGTCATGTGAGTAAAATCGGCAATGTGAGTAATATTGGCATGTGAGTAATATCGGCAACGTGAGTAATATCGGCAACGTGAGAAAAATCGACATGTGAGTAAAATCGGCACGTGAGTAAAATCGGCACGTGAGTAAAATCGTCACGTGAATAATATCGTCATGTGAGTAAAATTGGCAATGTGAGTAAAATCGTCAGGTGAGTAATTGCGGCACGTGAGTAAAATCGTCATGTGAGTAAAATCGGAAATGTGAGTAAAATCGTCATGTGAGTAAAATCGTCACATGAGTAAAATCGGCACGTGAGTAAAATCGTCATGTGAGTAAAATCGTCATGTGACTAAAATCGTCATGTGAGTTATATCGGCATGTGAGTAAAATCGGCAATGTGAGTAAAATCGTCATGTGAATAATATCGGCATGTGAGTAAAATCGGCAATGTGAGTAATATCGGCAATGTGAGTAAAATCGTCATGTGAGTAATATCGTCATGAGAGTAAAATCGGCATGTGAGTAAAATCGGCATGTGAGTAAAATCATTATGTGAGTCAAATCGTCATGTGAGTAATATCGGCATGTGAGTAAAATCGGCATGTGAGTAAAATCAGCACGTGAGTAAAATCGGCAATGTGAGTAAAATCGGCAATGTGAGTAAAATCGTCATGTGAGTAATATCGGCTTGTGAGTAAAATCGGCATGTGAGTAAAATCGTTATGTGAGTAATATCGGCATGTGAGTAAAATCAGCACGTGAGTAAAATCGGCAATGTGCGTAAAATCGGCAATGTGAGTAAAATCGTCATGTGAGTAATATCGGCATGTGAGTAAAATCGGCAATGTGAGTAATATCGGCATGTGAGTAAAATTTGTATGTGAATAATATCGTCAATGTGAGTAAAATTGGCAATGTGAGTAAAATCGTCATGTGAGTAAAATCGTCATGTGAGTAAAATCGTCAATGTGAGTAAAATCGTCATATGAGTAATATCGTTATGTGAGTAAAATCGGTAATGTGAGTAAAATCAGCATGTGAGTAAAATCGTCATGTGAGTAAAATCGGCAATGTGAGTAATATTGGCATGTGAGTAATATCGGCAACGTGAGTAATATCGGCAACGTGAGAAAAATCGACATGTGAGTAAAATCGGCACCTGAGTAAAATCGTCACGTGAATAATATCGTCATGTGAGTAAAATTGGCAATGTGAGTAAAATCGTCAGGTGAGTAATTGCGGCACGTGAGTAAAATCGTCATGTGAGTAAAATCGGAAATGTGTGTAAAATCGTCATGTGAGTAAAATCGTCACATGAGTAAAATCGGCACGTGAGTAAAATCGTCATGTGAGTAAAATCGTCATGTGACTAAAATCGTCATGTGAGTTATATCGGCATGTGAGTAAAATCGGCAATGTGAGTAAAATCGTCATGTGAATAATATCGGCATGTGAGCAAAATCGGCAATGTGAGTAATATCGGCAATGTGAGTAAAATCGTCATGTGAGTAATATCGTCATGAGAGTAAAATCGGCATGTGAGTAAAATCGGCATGTGAGTAAAATCATTATGTGAGTCAAATCGTCATGTGAGTAATATCGGCATGTGAGTAAAATCGGCATGTGAGTAAAATCAGCACGTGAGTAAAATCGGCAATGTGCGTAAAATCGGCAATGTGAGTAAAATCGTCATGTGAGTAATATCGGCTTGTGAGTAAAATCGGCATGTGAGTAAAATCGTTGTGTGAGTAATATCGGCATGTGAGTAAAATCGGCAATGTGAGTAAAATCGGCACGTGAGTAAAATCGTCATGTGAGTAAAATCGGCAATGTGAGTTAAATCGGCACGTGAGTAAAATCGTCTTGTGAGTAAAATCGTCAATGTGAGTAATATCGGCATTTGAGTAAAATCGGCAATGTGAGTAAATTCGGCACGTAAGTAAAACCGTCATGTGAATAAAATCGTCATGTGAGTAAAATCGTCATATGAGTAATATCGTTATGTGAGTAAAATCGGTAATGTGAGTAAAATCAGCATGTGAGTAAAATCGTCATGTGACTAAAATCGTCATGTGAGTAATATCGGCAGGTGAATAAAATCGGCAATGTGAGTAAAATCGTCATGTGAATAATATCGGCATGTGAGTAAAATCGGCAATGTGAGTAATGTCGGCAATGTGAGTAAAATCGTCATGTGAGTAATATCGTCATGTGAGTAAAATCGGCATGTGAGTAAAATCGGCATGTGAGTAAAATCGTCATGTGAGTAAAATCGTCATGTGAGTAATATCGGCATGTGAGTAAAATCGGCATGTGAGTAAAATCAGCACGTGAGTAAAATCGGCAATGTGCGTAAAATCGGCAATGTGAGTAAAATCGTCATGTGAGTAATATCGGCATGTGAGTAAAATCGGCAATGTGAGTAAAATCGGCATGTGAGTAAAACCGTCATGTGAATAAAATCGTCATGTGAGTAAAATCGTCATATGAGTAATATCGTCAATGTGAGTAAAATTGGCAATGTGAGTAAAATCGTCATGTGAGTAAAATCGTCATGTGAGTAAAATCGTCAATGTGAGTAAAATCGTCATATGAGTAATATCGTTATGTGAGTAAAATTGGTAATGTGAGTAAAATCAGCATGTGAGTAAAATCGTCATGTGAGTAAAATCGGCAATGTGAGTAATATTGGCATGTGAGTAATATCGGCAACGTGAGTAATATCGGCAACGTGAGAAAAATCGTCATGTGAGTAAAATCGGCACGTGAGTAAAATCGGCACGTGAGTAAAATCGTCACGTGAGTAATATCGGCATGTGAGTAAAATTGGCAATGTGAGTAAAATCGTCATGTGAGTAAAATCGGCACGTGAGTAAAATCGTCATGTGAGTAAAATCGTCATGTGAGTAATATCGGCATGTGAGTAAAATCGTCATGTGAGTAATATCGGCAATGTGAGTAAAATCAGCATGTGAGTAATTTCGGCACATGAGTAAAATTGTCATGTGAGTAATATCGGCATGTGAGTAAAATCGACATGTGAGTAATATCGGCAATGTGAGTAAAATCGGCAATGTGAGTAAAATCGTCATGTGACTAAAATGTCATGTGAGTAAAATCGTCACGTGAGTAATATCGGCATGTGAGTAAAATTGTCATGTGAGTAAAATGTCATGTGAGTAAAATCGTCATGTGAGTAATATCGGCATGTGAGTAAAATCATCATGTGAGTAATATCGGAATGTGAGTAATAGCGGCACGTGAGTAAAATCGTCATGTGAGTAAAATCGGCATGTGAATAATGTCGGCATGTGAGTAAAATCGGCATGTGTTTAATATCAGCATGTGAGTAATAGCGGCACATGAGTAAAATCGTCATGTGAGTAATATCGGCATGTGAGTAATATCGGCAATGTGAGTAAAATCGACACGTGAGTAAAATCGGCATGTGAGTAAAATCGGCATGTGAGTAAAATCGTCATGTGAGAAAGATCGTCATGTGAGTAAAATCAGCAATGTGAGTAATATTGGCAATGTGAGTAATAGTGGCACGTGAGTAAAATCGTCATGTGAGTAAAATCGGCACATGATTAAAATCATCATGTGAGTAAAATCGTCATGTGAGTAAAATCGTCATGTGAGTAAAATCAACAATGTGAGTAATATCGGCAATGTGAGTAAAATCTGCATATGAGTAAAATCGTCATGTGAGTAAAATCAGCATGTGAGTAATATCGGCAATGTGAGTAAAATCGGCAATGTGAGTAAAATCGTCATGTGAGTAAAATCGTCATGTGAGTAAAATCGGCAATGTGAGTAAAATCGTCATGTGAGTAAAATCGTCACGTGAGCAAAATCGGCACGTGAGTAAAATCGGCATGTGAGTAAAATCGTCATGTGACTAAAATCGTCATGTGAGTAATATCGGCAGGTGAGTAAATTCGGCAATGTGAGTAAAATCGTCATGTGAATAATATCGGCATGTGAGTAATATCGGCATGTGAGTAATATCGGCAACGTGAGTAATATCGGCAACGTGAGAAAAATCGACATGTGAGTAAAATCGGCACGTGAGTAAAATCGTCACGTGAATAATATCGTCATGTGAGTAAAATTGGCAATGTGAGTAAAATCGTCAGGTGAGTAATTGCGGCACGTGAGTAAAATCGTCATGTGAGTAAAATCGGAAATGTGAGTAAAATCGTCATGTGAGTAAAATCGTCACATGAGTAAAATCGGCACGTGAGTAAAATCGTCATGTGAGTAAAATCGTCATGTGACTAAAATCGTCATGTGAGTTATATCGGCATGTGAGTAAAATCGGCAATGTGAGTAAAATCGTCATGTGAATAATATCGGCATGTGAGTAAAATCGGCAATGTGAGTAATATCGGCAATGTGAGTAAAATCGTCATGTGAGTAATATCGTCATGAGAGTAAAATCGGCATGTGAGTAAAATCGGCATGTGAGTAAAATCATTATGTGAGTCAAATCGTCATGTGAGTAATATCGGCATGTGAGTAAAATCGGCATGTGAGTAAAATCAGCACGTGAGTAAAATCGGCAATGTGCGTAAAATCGGCAATGTGAGTAAAATCGTCATGTGAGTAATATCGGCTTGTGAGTAAAATCGGCATGTGAGTAAAATCGTTATGTGAGTAATATCGGCATGTGAGTAAAATCGGCAATGTGAGTAAAATCGGCACGTGAGTAAAATCGTCATGTGAGTAAAATCGGCAATGTGAGTTAAATCGGCACGTGAGTAAAATCGTCTTGTGAGTAAAATCGTCAATGTGAGTAATATCGGCATTTGAGTAAAATCGGCAATGTGAGTAAATTCGGCACGTAAGTAAAACCGTCATGTGAATAAAATCGTCATGTGAGTAAAATCGTCATATGAGTAATATCGTTATGTGAGTAAAATCGGTAATGTGAGTAAAATCAGCATGTGAGTAAAATCATCATGTGACTAAAATCGTCATGTGAGTAATATCGGCAGGTGAATAAAATCGGCAATGTGAGTAAAATCGTCATGTGAATAATATCGGCATGTGAGTAAAATCGGCAATGTGAGTAATGTCGGCAATGTGAGTAAAATCGTCATGTGAGTAATATCGTCATGTGAGTAAAATCGGCATGTGAGTAAAATCGTCATGTGAGTAAAATCGTCATGTGAGTAAAATCGTCATGTGAGTAATATCGGCATGTGAGTAAAATCGGCATGTGAGTAAAATCAGCACGTGAGTAAAATCGGCAATGTGCGTAAAATCGGCAATGTGAGTAAAATCGTCATGTGAGTAATATCGGCATGTGAGTAAAATCGGCAATGTGAGTAAAATCGGCACGTGAGTAAAACCGTCATGTGAATAAAATCGTCATGTGAGTAAAATCGTCATATGAGTAATATCGTCAATGTGAGTAAAATTGGCAATGTGAGTAAAATCGTCATGTGAGTAAAATCGTCATGTGAGTAAAATCGTCAATGTGAGTAAAATCGTCATATGAGTAATATCGTTATGTGAGTAAAATCGGTAATGTGAGTAAAATCAGCATGTGAGTAAAATCGTCATGTGAGTAAAATCGGCAATGTGAGTAATATTGGCATGTGAGTAATATCGGCAACGTGAGTAATATCGGCAACGTGAGAAAAATCGTCATGTGAGTAAAATCGGCACGTGAGTAAAATCGGCAC